>NC_053040.3:134661647-135319147 GCF_002575655.3 Aegilops tauschii subsp. strangulata
TTCCAGACAAAAATAAAAACAAAATAAATAAATAAAATACATAGGCCTATAATATATCAAATTTTTTAGAAAAAGATTTTCTACAGAATGAACATTTTTATAGCATCAAATAAAATCCACAAAATATTAAATAAAGCAAACAGTGCTACTGCTCTAATAAAATCCAAAAAAAACATTTTAAAAATACCAAAGTAATTTCAAATTTATTTCTCTCCAATTTTCTGATGTAGGGAATCATTTTACCCTAATTTCCATATAATTTATTTTTGGAGAAAAATAAATTGAAAAAAAACCCAAATAACTCCAAATTGAAAATAATTTCAAAAGGACTTTAAATTTGATCCTTTTAAAACTTCCAACTCATATTTCATATGTTTTGAAGAAGTCATTTTATCTTCTCTCATGAAAATCATTGAGTTGCTTAAAGTTTCTGAATTTGAAATATTTTCCAAATGAAATTCAAATATTTTCAAAACCTTTTTCATTTATTTAAATGGAAGAAGTCATGTCATCTTCTCTCCAGGGTTTTGTGATGAAAATAATTTGAATTCATGGAGATCATAAATGCAAGATGAAAGTTTGGGAAAGTCCTTTTATTCCCTCTCATTTAACTTTCAAAAAGTTTCAAATTTCACTCAATCAATCAAACAATCAATCATAACTATCTATTTAATATAACATTCCAAAATTTAGAATTTTTGGATGTTACAGCGGAAGAAGCCATTCAAAAGAAGCAAAGACGGTTCATGCAGCTTGGACCGAATACTCGATCAACCCTGCCAGATTCACGGCTCCCCCGACAAGCCCGCCAACCATACCAACAGAAGTTGTTGGGTCATTAAACGGGCCGGTAAGTTAAATACCGAACATAAGGAGAAAGGGTCACCCATCGACGACGACGATGAGAAGCCTCGCCCACCGAACATAGGGGGACAGAAGAAATTTCCCCCTGAGGTCAAAACGGTGAATATGATATACATTACTCACATCCCCAAGCGGGAGCGCAAGCGCGCGTTAAGGGACGTCTATGCGATAGAGCTAGTCGCCCCAAAATTCAACCCATGGTCAGCCTATCCGATCACCTTCGATCGCAGAGACCATCCGACCAGTATCCGTCACGGAGGTTCGGCCGCGCTAGTCCGTGATCCAGTTATTGATGGATTCCACCTCACGCGAGTCCTCATGGACAGCGGCAGCAGCCTTAACCTGCTCTATCAGGACACGGTCCGCAAAATGGGTATTGATCCATCAAGAATCAAGCCCACCAAAACTACCTTTAAAGGAGTAATACCTGGTGTAGAGGCCCGATGCACGGGCTCAATCACATTGAAGGTCATCTTCGGTTCGCCGGACAACTTCCGAAGCAAATACTTGATCTTCGACATCGTCCCTTTCCGCAGTGGCTACCATGCACTGCTCGGACGAACCGCGTTCGCTTGCTTCAATGCGGTCCCGCACTATGCCTATCTCAAACTCAAGATGCCCGGACCACGTGGTGTTATAACAGTCAATGGAAACATGGAACGCTCCCTCCGTACTAAGGAGCACACCGCGGCCCTTGCAGCGGAAGTACAGGGCGGCCTTATCAAGCCAAATATTACATCGGCGGCCAAGCCCCGGGACACTGTCAAACGAGTCCGGACTACCCTGCAGAATGACAGTCCAGCTTGCCAGGAGCTCGATTAGCAATTCGGCCTCCGTCTTAGCCCCAACCGCATTGCGGCATATGTACCACGCGTACATAACTACGCACTAAAGATACCATGGGCAAAGATGGAGGCATATTAAAGACCAAGTCCACAATACGGCTCGACCCTATCTGGATGCGTATATCCTCTTTTTCTTCTTATTTTTATTTTTCAGGTTCCTTACAACCCACATCACCTTTCGATGGTACCAAGGGCCCCTCTTTCAGGCCCCTCAAGAAAACTCGATCATTGATCCTGTTGAAGGATAACACACCAACGAGAAAAGTGGCGTAGACGTGCGGTGGAGTATCTAAAGGATCTTTAAAGATCACCTCTTCCTTCTTTTAGGACCCGTACACAGCTTTCCCTTGTGCTTGGCATTTAAAATAGCCTCGATGCTTATCGCATTATTTGTACAAATACGTTTTGACGTATCAATCAGACTATAATGGAAACAGTTTTTTTGCCCAACCTATCTGGTGCTGGCTTATTTCCTAATCCGCCTTCCCTCTTTTTTTTCCAATTGCCATGTACACCTCGGTACGACTTAAATCGCCAGGGGCCCCATTCAGCCACGTACATAAAGTAAGTCCGAACACTTTTATAGTACAATTCGGCATCACGAATATAGCATTATATGCATCGGCTCTGAATCATGTCTTTGGTCAATAGTTGGGTTGCCCGGCTCCTGTGGTTACTGCCTTACATTCCGCTTGTTCGGCTAAGGTAGTAAAGGGAGAATTACTGCGATTGTGTTTCTGGTTCATCTGGATAAACACCTTAGTAGAGTAAGCCGAAAACTGACTGTCATGGTGCGGTGAGAGCTGGTCAGCTATTCGGTGACTAATTATAAATCTCTTGCGATTTTCTCCGCATCACGCGAAGGACCGGTCTTCAGCTGGTCAGGCGTCTACAGCACCCAAGTTCGGATAATCGAATAATACCAGGGGTTGCGCCTACAATCTCATTGTCAAACTCCTATGGCTAAGTGAGGGTGATAAAGCCACATAGTGTGATTGCCTGGTTCGCTGCACTAACACCTCCTTCAAGGATCAAGTCATTGGGTCAAGTGTGTTCAGGTGCTATTCCGAACACCCCTCGTACTACCTACGTGGGGGCTGAAGCCGACGACTGGCCAACTCTTAGATTCCATAAACGGCCGCACATGAGGAAGAGAATTTGAAGTAAAACAAGCAACATATTATACATAAGCCTTGTTTCATAATACAAAGTTCGGGCAGCACGGATACATTCATTCAAAAATAATGTCCTTTGAACACTTTCCCTCTACAATGCGGGATCCTTCCAGGACGTCATCAAAATACTGCTCCGGCGTGCGGTGCTCCTTGCCTGCGGGCGGTCCCTCGGTTGCAAGCTTGACAGCATTCATCTTCGCCCACTGCACCTTAACACGGGCGAAGGCCATCCGGGCACCTTCGATGCAGACCGACCGCTTTGTGGCATCAAGCCGGGGGCGGGCACTGACTAGCCGCTTCACGAGCCCAAAGTAACTGCTGGGTATGGGTTCGGCTGGCCAAAGATGGACTACGACATCCTTCATGGCCAATTCGGCCACCCTATGCAGTTCGGTCAGCTGCTTCAGCTGATCACTGAAGGGCACTGGATGCTCTGGCGCAAGGTACTGCGACTAGAACAACTTCTCCATTGAGGTCCCCTCTTTGGCTCGGAAGAACTCTGCAGCATCGACAATACTCCGGGGTGGATCCACAAACGCTCCTGGAGAACTCCAGACGCGGGTCAGTAAGATATACCTTCACCTTACAAATTTGCTCTGCATATTAAAGGCCTTACCCGCCGCGATCTGCTTCGCCTCTTGAATCTCCCGGCAGGTGCCTCGGGCTTCAACCTAGGCTTCCTTCGCGCTTTGGAGGGCCTTAGCAAGTTCGGAATCTTGATCCAAAATCTTGCGCTCCAAGGATTCACATTTGCTTATGGCATCCTTGAGCTCTTGCTGGACTTCCTCCACCCTTGATTCATGCTTCAGGTGGGCGGCTCGTTCCTCCTCTGCCTCCTTCCTAGCTTCGGCCAGCGCACTCTTGAGGGTCTCGACCTCAGACGCGTCAGCTATGAGCATAATCATAATACTCATTCAGATAACAAACAAGAGCTCATATTATTTCAGATATGTTTCGGTATCGCATACCTTGCTTTTCCTCTAATTTCCACTTCAGTTCAGACACTTCGGCGGCATGGGAAGCTGCCACCAACATCGCAGCCTGTTTGCTCAAATATATATCACTACAAAAAAATACACTTCCGTGATGATACGTGTTTGTCACAGTAGGTCACGTTTTCTGTCATGCATGTACATCCATGACGATTTTATGACAGAATCAAGATAGTCATACCTGTGCTATCGTAGAAGTGTTCCATGACATTACCAAAATTATCATCATGGAAGTGTACACTTCCATGACGATAAATCGCGCGTCATAGAAGTGCTTTCGTCAAGGGTGACTGACACGTGGCATCCACCGTAACGGGTCGCCGTTAAGCTATCGGGTCCGGTTTTGGATCCGATAACCCGTTAATAGCCCGGACCAATGAGGATTTTCCACGTGTAAAATTGTCAATGGCCGAAGGAAACACATGTTGGCTCACAATTGGGACAGATGTCATCCATTCATTGGACATGAGGCGCCTATGATACGTCGACACATGGCATGGCCCAACAGAGGCCCTTTCCGGTGAAAAGGCCGGCCCGTTTGACTTGGTCAAATGATAACGGGCCGGCCCACGGAAAGCATGTTAACAACTTGTTCATATATAGCCCATTTACGTCCCGGTAACTCACGGCCCGTTACGGCCTACCGGAATTAAGCCCGGTAGCTTCATCTGGGTCGTCCAATATGATTCCAGCCCATTGTAACTTCCGTCTCATGTATGGCCCATGATGTCTTTCGGCCCATACGAGGCCATTTGTAACTCTTGGCCCATTAAAGGCCCGTGGTGAATCTGGCCTGCAATGAACAGTGTACCACTTTAAACCCATTAACGGCCCATTATTCCATTGGGCCATTTCCAACCTGTGTTATCTTTCGGCCTTCTCAGGGCCCATTTATTCTTGGGCTTATTTCCAGCATTCGGTTACTTATGGCCCGTTACTGGCCTTTTCTGCTTGTGGGTCAAATTCAGCCCGTGGTTACAATCGGCCTGTTTGCGTCTGTTAATCCATTGGGCCATTTTCGTAGCGTCATCAAATACGGCAAATTAACGACGGCCCGTTATGGTCGGCCCATGAACGCACGATTCCAAATCTAGCATGTTTACGGCCCATAATGCGGTGTGTTATTGGCCCATGTTTGGCCGATCGATCATACGGCCCGTAGAAGGCCCATTGATGCTACGGCCCGTAGAAGGCCCATTGTTTCTATGGCCCTTAGAAGGCGCATTGTTTCTATGGCCCGTAGAAGGCCCATGGTAATTACAGTAAATATGTAGCCCATTGTTATTGTGGACTAGTTTTAAAAAATAAGTTATTGCGGCCACTAGCAAACCACGGAAAAAGAACTGCACTATCTACAAGCAAACAAATAAACAAGACAACAAGGAAATAAATAAGCAAGCAACTTACGCTAGGCTATCACGACTATTACACATACTACATCCATTGGGCATCAAAGTTCACCACCAGTGCAAATATAGGGAACAGAGCCGCATATCATATACACTGGTTGTCAAACTTGGCAACCAGTGCAAATAAACGCTGCACCAAAACAAGTCCACAACTGAAAGCACTTCAGAAGAGCTCAAGAAACAATATCCTGGGTACCATAATGCTAGCAAGATGCTTAGAAAGCTTATTAACTTTCTCTTGTTTGGTGCTTAAATCCTCCAGCACTTGCTGTTGCACAAGAAAGTATGCTTCTGAATTTTGCAGGGACTTCCTCGGTCCTTCGGCTTCTTGCCGCAGCACAGCTGAGTGATGCTTTTCAGCTTGTAGCTGAGACTGAAGAAGCCGAAGTGATTCAGGCAGCGAGTTCGAAGAGCTTGTGCCAACGGTACTGGCCAGTAACTCGAACACTACATCAACGCAGGACTGTGTGGTTTTCTCACTATCTACAAGATCGTTTTTATCACCTTTCTTGGAGACCAACAGGGCTGTCTCACTATCTTGAACCTTATCTGCATTACTTTCTCTACCATTGCATAGTGGGGTGCTCTTCTCCAATATTCTGTTCGCATACTACAAGAGAAACAAGCAGACACATCACAGGTTTAGCATGTAGTATACGAAACTCATTTTGGTAAACCGGTTCAGTAGTAAGGTGGACATGATAACAACATGAAACAAACATATATCTATGTACTATGGTCACTGTATTGTCCATATCATTCTAGTTCATGTTGCCAAATGAAGATAGAGACACAGTCCAACTCATATATTTTTAAGACACAGCAGCATAGACAGAATATAAGTGTGAGAAACTACACAGCTTTGGCAACACTTGTAATGTGCATCACATGCGAACATAACTGTTTATACAACTGAAACTGAAATCAACATAGAGCAAGAAGTTAGAACAACAATCCAGTTAAAGAAATAGGTTTAAAACATACCTGTTGCGCCATTGGAGTTTCAATTGGATCCTTCAAATTCCAAAGTAGTTGGTATGAGTAAATATAGTGATGCAACAGCAAAGGAGTATGGACCATAGCTACGGAATCTGACCTGAGAATAGTTGCTCTTCTGCTTTAAACGTGAAGTTTAGGTTTGCTGTGGTGGTCTTCGTGCTTTGGGCACTGCAGTTGCTTTACAAACTGCTCGTGTGGGGGTACTCTATGGTCGACATGGTGCTTTGTCAACTAGAAGTGGGTTACTATCCGCTGGGGTTGGGGTGAGATGGGTTCTAGCTGGTTCTCTGCCCAACGGTGTAAGTGTGCAATCTGGAAGAGTCTCGATTATGTGAGGTGGGGCTAGTTTGTGGGCCAGTACAACCATGGTTCTATCTGCATCGACGGGTAGCACTGTCTTTTGTGAAGAACGGGTTTTTGCTCCCTTAGATACTGCCATCACCCCCTCCAATTCAAATGGCTGATAAACAAGAAAATAAATTGAACGTACAGATATTGTATGATAGACAGATGTGCTAATTCACATATATGTTGTCTAACCAAACAGGACAGCATGACACAATTTTACATATATGATGCCTAACTAAACAGTATAGCATGACACAGTTTCAGATATATGATGGATAACTTAACAGGATATAATGGCATAATTCAACATATGATGAGTATCTAAACAGGATGACATGACAAAACTATATGATGTCTTTCTAAAATAGGTTGGGATGAAATAATTCACATGTCTAAGTATAAACGATGGCATGATACAATTGACATAATTGATTCATATACTAAGCAGCTGGCACTCACATGTATGATCTCTAAACTAAGCAGATGGAATTCAATATTGTGCATATGATGTCTAAACTAAGCAATGCAAGACACCATATGCATGATATGAGAAATATAAACATTGGAACTTAGAGCATACACCTCAGGTGGGATATATGACTGGTCATCTATCTCTGAATCCTCCTCTGAGGAGCTCCCTGTAACCATCGAGATATCTGCTTCAACAGGTACCATTGCCTGCTCTGAAGACCTTGTTTTCACTCCTGATTTTTTCATAACCGGCTCAAATGGCTGATACACATGAAGAGTAGTTCAATATAACACAGATTGTCGACAAATGGAATACGTAATGTAAAAAAAGATGGCATTAGATAATTCACATATGTGATGCCTGGCTACATGGCGGTGCATAATTCACATATATGATAACTGGCTGAAAAACATGGCATTGCATAATTCACATATCTGATATAGAAAGCAAACAGGAGGCATTCACACAAAGCATGTCTAATCTAAGCAGATGGCATGGCAATGCAAGACACCATATGCATGATATGAGCAATATAACCCTGCCAAGTTAGAGCATGCACCTCGGGGGGAATATGACTGGTCATCTATCTCTGAATCCTCCTCTGAGGAGCTATCTGTAACCAGCAAGAAATCTGCATCGACAGGTAGCACTGACTGCTCAGAAGACCTTGTTTTCACTCTAGATTTTCCCATGACCGACTCAAATGGCTGATGCACAGGAAGAGTAGATGAATGTATAAACATTATTGACAAATGGAATACATTATGAAAAATATATGGCACAATACAATTCACATATACGATGACTGGCTAAACAGGATGGCATTGCATGATTCATGTATATGATGCCTAGCTAAAGAAGATGGCATTGCATAATTCCCATATACTCCCTCCGTTCCCAAATATTTGTCTTCTTAGAGATTTCAAATGGACTACCACATACGGATGTATATAGACATATTTTACAGTGTAGATTCACTCATTTTGCTCTGTATGTAGTCACTTGTTGAAATCTCTAAAAAGACAAATATTTAGGAACGGTGGGAGTATGATATAGAAACCAAACAGGTAGCACTCACATAAAGCAAATCTAAACTAAGCTGATGACATATAAGATGTATACTGTAAGCAATGCGAGGCGCCATATGCATGATATGACCAACATCAGCATGCCAGGTTAAAGCAAACACCTCAGGTGGTAAATAGGAGTGGTCAACTCCCTCTGAATCCCCATCTGAACAGTTATCTTCCTCTGGAATACAATCTGGAATGGCGGGAGGGGGGCCCACTTCACCCACCATGGAGCGGCGTCTGCATGACATTATATTCCCACGCAACTGTCTTCTCTTTTTCTCTACATGTTTAGTACGATTGTGTACAATAACTGACATGCATAATAAAAAAATAGTTAGATTTTGTAAGGCCTAAGGGGTGCATGCAGAAATCAAGACTGATGGTAGCAAACGAGTGGATAGATCCAAAACTAATGATAGCAGGTAGATTATAGCTTCAGTTTTAAAAAGATAGAGAATGGATCATCTACTGTTTGTTGCCCACCCAACTCCTGTAGCTGCCGGAGGTCGTGCAGCAGCAGCAGCAGTGCGAGCGGCAGCAAGAACAGAGCATCAGCATGAACAAGAGCAAGAGCGGAGCAGCAGCGCGACCGACAGCAATAGCAGAGAAGAGCAGCAGCATGAACGAAAGCAAGAGCAGTGTAGCAGCGTGACCGACAGCAACAAAAGAGCCGCAGCGCGAGCGAGAGACGGAGCAGCAGCAGTAGCAGCGCAAGCGAGAGCCAGAGTAGCTGTAGCTAGTGCCGGTGTGGGAGTCGCCGCCAAGGAAGCAACGACATGGGGGAGAGACGTCGTGGATGAAGTGGCCGGCGACGGCGCCATCGATGGAGACCCGCCATGGCTGCTCGGTATCGAGCATCGGCAGCTCCATGAGATTGAATAAAAGATAAAATGCAGCAGTGAGTGCAGAACCTCCTTGGTGGCGCCGAGTGGGCCTCGACTTCATCGAAGGAATTGGTGAGGGTGCTGCGGTTCCGGTGGGGCAGGTCAACATGGCGTTGTGGGGATGGAGGTGGCACGATAGACGAGGCGAACGTCGGGGCAGCTCCTTGGAGGTGGTGGACGGGGCGGCTGATCCGGCGGGACGACGAGATCGATGACAGATCCTCATCCGGTGCGGTGGATGAGGGACGGCGAGCTGTTGCGGTGGACGACGTCGTCGGGGAAGAGTCTCCGGCTGGGCGGCGGTCAGGAGGCCGACGGAGGAGCATGGGGTTTCGCGGGTTTTGGCGGCCTCGGTGTACGAATTGGTGGGGGGGGCAAAGCGGAAGGTAGGGGGAGCCATGGCTTAGGGACGCGCTTGTCTGAAATGTAGGGTAAGTTAACAGCGTACCCCCATCAGTTTTGACACCATGACATTGAGCCGGCATATTCGGCTGAGGGGTAGAAGGGGGATTTCGCGTGTCTGGGCTGCGGGATCGATTTCGGATGAGGAGGGAGTTTTCGCGCGCGTCGAAATTTTGGGATAACAAGGCGCGGAGCGGGTTGAAGAGGCGGGAGTTTCAAAGCAGATGAGACAAAAGATACTCGAGCTTGAAAATTTCGGGATAACAAGGCACGGATTCCTTGTTCGGCAGAACAAACTTAACGTGTATAAAAAACAATTCATACAAGACACAAGAGAGTCATGTCCCCTTATACTATATTGCTATAGATGTCATTGAAAGAACTACAAGAAAAATGTAAAAAAATCGGGAGAACAAGATTACCCTGTACAGTACCAAATCGATTCGCACTTTCCTCAACAACAACAAAAAACAAGTCAATTCCCACCAAAAGAGATTCTTGCAAAACCGGAGATTCTCTCAACAAGCCTGGTGGTTCCGAGAGGGAACGTGTCACCTTTTTGTGCGAAACGTTATACGCTGCCTCCCCCGTGATTTTAATTTACAGAAGCAAGGTAGAACTATATGAGTGCCCTGTTAAATTTTGGAATTATTCCGGGTTCTTTTGGCCTTTTTTATACATTAATTGAGTTTTTGGACATTTAATGTGCATAATCCAAATTTAAACTGCAAGCACATGCTCCGGTGCACCAAAGTTGGTTGAAAAATCACATGTGTGTCCTTGGGTGAATTTCTAGGTCCCATGCAAGAAATGGGAATCAAATTCAAACATCTTGGCGTCGTGACTCGGCCGAGAACATCGAGAAACTTGGTTTTAAAATTCATGTAAATCCAAAACTCGCCTGGAAATCATGAAACTTGGCATGGTGTCATGTCATGGCACTAACATGTTGTGGTAAAAAATGTACGATTTGGAACAAGTTTGGGTATAAGCTTCTTGCAAACCGGAGCTTCTCTCAAGAAGGCTCGTGGTTCTGAGAGGGAACGTGTCACCTTTCAGTGTGAAACGATATACGCTGCCCCCCCTTGAGTTTCTTTACAGAGGCAACATAGAACTACATGAGTGCCCTGTTAAATTTTGGAATTATTCCGGGTTTGTTTGGCCTTTTTATACATTAATTGCGTTTCTGGTCATTTAATGTGCATAATTCAAATTTGAACTACAAGCACATGCTCCCGTGCACCAAAGTTGGTTGAAAAATCACATGTGTGTCCTCGGGTGAATTTCTAGGTCCCTTGCAAGAAATGGGAATGAAATTCAAACATCTGGGAATCGTGGCTCCACCGAGAACATTGAGAAACATGGTTTTAAAATTCTTGTAAATCCAAAACACGCCTGAAAATCATGAAACTTGGCATGGTGTCATGTCATGGTACTACCATGCTGTGGTAAAAAAATTGGCCGAATAGGAACAAGTTTTGGTATAAGCCTCTTGCAAACTGGAGCTTCTCTCAAGAAGGCTCGTGGTTCTGAGAGGGAACGTGTCACCTTTAGTGCGGAACGATATACGCTGCCCTCCCCCCTTGAGTTTCTTTACAAAGGCAACATAGAACTACATGAGTGCCCTGTTAAATTTTGGAATTATTCCGGATTCGTTTGGCCTTTTTATACATTAATTGAGTTTCTGGTCATTTAATGTGCATAATCCAAATTTAAACTGCAAGCACATGCTCCGGTGCACCAAAGTTGGTTAAAAATCACATGTGTGTCCTTGGGTGAATTTCTAGGTCCCATGCAAGAAATGGGAATCAAATTTAAACATCTTGGCGTCGTGACTTGGCCGAGAACATCGAGAAACTTGGTTTTAAGATTCATGTAAATCCAAAACTCGCCTGGAAATCATGAAACTTGGCATGGTGTCATGTCATGGCACTAACATGTTGTGGTAAAAAATTGTACGATTTGGAACAAGTTTTGGTATAAGCTTCTTGCAAACCGGAGCTTCTCTCAAGAAGGCTTGTGCTTCTGAGAGGGAACGTGTCACCTTTGTGTGCATAATTCAAATTTGAAATACAAGCACATGCTCCAGTGCACCAAATTTGGTTGAAAAATCACATGTGTGTCCTCGGGTAAATTTCTAGGTCCCATGCAAGAAACGGGAATGAAATTCAAACATCTGGGCGTCGTGGCTCGGCTGGAAACATTGAGAAACATGGTTTTTTAATTCCTATAAATCCAAAACACGCATGAAAATCATGCAACTTGGCTTGGTGTCATGACATGGCACCAACATGCTGTGGTAATTTTGCTGTCTGATTTGCGAAGGCACACACATTAACAATCAACAAAGTCATTTTGGAAGAAGTGCTGTCACGTTACAATCGGAAACACAAGTATTATTGAAACCGTGGGCGTTCTATTTACCATTTACGTGCAGCCACGCATCCCCTTTTTCTATTACTAGCTAGGAGGCGCCGTGCAGGGTAGCTATTTGAGTAGAGGAGGCGTGCGATCAGACCCCTGCGCATGCTTATCGGAAGGAGAGCCCTTTGACCTCCATCTGCCGTCCACCTCTCTCCCAAGGTCTCCATTAATGGCGCCCGAGCCTTTTTTAATGGCATGGCTATGTCTCCCTCGATTGAGATTTAAGAGAGAAAAAAAGAAAATCTGAAAATAAATTTTTGCACGGATCTTAATGTAAGATCCGACGGACCTATATTGCATCTACTGCGACTTATAGCAAGACTGATGAATATAGGGACGACGATAGTGGATAATAATTGTCTTACATAATTAGGAAGATAATTTAAAAAGCCACATGCGGATGACGCCGGTAGCCTGTTCAAATGAGGCTTTCATGTCGTCCTGCAACCTCGCCCAGCCGGAGATCTGATCCATCTGGCTATGGACGATCGCTTGCATGTGCTTGTAAGAGTCGTCGCCTGCCCGCGAGACATTTTCCCAGGCCGCCATGGCGCGGCGGGACATCTCTGCTGCTTCCGCTGTGTGGCCGGAGCAGTCTGCTGCATCGATGGTGCGGCGGGACCTCGATGCTGCTTCGGCGGCGCGGCAGGACCTCTGTGCTGCTACTTCCGCGCGGCGGGACATGTCGGCTGCTTTCGAGGCGAGGCGGGACATCTCTCGTGCTTCCGCTTCCATGCTCGCCTCTCCCTGGTGGTAATCTCTCGACCTAGAACTCACGCTGGTCATGGCAGACGCAAGGGAAGGATGTTGAATGGCTTGTTTGTTTTTGTGGATGAGGAGTTGAGAAGGAATGTGCAGTCATCTTGGCATAGTAGTGTTTATAACCGAGTACTAATACGCTCCTAAGTGGGAAACCGTTTACTCCCTCCGTCTAGGTGTGTAAGTCATCTTACGAAAACCAAATAATCCCAAAACACTTAGGCGTAGTGCATTAACTTCTACCTCGTTTCTTGTTTCTTGACATATCAACCAATAAGATATGTGGGTGTGCATGCTTTTAATGACTTGAGACTACCAAACACGACATGCAGTGGTTAGTTCATTGCATGCAATGCTATTAATTAGCAAATAAACATTAAGTACTCTCGTTTTCCCCTCCTCCTTGGTCACGGTGACGACGGAGGGAGTAGGTTGTGATAGGTGTGAACAGGTTTGCAATGAAATATAGCGTGGTAGTAGTAGTAATTTGGAATGTGAGGAGACGCACTCAAAATTTATTGACGGTTTAGTTTCGAAGTGCGGCACTATTCCCGGATGGTGTAACGTGGGCACGTGTTCTCGGCCGTGG
This sequence comes from Aegilops tauschii subsp. strangulata, assembly GCF_002575655.3. Classification (NCBI taxonomy): domain Eukaryota; kingdom Viridiplantae; phylum Streptophyta; class Magnoliopsida; order Poales; family Poaceae; genus Aegilops; species Aegilops tauschii. The sequence continues at coordinate 134,674,883 of NC_053040.3, forward strand.
TGTAGCATATGCCATGGTACTAGTTCTTTTTCTACTGTTGTGTACGTGCAATAACTGGCACCGTCGAATACATATCTTACGCTTATTGGGGCGTTCGACAGGAATAGCCTCGTGGCGAGCTATAGGCTAGTCTTTTTTTCAAACGCATTACACCTATCTCTTGGGACTTCTCGCACGCACCATCTCTAGCTCCCTAGGTCGATGCCACCCACATACACTTGTACTCTGAGTTTAGTACGTTATACAGGAAGAGAAGAGGTGCACGCACGCACTTGTTCTCTCTCACACATGCATCTGTAGCTACGAATTGTAGTGTTCTCAACCATCCGATTGGCTCTATCATAGGTTTCACGTTGCTCCTTGGCCTTGAGATTGAGAAGTTTAAAACGAGGAGGCTAAGCTGGAGGCGCAAGGTTTTGGTTAATGTGTGGGCCGCACACGGCACCAACACGACCCGAGCTTCGTCTGCCTGGTGCGCAGTCGGGTGAGTTGTCCAACACAACCAGGCCCTGCTTGGTATCTGCGCCTCGACTTATGCGCAGAGAAATTAGGATCGGAGGGAGTACTACTAGTAGTACTACTTTGATGTGTCGCGTCAACTCGCACAAGTATGAAACACTTCGTGAACAAACAAGCATATAAGCTCCCTCCGTCCGAAAATACTTGTCATCAAAATGGATAAAAAGGGACGTATCTAGAACTAAAATACGTCTAGATACATCTCCTTTTATCCATTTTGATGACAAGTAGTACTTCTTACCCAAAGGAACTTTATATCCAACAGACACAAAATATCCGTTCGACTGTTGGAAATTACTGATCTGATGTCGAAGTAATTGCTGCATCGCCACCAAAACCCACCATCTCTTAAGCTAAAGTAGACCGAGCTAACCCCTATATTAGCATATTACTAAGATAAACAGAAGGCACTATAGAAACATTTAGGACGTGAGCTTGTCAATCTGAATGTGGAGGGACAACAGCTTAGCCCCGGCCAACAACTTGGGCGGAACTGTGAAGAAGGTCAACTCCTGCAGGCGACGTCGCCGGGATCCTTGCTGCTTGTCACCTCCATTTCCACCTTGACGGTGTCGGTCCTGCCTTTGGGCTCCCCCGGCAGGCCGTTTGCCCACAGCTTGGCCACGTAGTGCGGCAGTGGGGACGCCCCCGCTCTGATGCAGACGACCGACACGGCGATAGGCGCGCCGATGTCGAGCACGCCACCGACCAAGAAAAACGCGCGGCCATCCTCCTCCGCGAACAGCAAGAGCCATGGCTCCGACAGTGGCAATTGCAGCTGGAGCTCCTTGCTGTACTGGATCCTGTGCACGGGCATGGGATGCGCGGTGCTGATGTGGTGGGAGTGCGCCGGCACCGGGCCTTCGTAGCTGCAGACAGGCACGGGGCATTTGCAGGGTGTGAGCGGACACACGCTCTGGTGATCGGCGAGCTTGTGGTAAGTGACGTAGAGCCCACAGCCTTCGTGTGGGCACTCCACCCTCACCGACGAGAGGACGACGTCCACCGCCATGTTCCGCACGTCGAAGCCACCGCCGCGCTCGCACATCTGGCACTACCGCTGGTTCCCGGGGCGCTCGATGCGATAGTCCGTGCAGGCTAGGTGCCCTCCCTTGCACTGCACAAATCAATCGAACATCAAATCAATCAAGAAACCTGCACCTTGCTCGATCAGCCGAATGAACGAGGTGTATTCGAACCTCATACACTGGAGGCTTCAAGGGGCGGAGGCACAAGGGGCAGTGGAGCAAGGTGAGGTCCATCGAGACCATAGAGAGCTCCGTCGTCTGGTCTTGTTCCGTCTGCATGATCTCGCCCTCCTCGTGCACAACCATCTCTCGCTTTAGGGCCAGGGCATTATAAAGCTTTACCGTCACATATTCATACTACTTCAAGGTGCATTAAATCAACACATGCACGTATCAAAAGGAGAGTCATGACATGCATGCATGCATTGTAATTAATGCATCGGTAAACGCAAATTATTGAAATATATTGAGTGCAGTGCTTTGATGTGTCGCGTCAACTCATACAAGACCGAGAAGTTTGATTACTACAATGCCCTCTCACCTTAATCGCACCTGCCTTTGGCTGCATGACAGGTGGGCCACCACCTATTGGGCCCACCTGTCATACAGGCAAAGGCAGGAGCAGTAAGTCAATGAAGTTGCGTCCCTCCCTCGCCCATGAACATGGTGGCTGGCAGGACTAGGAGAAGCTTTCGTTCGCTACACGCTCTCCCTCCCGCACGCGGTGGACATGCAGCAGTTCAATCGGTGTCAGATGGCCAGAAGCATACTGTAGTACTCCTCCACTGCAGTAGTACTCCATCATTGTTTGACTTCCCGAAGAGGTGAAGAGCCAAGTGCAGCCCGGATGCTCGTGTGGCAGTTTCATGTGTAGAGTAGTCTAGGATAGCGTGTACCGTGCCTGTAAGCTTAAAATCGTTGGGTCGGCTCCATGCTTTTTTTATTAAAATAATCTTCTGGCCCTACCTGTCATCCTGGTGATTGTAGTTTGCACACTCATCTGGTCAAGACAGGAATATCTATTTTAATTTGTGGTGGGGTAAATGTTAGAGGTTGCAGCAAATGGAGTATTGTACACTGTGGGTCTTTTAGCCAAGTTTAGAGGCAACCATGTGGGGCCAGTGCTATGATGTATCGCGTCAACTCGTACAATGAGGAGAAGCTTGATTTTACTACTACACGCCTTCTCCCTCGCCCATGCGCGCGGTGGCTCGCAGACGAGGACAGGCTTTTGCTTATAGTACTACAACAAGCTATCCCTCCCGCTCGCGGTGGACGGACATGCAACAGTGGATTCGATACTGTAGAAGCAGTAGTAGTAACATCATTGTTCGTCTTCTCGAAGAGGCGAAGAGCCAAGCGCAACCCGAACGTGGCAGTTGCGAACCTTGGAGCACGCATATAGCCAGGCTCTTGCATGAGACAAAATTGCTATGTGAGCCCACTATTACTTGCTAGTATAGTCCTATAAACCAGAAAGGAGTACTTGCCTTTCTAGAGATTTCAACAAGTGACTGGACTACACCGAGACGGAGTACATATGGAGCAAAATGAGTGAATCTACACCGTAAATAAATACGTAGTTCTCTCGGTTTCCTCTCCGCCTTGGTCGCGATGCACAATATTGAGTATACTAGTACTATCATCTTGAAATTTACGACGTCACCATAGGCACCTCGTCATCGACGGGAACGTCTCCTGACACGCGATAGACGCGAGCGGCAGTCGCCTCCATAGGTGCTTGAATGCCAAGGAGGGAGAGGGTAGCGGTTCCCGAGACATTGAAAGGTCAATGATGCATCCTCAAATTACATGCAGAGGGAATTAATTAGAGAAGCAGAATAAAGCCAAAACGATGTGAATGCAATAGAGTTTGGATTCTCATATAAAGGCGCCCCACCACTCCAATCCATCTACTCCTAGTCTCTGCACAACACTGCTCACTCCAATCCAAGACCAAGTGACCAGAAGCCAGAAGCACCTATGAAGGCGATGGACGCGAGTGGCAGTCGGCTGTGCCAAATCATCCAAGGCGCCGGCCTGCGGCCCGGCACCGCACAACATTTCTAGACGGTGCTGGCGACCGCCGGCGTCATCGCCCTCGCCGACCCCGGCTTCGCCTCTTGCATGGACGACATGATGGTCAACTCCATCCGCAAGTTCACCGCCGTCAAGAAGCGCACGGACGACCTTGCCGTACTGCTCTAGCCCGCGCGCCTAGGCTCCTCATTGCCTGCCACCCTCATCGGCCTCCATGTTGACTAACTCTTTCAAGCCCTGGTGGCCCTGCAGGTGTCGGAGGTTGCGACAAAGAATGTGCACCTCGAGGCCGCGCTGGTCGCGCAGCGCCTCGCCATGCAAGAAACCGTCGACCTGCACATCCACGTCTACGAGGAAATCGTCTACATAGGCCACTACAAGGCCAGCAAGGACAGAAAGACATTGGCCTTCTTCTAGCGGTTGGAATCTTTGGACGCCATTGTTCAGAAGCACGTCAACCTGGCCACGAAAGCCGCTGCTACTTAGCCGCCGTTCGATGGGCCGGCGCCCTGAGTCGAGGAAGTGGACGTCGTCAATGGATGCATCTCTTCTTCTTGCCTCCTGTAACCAGCACTACATCGCCTCGTGGCCTTAATGTTTTATTAGTATAGGAGTATATGGCATTTTTATTCCAGTCGTAACGTTTTCACTGTGAGGTGGGGCCGCAGTTGAGCAAACCAACCATCGGCAAATCCCCACCCCGCCCACCGGGCGTTGGCTGAGTTTAGAACTAGAAGAGAGAAACGAGGGAGAAGTGCTAGCTGTAGCACGGACGCTGTTGTCAGATGGGACTCGCGTTGATAGAATAGGAGTACTGAGCACTCGTACCTCTTTTTTTAGGGAAAAAGTAGTCGTATGTCTAGTACTACCACTAGTTGGGTGCGTGCGACCTATACCTGTCATCACTTTAGGTCTCCTTTTTGAACCGCAGCTACGCTTCACCGTACATATTTTTTCACGCATTTATCCTCCTATATGTACTCCTAGGCTATTTCCACGTGCTCCCTTTCACCGACATGTGGGACATAGAGCATCTGGGTCGTAGTGCATGCACGACTCGGAGCATATGCCGGGGTACTTTACATTTCAGACCTCGAATTACATGCAAACCCCCCGCAGAAGAATAAATAAATGAATGAATTACTACATGAAACCGGATTATTTTCATAGAAACCGGAGCACGTTCATTAAATTTTGGACATAACACGTCTAAAAAAACTACCGGAACCAAAGAGGTGTATGGATGGCAGGGTTAGATTGACAATAAATGTTCTTTCTCTGTCATTTGACTACTTTGGACCCTATTTCCTGCCGGATTTGGTGTGGCCGGCTCTTTTGTGGCCTCCTCCCGCTCACAATTGACATAAATGAACCATCTTTACAAATCAAGCATGCAAAACATGATAAATTTTACCTTGTCCATACAATTGAGATATCCCACTTAAACATACAAGTCCTCAATCAAGCTTCACAAAAAATACACTCCATGAAACAAAGCATGAGCTAACTCATCACGGAAGTCATTCACGATAGGGAGGGAGCCCGGAGCCCCTCACGCACCCAGGGAGGAGCTCGTCATCGTCGCTCTGGAGGAAGGCTCTATAGAGCCCAAGCCCCGGGAACCCCTCCGATGCCGGTGCTTGCGAGTTGAGGTCGACATCGGCATGGGTAGTAGGGCCACTTGCCGATGACTGTGAACCGAATCTTTGGGCCTCTAGAAATAATGCAAGCCTGAAATTGAAATACCTAGAAAGGTGAACTGAATCTTTGGGCCTCTAGAAATAATGCAAGCCTGAATCTGAAATACCTAGAAAGGTGAACTGAATCTTTGGGCCTCTAGAAATAATGCAAGCCTGGAACTGAAATACCTAGAAAGGTGAACTGATTCTTTGGGCCTCTAGAAATAATGCAAGCCTGAAACTCAAATACCTAGAAAGCTGAACTGAATCTTTGGGCCTCTTGAAAGATTTATTACCTCCTCAAGCAGCATCAAACAATTCCATGCATGCACCACAAATCTATACCAAGTTTAATCAGGATCTACTTTTCCAAATCAGAATTAGCTCTAGAGCGAGCAAGATCAATGATATGGTTGTGAGACAGAGAAGGAACGAACAAACTCACCCCTCTCGCGACCTCCCTGGTAGATGCGTCGCCGCCGCGCACGACAGATGGAGAAAAATGACCGGTGAAGGGGGAGCGGGCGAGCTTCGAAGGCCGGAGGGAGAGGGCGGCCGGAGGAGAGAGAGGGCGAGCGGCGGAGCGGCGCTTGGGCGGGCGGCCCGATGGGGAACAGAGAGGATTCGTGCGAGGGGGGCGGAGGGAGCGATCTGGTGCGGGCAGGGGAGATTTTTTAGTTCTCTTTAAGTGGGCCCGAGGAGAACTAACCCAATTAGAACCTCTCTATCGGGCTAGTTTTTTTAGCTGGGTTAGAGCAAACTAGCTCAAACTAACCCCTCCTGTTTGGATAATTTGAGGCTATTTCAACCCAAACTAGCTCTAACTCAGGGATCCAAACAAAGAGAAGTAGTACTGTACATGCTACAGTCTGGACCGTAGCACATTGTTTTTTATGGCCATATCAACACATTGTTTTCTACTGCTGATTCACTGGGCTGCCGTGGTTCGCACTCCTCCGGCGTGAGTAGTACTACTACTACTCCCTCCGTTCCTAAATATAAGTCTTTTTAGACATTTCAAATTGAGTACAACATACGGATGTATGTAGACATATTTTAGAGTGTAGATTCACTCATTTTGCTCCGTATGTAGTCACTTGTTGGAATCTCTAGAAATACTTATATTTAGGAATGGAGGGAGTAGTATATACCGCATGATTCTTTTCTCCTTCTGACTACTACATACTACTTTGCCGACATGTGGGAGAGCCAGCATCCGGGTCAACGTGTCATGCACCAGATTAGAGTGCGGAACGGAATGGGGGCATCACCCCGGTCGTACCGCCAGTAATTCATGACTATAGTGAGTAGTCATATCACAAGTCTTTCCAGCAGTAATGCGCCGTCAAATCGCACAGCCCGACCTTTCCAGCAGTAAGTAAGTTGAATCCGCTACTCCCTCACCCTCCTCGCCTCTCTGTCAAACCGCCTATGCGAAAACTGCCGCGCGTACTGCCCGGGAAAAGCCCCGCCCTCAACTTTTAACTACGCGAAAATAGTTCGAGCTTGTTCGTTCTATATAAATACTAGTATTATATGTTTATTCACGTGGGGTTGTTCAATGAATGGAGGGCCGGGGAGCACAAGTGAACAATACTACTACTAGTAGTAGTAAGTAGGAGTCGTACAGTTAGTCACCTTAGATAGAGAGTTTCTTTTCTTTAATGCCACGTACACAAATTGAAACGCTTGTTGTGGAGAGAAAAAGATAATCACTCCACTATATATGTACGCAGGGGCCTGAGCGCTTGCTTTACTAGGGTTGCTCTCTTCATTCTGTCATCCTCTCCAGATCTAAACAAGACAGTGGTAGCGACATTTTCTCTCTGCTCACCGCTGGTCACAGATCCGGCCAGATCCCTTTGGTTGGTGTGTGCAGCACTAGGTGCATCGTTCACGCGGTCATCGCCGGCGAGGGAGGAAACCCACAGCTGTAGGAGGGGCCCGATCCTCTGCCCGTGCCATTCTCTCCGACACAGCGCCGGCTCGGGAGGTCCTCCGACCCTTCTTCCTCCCTGTCGTATTGTGCGCAGATCTGACCTGCCGCCGCCGACATCCCGACGACCCTCAGGTATAAGTTCTTCGAAAGCGGCCTTGCTCTACTGCCCCAGCTCCCCACGTGTCTGCATGTGCATCTTTTTCTACTCCCATCAGCTCTTCCAAAGCCACCTAAATTTTTAGTATTATTAGAGGTAAAGCTACTTCATGCATTCGAATCTAGGACTTGGTTGAAACAATGAAGAAAGCGGGGAAAGTTGTAGCATGAATATAGGACTTGATTCAAAGAGGAAATAATATGGTGAAAGTAGTAGAGACCAGATACCCAACCGGTCTCTTGGTTCAAAAGGGAAATAATGGGAAAACGCAGTACAAACTGGATAAGGAATAGATCTATTATTGGTTGAAAAAGGATAGAAAGTGGTGGGTGGTGGACAAGTCAACAGAGTATGTCCAGGATTAGATTTGTTGCCCTCACATAGTAAAAGGTCTCCAGGATTAGAATTGCTGCCCTCACATAGTAAAAGGTCTCCAAGATTAGATTTGCTGCCCTCACATAGTAAAAGGTCTCCAGGATTAGATTTGCTGCCCTCACATAGTAAAAGGTCTCCAGGATTAGATTTGCTACCCTCGCATAGTAAAAGGTCTCCAGGATTAGATTTGCTGCCCTCACAGAGCATGAACAAACTCGGCATCACCACTTTATGCCTCCTTGTAGGTACATTGTGCTGATGCGTCCAGTGTCGCATGTCCTTATACCAACCTTTTGATGTTGTTAATGTAAGGGCGCATGTAAAATGAAGCGATCACACGGTTACCTTAGGGACATGTCTAACTAGTGTTATTGTTAATCTAATGCCTCCAGTGATATGATGCAATTAAACTGTGTTACAAATGGTACTCCTGCTGTTTTCCCAAGTATGATAAGTAAGTTGCTCCTTTACGCTGCTGAGTGTCTTGGTGTCCCCACGGTCCCATGCCCTTAAACCAACTCTTTAGCTGCTGTTGATTTACTGTATCTGGTAAACAAGCAATGCCACCATTAAAGTAATCCCATATTTGACGAATGTCATTATTGATTGTAATGCTTCCGGTAACATGAAGCATTGCTGACGTTTTAAAATTTCTACTGTCCTTGCGTGATTGCCATGAACATAATTAAGTTGCTTCTTTTCATTTCATGTATGTTTCGTATATTCTTATTGACTAGCAACTGTTTACTTTCTATCTTTTTGTGCAGATATGGATATCCATTTCACCTTGTTGCTATTGTGACCTTTTGGTGAACTGCACAAAACACTTTTTTGGAATGAGTGTCTTGTGCAGTTCAACTAAAATGTCACGTGGGCAACATCTCTCAATTTTGGTGGAACTGCACAGAATGGTGATTGGAGTTTCCAATATCTCCGTCAAATTCTGCTGGTAATCTCATGCAACATTTTATTAGCCTTTGCAAGATGAGCCGTCACTGTCACCACAATGGCACTTTATTTTAGTGGAACTGCACAAAAGGATAAGCAAATTATAGTTGCACCTTACATGAACCGGACAACCAACCTTAATGTTCCTCAATTTTAGTGCAACTACTAAAGAAGAACCTGCCAGCTCACAAGAGCAAGTACTTCTTGCTAGCGGAATGATGCAATCTTTGCTTCATTTCAGGTGAACTGCAGAAAAAGGCGCATGAATTGAATCATGGAACTCCAGGCAGGCCTCATCCGAGTGGAGCTGCAGGTTGAGTTCAAGGAGTGCCATTATTATAGTAATCAGGCTCTTATTATTTGTGCCGTGCAAACAGGAATACTCAACTACAGATGTTGTGACGGTCAAGAGCATTCGCCAAGTTCTTCGGTTGCATGACACGGCTAGCCAAGATGGATTTAATCCTGATATTCACTTTATCAAAAGGCTCTAATGGGTTGGTTCTGAATCTTGCAAGCTGGGAATCAATGAGATGTGTAGGCATATTTGTTGTACTTATTATTTGAATCTTATTTGTTGGTTATGAATCTTGCAAGCTGGGAATGAATGAGATGTGTAGGCATCTTTGTTGTCCTTATTATTTGGATCTTATTTGTTGGTTCTGAATCTTGCAAGCTGGGAAACACGGCATGATGACGCAGAGGACAACAACCATAACAAACAGTTCAAACTTGGTAGTATTATCTATGTGAAAGTGCGACAAATGTGCTGATCGTGTGCGTCCTGAGAATAATAATTCTAATTGTTGTGCATGTTGATCATGTGGCACTAATAGAATGAGCCAATTGCTACCTCTTGAGCACTGCGTTGGTTTTCCCTTGAAGAGGAAAGGGTAATGCAGTAAAGTAGCGTAAGCATTTCCCTCAGCTTTTTAGAACCAAGGTATCAATCCAGTAGGAGACCACGCTCGAGTCCCACACACCTACACAAACAAATAAGAACCTCGCAACCAACACGATAAAGGGGTTGTCAATCCCTTCACGGTCACTTACGAGAGTGAGATCTGATAGATATGGTAAAATAATATTTTTGGTATTTTTATGATAAAGAGAAATAAAGATGCAAAGTAAAATAAACGGCAATAGAAATAGCTAAGTGTTGGAAGATTAATATGATGGAAAACAGACCCGGGGGCCATAGGTTTCACTAGTGGCTTCTCTCAAGATAGCATAAGTATTACGGTGGGTAAACGAATTACTGTCGAGTAATTCATAGAATTGAGCATAGTTATGAGAATATCTAGGTATGATCATGTATATAGGCATCACGTCCATGACAAGTAGACCGATACGATTCTGCATCTACTACTATTACTCCACACATCGACCGCTATCCAGCATGCATCTAGAGTATTAAGTTCATAAGAACAGAGTAATGCTTTAAGCAAGATGACATGATGTAGAGGGATGAACTCATGCAATATGATATAAACCCCATCTTTTTATCCTCGATGGCAACAATACAATACGTGCCTTGCTGCCCCTGCTGTCACTGGGAAAGGACACCGCAAGATTGAACCCAAAGCTAAGCACTTCTCCCATTGCAAGAAAGATCAATCTAGTAGGCCAAACCAAACTGATAATTCGAAGAGACATGCAAAGATAACCAATCATACATAAAAGAATTCAGAGGAGATTCAAATATTATTCATAGATAAACTTGATCATAAACCCACAATTCATCGGATCTCGACAAACACACCACAAAAGAAGATTACATCGAATAGATGTCCAAGAAGATCGAGGAGAACTTTGTATTGAGATCCAAAGAGAGAGAAGAAGCGATCTAGCTAATAACTATGGACCCGAAGGTCTGAGGTAAACTACTCACACATCATCGGAGAGGCTATGGTGTTGTTGTAGAAGCCCTCCGTAATCAATGCCCCCTCTGGCGGAGCGCCGGAAAAGGCCCCAAGATGGGATCTCATGGGTACAGAAGGTTGCGGCGGTGGAAATAGGGTTTTGGCTCCGTATATGATGTTTCCAGGGTATATGGGTATATATATAGGAGGAAGAAGTACTTAAGTGGAGCAACGAGGGGCCCACGAGGGTGGAGGGCGCGCCTGGGGGAGGTGGGCGCGCCCCCCTACCTCGTGGCTTCCTCGTCTGTTGCTTGTCGTCCACTCCAAGTCCTCTGCATCATGTTTGTTACAAAAATCACGTTCCCGAAGGTTTCATTCCGTTTGGACTCCGTTTGATATTCTTTTTCTGCGAAACACTGAAATAGGCAAAAAAAATCAGCAATTTGGGCTGGGCCTCCGGTTAATAGGTTAGTCCCAAAAATAATATAAAAGTGTATAATAAAGCCCATTAATCATCCAAAACAGAATATAATATAGCATGGAACAATAAAAAATTATAGATACGTTGGAGACGTATCAAGCATCCCCAAGCTTAATTCCTGCTCGTCCTCAAGTAGGTAAATGATAAAAACAGATTTTTTGATGTGGAATGGTACTTAGCATAATTTTCAATGTAACCCTCTTAATTGTTGTATGAATATTCAGATCCGAAAGATTCAAGATAAAAGTTTAATATTGACATAAAAGTAATAATACTTCAAGCATACTAACTAAGCAATTATGTCTTCTTAAAATAACATGGCCAAAGAAAGTTCATCCCTACAAAATCATATAGTTTGGTCATGCTCCATTTTCGTCACACAAGAATGCTCTCATCATGCACAACCCCGATAACAAGCCAAGCAATTGTTTCATACTTTAGTAATCTCAAACTTTTTTCAACTTTCACGCAATACATGAGCGTGAGCCATGGATATATCACTATGGGTGGAATAGAATATAATGATGGGGGTTATGTGGAGAAGACAAAAAAGGAGAAAGTCTCACATCAACGCGGCTAATCAACGGGCTATGGAGATGCCCATCAATTGACGTTAATGTGAGGAGTAGGGATTGCCACGCAACGGATGCACTAGAGCTATAAATGTATGAAAGCTCAACAAAAGAAACTAAGTGGGTGTGCATCCAACTTGCTTGCTCACGAAGACCTAGGGCATTTGAGGAAGCCCATTGTTGGAATACACAAGCCAAGTTCTATAACGAAAAATTCCCACTAGTATATGAAACTGACAAAACAAGAGACTATCTATCATAAGGATCATGGTGCTACTTTGAAGCAAAAGTATGGAAAAAGATAGTAGCATTGCTCCTTTTTTTCTTTTTTTTGGGCCTTTCTTTTTTTTGGCCTTTCTTCTTTTTTCTTTTTCCTTTTTTTGGGACAATGCTCTATGAATGATGATCATCACACTTCTATTTATTTACAACTCAATGATTACAACTCGATACTAGAACAAAGTATGACTCTATATGAATGCCTCCGGCGGTGTACCGGGAAGGGCAATGAATCAAGAGTGACATGTATGAACTAATATGCATGGTGGCTTTGCCACAAATACGATGTCAACTACATGATCATGCAAGGCAATATGACAATGATGAACGTGCATGATAAACGGAATGGTGGAAAGTTGCATGGCAATATATCTCGGAATGGCTATGGAAATGCCATAATAGGTAGGTATGGTGGCTGTTTTGAGGAAGATATAAGGAGGCTTATGTGTGATAGAGCGTATCGTATCACAGGGATTGGATGCACCGGCGAAGTTTGCACCAACTCTCAAGGTGAGAAGGGCAATGCACGGTACCAAAGAGGCTAGCAATGATGGAAGGGTAAGAGTGTGTATAATCCATGGACTCAACATTAGTCATAAAGAACTCAGATACTTATTGCAAAAATCTACAAGTCATCAAAAACCAAGCACTACGCGCATGCTCCTAGGGGGATAGATTGGTAGGAAAAGACCATCGCTCGTCCCCGACCGCCACTCATAAGGAGGACAATCAAAGAACACCTCATGTTTCAAATTTGTTACACAATGTTTAGCATATGTGCATGCTACGGGATTTGCAAACTTCAACAGAAGTATTTCTCAAATTCACAACTACTCAACTAGCACAACTTTAATATTACTACCTCCATATCTCAAAACAATCATCAAGCATCAAACTTCTCTTAGTATTCAACACACTCATAAGAAAGTTTTTACTAATCTTTGAATACCTAGCATATTAGGACTAATTTCACAATTAAAGCAAATTACCATGAGGTTTTGTAGGACTCTCAATATAATATAAGTGTAGCATGAGAGAACAATAATTTCTATAAAACAAATCCACCCCCGTGCTCTAAAAGATATAAGTGAAGCACTAGACCAAAACTATATAGCTCAAAAGATATAAGTGAAGCACATAGAGTATTCTAATAAATTCCGAATCATGTGTGTCTCTCTCAAAAGGTGTGTACAGCAAGGATGATTGTGGTAAACTAAAAAGCAAAGACTCAAATCATTCAAGACGCTCCAAGCAAAACACATATCATGTGGTGAATAAAAATATAGCTCCAAGTAAAGTTACCGATGGACGAAGACGAAAGAGGGGATGCCTTCCGGGGCATCCCCAAGCTTTGGCTTTTTGGTGTCCTTAGATTACCTTGGGGTGCCATGGGCATCCCTAAGATTAGCATCTTTCCACTCCTTGTTCCATAATCCATCAAATCTTTACCCAAAACTTGAAAACTTCACAACACAAAACTCAACAGAAAATCTCGTGAGCTCCGTTAGCGAAAGAAAACAAAACACCACTTCAAGGTACTGTAATGAATTCATTCTTTATTTTTATTGGTGTTAAACTTACTGAATTCCAACTTCTCTGTGGTTTATAAACTATTTTACTAAGCATAGATTCATCAAAATAAGCAAACAACACACGAAAAACAGAATCTGTCAAAAATAGAACAGTCTGTAGTAATCTGTAACTAACGCAAACTTCTGGAACTCGAAAAATTCTACCAAAATAGGACAACCTAAATAATTTGTTTATTGATCTGCTGCAATTGGAATCAGTATTTTATCATGTCCTGGTGATTTTTAACAATTATTTTTGTGAACAGAAAGTTTCTGGAATTTTCAGCAAGATCAAATAACTATCATCCAAGAAGATCCTATAGGTTTAACTTGGCACAAACACTAATTAAAACATAAAAAAATCCAACCAGAGGCTAGATCAAATATTTATTCCAAAACAGAAGCAAAAAGCAAAAACTAAAAATAAAATTGGGTTGCCTCCCAACAAGCGCTATCGTTTAACGCTCCTACCTAGGCATAAAAGCGAGGATAGATCTAGGTATTGTCATCTTTGGTGGGCAATCCATAAGTGGCTCTCATAATAGATTCATAAGGTAATTTTATTTTCTTTCTAGGAAAGTGTTCCATGCCTTTCCTTAACGGAAATTGGAATCTAATATTCCCTTCCTTCATATCAATAATTGCACCAATCGTTCTAAGGAAAGGTCTACCAAGAATAATCGGACATGAAGGATTGCAATATATGTCAAGAACAATGAAATATACGGGCACATAGTTCCTATTTGCAACAATAAGAACATCATTAATTCTTCCCATGGTTTCTTTATAGTGGAATCCGCAAGGTGCAAGTTTAAAGAACAATCATCAAATTCACGGAATCCTAGCAAATCACACAAAAATTTTGGGATCGTGGAAACACTAGCACCAAAATCACACAAAGCATAGCATTCATGATCTTTAATTATAATTTTAATAGTAGGTTCCCACTCATCATAAAGTTTCCTAGGGATAGAAACTTCCAACTCAAGTTTTTCTTCATAAGATTGCATTAAAGCATCAACATATGTTTAGTAAAAGCTTTATTTTGACTATAAGCATGAGGAGAATTTAGCATGGATTGCAACAAGGAAATACAATATATCAAAGAGCAATTATCATAATTAAATTCCTTGAAATCCAAAATAGTGGGTTCACTGATATCTAAAGTTTTGACCTTTTCAATCCCATTTTACCAATTTTTGCATCAAGATCAAAAAACTCCGAATTTTTGGGACGCCTTCTAACTAAAGTTGACTCATCTCCAGTCCCATCATTACCAAGATTCATATTGAAAAACAAAGATTTAATAGGAGACACATCAATACCTTTTAGATCTTCATCTTTATTCTCATAGAAACTAGAAGAACACGCTTTCACAAAGCAATCTTTCTTAGCACGCATCCTAGCGGTTCTTTCTTTGCACTCATCAATGGAAATTCTCATGGCTTTGAGAGACTCATTGATATCATGCTTAGGTGGAATAGATCTAAGTTTCAAAGAATCAAAATCAAGAGAAATTCTATCAACGTTCCTAGCCAATTCATCAACCTTAAGAAATTTTTCTTCAAGCAAAGCGTTGAAATTCTTTTGCGAATTTATAAACTCCTTAACACTAGTCTCAAATTCAGAGGGCATCTTATTAAAATTTCCATAAGAATTTTTGTAGGAATTGCCATAATTATTAGAGGAATTACTAGGGAAAAGTTTCCTCTATACGCGTTGTTACAAAAATTATTCCTACTAACAAAATTCACATCCATAGATTCATTATTATTCTCAATCAAAGTAGACAAAGGCATATCATTAGGATCAGAAGAAACACTTTTAGTAGCAAATAATTTCATAAGTTCATCCATCTTTCCACTCAAAACATTAATTTCTTCTATCGCATGCACTTTTTTATTAGTAGATCTTTCGGTGTGCCATTGAGAATAATTAACCATAATATTATCTAGGAGTTTAGTAGCTTCTCCTAAAGTGATTTCCATAAAAGTGCCTCCCGCGGCCGAATCTAAAAGATTTTTAGAAGAAAAATTCAATCCGGCATAAAAAATTTGTATAATCATCCAAAGATTCAATTTAACAATATCATTGTCCACATTTTTCTTCTTTTGCATATCACATAAATCAACGAAGCTATTTAGATGAGTAGCGGCATCTTCACTAGGAAGGCCGGCGAATTGATCTTTCATGACAAGATTCAACAAAGCAGCATTAATTTCACAAGATTCGGCTTCGGTAAGAGGAGCAATCGGAGTGCTAAGAAAATCATTGTTGTTGGTATTGGCAAAGTCACATAATTTAGTATTGTCTTGAGTCATCGTGACAAGCAAGCAATCTAACACACAAGCAAACAAGAAACAAGCGAAAAAGAGGCGAACGGAAAAGAGGGCGAATAAAACGGCAAGGGTGAAGTGGGGGAGAGGAAAACGAGAGGCAAATGGCAAATAATGTAATGCGAGGGATAAGAGTTTGTGATGGGTACTTGGTATGTCTTGACTTGTGCGTAGACTCCCCGGCAACGGCGCCAGAAATGGCTCATTGACGGGAAATCAAATCTTGACTTGACTTAGTGTGAGCCTCCCCGGCAACGGCGCCAGAAATCCTTCTTGCTACCTCTTGAGCATTGCGTTGGTTTTCCCTTGAAGAGGAAAGGGTGATGCAGTAAAGTAGCGTAAGTATTTCCCTCAGTTTTTGAGAACCAAGGTATCAATCCAGTAGGAGACCACGCTCGAGTCCCACGCACCTACACAAACAAATAAGAACCTCGCAACCAACGCGATAAAGGGGTTGTCAATCCCTTCACGGTCACTTACGAGAGTGAGATCTGATATATATGGTAAGATAATATTTTTGGTATTTTTATGATAAAGAGAAATAAAGATGCAAAGTAAAATAAACGGCAATAGAAATAGCTAAGTGTTGGAAGATTAATATGATGGAAAACAGACCCGGGGGCCATAGGTTTCACTAGTGGCTTCTCTCAAGATAACATAAGTATTACGGTGGGTAAACGAATTACCATCGAGCAATTGATAGAATTGTGCATAGTTATGAGAATATCTAGGTATGATCATGTATATGGGCATCACGTCCGTGACAAGTAGACCGAAACGATTCTGCATCTACTACTATTACTCCACACATCGACCGCTATCCAGCATGCATCTAGAGTATTAAGTTCATAAGAACAGAGTAATGCTTTAAGCAAGATGACATGATGTAGAGGGATAAACTCATGCAATATGATATAAACCCCATCTTTTTATCCTTGATGGCAACAATACAATACGTGCCTTGCTGCCCCTGCTGTCACTGGGAAAGGACACCGCAAGATTGAACCCAAAGCTAAGCACTTCTCATATTGCAAGAAAGATCAATCTAGTAGGCCAAACCAAACTGATAAGTCGAAGAGACTTGCAAAGATAACCAATCATACATAAAAGAATTCAGAGGAGATTCAAACATTGTTCATAGATAAACTTGATCATAAACCCACAATTCATCGGATCTCGACAAACACACCGCAAAAGAAGATTACATCGAATAGATCTCCAAGAAGATCGAGGAGAACTTTGTATTGACATCCAAAGAGAGAGAAGAAGCTATCTAGCTAATAACTATGGACCCGAAGGTCTGAGGTAAACTACTCACACATCATCGGAGAGGCTATGGTGTTGATGTAGAAGCCCTCCATAATCAATGCCCCCTCCGGCGGAGCGCCGGAAAAGGCCCCATGATGGGATCTCACGGGTATAGAAGGTTGCGGCGGTGGAAATAGGGTTTTGGCTCCGTATATGATGTTTCCAGGGTATATGGGTATATATAGGAGGAAGAAGTACTTCAGTGGAGCAACGAGGGGCCCACGAGGGTGGAGGGCGTGCCCGGGGGAGGTGGGCGCGCCCCCCTACCTCGTGGCTTCCTCGTCTGTTGCTTGTCGTCCACTCCAAGTCCTCTGGATCACGTTTGTTCCAAAAATCACGTTCCCGAAGGTTTCATTCTGTTTGGACTCCGTTTGATATTCTTTTTCTGCGAAACATTGAAATAGGCAAAAAAACAGCAATTTGGGCTAGGCCTCCGGTTAATAGGTTAGTCCCAAAAATAATATAAAAGTGTATAATAAAGCCCATTAATCATCGAAAACAGAATATAATATAGCATGGAACAATAAAATATTATAGATACGTTGGAGACGTATCAAGCATCCCCAAGCTTAATTCCTGCTCGTCCTCGAGTAGGTAAATGATAAAAACAGAATTTTTGATGTGGAATGGTACTTAGCATAATTTTCAATGTAACCCTCTTAATTGTGGTATGAATATTCAGATCCGAAAGATTCAAGATAAAAGTTCAATATTGACATAAAAGTAATAATACTTCAAGCATACTAACTAAGCAATTATGTCTTCTCAAAATAACATGGCCAAAGAAAGTTCATCCCTACAAAATCATATAGTTTGGTCATGCTCCATTTTCATCACACAAGAATGCTCTCATCATGCACAACCCCGATGACAAGCCAAGCAATTGTTTCATACTTTAGTAATCTCAAACTTTTTTCAACTTTCACGCAATACATGAGCATGAGCCATGGATATAGCACTATGGGTGGAATAGAATATAATGATGGGGGTTATGTGGAGAAGACAAAAAAGGAGAAAGTCTCACATCAACGCGGCTAATCAACGGGCTATGGAGATGCCCATCAAATGATGTTAATGTGAGGAGTAGGGATTGCCATGCAACGGATGCACTAGAGCTATAAATGTATGAAATCTCAACAAAAGAAACTAAGTGGGTGTGCATCCAACTTGCTTGCTCACGAAGACCTAGGGCATTTGAGGAAGCCCATTGTTGGAATACACAAGCCAAGTTCTATAACGAAAAATTCCCACTAGTATATGAAAGTGACAAAACAAGAAACTATCTATCATAAGGATCATGGTGCTACTTTGAAGCACAAGTATGGAAAAAGATAGTAGCATTGCCTCTTTTTATTTTCTTTTCTTTTTTGGGCCTTTCTTCTTTTTCTTTTGGCCTTTCTTCTTTTTTATTTTTTTTCGGTACAATGCTCTATGACTGATGATCATCACACTTCTATTTATTTACAACTCAATGATTACAACTCGATACTAGAACAAAGTATGACTCTATATGAATGCCTCCGGCGGTGTACCGGGAAGGGCAATGAATCAAGAGTGACATGTATGAAATAATATGCATGGTGGCTTTGCCACAAATACGATGTCAACTACATGATCATGCAAGGCAATATGACAATGATGAACATGTCATGATAAACGGAACGGTGGAAAGTTGCATGGCAATATATCTCGGAATGGCTATGGAAATGCCATAATAGGTAGGTATGGTGGCTGTTTTGAGGAAGATATAAGGAGGCTTATGTGTGATAGAGCGTATCGTATCACAGGGTTTGGATGCACCGGCGGAGTTTGCACCAACTCTCAAGGTGATAAAGGGCAATGCACGGTACCGAAGAGGCTAGCAATGATGGAAGGGTAAGAGTGCGTATAATCCATGGACTCAACATTAGTAATAAAGAACTCACATACTTATTGCAAAAACCTACAAGTCATCAAAACCAAGCACTACGCGCATGCTCCTAGGGGGATAGATTGGTAGGAAAAGACCATCGCTCGTCCCTGACCGCCACTCATAAGGAGGACAATCAAAGAACACCTCATGTTTCAAATTTGTTACACAACGTTTAACATACGTGCATGCTACGGGATTTGCAAACTTCAACACAAGTATTTCTCAAATTCACAACTACTCAACTAGCACAACTTTAATATCACTACCTCCATATCTCAAAACAATCATCAAGCATCAAACTTCTCTTAGTGTTCAACACACTCATAAGAAAGTTTTTACTAATCTTGAATACCTAGCATATTAGGACTAGTTTCACAATTAAAGCAAATTACCATGCGGTTTTGTAGGACTCTCAAAATAATATAAGTGTAGCATGAGAGAACAATAATTTCTATAAAACAAATCCACCACCGTGCTCTAAAAGATATAAGTGAAGCACTAGAGCAAAAACTATATAGCTCAAAAGATATAAGTGAAGCACATAGAGTATTCTAATAAATTCCGAATCATGTGAGTGTCTCTCAAAAGGTGTGTACAGCAGGGATGATTATGGTAAACGAAAAAGCAAAGACTCAAATCATACAAGACGCTCCAAGCAAAACACATATCATGTGGTGAATAAAAATATAGCTCCAAGTAAAGTTACCGATGGACGAAGACGAAAGAGGGGATGCCTTCCGGGGCATCCCCATGCTTTGGCTTTTGGTTGTCCTTATATTACCTTGGGGTGCCATGGGAATCCCCAAGCTTAGGATCTTGCCACTCCTTGTTCCATAATCCATCAAATCTTTACCCAAAACTTGAAAACTTCACAACACAAAACTCAACAGAAAATCTCGTGAGCTCCGTTAGTGAAAGAAAACAAAACACCACTTCAAGGTACTGTAATGAACTCATTCTTTATTTGTATTGGTTTTAAACTTACTGTATTCCAACTTCTATATAGTTTATAAACTATTTTACTAACCATAGATTCATCAAAATAAGCAAACAACACACGAAAAAAGAATCTGTCAAAAACAGAACAGTCTGTAGTAATCTGTAACTAACGCAAACTTCTGGAACTCAAAAAATTCTACCAAAATAGGAAGACCTAAATAATTTGTTTATTATTCTGCTTCAATTGGAATCAGTATTTTATCACGTTCTGGTGATTTTTAACAATTGTTTTTGTGAACAGAAAGTTTCTGGAATTTTCAGCAAGATCAAATAACTATCATCCAAGTAGATCCTATAGGTTTAACTTGGCACAAACACTAATTAAAACATAAAAGCAAATTTAACCAGAGGCTAGATCAAATATTATTCCTCAACAGAAGCAAAAAGCAAAAACTAAAAATAAAATTGGGTTGCCTCCCAACAAGCGCTATCGTTTAACGCCCGTAGCTAGGCATAAAAGCGAGGATAGATCTAGGTATTGCCATCTTTGGTTTGAACTCCATAAGTGGCTCTCATAATAGATTCATAAGGTAATTTTATTTTCTTTCTAGGAAAGTGTTCCAAGCCTTTCCTTAACGGAAATTGGAATCTAATATTCCCTTCCTTCATATCAATAATTGCACCAATCGTTCTAAGGAAAGGTCTACCAAGAATAATCGGACATGAAGGATTGCAATCTATGTCAAGAACAATGAAATATACGGGCACATAGTTCCTATTTGCAACAATAATAACATCATTAATTCTTCCCATAGGTTTCTTTATAGTGGAATCCGCAAGGTGCAAGTTTAAAGAACAGTCATCAAATTCACGGAATCCTAGCAAATCACACAAAGTTTTTGGGATCGTGGAAACACTAGCACCCAAATCACACAAAGCATCGCATTCATGATCTTTAATTATAATTTTAATAGTAGGTTCCCACTCATCATAAAGTTTTCTTGGGATAGAAACTTCCAACTCAAGTTTTTCTTCATAAGATTGCATTAAAGCATCAACATATGTTTAGTAAAAGCTTTATTTTGACTATAAGCATGAGGAGAATTTAGCATGGATTGCAACAAGGAAATACAATATATCAAAGAGCAATTATCATAATTAAATTCCTTGAAATCCAAAATAGTGGGTTCATTGATATCTAAAGTTTTGACCTTTTCAATCCCACTTTTACCAATTTTTGCATCAAGATAAAAAAACTCCGAATTTTTGGGACGCCTTCTAACTAAAGTTGAGTCATCTCCAGTCCCATCATTACCAAGATTCATATTGCAAAACAAAGATTTAATAGGAGATACATCAATACCTTTTAGATCTTCATCTTTATTCTCATAGAAACTAGAAGAACACGCTTTCACAAAGCAATCTTTCTTAGCACGCATCCTACCGGTTCTTTCTTTGCACTCATAAATGGAAATTCTCATGGCTTTGAGAGACTCATTGATATCCTGTTTAGGTGGAATAGATCTAAGTTTCAAAGAATCAACATCAAGAGAAATTCTATCAACGTTCCTAGCCAATTCAACAACCTTAAGCAATTTTTCTTCAAGCAAAGCATTGAAATTCTTTTGCGAATTTATAAACTCCTTAACTCTAGTCTCAAATTCAGAGGGCAACTTATTAAAATTTCCATAAGAATTTTTGTAGGAATTGCCATAATTATTAGAGGAATTACTAGGGAAAAGTTTCCTCTATACGCGTTGTTACCAAAATTATTCCTACTAACAAAATTCACATCCATAGATTCATTATTATTCTCAATCAAAGTAGAAAAAGGCATATCATTAGGATCAGAAGAAACACTTTTAGTAGCAAATAATTTCATAAGTTCATCCATCTTTCCACTCAAAACATTAATTTCTTCTATCGCATGCACTTTTTTATTAGTAGATCTTTCGGTGTGCCACTGAGAATAATTAACCATAATATTATCTAGGAGTTTAGTAGCTTCTCCTAAAGTGATTTCCATAAAAGTGCCTCCCGCGGCTGAATCTAAAAGATTTTTAGAAGCAAAATTCAATCCGGCATAAAAAATTTGTTTAATCATCCAAAGATTCAAACCATGTGTAGGGCTATTAAGTATCATTAATTTCATCCTCTCCCAAGCTTGTGCAACATGTTCATGATCAAGTTGCTTAAAATTCATGATATCGTTTCTAAGAGAGATGATTTTAGCGAGAGGAAAATACTTAGAGATAAAAGCATTTTTGCACTTATTCCATGAATCAATACTATTTTTAGGCAAAGACGAAAACCAAACTTTAGCACGATCTCTAAGCGAAAAAAGGAAATAGCTTCAATTTAACAATATCATTGTCCACATCTTTCTTCTTTTGCATATCACATAAATCAACGAAGCTATTTAGATGGGTAGCGGCATCTTCACTAGGAAGGCCGGCGAATTGATCTTTCATGACAAGATTCAACAAAGCAGCATTAATTTCACAAGATTCAGCTTCGGTAAGAGGAGCAATCGGAGTGCTAAGAAAATCATTGTTGTTGGTATTGGCAAAGTCACATAATTTAGTATTGTCTTGAGCCATCGTGACAAGCAAGCAATCCAACACACAAGCAAACAAGAAACAAGCGAAAAAGAGGCGAACGGAAAAGAGGGCGAATAAAACGGCAAGGGTGAAGTGGGGGAGAGGAAAACGAGAGGCAAATGGCAAATAATGTAATGCGAGGGATAAGAGTTTGTGATGGGTACTTGGTATGTCTTGACTTGTGCGTAGACTCCCCGGCAACGGCGCCAGAAATGGCTCGTTGACGGGAAATCAAATCTTGACTTGACTTAGTGTGAGCCTCCCCGGCAACGGCGCCAGAAATCCTTCTTGCTACCTCTTGAGCACTGCGTTGGTTTTCCCTTGAAGAGGAAAGGGTGATGCAGTAAAGTAGCGTAAGTATTTCCCTCAGTTTTTGAGAACCAAGGTATCAATCCAGTAGGAGACCACGCTCGAGTCCCACGCACCTACACAAACAAATAAGAACCTCGCAACCAACGCGATAAAGGGGTTGTCAATCCCTTCACGGTCACTTACGAGAGTGAGATCTGATAGATATGGTAAGATAATATTTTTGGTATTTTTATGATAAAGAGAAATAAAGATGCAAAGTAAAATAAACGGCAATAGAAATAGCTAAGTGTTGGAAGATTAATATGATGGAAAACAGACCCGGGGGCCATAGGCTTCACTAGTGGCTTCTCTCAAGATAGCATAAGTATTACGGTGGGTAAACGAATTACCATCGAGCAATTGATAGAATGAGCTTAGTTATGAGAATATCTAGGTATGATCATGTACAAAGGCATCACGTCCGTGACAAGTAGACCGAAACGATTCTACAGCTACTACTATTACTCCACACATCGACCGCTATCCAGCATGCATCTAGAGTATTAAGTTCATAAGAACAGAGTAATGCTTTAAGCAAGATGATATGATGTAGAGGTATAAACTCATGCAATATGATATAAACCCCATCTTTTTATCCTCGATGGCAACAATACAATACGTGCCTTGCTGCCCCTGCTGTCACTGGGAAAGGACACCGCAAGATTGAACCCAAAGCTAAGCACTTCTCCCATTGCAAGAAAGATCAATCTAGTAGGCCAAACCAAACTGATAATTCGAAGAGACATGCAAAGATAACCAATCATACATAAAAGAATTCAGAGGAGATTCAAATATTATTCATAGATAAACTTGATCATAAACCCACAATTCATCGGATCTCGACAAACACACCACGAAAGAAGATTACATCAAATAGATGTCCAAGAAGATCGAGGAGAACTTTGTATTGAGATCCAAAGAGAGAGAAGAAGCTATCTAGCTAATAACTATGGACCCGAAGGTCTGAGGTAAACTACTCACACATCATCGGAGAGGCTATGGTGTTGTTGTAGAAGCCCTCCGTAATCAATGCCCCCTCCGGCGGAGCGCCGGAAAAGGCCCCAAGATGGGATCTCATGGGTACAGAAGGTTGCGGCGGTGGAAATAGGGTTTTGGCTCCGTATATGATGTTTCCAGGGTATATGGGTATATATATAGGAGGAAGAAGTACTTCAGTGGAGCAACGAGGGGCCCACGAGGGTGGAGGGCGCGCCTGGGGGAGGTGGGCGCGCCCCCTACCTCGTGGCTTCCTCGTCTGTTGCTTGTCGTCCACTCCAGGTCCTCTGGATCACGTCTGTTCCAAAAATCACGTTCCCGAAGGTTTCATTCTTTTTGGACTCCGTTTGATATTCTTTTTCTGCGAAACACTGAAATAGGCAAAAAAACCAGCAATTTGGGCTGGGCCTCCGGTTAATAGGTTAGTCCCAAAAATAATATAAAAGTGTATAATAAAGCCCATTAATCATCCAAAACAGAATATAATATACCATGGAACAAAAAAAAATTATAGATACGTTGGAGACGTATCAAGCATCCCCAAGCTTAATTCCTGCTCGTCCTCGAGTAGGTAAATGATAAAAATAGAATTTTTGATGTGGAATGGTACTTAGCATAATTTTCAATGTAACCCTCTTAATTGTGGTATGAATATTCATATCCGAAAGATTCAAGATAAAAGTTTAATATTGACATAAAAGTAATAATACTTCAAGCATACTAACTAAGCAATTATGTCTTCTCAAAATAACATGGCCAAAGAAAGTTCATCCCTACAAAATCATATAGTTTGGTCATGCTCCATTTTCGTCACACAAGAATGCTCTCATCATGCACAACCCCGATGACAAGCCAAGAAATTGTTTCATACTTTAGTAATCTCAAACTTTTTTCAACTTTCACGCAATACATGAGCATGAGCCATGGATATAGCACTATGGGTAGAATAGAATATAATGATGGGGGTTATGTGGAGAAGACAAAAAAGGAGAAAGTCTCACATCAACACGGCTAATCAACGGGCTATGGAGATGCCCATCAATTGATGTTAATGTGAGGAGTAGGGATTGCCATGCAACGGATGCACTAGAGCTATAAATGTATGAAATCTCAACAAAAGAAACTAAGTGGGTGTGCATCCAACTTGCTTGCTCACGAAGACCTAGGGCATTTGAGGAAGCCCATTGTTGGAATACACAAGCCAAGTTCTATAACGAAAAATTCCCACTAGTATATGAAAGTGACAAAACAAGAGACTATATATCATAAGGATCATGGTGCTACTTTGAAGCACAAGTATGGAAAAAGATAGTAGCATTGCCCCTTTTTATATTCTTTTCTTTTTTGGGCCTTTCTTCTTTTTCTTTTGGCCTTTCTTCTTTTTTATTTTTTCGGTACAATGCTCTATGAATGATGATCATCACACTTCTATTTATTTACAACTCAATGATTACAACTCGATACTAGAACAAAGTATGACTCTATATGAATGCCTCCGACGGTGTACCGGGAAGGGCAATGAATAAAGAGTTACATGTATGAAATAATATGCATGGTGGCTTTTCCACAAATACGATGTCAACTACATGATCATGCAAGGCAATATGACAATGATGAACATGTCATGATAAACGGAACGTGGAAAGTTGCATGGCAATATATCTCGGAATGGCTATGGAAATGCCGTAATAGGTAGGTATGGTGGCTGTTTTGAGGAAGATATAAGGAGGCTTATGTGTGATAGAGCGTATCGTATCACAGGGTTTGGATGCACCGGCGAAGTTTGCACCAACTCTCAAGGTGAGAAAGGGCAATGCACGGTACCGAAGAGGCTAGCAATGATGGAAGGGTAAGAGTGCGTATAATCCATGGACTCAACATTAGTAATAAAGAACTCACATACTTATTGCAAAAAACTACAAGTCATCAAAACCAAGCACTACGCGCATGCTCCTAGGGGGATAGATTGGTAGGAAAAGACCATCGCTCGTCCCCGACCGCCACTCATAAGGAGGACAATCAAAGAACACCTCATGTTTCAAATTTGTTACACAACGTTTAGCATACGTGCATGCTACGGGATTTGCAAACTTCAACACAAGTATTTCTCAAATTCACAACTACACAACTAGCACAACTTTAATATCACTACCTCCATATCTCCAAACAATCATCAAGCATCAAAGTTCTCTTAGTATTCAACACACTCATAAGAAAGTTTTTACTAATCTTGAATACCTAGCATATTAGGACTAATTTCACAATTAAAGCAAATTACCATGCGGTTTTGTAGGACTCTCAAAATAATATAAGTGAAGCATGAGAGAACAATAATTTCTATAAAACAAATCCACCACCGTGCTCTAAAAGATATAAGTGAAGCACTAGAGCAAAAACTATATAGCTCAAAAGATATAAGTGAAGCACATAGAGTTTTCTAATAAATTCCGAATCATGTGTGTCTCTCTCAAAAGGTGTGTACAGAAATGATGATTATGGTAAACTAAAAAGCAAAGACTCAAATCATACAAGACGCTCCAAGCAAAACACATATCATGTGGTGAATAAAATATAGCTCCAAGTAAAGTTACCGATGGACGAATACGAAAGAGGGGATGCCTTCCGGGGCATCCCCAAGCTTTAGCTTTTTGGTGTCCTTATATTACCTTGGGGTGCCATGGGCATCCCCAAGCTTAGGATATTGCCACTCCTTGTTCCATAATCCATCAAATCTTTACCCAAAACTTGAAAACTTCACAACACAAAACTCAACAGAAAATCTCGTGAGCTCCGTTAGCGAAAGAAAACAAAACACCACTTCAAGGTACTGTAATGAACTCATTATTTATTTGTATTGGTCTTAAACTTACTGTATTCCAACTTCTATATAGTTTATAAACTATTTTACTAACCATAGATTCATCAAAATAAGCAAACAACACACGAAAAACAGAATCTGTCAAAAACAGAACAGTCTGTAGTAATCTGTAACTAACGCAAACTTCTGGAACTCAAAAACTTCTGCCAAAATAGGAAGACCTAAATAATTTGTTTATTGATCTTCTGCAATTGGAATCAGTATTTTATCACGTTCTGGTGATTTTTAACAATTGTTTTTGTGAACAGAAAGTTTCTGGAATTTTCAGCAAGATCAAATAACTATCATCCAAAAAGATCCTATAGGTTTAACTTGGCACAAACACTAATTAAAACATAAAAACAAATTTAACCAGAGGCTAGATCAAATATTTATTCCTCAACAAAAGCAAAAATCAAAAACTAAAAATAAAATTGGGTTGCCTCCCAACAAGCGCTATCGTTTAACGCCCGCAGCTAGGCATAAAAGCGAGTATAGATCTAGGTATTGCCATCTTTGGTGGGCAATCCATAAGTGTCTCTCATAATAGATTCATAAGGTAATTTTATTTTCTTTCTAGGAAAGTGTTCCATGCCTTTCCTTAAGAGAAATTGGAATCTAATATTCCCTTCCTTCATATCAATAATTGCACCAATCGTTCTAAGGAAAGGTCTACCAAGAATAATTGTTCATGAAGGATTGCAATCTATGTCAAGAACAATGAAATATACGGGCACATAGTTCCTATTTGCAACAATAAGGACATCATTAATTCTTCCCATAGGTTTCTTGATAGTGGAATCCGCAAGGTGCAAGTTTAAAGAACAATCATCAAATTCACGGAATCCTAGCAAATCACACAAAGTTTTTGGGATCGTGGAAACACTAGCACCCAAATCACACAAAGCATAGCATTCATGATCTTTAATTTTAATTTTCATAGTAGGTTCCCACTCATCATAAAGTTTTCTAGGGATAGAAACTTCCAACTCAAGTTTTTCTTCATAAGATTGCATCAAAGCATCAACGATATGTTTAGTAAAAGCTTTATTTTGACTATAAGCATGAGGAGAATTTAGCATGAATTGCAACAAGTAAATACAATCTATCAAAGAGAAATTATCATAATTAAATTCCTTGAAATCCAAAATAGTGGGTTCATTGATATCTAAAGTTTTGACCTTTTCAATCCCACTTTTACCTATTTTTGCATCAAGATCAAAAAACTCTGAATTTTTGGGACGCCTTCTAACTAAAGTTGACTCATCTCCAGTCCCATCATTACCAAGATTCATATTGCAAAACAAAGATTTAATAGGAGACACATCAATACCTTTTAGATCTTCATCTTTATTCTCATAGAAACTAGAACACTAGTAGGAAAAGGGGCTTTTACCCCGGTTTGTAAGGGCCTTTTGTCCCGGTTTTCGAACCGGGACTGAAGGGTCGTTACTAAAGCCCTAACCCTTTAGTCCCGGTTCTTACACGAACCGGGACAGAAGGTCCTCCACGTGGCCGCTGCTGCCAGCCCAGGCAGGGGGGCCTTTGGTCCCGGTTGGTGCCACCAACCGGGACCAATAGGCAGGGCCTTTTGTCCCGGTTGGTGCCACCAACCGGGACCAATAGGCAGGGCCTTTTGTCCCGGTTTGTGTCACCAACTGGGACCAATAGGCATCCACGTCAGCATTTCAGGGGCTGGGGTTTTTTTTTTGAAAGGGGGGGGGGGGTTGGGGGGTTTTGGGGGGTTAATTTAGGTGTTTCATATATTGTGTTAGCTAGCTAATTAATAGAGAGAAGTGTCCTCTCTTATCACCGTGCTTGGTCGACGCTACGTACTATATACGTATGGAGAGGACTAGACACGCTAGCTAGTAATCAAATGAAGGAAACAGAAGATCGTCATGAACATATGCATACAGAGAGAAGTGATATCGACCACCTCTCCTTCTCCGAGAGATTGGTCGAACAACAAGTTCTCGTACATCTATCCGACACTACCGGCTACATATATACAATAATTATCTCTTACAATACAATCTCCTAATTAAATTGTAAGAACACAGGGTCCACATAGTATTCTCCGTTTTCAGCGATCACGTGGTCAAGGAAGAATGCCGCCAATTCCTCTTGAATTGCTCGCATACGATCTGGTGCTAGGAGTTCATCCCGCTTCCGAAACATCTAATTTGAAGAAGGGGGTCAATACATATATATATGAATAAATGAAACTCAACAGAAATGATGGTAATAAAATAAAATTGTGAATATTATTGCTTACGCACTTCATATTGTTCGTCAGAGTAGCCCCGCTCACAGGTCGTGTAGCGGATGGACTCGCAAACGTAGTATCCACAGTAATTATTCCCGGCTTCCTGCCACAACCACTTTACAAGAAATAGAGGTCAATCGAACTGATAGCAAGCATGCTAAATGGTATTGATGAAATTAGCGCTTGAATCACTAGGAGATGCGTGGAACATGCTACTATAGTACTTACTTTCGGGTGTTTAAATTGCAGCTTCTTCGGCAGTCCCGGAGCTTTTGTGGTGAATTTTCTCCAAACCCTGCCAGACAAAGAAAACAATTACTTGATATCAGGAAATGAACAAAGTTGCTGATATGGTGGATAATGATCAATTTAACTTACTTCTCGAGCATTAGAGTCATGTTCGCATAGTCCTGGGGATCTTTTCGTCTCGAGTCTAAGACGGTTACTACTCCCTGCTCAAGCTTAATCTCTAGGAGAATATAGTGGAAGCTGCGCATGCATGCATAAGTCATCAATTACATTACCATAACCTGGACTAATAAGGGAAACCGAATATGCACAAGACAGTGACACTCACTTGAAGTTGTAAGGAAAGAGTATTATATCTTTGTTTTGATTTAATACCAACGATCGTAGCAAGTTGGCCTCGGCTTCTTTGGCATGTTTTTCAACCGTATATGCATCTATGAGATTTGTGTTAATGAACCCAATATCACCGATTTGTCTTTTCTTCAATTCGGCGATCTTCAATCTGCATAATATAGTGAGGATAATTATAAATACATGCAATGAAAGAGCTGACCTATATAGAGAGACTTAATGACAGAAGTAGTACTACTTACAGACAGTAGCAAGTGATCATTGTTTTATCGAGGGCCTTTTGATTGTAAAACTGGAAGAAATCCTCAAATGGAACATTCAGCAGATCAATTCCAACGAGGTCATGCTCCGGTTTAACTCTCAGCGTCAAAGTATTCATCCCATCAGACTCTCTACAGGTTTTCATGTACCAATCATGTAATCTTCGCATCATCGTTGTTAGAGATCTTTCATCTTTGACGAGAGGCTTCCCGTAATGGTATTTGTGTTCGTCGACCTCCATGATTTCATAATGTACATCGTCGGGAAGGTAATCTCCAAGATTGCTATAACCGGCCACCATCCTCAGATCATTAGCGACGATGTCTTTTGACACCTTGAGCGGGGGGCACGATTGGTTCGCTTGTTCGCCGAGCTGGGCAATTTTTTTCCCAGCTCGTCGTTCTTTTAACCTTTGATCACTGACAGTACTTCCCGACCGCTCCGCTTCGGCATATGTCTTTGCAAGAATGCGCTCATAGTTGCCTCTCGGCGGAGACTTTGGTTGTTTTGTCAGGGCAGCCAGAGTGTGCTTTGCTTTCACCGGATCTACCTTCTCCTCCGAAGGTGGATGTTTCTTTGCTTTCACCCCTTCAAAGAAGTTTGTCACTTCGGCTCCCACGATCTTCCTGGTTTCCTCCTCGGTCCTCTCGTATGGTAACTTCTCTGGAGTCTTCAGAGAAGGACCGAATCTGTATTGCCTCCCGCCTCTGGCAGCTGTACTGCTAGACGCCGGCAGAGCAGACGGAGCGGCTGCGGTTGTCCTCTTTCCTTGCTTAGGAGGCGGAGGAGAAGGAGGCTGGCTGCTCTGGCGCGCCGGCGCAGGCGGAGAAGGAGGCGGAGTGCCGCCACGCGCCGGAGAAGGAGGCTGAGTGCCCTGATCACTCACCGGAGGAGGAGGCGGAGGAGGAGGCGGAGTGCCGCCACGCGCCGGAGAAGGAGGCTGAGTGCCCTGATCACTCACCGGAGGAGGAGGCGGAGGAGGAGGCGGAGTGCCCTTACTCGCCGGAGCCGTCCAGTTCGGAAGGTTGATGAGCTCCTTCCGCCATAGGCATGGAGTCTTCAGAGCAGAACCCAGCCGAGTCTCCCCTTCACCGGTAGGGTGGTCAAGCTGGAGGTCCTCAAATCCCTCCGTTATTTCATCCACCATCACCCTAGCATATCCTTCTGGAATCCGCCGGCAGTGGTAGGTTGCGCCGGGTTCAGGAGGTAAAACAGAGCCAACAGCCGCCTTGACTTTGAAGTTCTGCCATTGCGCCATAAGGTGGCAATGTTGAGACTCCGTGATAGCATCCACAGGGTAGCTAGCAGGAGCCGTCAAGAGATGCTCCGGCTGAAGCAGCTTGGTGGAAGCCACGCTGCTTCTCCGCTGAGATGGCGGTGTAGCTTCGGGGGTAGTTTCAGCATGTCGATTGCCGTCTCGTTCCTCTAGCGCTTGAACCCTTTCGTGCAGCTTCTGAATTTGGATCTGCTCCACTTTTTTCCTCCTCTCCTGGCTTTTGTAACCGCCCGCGTCCGGAAAACCAGCCTTCCACAGAACGGAGCCTAGCGTGCCTCGTGTCCGTCCAGGGTGCTCAGGATTCCCGAGGGCCATTGTGAGCTCGTCATTCTCTCTGTCTGGAACGAACGTCCTTGCTGCGCTGCATCGATATATTGCTGAATCTTCTTGACTGGTATTCTCAAAAGTTCGTTCGTCCAAACGCACCTCCCTGATACAGGGTCCAAGGTTCCGCCAGCCCCGAAGAACCAAGTCCGGCAACGGTCTGTCCAGTTCATTGTCTGTGGTTCGATCCCTTTTTCAAGAAGATCATTCTCAGCCTTGGCCCACTTAGGCCGGGCTTTGAGGTAGCCACCTGACCCCGTGCGATGGTGAAGCTTCTTCTTCACAGCATTCTTCTTGTTTGTCGCTGACATCTTCTTACTCTTTTCCGATGTCTTGTGGGCCACAAATGCGGGCCAGTGATCTCTGATCTTCTCATACCGGCCGATGAATTCTGGTGTCTCTTCTTTGTCGACAAACGTTTTCAGCTCATTCTTCCACCTCCTGAATAGGTCTGCCATCTTCTTAAGAGCATGAGACTTGATTAATTGCTCTTTAACTGGCTTCTCCAGATCCTCCACTGGCGGTAGGGTGAAATTTGCCTTCAGCTCAGTCCAAAGATCATCTTTCTGCATATCATTGACATAAGACACCTCAGGGTCTTCCTTCTTAGGCTTATACCATTGGTGGATGCTGATCGGGATCTTGTCCCTAACTAGAACCCCGCACTGAGCAGCAAATGCATCCTTTGTCCAGATGGGTTCAATCGGTTGGCCATCGCGCGCGATTGCTGTGATCTCAAACCTTTCATCCGAGCGCAACTTTCTCTTCGGGCCTCGTCTCTTTACCGAAGTTGTGCTGGATCCAGAGGGCTAGAAAAAAGAAGAAAGACGATTGTTAATTAATATGTGTACATACCAAAACAATGAATGCATCAATTAGCTAGTCAGCACAGGCTTAACTAATATATTTACCTGGCCGGACTCTATTCGGTCACCGGAGCCGTCACCACGGGCTCCTTCTTGCACCAGCATTGGGTCACCGGAGCCATCATAATCATGTCTTTCCTCCTCCACTCTTCGATCACCGTAGCCTGCTTCTTCACCCTGTTCTTCCAGACCATCATTGTCGTTAAGATACGACAAGATATCACCTCCGGCTAAGATTATGTCCCCCAACACCTCTTCTGCTTGCTCGTCTCGTCCGTGCTCCATTGTTTCTGCAAATATTACAACATGGCAATTATTACACAAACATGACAGCAGGTGGATATATTAGTGCAAACGTAGACCTAGCTTATTCCGGGTTTGGGGTGGCCTCGGCAACGCTTCAAGGGTAGGGGCGCGGCGGGAGGGGGTAGGAGACCGACATCGTTTTTTCTAGGGTTTGGGTGTCCTCGAGAGTTTTGGTCGAGCGAGAGGGCCGGGGGGTGCTCCCATGGTATAAGTTATCACGGTCGAGAGGGGGTATAAATATCGACCGTCCATCATGTCGAAGTTATCTGGGAGGGAGTTATATATATCGACAACGACGACATACATACATGGGAAAATAATGTTATCGGGGAGGGGGTATATCGACCCCCCCCCCCCCACGTGTTGAAGTTATCGGGAGGGGGTTATATCGACAACGACAATGAACGTACATGGGAAAATAATATTATCGGGGAGGGGGTATATTGACCCCCCCTTGTGTTGATGTTATCGGGAGAGGGGTATATCGACGATGACAGACCCGATAAAACATAAGAAAACGAAGAAGAAACAAAAAGAGGAGAAGAAGAAAGGAATAGAGGAGAAGATCGAAGAAAAAAAAGAAGAAAAAAAAAGAGGAGAAGAAGAAAGGAATAGAGGAGAGAAGAAGAAAAAATAGAATTTTTTCTATTTTTTCTTCTTCTCTTCTATCCCTTTCTTCTTCTCCTCTTCTTTCTCTTCTTTTTTCCTCTTCTTATTTATTTCTCCTCTTCTTCCTCTTCTCTTCTTCTCCTTTCTTCCTCTTCTTATTTTCCTTTTTCCTCTCATTCATAAAAAAATGCTCAAATAGAAAATTTCGAAAAAAGTAAAGGTTTTGCCTAATGCATTGTTCATATGAATATACAAACATTTGCATATTCTACAATAATTAATATCACCAAAAAAATCTATGAATAGAAAAAAATCCTAACTTTTCTAAAAATCTATCTTTTGCATATATACATGAACATATATATACACAGAGAACATATATATACACATAGAACATATATACATTTTTATAAAAATGCAAAAAAAAAGACAGGGAGGAAGGGGGCAGTGCCGGCCCTGACCAAGGCGACGGCGGCGCGTCGGGGCAGGGGCAGAGGCGACGGCGGCGTGGTCGGGGCAGGGGCAGAGGCGTCGGCGGCGTGGTCGGGGCATGGCGAGGCAGAGGCGATGGCGGCGTGGTCGGGGCAGCTGGGGCGACGACGACATGGTCGGGGCAGGGGCGCGCGGCGTGGTCGGGGCGGGCCGCCGGCGGCGTGCTCGGGGAAGGGGCGGCTGCGCGTCGACGAGGCAGCAGAGGGCGGCGACGGCGTCGACGGGGCGAGCTCGGGCAGCCTGGCGGCGTCGTCGGGGCGGGGGAACTGATGCAGAGATGAATCTGAAAAACACTAAGTGTTTTCTTATATACTGAGAGCATTGGTCCCGGTTCGTGGCACCAACCGGGACCAATGCCCCCCTTTAGTCCCGGTTGGTGCCACCTACCGGGACCAAAGGCCTCTTTTCAGCAGCCCAAAGGGCGGGAAGCGGCGGCCTTTGGTCCCGGTTGGTGGCACCAACCGGGACTAAAGGGGGGGCATTGGTCCCGGTTGGTGCCACGAACCGGTACGCATGCCCCCCTTTAGTCCCGTTTGGTGGCACCAACCTGGACCAAAGGCCTCTTGTTGCCCGCGTCGCGGCCAAAAGTTTAGTCCCACCTCGCTAGCCGAGGGGCGCCCGCACCAGTTTAAAAGCCCCGGCGCGGCTGCTGTCTCGAACTCCTCTCTATAGCAGGCTTCTGGGCCTAACTTTGGCGCGCTGCCCGTTGAGCCTTCTAGCCCTTCTAGGCCTGTATTTGCAAACCTGAGGGTTGGAAGGCCCAGCAGGCAGCGCCCCAACAATTTTTTTTGCTGTATTTAGTTTTTTTGTTTTCTTTTTTGCTTTATTTATTTTGTTTTGTTTCTACTTACAACAAAAAACTTATTTATTTTATTTTATTTTGTTTCTAATTACTTATTTATTTTACTTTATGATAATTCTTTTTGCTATTAAAGTTTCTATCAAAAAAAGTTCTTTATGAAAATTCTTTTTGCTGTATTTAGTTTTTTTGTTTTCTTTTTTGCTTTATTTATTTTGTTTTGTTTCTACTTACAACAAAAAACGTATTTATTTTATTTTATTTTGTTTCTAATTACTTATTTATTTTACTTTATGATAATTCTTTTTGCTATTAAAGTTTCTATCAAAAAAAGTTCTTTATGAAAATTCTTTTTGCTTTTAATGATTTTGAACAGAAAATACTTCGATAATTTTAGTTGCATCAATTTTATATGATTTTAGTTTCAATAATACTAGAGGTTTCTTATAATGTTTTGAACAGAAAATACTTTGTTAATTTTAGTTTCATAAATTTTATTAAAGTTTATTTTATTTTGTCGTAACACAAGAAGTCCGGAGTTGTAATAAGTTATTAAAAATAAAAAAGAGGCGCAATGCTCGTTGATTAGCTTCAAGCCTTTCGGAATAGTGTAGACTGCACTGCACATAGCTCCATGCAGCCTACCTTATTCCTCAAGGCTTGAAGCTAAGCAACGTGAAGGTGAGCATTGCGCCTCTTCTTCATCGTCTCTGCACTCAGGGCTTATAAACCGCTCCTAGTGCCTCTCAGCTAGCGAGGTGGGACTAAAAAACTGCTTAGTAAGAAACTCTAGTACCGGTTCGTGCCACGAACCGGTACTAAAGGTGCTCGTGGGGCCACAGCCTCATTAGTACCGGTTCGTGGCACCAACCGGGACCAAAGGGTGGAATTGGTCCCGGTTCGTGCCACCAACTGGGACCAATGGCCTTGCACAGCGGCATGGTGGTGGGAGTTTAGTCCCACCTAGCTAGCTGAGAGAGAGCCGCACCTGTTTATAATGGCGGTGCACCTGAGCTGTCGAGCTCCTCTCTAAAGCAGGCTTACGGGCCTAACCTCTCTGTACATGCCTGTGGGCCTACTGGGCCTTCTGCGGGCCTGAATCACGGCCCATGGATGGGTTTCTAATCGTATTCAGGCCGTGGTGGCCCAGTAGGTGGCATAATTTTTAATTTTTGGCCTGTTATTTTTCATGTATTTACTAATTATTTTGAGCTATAAGACCCTAAAATTGAAAAGCATTTCAAATGAACTCTGAAAAGGTTGAAAGTTGGCATGGTATCATCATTTCATCCACATAGCATGTGCAAGAAAGTTGAGAGGGTTACGGCAAAAACTAGATGCACTTCGTGTACAAAACGGACAATGGTATCATACTCGTCTGTTACAAAGTTGGCATGGTATCATCATAATAGTTGCGGGAGAAAGTCTTCACTTTTTCTTCGCTTGTGTCATTTGCTTATTGCGCCATAACCATGGATAATCTTCATCGTTTATCAGGATGCTTGGGTCAGCCTTGACTTTGAAGGGAGGAATTTCATGAAACTTTTCATAATCTTCAGACATGTCTGTCTTGCCCTCCACTCCCACAATGTCCCTTTTTCCTGAAAGAACTATGTGGCGCTTTGGCTCATCGTATGATGTATTCACTTCCTTATCTTTTCTTTTTCTCGGTCTGGTAGACATGTCCTTCACATAGATAACCTGTGCCACATCATTGGCTAGGACGAACGGTTCGTCAGTGTACCCAAGATTGTTCAGATCCACTGTTGTCATTCCGTACTGTGGGTCTACCTGTACCCCGCCTCCTGACAGATTGACCCATTTGCACTTAAACAAAGGGACCTTAAAATCATGTCCGTAGTCAAGTTCCCATATGTCCATTATGTAACCATAATATGCATCCTTTCCCCTCTCGGTTGCTGCATCAAAGCGGACACCGCTGTTTTGGTTGGTGCTCTTTTGATCTTGGGCGATCGTGTAAAATGTATTCCCATTTATCTCGTATCCTTTGTAAGTCAATACAGTCGAAGATGGTCCCCTGGACAATGAGTACAACTCATCACAAACAGTGGTGTCACCTCTGAGACGTGTTTCCAACCAACTGCTGAAAGTCCTGATGTGTTCACGTGTAATCCAGTCGTCACACTGCTCCGGGTGTTTGGAGCGCAGACTGTTCTTGTGTTCATCGACATACGGGGTCACCAAGGTAGAGTTCTGTAGAACTGTGTAGTGTGCTTGAGACCAAGAATATCCGTCCCTGCATATTATTGAGTCCCCTCCAAGCGTTCCTTTTCCAGTCAGTCTCCCCTCATACCGCGATTTAGGGAGACCTATCTTCTTAAGGCCAGGAATGAAGTCAACACAAAACCCAATGACATCCTCTGTTTGATGGCCCATGGAGATGCTTCCTTCTGGCCTAGCACGGTTACGGACATATTTCTTTAGGACTCCCATGAACCTCTCAAAGGGGAACATATTGTGTAGAAATACGGGCCCCAGAATGACAATCTCGTCGACTAGATGAACTAGGACGTGCGTCATGATATTGAAGAAGGATGGTGGGAACACCAGCTCGAAACTGACAAGACATTGTGCCACATCACTCCTTAGCCTTGGTATGATTTCTGGATCGATCACCTTCTGAGAGATTGCATTGAGGAATGCACATAGCTTCACAATGGCTAATCGGACGTTTTCCGGTAGAAGCCCCCTCAATGCAACCGGAAGCAGTTGCGTCATAATCACGTGGCAGTCATGAGACTTTAGGTTCTGGAACTTTTTCTCTGGCATATTTATTATTCCCTTTATATTCGACGAGAAGCCAGTCGAGACCTTCATACTGAGCAGGCATTCAAAGAAGATTTCTTTCTCTTCTTTCGTAAGAGCGTAGCTGGCAGGACCTTCATACTGCTTTGGAGGCATGCCGTCTTTTTCGTGCAAACGTTGCAGGTCCTCCCATGCCTCAGGTGTATCTTTTGTCTTCCCATACACGCCCAAGAAGCCTAGCAGGTTCACGCAAAGGTTCTTCGTCACGTGCATCACGTCGATTGAAGAGCGGACCTCTAGCTCTTTCCAGTAGGGTAGGTCCCAAAATATAGATTTCTTCTTCCACATGGGTGCGTGTCCCTCAGCGTCATTCGAAACAGCTAGTCCGCCGGGACCCTTTCCAAAGATTACATGTAAATCATTGACCTAGCAAGTACGTGATCACCGGTACGCATGGCGGGCTTCTTCCGGTGATCTGCCTCGCCTTTGAAATGCTTGCCTTTATTTTGACATTGATGGTTGGTCGGAAGAAATCCACGATGGCCCAGGTACACATTCTTCCTGCATTTGTCTAGGTATATACTTTCAGTGTCATCTAAACAGTGCGTGCATGCGTGGTATCCCTTGTTTGTCTGTCCTGAAAGGTTACTAAGAGCGGGCCAATCGTTGATGGTTACAAACAGCAACGCGTGCAGGTTAAATTCCTCCTGTTTGTGCGCATCCCACGTA
The DNA here is from genome assembly GCF_002575655.3 of Aegilops tauschii subsp. strangulata. Classification (NCBI taxonomy): domain Eukaryota; kingdom Viridiplantae; phylum Streptophyta; class Magnoliopsida; order Poales; family Poaceae; genus Aegilops; species Aegilops tauschii. The sequence continues at coordinate 134,712,929 of NC_053040.3, forward strand.
CGTACACCGTTTCCATCCCACAGCTGTAAAAGTTCTTCAACTAATGGCCTTAGGTACACATCAATGTCGTTGCCGGGTTGCTTAGGGCCTTGGATGAGAACTGACATCATAATGAACTTCCGCTTCATGCACATCCAAGGAGGAAGGTTATACATACATAGAGTCACGGGCCAGGTGCTGTGATTGCTGCTCTGCTCCCCGAAAGGATTAATGCCATCCGCGCTTAAACCAAACCATACGTTCCTTGGGTCAGCTGCAAACTCAGCCCAGTACTTTCTCTCGATTTTTCTCCACTGCGACCCGTCAGCGGGTGCTCTCAACTTCCCGTCTTTCTTACGGTCCTCACTGTGCCATCGCATCAACTTGGCATGCTCTTCGTTTCTGAACAAACGCTTCAACCGTGGTATTATAGGAGCATACCACATCACCTTCGCAGGAACCCTCTTCCTGGGGGGCTGGCCATCAACATCACCAGGGTCATCTCGTCTGATCTTATACCGCAATGCACCGCATACCGAGCATGCGTTCAGATCCTTGTACGCACCGCGGTAGAGGATGCAGTCATTAGGGCATGCATGTATCTTCTGCACCTCCAATCCTAGAGGGCATACGACCTTCTTTGCTGCGTATGTACTGTCGGGCAATTCGTTATCCTTTGGAAGCTTCTTCTTCAATATTTTCAATAGCTTCTCAAATCCTTTGTCAGCCACAGCATTCTCTGCCTTCCACTGCAGCAATTCCAGTACGGTACCAAGCTTTGTGTTGCCATCTTTGCAATTGGGGTACAACCCTTTTTTGTGATCCTCTAACATGCGATCGAACTTCAGCTTCTCCTTTTGACTTTCGCATTGCGTCCTTGCATCGACAATGACCCGGCGGAGATCATCATCATCGGGGATTGGTTCCTCTTGATCTTCAGTAGCTTCCCCCCTTGCAGCATCATTGGGCACATCATCTGGTTCCTCTTGATCTTCAGCAGCTTCCCCCGTTGCAGCATCACCGTATTCAGGGGGCACATAGTTGTCATCGTCCTCTTCTTCTTCGCCGTCTTCCATCATAACCCCTATTTCTCCGTGCCTCGTCCAAACATTATAGTGTGGCATGAAACCCTTGTAAAGCAGGTGGGTGTGAAGGATTTTTCGGTCAGAGTAAGACTTCGTATTCCCACATATAGGGCATGGACAACACATAAAACCATTCTGCTTGTTTGCCTCAGCCACTTCGAGAAAATCATGCACGCCCTTAATGTACTCGGAGGTGTGTCTGTCACCGTACATCCATTGCCGGTTCATCTGCGTGCATTATATATAATTAAGTGTGTCAAAAACCATTACAGAACATCATGAATAGATAATTAAGTGACCAAATTAATAGAAGTCATCATCACATTAAAACCAAAGTACATACATAGTTCTCATCTAACAACATATATATAGCTCTCCAGAGCATCTAATTAATTAAACCATACATTGAAACTATGTAAAACATTTCAATGCGAAAACAAATGCGATCATAATCGCAACCAAGGTAACAATTGATCCAACGACATAATGATACCAAGCCTCGGTATGAATGGCATATTTTCTAATCTTTCTAATCTTCAAGCGCATTGCATCCATCTTGATCTTGTGATCATCGACGACATCCGCAACATGCAACTCCAATATCATCTTCTCCTCCTCAATTTTTTTATTTTTTCCTTCAAGTAATTGTTTTCTTCTTCAACTAAATTTAACCTCTCGACAATAGGGTCGGTTAGAATTTCCGGTTCAACCACCTCCTAGATAAATAAAATCTATGTCACGTTGGTCGGTATATTTGTCATAAACAATAAATGAACCAAATAGTTATAAAAAGATAATATATACCACATCCGAATCATAGACAGGACGAGGGCCGACGGGGGCGGATACCAAAACCATCGCACTATGTAATAAGAAGGAATAATAAAAGTAATAAAATTAGACAAGTATCTATCTAAAGTAAGAGTTTTTTTCCTTTCTGAAAGAAGATAAGAACAAGAGGCTCACCACGGTGGTGCTGGCGACGAGATCGGCACGGGCGATCGACGGCGGTGAAGACGGGGACGGGACGTGACGGACCGCTAAACCTAGACAAATCTCGGGGAATATGGAGCTCGGAGGTCGAGTTTCGAGAGGAGAAAGATTAACTAGTGTGGCTCAGACATTTCATCGAACACCTCATGTGCATAGGAGGTGAGCTAGAGCACCCAAATGCCCTCCCCTCGCCGGCCAGAAAAAACAGAGCACTGTGGAGTGCTCTGCTGTGGCGATGGGGTATATATAGGGAACTCATTGGTCCCGGTTCGTGGCACCAAGCCTTTGGTCCCAGTTGGTGCCACGAACCGGGACCAATGACCCCTTTAGTCCCGGTTGGTGGCACCAACCGGGACCAAAGGCCTTGTGCTGCCCCGCGTCAAAAGTTTAGTCCCACCTCGCTAGTTGAGAGGGCTCGAGAGTGGTTTATAAGCGCTGCTGCGCCCACCCTCTCGAGCTCCTCTCAACTGCAGGCTTTCGGGCCTAACCGTTTTCTTTGCCCGTGGGGCCTACTGGGCCTTCTGCGGGCCTGAATCCTAGCCCATGGATGTGTTTCAAGTCGTATTCAGGCCGTGGTGGCCCAGTAGGTGGCATACTTTTTTTCTCTGTTTTTTGTTTTCTCTTTTGCTTTATTTGTTTTGTTTTGTTTCTACTTACAACAAAAAACTTATTTATTTTATTTCTAATTACTTATGTATTTTACTTTAATTATTTTATTTTTATTTATTTTACTGCTGCTATTTTTATTTAATTTAATAAGGTTTATTTATTTTAGTTACTATAGTTTATTTTATTTTATTTTATTAAGGTTTATTTATTTTATTAAGGTTTATTTATTTTATTTACTATAAAAAATGAACATAGGTGCGCCTATAGAGAAAATTCAACCTAAATTCATAATAAATTTCTATGAAATTCAAAGAAATTTACTGTGAATTTAGGTCAAATTCCCTGTATAAGGGCATCTATTTTCATTTTGAGAGGAGCTCGACAAGGCAGAGAGGGACGGGCTTATAAACTGGTGTGAGCGCCCTTCAATTGGCGAGGTGGGACTAAACACTGGCTGCAACTAGGACCAGCCCTTTAGTCCCGGCTTGTGGTATGAACCGGGACTAAAGGGTGGTGGGCCAGGAGCGTGGCCCATTGGTCCCGGTTTGTCCCACCAACCGGGACCAAAGGGGCCGGACGAACCGGGACCAATGCCCCCACGAGGCCTGGCAGGCCCCTGGCCGCACGAACCGGGACTAATGTGAATATTGCCCTGTGACCAAAGCCCAGTTTTCTACTAGTGGAAGAACACGCTTTCACAAAGCAATCTTTCTTAGCACGCATCCTAGCGGTTCTTTCTTTGCACTCATCAATGGAAATTCTCATGGCTTTGAGAGACTCATTGATATCATGCTTAGGTGGAATAGATCTAAGTTTCAAAGAATCAACATCAAGAGAAATTCTATCAACGTTCCTAGCCAATTCATCAACCTTAAGCAATTTTTCTTCAAGCAAACCATTGAAATTATTTTGCGAATTCATAAACTCCTTAGCACTAGTCTTAAATTCAGAGGGCATCTTATTAAAATTTCCATAAGAATTTTTGTAGGAATTGCCATAATTATTAGAGGAATTACTAGGGAAAAGTTTCCTCTATACGCGTTGTTACCAAAATTATTCCTACTAACAAAATTCACATCCATAGATTCATTATTATTCTCAATCAAAGTAGCCAAAGGCATAACATTAGGATCAGAAGAAACAATTTTAGTAGCAAATAATTTCATAAGTTCATCCATCTTTCCACTCAAAACATTAATTTCTTCTATCGCATGCACTTTTTTATTAGTAGATCTTTCGGTGTGCCATTGAGAATAATTAACCATAATATTATCTAGGAGTTTAGTAGCTTCTCCTAAAGTGATTTCCGTAAAAGTGCCTCCCGCGGCTGAATCTAAAAGATTTTTAGAAGCAAAATTCAATCCGGCATAAAAAATTTGTATAATCATCCAAAGATTCAAACCATGTGTAGGGCAATTAAGTATCATTAATTTCATCCTCTCCCAAGCTTGTGCAACATGTTCATGATCAAGTTACTTAAAATTCATGATATCGTTTCTAAGAAAGATGATTTTAGCGGGAGGAAAATACTTAGAGATAAAAGCATTTTTGCACTTATTCCATGAATCAATACTATTTTTAGGCAAAGACGAAAACCAAACTTTAGCACGATCTCTAAGCGAAAAAGGAAAAAGCTTCAATTTAACAATATCATTGTCCACATCTTTCTTCTTTTGCATATCACATAAATCAACGAAGCTATTTAGATGGGTAGCGGCATCTTCACTAGGAAGGCCGGCGAATTGATCTATCATGACAAGATTCAACAAAGCATCATTAATTTCACAAGATTCAGCTTCGGTAAGAGGAGCAATCGGAGTGCTAAGAAAATCATTGTTGTTGGTATTGGCAAAGTCACATAATTTAGTATTGTCTTGAGCCATCATGACAAGCAAGCAATCCAACACACAAGCAAACAAAAAACAAGCGAAAAAGAGGCGAACGGAAAAGAGGGCGAATAAAATGGCAAGGGTGAAGTGGGGGAGAGGAAAACGAGAGGCAAATGGCAAATAATGTAATGCGAGGGATAAGAGTTTGTGATGGGTACTTGGTATGTCTTGACTTGTGCGTAGACTCCCCGGCAACGGCGCCAGAAATGGCTCGTTGACGGGAAATCAAATCTTGACTTGACTTAGGGTGAGCCTCCCCGGCAACGGCGCCAGAAATCCTTCTTGCTACCTCTTGAGCACTGCGTTGGTTTTCCCTTGAAGAGGAAAGGGTGATGAAGTAAAGTAGCATAAGTATTTCCCTCAGTTTTTGAGAACCAAGATATCAATCCAGTAGGAGACCACGCTCGAGTCCCACGCACCTACACAAACAAATAAGAACCTCGCAACCAACGCGATAAAGGGGTTGTCAATCCCTTCACGGTCACTTACGAGAGTGAGATCTGATAGATATGGTAAGATAATATTTTTGGTATTATTATGATAAAGAGAAATAAAGATGCAAAGTAAAATAAATGGCAATAGAAATAGCTAAGTGTTGGAAGATTAATATGATGGAAAACAAACCCGGGGGCCATAGGTTTCACTAGTGGCTTCTCTCAAGATAGCATAAGTATTACGGTGGGTAAACGAATTACCGTCGAGCAATTGATAGAATTGAGCTTAGTTATGAGAATATCTAGGTATTATCATGTATATAGGCATCACGTCCGTGACAAGTAGACCGAAACGATTCCGCATCTACTACTATTACTCGACACATCGACCGCTATCCAGCATGCATCTAGAGTATTAAGTTCATAAGAACAGAGTAATGCTTTAAGCAAGATGACATGATGTAGAGGGATAAACTCATGCAATATGATATAAACCCCATCTTTTTATCCTCGATGGCAACAATACAATACGTGCCTTGCTACCCCTGCTGTCACTTGGAAAGGACACCGCAAGATTGAACATAAAGCTAAGCACTTCTCCCATTGCAAGAAAGATCAATCTTGTAGGCCAAACCAAACTGATAATTCGAAGAGACTTGCAAAGATAACCAATCATACATAAAATAATTCAGAGGAGATTCAAATATTATTCATAGATAAACTTGATCATAAAGCCACAATTCATCAGATCTCGACAAACACACCGCAAAAGAAGATTACATCGAATAGATCTCCAAGAAGATCGAGGAGAACTTTGTATTGAGATCCAAAGAGAGAGAAGAAGCTATCTAGCTAATAACTATGGACCCGAAGGTCTGAGGTAAACTACTCACACATCATCGGAGAGGCTATGGTGTTGTTGTAGAAGCCCTCCGTAATCAATGCCCCCTCCGGCGGAGCGCCGGAAAAGGCCCCAAGATGGGATCTCATGGGTACAGAAGGTTGCGGCAGTGGAAATAGGGTTTTGGCTCCGTATATGATGTTTCCAGGGTATATGGGTATATATATAGGAGGAAGAAGTACTTCAGTGGAGCAACGAGGGGCCCACGAGGGTGGAGGGCGCGCCTGGGGGAGGTGGGCGCGCCCCCTACCTCATGGCTTCCTCGTCTGTTGCTTGTCGTCCACTCCAAGTCCTCTGGATCACGTTTGTTCCAAAAATCACGTTCCCGAAGGTTTCATTCTGTTTGGACTCCGTTTGATATAAATAGGCAAAAAACAGCAATTTGGGCTGGGCCTCCGGTTAATAGGTTAGTCCCAAAAATAATATAAAAGTGTATAATAAAGCCCATTAATCATCCAAAACAGAATATAATATAGCATGGAACAATAAAAAATTGGGTTAATTATCATTTTGCCCTCAGTAGTGTCCATGTGCTCAGTTTTCCCCTCAGATGCGAATTGTGCTCAGTTTTGCCCCTAGTCCGAGCGCACCGACTCGTTCCATGAACTCAGCCGTCTCCGTCAGGTCAACCTTTTGACTCGGCCCTTACAGGTGGGACCAGGCGGCAGGGACGGCCAATTTTATTCCGACCGTTGCACGCGTGGCTTGTGGGACCCAGCAGAGAGCCGTTGAGCAGAGAGCCGTTGCAGGTGTGCTATATAAGAGGGCGACAGCGGCGGTGACCACAGCGACAGAGAGCACGGCGGTGACCACGGCGAGAGAGAGAGAGCACGGTGGTGGGAAGCTAGCTCTGGAGGGCGTGGCGGTGGGAAGCTAGCTGTGGAGGGCATGGTGGCGTTGAGATCCCCTTCGGCTCCGAGCTCCATGTCTTCCTCAAGCTCCCGCGCCACCTCGCGGATGCAGAGCCGGGCGCGTGTGGACATGCCTATCTTTGTCTGTCCGCGGTGCCGAGCGGGCGTTGATCGGAGGGTTTCTCACACACCGAGGAACCAAAATCGTCCATTCTATGTGTGCAGCGAGAATGGGGTAAGAATTGGGGCAATTGCACCATTTTCATGGTCGGGATCTTTGAGCAATGGGTTGATTTGTTTGGTGTTCATGCAGGTGACATGCTTCTTTCTTTGGGTCGATGCTCTGGCCAAGACTCTGATGAATGAACTGCAAGAAGAGCATGAAGAATGGTTGCGCATGCTGCCACGAACGGTAGTGGCCGCAGCACGAGCTCTGGAAGAAGAGATGGAGGGCGAAGCACACACTGACAGAGAGCTAGCTGTTGAGCTTAGGATGTTGAAGAAGAAGGTTAGGAAGCTTGAAGATCAAGCACTACCAATACCCATTTGCAAATACTTTTGGGCATTTGTAGGTATGGTAATCGCACCGGTTGTAATGTTGAAAATGTATGGAAAGGCATGAATTATGGAGGAATTTGTAATATTGAAATTGTATGGGAAATTCACCTAGTTTAAATGTTTTTTAAAGTTGTTTAAATGTTGAAACAAAAAGAGAAGAAGTGACCAACATTTAAATATGTTGAAAAAAGAGAAGAAATGAGGAATTCAGAAACTTTTGATCAATGAAATGCAGCTCTCTGCTCTGCCTTTCTGTCCAAAAAAAGGTTGCTCTTGGGCCAAATTCAGAGCGTAGAGCCAAGTGTAGGCTAGACTAATGGGCCAACTGCATCCAATTAGGCCCATTCGGGGGTTCACTTGCGTAATTTTCTGTTTTCTGTTCTGATTTAATTTAGGCAGTAAATCATAATGCTGAAACTTTTTGTGGAAGCTAATTGAATTATTCCGGAGCCAAACAATTATGGTTAGAAATTTTTTGGAGCTGTTAATTAATCCAATTCAAATACACCGTGATTTCAATCAAAGACCAAAATGTCATGGAAAATGTGCCTCAGCTCTGGTAGAGGTTTACACCTGGTGCCAAAATAAATGAACATTTTTTAAGGGCATTACATTGAGAAAAAAATAATTTGTCTAAAAAAATGAAGGGTGGAAAATGCACAAAAAATTGGTGCGACTAGGGACTCGAACCTAGGACCGCGTGGGTTTGTGGTGTTTAGGGCTGCGCTGGTAACCGCTAGGACAGATGGCAAGACTTTGACATGGGTAGGGAAGGAAGGTATACATAGTGAGACTGTGAATTTTTTTTTAAAAAAAATAGTGAGACCGTGAATGTTTGCACACGCGTGAGAGTGGTTTTCCTTTGTTTTGCACTGAAATTTTGGAGGGTTGGAAGGTTGAAAACGTATGTTTGCACTGCCACATGATTTCGGTTAGAGTGGCACTTGGTTTAGGGTTAGAGTGACAGTTGGTTTAGGATTTAAAGGGAATAAATTTGCATGTTAGTTCATGACTTTTTTTGAATGAAACAGAGGGCTTCTCACCCCCTCCGATTTTCATTAATGAAAACCACAAGTTCTCGAACTTCATGACTTGGTTTAGGGAAGAAATGATATGTTTGGGCACGGACATTTTTTAACACACATAATAAACCCTAATAACTTAGATAAGATGCAACACACCATTACAATAGAAAAGCAACAATAATAAGTTCACGGACAGTTCACGGACACATGACGAAACATGACACGACACGACACGACATAGAAAAGCAACAAAATAAAAAACGAAACATGACGAGCTTGACTCCGGGCTTGAACATATTCATCTTGACCTCCTTCTTCCACCTTGGCCGCGCGCGCCCCTTCAACACCGTCTTCATCTTCACACCTCCTCCTCCTCGTCGTAGGGAAGGGAGTGCATCTGGCCTGGAGCGGGGAAGATGCGCTCGTAGTTGGTGTAGATGTTGTAGACGGTGAAGAAGATGGCCTCGCAGCCGCACCAAAAGACTTGGTCGAGGAGCTCGCGCGCGTCAAATGGGTTGGTGAAGGTGACCGTGAGCAGTAGGAGGATGCCGCCGCGGTCACGAACCTCGTTGAGGGTGAACATCCTCGGCGAGCCCCGTGGGAGGTGGGCATAGCCGGCTCTGAGGAAGGCGGGGGTGATTTCGACGGAACCCCTCCACCTTGAAATAGCCCACACACGGAGCTCCCTCTCCACGAGCACGCCCGGTGGGTAGCGCAGCTCCAGCACGACAGGCGGACGGTTGAAGGTCGGCCCGTTGAACTGCATCTTCACTTGGTCTCGCTTGGGGAGGGCTCGGTCGCTTGGGTGTTTGAAGTTGGAGAGGATCGGATCTGGCTTGTGGGTGGGAGAGGAAGAGAGGCACCCCATTTATAGGCCTGTGGGTGGGAGAGGAAGAGAGAAAGGATGAGAACGGTGCGTGTGTGAATCCGGACGCGTGTGTGTATCCGGACGAGTGTGTGTATCCGTTACGTTTTGCACTCTTAAATTTTTGCACGAAAACGATGCATGGGGCGCGGGCGTGCATCTGAATCACTGCATAGCTCTTTGACCGGGCGGTGCATGTGAATCGCTGCCCTGAACCACTGCCCTGAACCACCTAGCTCGCCTCGCTAGCCTAGCTCGCCTAGCGCGCCTCGCTCGCATGCATGCACGTCGCCGCCTCCTGCGCGTGCAAACCCACGTCGCCGCCTCCCATGCATGCAAGGCCTAGAAAGGCTGAGACGGGCTATTTACTGCGGTCTCAGGCCCAGACAACGGGAGGGCCCAACGGTCCTTCCAGCACGCCCGGTATTTGTTAAAAAAAACAATGTCCCAGCCAATCAGATTGCATCTCGCGGATCGCCCCCCTCCTCCCCGCAGATTCCTTCTAGAAGGGTTAGATCGACGGCCCTTGATCGCCGCTAGGGTTAGATGAACGGTCCTTGTTCAGCGCTAGGGTTAGCGGGTTTGGGAGGGGTTTGGAGCAGTCAAAGCTATGTTTGACCAGATTTCAAATGAGCATAATAAATTAAATAAAAATTAGAAAAATAAAAAACTTGCGCACATAGTCTTCTTATGTCATATACTAACGATTTAAGTTGATAACAAGGTTTACATGCATTTAAACGATAAGTTCATGTGTATTGTGTGATATCTCGAGTATCTCGAACTCTTGTATGAAGTGAAGAGAAGTGTTTTGGGGAAATGAACATGAAAATTTCAAAAAACTCACCACAGCTTCATTTTGGAGTGACTAAGAAGGATCCAGGCTTAGTTTTTCATTTTGATGTTTTACACTTGTTTAAATCTTGGTCAAAGTTAAGTTTGACCAGAATTCAAATGAGAATTTTTTTTAAAAAAAATCAAAAAATGGAAAAACCAGCGCACATAGTCTGTATATATAGAATATATGTGTAAGAAAGTTATTTGGCTGATTTAGACAAGGTCGAAAAAAACTTGCTTAGAAATGAGGTCGTTTACCCTACCTTTGGACCCCTCTTTTTAGCACATTTTTCATGAAAATTTCAAAAACCTCACCACCGCTTCATTTTGGATTGACTAAGAAGGATCCAGGCTTAGTTTTTCATTTTGATGTTTTAGACTTGTTTAAATCTTGGTCAAAGTTAGGTTTGACCAGAATTTAAATGAGCAAAACAAAATTCAGAAAAATCAAAAAAAGGAAAAACCATGTGCTCATTCAAACATCATCCAATAGATATTTAAACATCATGTCAAACATACTTCTAACATAGGTCCAACATCATCCAACAGAAATACAACATGTCAAGTGATAAATGTTTCATAATACAACATCATAGCTTATTCATAATGTTTCATAATTATTCATATATAGCGTTGGGGCTTCTATCTGTTCCTTGAGCTTCTTGCCATCACTTTGCTCCTCGTGCACCTTGTGCTAATTGCTTCTTCTCTTCTCCTCTTGGTTGTCGGTACCTTGCGCGTCTTCTTCAAAGCTATCATAGAGCTGTGCAAAACATAAACGGTAATGAGATCATGTCAAGTGATAAATGTACAGTAGTATTTGACCCTTGCAAGATTTACATACCTAGCAGAACTCACAACAACAGAAGGTTGGTCACCATTTGGAGCCTCACTTGGATCATCATTTGGAGCCTCACTTGGATCACCATGATCACCATTTGAAGCCTCACTTGGATCACCATGATCACTATTTGGAGCCTCACTTGGATCACCATTTGGAGCCTCACTTGAATCATTATTTTGAGGATATTTTGGATCATCGTCAAAATCATGCGGCTGTTTACCATCATCATTTGGAACCTTGTCAAAATCCTCATCTGATGCAACCGGCTGTTGACCATCATTTTCATCATCTGTTGAGGCAACCGGCTGCTGACCAACATTTTCATCGAAGCCTTCATCAAAACTCTCTCCGAACGCTGGATCTACTGTGTTATCACAATACTTACCGAAATGACCAGACCCACCACACCTTGTGCACTTACGCTTCCTCGCTCCAAGTCCAGCTCCTTCGCTGCGAGGTCTGATTCGACTCTTCCTTGGTCTACCTGCTGCTCTCTTCAGAACTGCAGCGCAAAGCTTGAATCCAGGGTCCACCATGTCACATTGTTGTTTTCCCTCCATAGCAGGCAAGGCATAAGCATATGTGGCTTTGAACCTTGCAACAGAGTAGTAATCATGCACATACTGCTGTATGTTCCCTGCTGGCCCTGGGAGAGAAGTGATGAAAAACAAGGCATGAATGCATGGCAACCCAGTTATCTGCCATTGCCTACAACTGCAAGTTCTAGCTTCTAAATCCACTGGATATCTCCATTCCCTCTTCTCTTTATCCAAATATGATATCTCTGCTGTGGTACCCGAGCAAAGAGTCATGTTCATTTCCAAGCCTGTTGTCTTCTGCTTCAGTTCATTCATCACGGCAGGTATGATAATGTGGCCCATGAATTTTGCCTCGGCTATTCCTGCACGATAATGAAATTTCTGCATGTATTCTATCCTTATCCTGTCAAGCAAATCCACCACATAATGACCCTTTAGTTTCCGGATCGTTGAGTTGAAAGACTCTGCTAGATTATTGTGCACATAGTCAACTTTGCTCACTTCACTGAATTGGCTTCTGGCCCATAACTTGGAGTGGTGTGTTTCCAAGTATTCTTTCACTTTGGGATTCATGTATAACTGCCTCAAGTGGTAGTTGTGCTTCTTCACACTGCAAGTCAAAGATGCTGGCCATAAATTGTCAGTATACACCTTTCCTTTGAATTTCTTCATGAAATTTGCAGCAAGGTGACGCATGCATTCCCTATGCTCTACTCCAGGGAACACATTGTCCACGGCCACTTCTAAACCTTTGCAGGCATCTGTATGAATGACCAACCCATTGGGATGTGCAATAGCCCGGCGCAGATTATGCAAAAACCAAGTCCAGCTCTCCTCAGACTCTGTCTCCAGCACACCGTAGGCAACTGGAAATACAAAACTGTGTGCATCAACTGCACAAGCTGCTACTAACTGTCCTTTAAAACTCCCTGTGAGAAAAGTGGCATCAATAGCCAAATAAGGCCTGCAGCCTGCCAAAAAACCCCGGCGACAAGCCTCAAAATAGACAAAAACCCTCCTAAAGCATTCCTTGGTCTTTGTCACTCCCCTGAATGTGTACTCCACGGTGTGGTGATCAATATCTACAATACTACCTGGGCTTGTCCTCTCCACTTCACCTTTGAATGAATACAATAATTGAAAACTTTCCTGCCAGTTACCATAAATAGAATCCATAGCATGTTGTTGACCATTGAACGACCTCATGTATGGTAAATCTATCTTGAACTTATCTTTGATGTTCTTCTGCAATTCCTTTGGACCCACTTGCTGGTTTTCTTTCACCCACTTCTTTACTTCTTCTGCCACCCATCTTGACTTGGCTCTACTGATTGTATCCTTCCTAAGGGTTGATTCCTGGCATGTGTGCTTAAAAGGGTTCACTTTGACCTGAACATTAGTGCTATTCCACATTTTAGATGCGAGCAGCCTCCATGGACAACCCTCAGTCGGACAGTGCACTTTGTAACGTACTTGATCGCTCTTGTCAACTTTGAAAGTATGTTCTACCTTGATGCAGTATGTCACAAGTGGATTTCTACACTCATTCATGGATGCAAAAACTGTACCTTCTTCCATTTGAGGGTTCAAAGGGTCCCATTCAACAGCTGCAAGGTCTTCGTCCTCACCCACCGCGTCATCATCCACATGGACTGCATTGTGAGCCTCATCTTGGTTTTCAGTCTGAGGTGCCCGTCGTAAATTCCGAATAACATCAGAATATAGCTTCTCTTCATCAACCCGAGAATTGTAGTCATCAGGCTCCACTTCAAGGGGGACCCTACTGCTGTTGCCCACACTTGTCGAGCCACCACGTCGCCGTGCACCAACTGAACTGTTCTGGCTAGAGATGCCATTACGACGACTTGGTTCTCCCCGAGATGTTGCACCCGTCATCCTAGGTCCAAATGCCTGCTCAAGCACATCAACTTGCAGCCTCACATGAAAATTATCTTTCTCTTTATGCCTAACAAACATGGTAGCTAGCTCTTCATCATTAGTAACTGTCACCCAATTCTTTTCCCCATCATAGTATTTGTATACCACTTCATCAAGCAAACCCCAAGGATATTGGCTACAAATTACCTCCCCAAATTGTCTGAAACTCCAATTACTAGCCATTGGCAACCGATAATCAAAACCTCCTTGGTATTTCTTCTTATCCTTTGCATCGAACATCTACTGGTCCCTTCTAATGTACACCATGAAAGCAAACCGCAACTCCATCCTAACCGGCGAAAAACAGAGACACAATCAGCACAATAATTGGGCAAACCTACTCGAATCGAGTGTTCAAATGCACAACTAAGCTCAATCTAAACAAGAGGTGAGACTTACCCCTCGGGAACCCAGTCGTGGGCCGGAGGATCTCCGGCCCGATGCCTGCCTCGCCAAATACTCCGGGGTCACCGCTGCTCACCATTTCGCCCCAGGGTTCTTCCTCCTAGTTCAAATAGCTCCGGCAGCCCCCCACCTTTGAGCACTCCGGCCAGGCGCACGGAAGGAGGCCGCGCCGCGGGTCGAGCAGGTGGCGGGCGCCCCCACCTGTGGCGTCGCAGGAAGGTGGCGGGCGTCGCAGGTACCCATGGAGCGTAGGCGCAGGACGGTAGCAGCGGAGTAGGCCGTGCAGCTGGTGGCGGGGCAGGTGCTTGCCGCGGTGCAGGTGGCGGCGGCAGCGGCGCAGGACAGCCGGCCGGCGGATGGGCAGAGTGAGCTAGAATGATTTGGGGATTTAGTTGCACGGGCCTACATGTCAGCTCCGGACCCACGTCCACGCGGTCCCATGTGTAAGCTCCGGACCTACAACCACTAACGCCGGCGGACGGAATGGACTCAAATATGGCCGTTTGGCCTCGTCATAGTTGCCGTGTGCATGGACTAGCGGCAAAACTGAGCACAATTCGCATCTGAGGGCAAAACTGAGCACATGGACACCACTGAGGGCAAAAGGATAATTAACCCTAAAAAATTATAGATACGTTGGAGATGTATCAAGCATCCCCAAGCTTAATTACTGCTCGTCCTCGAGTAGGTAAATGATAACAACAGAATTTCTGATGTGGAATGGTACTTAGCATAATTTTCAATGTAACCCTCTTAATTGTGGTATGAATATTCAGATCCGAAAGATTCAAGATAAAAGTTTAATATTGACATAAAAGTAATAATACTTCAAGCATACTAACTAAGCAATTATGTCTTCTCAAAATAACATGGCCAAAGAAAGTTCATCCCTACAAAATCATATAGTTTGGTCATGCTCCATTTTCATCACACAAGAATGCTCTCATCATGCACAACCCCGATGACAAGCCAAGCAATTGTTTCATACTTTAGTAATCTCAAACTTTTTTAAACTTTCACGCAATACATGAGCATGAGCCATGGATATAACACTATGGGTGGAATAGAATATAATGATGGGGGTTATGTGGAGAAGACAAAAAAGGAGAAAGTCTCACATCAACGCGGCTAATCAACGGGCTATGGACATGCCCATCAATTGATGTTAATATGAGGAGTAGGGATTGCCATGCAACAGATGCACTAGAGCTATAAATGTATGAAAGCTTAACAAAAGAAACTAAGTGGGTGTGCATTCAACTTGCTTGCTCACGAATACCTAGGGCATTAGAGGAAGCCCATTGTTGGAATACACAAGCCCAGTTCTATAACGAAAAATTCCCACTAGTATATGAAAGTGACAAAACAAGAGACTATCTATCATAAGGATCATGGTGCTACTTTGAAGCACAAGTATGGAAAAAGATAGTAGCATTGCCCCTTTTTATTTTATTTTCTTTTTTTGGGCCTTTCTTTTTTTTCTTTTGGCCTTTCTTCTTTTTTCTTTTTTTGGTACAATGCTCTATGAATGATGATCATCACACTTCTATTTATTTACAACTCAATGATTACAACTCGATACTAGAACAAAGTATGACTCTATATGAATGCCTCTGGCGGTGTACCGGGAAGGGCAATGAATCAAGAGTGACATGTATGAAATAATACATGGTGGCTTTGCCACAAATACGATGTCAACTACATGATCATGCAAGGCAATATGACAATGATGAACGTGTCATGATAAACGGAACGGTGGAAAGTTGCATGGCAATATATCTCGGAATGGCTATGGAAATGCCATAATAGGTAGGTATGGTGGCTGTTTTGAGGAAGATATAAGGAGGCTTATGTGTGATAGAGCGTATCGTATCACGGGGTTTGGATGCACCGGCGAAGTTTGCACCAACTCTCAAGGTGAGAAAGGGCAATGCATGGTACCGAAGAGGCTAGCAATGATGGAAGGGCAAGAGTGCGTTCCCATGGACTCAACATTAGTCATAAAGAACTCACATACTTATTGCAAAAATCTACAAGTCATCAAAAACCAAGAACTACGTGCATGCTCCTAGGGGGATAGATTGGTAGGAAAAGACCATCGCTCGTCCCCGACCGCCACTCATAAGGAGGACAATCAAAGAACACCTCATGTTTCAAATTTGTTACACAACGTTTAGCATACGTGCATGCTACGGGATTTGCAAACTTCAACACAAGTATTTCTCAAATTCACAACTACTCAACTAGCACAACTTTAATATCACTACCTCCATATCTCAAAACAATCATCAAGCATCAAACTTCTCTTAGTATTCAACACACTCATAAGAAAGTTTTTACTAATCTTGAATACCTAGCATATTAGGACTAATTTCACAATTAAAGCAAATTACCATGCGGTTTTGTAGGACTCTCAAAATAATATAAGTGAAGCATGAGAGAACAATAATTTCTATAAAACAAATCCACCACCGTGCTCTAAAAGATATAAGTGAAGCACTAGAGAAAAAACTATATAGCTCAAAAGATATAAGTGAAGCACATAGAGTATTCTAATAAATTCCGAATCATGTGTGTAACTCATGCAATATGATATAAACCCCATATTTTTATCCTCGATGGCAACAATACAATATGTGACTTGCTGCCCCTGCTGTCACTGGGAAAGGACACCGCAAGATTGAACCCAAAGCTAAGCACTTCTCCCATTGCAAGAAAGATCAATCTAGTAGGCCAAACCAAACTGATATTTCGAAGAGACTTGCAAAGATAACCAATCATACATAAAAGAATTCAGAGGAGATTCAAATATTGTTCATAGATAAACTTGATCATATACCCACAATTCATCGGATCTCGACAAACACACTGCAAAAGAAGATTACATCGAATAGATCTCCAAGAAGATCGACGAGAACTTTGTATTGAGATCCAAAGAGAGAGAAGAAGCCATCTAGATAATAACTATGGACCCGAAGGTCTGAGGTAAACTACTCACACATCATCGCAGAGGCTATGGTGTTGATGTAGAAGCCCTCCATGATCAATGCCCCCTCCGGCGGAGCGCCGGAAAGGCCCCAAGATGGGATCTCACGGGTACAGAAGGTTGCGGCGGTGGAAATAGGTTTTGGCTCCGTATATGATGTTCCAGGGTATATGGGTATATATAGGAGGAAGAAGTACGTCGGTGGAGCAACGAGGGGCCCACGAGGGTGGAGGGCGCGCCTGGGGGAGGTGGGCGCGCCCCCCTACCTCGTGGTTTCCTCGTCTGTTGCTTGTCGTCCACTCCAAATCACGTTTGTTCCAAAAATCACGTTCCCGAAGGTTTCATTCCGTTTGGACTCCGTTTGATATTCTTTTTCTGCGAAACACTGAAATAGGCAAAAAACAGCAATTTGGGCTGGGCCTCCGTTTAATAGGTTAGTCCCAAAAATAATATAAAGTGTATAATAAAGCCCATTAATCATCCAAAACAGAATATAATATAGCATGGAACAATAAAAAATTATAGATACGTTGGAGATGTATCACCAATGCATTGCTTGTTTTAAGTATAAATTTCTATTAAAGCTAATTAAATTTAAGTAAAGTGACCACTAACTCTTGTTATTACAGTACCAATACAGACCCGCTCGTGAACCGACGTGTGGCCGGAGTAGGTTTCTTAATGGAGGCGTTTGAATGCGCCGAGGGTGCATCTTCTGATGGGCGTGCAGCGGGCGAGGGAGGGAGGGTAGTAACTGTTGTCGCCTGTACACACTCAGTTTACTGTTGAATCCAGTTCCCTAAAAGCTGAAAAACGAACTGCTGCCGCTGCCTACCCACTCGTTCACTTGAAGCGACTCCAATGGCGATCCGAGGGGTGAGCCTGCTGGATATGGACTTCAGCAAGGAGTTCCCCTTTGAGTTCACCGTGGGAGGTACCTCTAAATCTAGCCTACATAACCTACGCGGCCAAGGACGCATACGCATGCGACGACATGTACAGGCGGATCTTCGACATGAGGGCGTGTCTACTTCCCGTAACCGACAAGTACACGGACAACCACAGCGTCTTGATCAAGCGTGCCAGGAAGGTCTAGATATTGTACTTTATCTGTTTATAAGCACCTTTATCATCTGAGTGTTTCAAGCATTAGCCTATGTGTCGTAATTATCTGTTTTGTCCGAAATATTTCTTTTAAGAACCCATTAACCTGTTTGCTTTTTTAGTGGCTATTTGCTTATGTATGTAACTAGTTCACATGTCCATTTAAAAAAACTAGTTCACTCGGCTGTCGTGATTTGAATCTCCTTCCTCCCAACGTATTCCCCTTCTCAGGTGGACCCAGCAGGTCTCGTACACAGACATATGGGACCAACCACCTATCCCTTTGTATTTTTTATTTTGTTCAATCTTTCGTCCTCTTCCTATACAACGGCTGGCCATCATAGCCTATGGCGTGGGCCAGGCCATCCCTCTACTCCCACACATTGTCCGGCGGCGGCAGCTCCACCGGCCCACCCTGCACCCGAACAAGTCAACCCTCGTACTCCCCTCCGCCTGCGTCTTCCCCCGCTCCAGTTCGTTCGGTCCGAGGTCTCGACGTCGTCCTCCGCCTTGGTGCTCTCGCCGCGGCGCCGCCGTCTGTCGTTCCCAACATGGTCAGCAAAACAAGAGGAATCGGGAGACAACTGTTCATCGAGAGGCTGACAGTCCCGAGCCCACCAGGTCCATGGCCTAGGTTTTGTTGTTTAACATGGGCACCCCACGACATGTTTCAACATTTTTTGGATCCAGCAGGTATCAAGTGGCCTCTAGGCCTCCCAACCTAGCTTGTTTATAACATCAGCAACCCAAGTTATGTTTGTTTTTTCAAGACGACGCACAGCTCAGTTCTATTTTTCTATAAGAATGCAAAACTGAACCTATGTTTTCTATAAGAATGTAAAACTGAACCTATATTTATATCTTATTTTATTACATATATATATATATATATATATATATAATAGAAACAACATAAGGTTTCGCTAAACCTGTCGTTCGTCCAACCATTTTATAGACCTTCCCACTTCCTTTATTTTTCGTTTTCATTAATCCTATATCTGAATTTTTCTCCCACTTTCTTTTTCGATGTAAACTGAGTTTTCTCCCAGTACTTTTCCCTAGAACCAACTCAATTGTCCCACGTCTAGCCTAAAAATAATAATACCCCACGTCCTATTAACTCATCAAATTAAAATGATATTTTATTTCATAAGTTGAAAGTTCTTACAAAATAATAATAGTAATTGTTTATATATAACTTGGCAAGTTAACTCCTAGTGATTGCATACAAAAGCTTGCAAAGATTTTACTGACCAATGCAGTAATAGACGTGCAATCATGTGTTTATGTTTTTATAACATTTCTCCGTCCGGCCCAACATGATATTTTCACCCAGCCCAGCAAGTCCGCGGATTTCGAGAAAAATGCAAATGGGCTTTAAATTCTACCATATATATAAACGGGCTGCATAGATGCTACATCATTGTTTCACCCACCCCACCAAATGGACTAGAAAAACAAATGGACCGGTTAACATGTGGGCCAGTAGGTCGAAGCCTAAGAAGCTGTTGGATTTACATCCAACGGCCGGCATTCTTCTTCAGTCTCTCGTCTTCTTCCCCCAGCGCTGCCGGTACCGCCTGCTCCAGCCTCCGGCATCCAGCGGCGTTGTTTTGCGCGCCTCAGCGAAACGCTACCCCCCGATGGCCAGGCCATCCCTCCACTCCGCACCTCCTATAATTCTCTGTCGAGTGTAGGCCCACCCCGCACCCGAACCAGTCAAGTTTCCCACTCCTCTCCGTCTGCGACTCCACTGCCGCGTCTTCCCCATCTCCGGGTCGTTCCAGTCTGGGGGGCCTCACTGTCGTCCACCGCCTCGCTGCACTTGGCGCAGCGTGGTCAACAAACGAGAGTTGTCGGAAGAGGATTGTATGTGGAGAGCCTGATGGCAGGGACCCACGAGGTCCATGGTCGCACGCAAGGAAAGTTCCTCCTTATTAAGATGTTTCCTCCCCCTGACAGCTGGGACCCACCGGCTGTATCTTCGCACAGAAGGGAGTGCCTCCTTGTTATTCGAAAAAAATCATTCCTCCCGATGGCAGCTGGGACCCGGCAGATTTGGTGGCTGACTTGTGGGCCTACTAAGCAGACGTGTACGTGGGGCTTTGTCAACTTAATCAACAAATGATTCTAGTAGCTGGACCGTTGGATGTTAATCCAACAGCCGTGCTCCTTCTTCAACCTTTGTTCTTGCTCCTGTCTCCCGTGGGCGGCAGTGCTCACTACAAAAAAATACACTTCCGTGATGATACGTGTTTGTCACAGTAGGTCGCGTTTTTTGTCATGCATGTACATCCATGAAGATTTTATGACAGAATCAGGATAGTCATACATGTGCTGTCGTAGAAGTGTTCCATGACATTACCAAAATTATCATCACGGAAGTGTCCACTTCCATGACGATAAATCGCGCGTCACATAAGTGCTTTCGTCAAGGGTGACCGACACATGGCATCCACCGTAACGGAATGCCGTTAAGCTGTCGGGTCCGGTTTTGGATCCGATAACCCGTTAACAGCCCGGACCAATGGGGATTTTCCACGTGTAAAATCATCATTGGCCGAAGGAAACACGTGTTGCCTCACCATTGGGACAGATGTCATCCACTCATTGGACAGGAGGCGCCTATGATAGGTTGACACGTGGCACGGCCCAACAGTGGCCCATTCTGGTGAAGTGGCCAACCCAGTAAAAATTAGCAGGTCGGCCCATATAAGGCCTACTTGTGTCAGGTCCATTAAAGCCCACGGCCCATACGAGATGTGCCAATTCGGCCCGTCAGCGGCCCGTTAAAGATTTGACACCATTGCGGCCCATCGTCAGTTCGAGCCCGTTAACAGCCTGCTATATATTTGGGCTCAATATCGGCCCGATGAGGTTTCGGCCTGTTAACGGCCCATTCAATGGATGGGCCAATTTTCACGATGTACATCTTTCGGCCTTTTAGCGACCCATTTAAATGTTGGGCTAATTCCCGGCCCGGTTGGTCTTTCAGCCTGTTGACGGCCCATAAATCAGTTGGGCCATTTGTAGTCGGACCTGAGTTTCGGCCTTTTAGCGACCCATTTAAGTGTTGGGCCAATTTCCAGCCCGGTGTGTCTTTCAGCCTGTTGACGGCCCATATATCAGTTGGGCCATTTGTAGTCGGACCTGAGTTTTGGCCTTTTAGTGACCCATTTAAGTGTTGGGCCAATTCCCGGCAATGTGTGCCTTTCAGCCTGTTAACAGACCATAAATGAGTTGGGCCATTTGTCGTCGGACCTGAGTTTTGGCCTTTTAATGGCCCATGCCCTTCATGGTCCAATACCAGCCCAGTTTCTCTTTCGGCCTGCCAAAGGCCCACAACATAGTTGGGCTATTTACAATACGACCTGACTTTCGGCCTCTTAGCGGCCCATGCTCTTCATGGTCCAGTACAAGCCCGTTGTCTCTTTCGGCCTGCTAAAGGCCCACAGTATAGTTGGGCCATATGTAGCCCGAACTTAGTAATGGCCTGTTAACGGCCCGTGAAATCAATTGGGCCCACCTGTTGCCCGCTTCGATGTCGGCCTGTTAACGACCCGAGAGTTAAGAGGGCCGACCATTAACTTTCGGCCTGGTAACGACCCATTAACTTAATGGGCCCACTAAAGTTCGTACATGTCTTTAGGCCAAATTAGATAATTTGAGCCCATTACGACGAGCAATTATGCACAAGACCAAAACCGATCAAGCAAAGGTACGACATACAGGGAAAAACGTTGCACATCCAGCATATATTACAGGAAATTACATCCACTGGGCAACAAAGACTGATGCCAGTGCAAATAAATGAACAGAACCTAACGATCTACAACGTCACAATCTGCAACCTCAGCACGGATGACGCCCATAAGCATGTGGGCAAGTTCCTACTGCTTTGCTACACTGTCTCTGAAAACATTGATTAGTTGTTGTGTCGCACGACTCTGCACCTCTGATTCCTCCACCATTTCCATCATTGCTTCAGCCATTAATTGGTTCACAAACATACATTTTTTCCGTTGCATTCGAGAGAGAGGATACTGAACAGATTCAAATGGAGATTTTGGCAGGCTTGTATTATTGATAGTGGAGAGTGTCTCGACCACTGCATCATAACATAAATTAGGAGGGGAACCAAATAGATTAATCATGAGTTATTGCCATATTACCTGGCCTAGATTTATTGGAAAGAAACAATGGGGTTGCCTTGCTGTTTTCAGAGTTTGTCTTCAGTAGCCTGCACCAAATTAACACACTAGCATTGCTATCATTAGCCAAGTCAGATAATCGGAAAGCAACATTGGCACAACGAACGTTTGGGCAACTAGCCAACACCAAATTAACACAATATGGCACAGCTATCATCAGCCACGTAAGGTAATACGAAAGCAACATTGACACATTGAATGAATGGGCAACCAGAGCAGCACTACAATTCAGTAATGTGCATGATATGAGATAGTACACTCATGCAGCTCAGTATGCAAAACTACCATGCAGTTTTCTTTACAAAAATCAACATTGGCGCCTTTAACATTTTGCTAAAACTAATTTTAGATCAGATAAAGGTTGGATTCACGTTGATTAACAAAATACGTGCTGATGTAAAATATAGTGATATACAACAGGTACTTATATCAGCATTGGAGCACAGAGAATTCCCGCAAGATATTTTCCTCGAATACAATCCCAATGAAGGAAGTCTTCTATCATTTAACCTTATTTTCTAAAAGAGAGATGGGTAAGAAACATGTAGAAAATATGATCAGAATGCTATAAAATTTCATGATGCGAGGATACGCACACGCTTCTTAGAATGGAGTTGACATTCTTTTGCTGGAATGGAGCGGACTAGTTCTTTGGCCACTGGAATCTGCTTATTATCAGTGGGAGTTGGGTTTCTCTGTGCTGGAGCAGTATCTATGAAAAATGGAGTTGGTTTATTATCTCCTGGCATTTGGATCTTTTGCAAAGACCTGGTTTGTAACCCTTCAGATTCTAACATAGCCGTCTTCCCCTTGCATGCCTTATATAGAAGAATGGTGCTTCAATTATAAAACATGCTACAGCAGAGATGGAATAGGTACTGAAGAATAGAAAGAAATGACATATTGACATGTATTCCCTCCATCCAAAAATAAATGGATGGGTCTAGGCGAATTTCAGTTCTAGATACATCCAGTTTTATCCATTTCTGCGACATGTAATCCGGACGGAGGGAGTATGGTGTAAGAGCTAGGGATACGACAGGACAACATGGTAAAAAACACACTAAAAACCCACTGCAGAACCAAAGTATTCAAACCCACTGATATGAGATAGTACACTCATGCAGCTCAGGATGCAAAACTACCAGGCAGTTTTCCTTACAAAAATCAACATTGTGGCCTTTAATCATACATTTTGCTACAACTAAATTTAGATCAGATAAAGGCTGGATTCACACTGATTAACAAAATACATGCTGATGTAAAAATATAGTGATATACAACAGGTACTTACATCTGCATTGGAGCACGGAGAATTCCTGCAAGAATCTTTCCTCACAGACGATACCAGTGCAGAAATTCTTCTACTGTTAAGCTTATTTTCTAAAAGAGAGATAGGTAAGAAACATGTAGAAAATATGATCAGCATGCTATAAAATTTCATGATGCAAGGATACGCACACGCTTCTTAGAATGGAGTTGACATATTTTTGCTGGACTGGAGCGGACTAGTTCTTTGGCCACTGGAATCTGCTTATTATCAGTAGGAGTTGGGTTTCTCTATGTTGGAGCAGTATCTATAAAAACTGGAGTTGGTTTATTATCTCCTGGCGTTTGGATCTTTTGCAAAGACCTGGTTTGTAACCCTTCAGATTCTAACATAGTCGTCTTCCCCTTGCATGCCTTGTATAGAAGAATGGTGCTTCAATTATAAAACATGCTACAGCAGAGAGATGGAATAGGTACTGAAGAATAGAAAGGCATGACATATTGACATGTATTCCCTCCATCCGGAAAAAAATGGATGGGTCTAGGCGTATTTCAGTTCTAGATACATCCTTTTTTATCCATTTCGGCAACATGTAATCCGGACGAAGGGAGTATGGTGTAAGAGCTAGGGATACGACTGGACAACACAGTAAAAAAAACACTAGCTGAATATAAAACGGTATGCTAGCGGAATACGTATAGAAAAAACTAAGGCAACATACACGTGTATGATTGCGAAACTAAGATGGCATTGCAACAGAGCACTAGAACAACACTTCAATGTAAAAAACATGGTACGGTAGACAGATGAAGTACATACTGATGAATAACAATGCATAAGATATTCAGAAGCATGATGTCCAAATTAAGCAGATGGCATTGCGATAGAGTAGAATGGCAGTACTTGAATTTGAAAACATGTTATCATGAATGGAATAGGTACTGAAAAACAGGAAGGCATGACATATTTACATGCATGATCAGCATGCTAAGCACATGGCATTGCAACAGAGTAGATACACTCCAGGACATTATATGCATGTTGTACCCATATCACGGGCCAAGTTAGAGCAAGGACCTTGTGGGGTGAAGAGGATTCAACATCTTTCTGCAAGTCTTCTGAAGAACTGCCTTTACATGTTCCATCATATTGGGTATCATTGACATCAAGTTTATTGGCCTTTACATTGCTCCGTGAGGTTCTTGTGGATATATCAGTGTGTGCAATTATATCTGACATGCATGGAAGACAACTAGTAGTTATATTTATGTAATGAGTGCCTATAGGAGATGACATAAATAGTAGGACTGGGGTTAACTAGCAGCAACAGGTCTCAAAAACTAAAGGGAGAACACAGATGAAAGCTACAGAATATGTATCGTTTGTACTCGAGATTAACTAGATGGCACACAAAAGTATTAAAGAACAACATAGGTAATACTAGAAGTGGTATAATACTATAATCACCAGCCTGTGGGATAGCATTGGCTGATGGATGATAACTATGGAACAACGTTACCTAAAGAACAAGTATCTTAGATGAACTATGGAACATCGTTAACTCCTGAACAAGACCCGTAAGAGATCAGCATGGATATACAGTGAAATGTGATAATCTATTTTCCATACTTAGATGAATAACAAAGCTGTAAATGTTGCACACAAGTAAGATGAGGGAACAACCTATCTGGCCGCCATCCATAGGAGTGAGCATCATGTGCTGACTTGTCGATGGCCCTGCAGTTGTTGTGGTTGTCCATGTCGGGCATGCGCATTCGATGCAGGGAACTGTTGAGTGGGGACTATAGCTCCCTTCTGGTGTATGCTTCCCTTGTTGGAGCAGCTGCGGTGAGTCGGAAGACGGTGTGGCTGAAGATGTAGATAACGCATAATGTTAAGAACGACACATCTCTTTGATCTGAAGAAATACACTAAGAGATCAGCAACAAGGTACGAGAGTGGTCACACGTCTGTTGACTGAAGACTAAATTGGGGTCACATGATTTTATTTTATTTTGGTACTGTCTGATCTACGCCGGATGGCTTGATGGTCGTCTTGTGCCTCCCGGCTGACACTGTTAGGAATCTTCCCGGAAGAGCCAGCGACCAACGGCAGAGCAGCCTGCCTCCACCGTCCGTGGCCCCGGCCAAAACCCCGCTCCCCACCCCACCGCACTGCCGTGGTTGCACTGCCCCCGGGCCA
Source organism: Aegilops tauschii subsp. strangulata (assembly GCF_002575655.3). Lineage (NCBI taxonomy): Eukaryota > Viridiplantae > Streptophyta > Magnoliopsida > Poales > Poaceae > Aegilops > Aegilops tauschii. The sequence continues at coordinate 134,738,455 of NC_053040.3, forward strand.
ATCCACAAAGACTCCCCGTCATCCAGATCCGGCGGCGGCAGTACCTTCAACCCACGCAACTCTAAGATAGCCATCTAAGCACGGCTTCCGCGACAAACTTGCGGCCCCGCACCCTTACGTTAGACACCAGCCAACCGGCAGCCTAGGGGCTCCGCCGCCTCAAGGGGTGCTGCTTCCCATTAGGAATCGATTGGCCCAGAATAAAAATTCAGACAACTGACGCCTTAATAAAGTGATTTGAGATGAGGGTGCGACCTATCTGGCGGCATGGTGAAGTAGGAAGGTCCAGCTGCCGAGTCGGTGAGCCTAGCGCGGTTACGGTGGTGACCGGCGGCAGGGAAACAGCGATGCCGCGACGGTCGACGGCTACGGGGAAGCAGCACCGGGACTCTGGACAGATCCGAAGTTGGAGCCGCTCCGGCGCCGTGAACAACGGCGGGGGTGAATCGGCTCCGGTACGGTTCATGCGGCCATCATCGAGGCAGCTCCAGCAGCACGGAGTAAGAGGCACACGACCCAGTGCACGACGGCAAATGGACAGCGTCTCCGGCATTAGGGAGGAGGGCGGCTGTGAAATTGGTGCGGTGGGGGCGCCATGGAGGAGGGGCTGAGGTTTCGCAGTCGGGAGAAGGGAGCTTCCGGGGAGAAGGTGATTTGGCGCCCACGAGGTATGAATGGGGGGGGGATTAGGAGGGGAGTGGAACCATGTTTTACAGACGCATTTGTCTGAAATGTGAGGGGGAGTTACAGTTCTACCCCTGCCTTTAGGCTTCTCGGCTTGGGTCTATGTACTGAGGGTCGGGGATAGTAGAGTAACTTTGCTTCTCCCCAAATAGTGGGTGTCGGTGTCAAAACCGGCGGATCTCGGGTAGGGGGTCCCGAACTGTGCATCTAAGGCGGATGGTAACAGGAGGCGGGGGACACAATGTTTACCCAGGTTTGGGCCCTCTCGATGGAGGTAATACCCTACTTCCTGCTTGATTGATCTTGATGATATGAGTATTACAAGAGTTGATCTACCACGAGATCGTAGAGGATAAACCCTAGAAGCTAGGCTATGATTATGATTGTTGTTGTCCTACGGACTAAACCCTCCGGTTTATATAGACACCGGAGGGGTGATAACCCACAAGTATAGGGGATCGCAACAGTTTTCGAGGGTAGAGTATTCAACCCAAATTTATTGATTCGACACAAGGGGGGCCAAAGAATATTCTCAAGTATTAGCAGTTGAGTTGTCAATTCAACCACACTTGGATAACTTAGTATCTGCAGCAAAGTATTTAGTAGCAAAGTAATATGGAAGTAACGGTAACGATAGCAAAAGTCATATTTTTGGGTTTTGTAGTGATTGTAACAGTAGCAACGGAAAAGTAAATAAGCGAAGAACAATATGTGAAAAGCTCGTAGGCATTGGATCGGTGATGGAGAATTATGCCGGATGTGGTTCATCATGTAACAATCATAACATAGGGTGACACAGAACTAGCTCCAATTCATCAATGTAATGTAGGCATGTATTCCAAATATAGTCATACGTGCTTATGGAAAAGAACTTGCATGACATCTTTTGTCCTACCCTCCCGTGGCGGCGGGGTCCTAATGGAAACTAAGGGATATTAAGGCCTCCTTTTAATAGAGTACCGGACCAAAGCATTAACACATAGTGAATACATGAACTCCTCAAACTACAGTCATCACCGGGAGTGGTCCCGACTATTGTCACTTCGGGGTTGCCGGATCATAACACATAGTAGGTGACTATAGACTTGCAAGATAGGATCAACAACTCACATATATTCATGAAAACATAATAGGTTCAGATCTGAAATCATGGCACTCGGGCCCTAGTGACAAGCATTAAGCATAGCAAAGTCATAGCAACATCAATCTCAGAACATAGTGGATACTAGGGATCAAACCCTAACAAAACTAACTCAATTACATGATAAATCTCATCCAACCCATCACCGTCCAGCAAGCCTACGATGGAATTACTCACGCACGGCGGTGAGCATCATGAAATTGGTGATGGAGGATGGTTGATGACGACGACGACGATGGATTCCCCTCTCCGGAGCCCCGAACGGACTCCAGATCAGCCCTCCCGAGAGGTTTTAGGGCTTGGCGGTGGCTCCGTATCATAAAACGCGATGAATCCTTTTGTCTGATTTTTTCTCCCCGAACACGAAAATATGGAGTTGGAGTTGAGGTCGGTGGACGCGCCCCCACCCTCGTGGACAGGTGGAGGCCCCCCTGACATGGATTCTTCTTCCAGTATTTTTATTATTTTCCAAAAATAAGTTCCGTGGAGTTTCAGGTCATTCCGAGAACTTTTGTTTCTGCACATAAATAACACCATGGCAATTCTGCTGAAAATAGCGTCAGTCCGGGTTAGTTCCATTCAAATCATGCAAGTTAGAGTCCAAAACAAGGGCAAAAGTATTTGGAAAAGTAGATACGACGGAGACGTATCAACTCCCCCAAGCTCAAACCTTTGCTTGTCCTCAAGCAATTAAGTTGATAAACTGAAAGTGATAAAGAAAAACTTTTACAAACTCTGTTTGCTCTTGTTGTTGTAAATATGTAAAGCCAGCATTCCAGTTTTCAGCAAAGATTATGACTAACCACATTCACAATAACTCTTAGGTCTCATGTTTACTCATGTCAATGGCATAATCAACTAGCGAGCAATAATAATAACTCTCGGATGACAACACTTTCTCAAAACAATCATGATATGATATAACATTATGGTATCTCGCTAGCCCTTTCTGAGACCGCAAAACATAAATGCAGAGCACCTTTAAAGATCAAGGACTGACTAGACATTGTAATTCATGGCAAAAGAGATCCAATCATAATCATACCCAATACAAATTAATAATAATGGATGCAAATGACAGCAGTGCTCTCCAGCTGGTGCTTTTTAATAAGAGGGTGATGACTCGACATAAAAGTAAATAGATAGGCCCTTCGCAGAGGGAAGCAGGGATTTGTAGAGGTGCCAGAGCTCGATTTTAAAGCAGAGATAAATAATATTTTGAGCAGCATACTTTCATTGTCAACATAACAACCAAGAGATGGCGATATCTTCCATGCTACACACATTATAGGCGGTTCCCAAACAGAATGGTAAAGTTTATACCCCCCCCTCCACCAACAAGCATCAATCCATGGCTTGCTCGAAACAACGAGTGCCTCCAACTAACAATAGTCCCAGGGGGAGTTTTGTTTGCAATTATTTTGATTTGATTTGCATAAAGCATGGGACTGGGCATCCCGGTGACCAGCCATTTTCTCGTGAGTGAGGAGCGGAGTCCACTCCTCTTGAGAATAACCCGCCTAGCATTGAAGATACGGACAACCCTAGTTGATACATGAGCTATTCAAGCATACAAAACAGAATTTCATTTGAAGGTTTAGAGTTTGGCACATACAAATTTACTTGGAACGGCAGGTAGATACCGCATATAGGAAGGTATAGTGGACTCATATGGCATAACTTTGGGGTTTAAGGGATTGGATGCACAAGCAGTATTCCCGCTTAGTACAAGTGAAGGCTAGCAATAGACTGGGAAGCGACCAACTAGAGAGCGACAACATTCATGAACATGCATTAAAATTAATAAACATTGAGTGCAAGCATGAGTAGGATATAATCCACCATGAACATAAATATTGTGAAGGCTATGTTGATTTGTTTCAACTACATGTGTGAACATGTGCCAAGTCAAGTCACTTAAATCATTCAAAGGAGGACACCACCCCACTATACCATATCACAACCATTTTAATAGCATGTTGGCACGCAAGGTAAACCATTATAACTCATAGCTAATCAAGCATGGCACGAGCAACTATAATCTCTAATTGTCATTGCAAACATGTTTATTCATAATAGGCTGAATAAGGAACGATGAACTAATCATATTTACAAAAACAAGAGAGGTCGAGTTCATACCAGCTTCTCTCGTCTCAATCAGTCCATCATATATCATCATAATTTCCTTTCACTTGCACGACCGAACGATGTGAAAATAATAAGAGTGCACGTGCATTGGACTAAGCTGGAATCTGCGAGCATTCAATAAACAGGAGAAGACAAGGAAATATGGGCTCTTGGTTAAATCAACAATAATGCATATAAGAGCCACTTCAACAATTTAATCATGGTCTTCTCCTATCGACCCCCAAAGAAAAGAAATAAAACTATTTACACGGGAAAGCTCCCAACAAGCAAAAGAAGAACGGGAAATATTTTCGGGTTTTCTTTTTAATTATTACTACTACAGCAAGAAAAGTAAACTAACTAAAAGCTGTACTGATTTTTTCGGTTTTCTTAAGGTTTATCAAACACACAAGAAGAAAGCAGGAAAAAGAAAATAAACTAGCATGGATATTACAGTGAAAAAGTATGAGCACCGACATCTAGCAATGAGTGTGTGGACATGAATGTAATGTTGGTGAGAAATACGTACTCCCCCAAGCTTAGGCTTTTGGCCTAAGTTGGTTTATTGCCACGGATGGCCTGGCAGATATCCAAAGTTGTAGTTGGGGTCGTACTGAGATGCAGTAGTTATTGCATCGTTGGCTGCAGCTTGGAGGCGAGCTGCCCTCGTCCTCCTTTCGTACTCATTTACCTCCTCTCTGGTTATAAAATGTCTTCCCTTTGCCTGAAAGTCAAAGAGAGCAGGAGCAGGGAGGACAATATTGACAGTGTGACGCCTGCCAAAGATTAGTCGGTACTGGAGAGGTGGTTCATTCCTCTCGACAAACTGATGATGAACCATAGCATTAAAGTCTAGATAAGTAGGAGGCAATTCAATATCATCATCATGTATGGTTACACCAAGAAAATCAGCTAAGCGGGTTGCATAAATTCCACCAAAGAAATCTCCATTAAATCTATTGTGATGCAACCTACGCGCAACAATGGCTCCCAAATTATAAGATTTGTCTCCTAACATAGCACTCCTAAGAATACTGAGGTCAGGGACACACATATGACATGCTTCATCTTTACCATTTATGCACCTACCTATGAAGAGAGCAAAATAATGTATAGCAGGAAAATGAATGCTCCCTATGGTAGCTTGTGTTATGTCTCTAGATTCCCCCACAGTTATACTAGCAAGAAATTCTCTAAATTCAGATTTGCGGGGTTCACTAGTACTACCCCATTGTGGAAGTTTGCAAGTAGTGGTAAAATCCTGTAAGTCCATAGTGTAAGATTTTTCATAGAGATCAAACAGGATAGTTTGAGAATTGCGTGAAGATGAAAATTCAAACCTCCTCACAAAGGAACTAGTGAGATAGTAGTACTGGTGGCACTTTTCTCCCTCGAAGCTCACAAGATCAGCGTTACGCAAATATGCGTTAAATTCTTCCTTGATTCCCGCTCGATCCATAATGCCTTCTGAAGGCCATTCACAAGGCCGCACTGAAGCGTTCCTTGGTGGCTCATCATCGGCGTCGCGCATTGCGATCCTGGGTCCTTGCTACCTTGAAGGACCACCTTGGTAAATTTTCCTAAGCATATTTCTTCCTCTGAAAAATTTCTGAAATTTTTAGTAACTTCAAATAAAAGTGAACCAAGCTCAACAAAATTGATAGCAACTACTCCTACAAGTGCCTAGAGACTATATCAAGCATTAGAACTACTTGGAACCATATAAATTTGACATGCAAGCTCAAGAACATGGTCACCTAGGTAGCACAAATTTGCAATGAATAAAGCACTAGAACAAAAACTAATTGGACCAATGGAGGAGTCACATACCAAGGAACAATCTCCCAAAGCAGTTTTGTGAGAGGTGCTTTGAGCAAGGAGATCGAAAATCGCACCAAAATGAGCTAGAACTCGTGCTTGAGCTGGATGGTGATTTTTTTGGGAGGAAGAAGAAGTGTGTGGGTGCAGAAATAAGTGGAGGGGAGCCACCATGGGCCCACGAGGCAGGGGGCGCGCCCTATAGGGGTGGGCGCGCCCTGGACCCTTGTGGCCAGGTGCTTGCTCCCCCTGCTGTGTTCTCAGTGCCAGATATTCTCAAATATTCCAGAAAAAATCATGTTCCATTTTCAGGGCATTTGGAGAACTTTTATTTTCAGGGTATTTTTATATTGCATGGATAATTCAGAAAACAGACAGAAAAATACTATTTTAACTTTATTTCAACTAAATAACAGAAAGTAAAAGGAGGGTACATAAGATTGTGCTTTCTAATTTCATCTATCTCATGCTCATCAAAAGGAATCCATTAACAAGGTTGATCAAGTCTTGTTAACAAACTCATTCCGACTAACATGGAAACGGAGAAATTTCTAATAACACTATGTTACCTCAACGGGGATATGCACATCCCCAATAATAAGAATATCATATTTCTTTTTGACAGTAGGAAGAGGAAATTCAAAACCTCCAAAAATAATCGATGGAATTTTTCCAATAGAATTGATACTATGGACTTGAGGTTGTTTCCTCGGAAAGTGTACCGTATGCTCGTTGCCATTAACATGAAAAGTGACATTGCCTTTGTTGCAATCAATAACAGCCCCTGCAGTGTTCAAAAAGGGTCTTCCAAGAATAATGGACATACTATCCTCCTCGGGAATATCAAGAATAACAAAGTCCGTTAAAATAGTAACGTTTGCAACCACGACAGGCACATCCTCACAAATACCGACAGGTATAGCAGTTGATTTATCATCCATTTGCAAAGATATTTCAGTAGGTGTCAACTTATTCAAATCAAGTCTACGATATAAAGAGAGAGGCATAACACTAACACCGGCTCCAAGATCACATAAAGCAGTTTTAACATAGTTTCTTTTAATGGAGCATGGTATAGTTGGTACTCCTGGATCTCCTAGTTTCTTAGGTATTCCACCCTTAAAAGTATAATTAGCAAGCATGGTGGAAATTTCAGCTTTCGGTATCTTTCTTTTATTAGTGACAATTTCTTTCATATACTTAGCATAAGGATTCATTTTGAGCATATCAGTTAATCGCATACGCAAATAGGTCTAATCATTTCAGCAAAGCACTCAAAATCCTCATCATCCTTTTTCTTGGATGGTTTGGGAGGAAAAGGCATGGGTTTCTGAACCCATGGTTCTCTTTCTTTACCGTGCTTCCTAGCAACAAAGTCTCTCTTATCATAACGTTGATTCTTTGATTGTGGGTTATCAAGATCAACAGCAGGTTCAATTTCTACATCATTATCATTGCTAGGTTGAGCATCATCATGAACATTATCATTAATATTATCACTAGGTTCATGTTCATTACCGGATTGTGTTTCAGCATCAGAAATAGAAATATCATTTGGATTCTCAGGTGGTTCAGTAATAGGTTCACTAGAAGTATGCAAAGTCCTATCATTTTTCTTTTTCTTCCTTTTAGAAGGACTAGGTGCATCAATATTATTTCTCTGAGAATCTTGCTCAATTCTCTTAGGATGGCCTTCAGGATACAAAGGTTCCTGAGTCATTTTACCAGTTCTAGTAGCCACTCTAACAGCATAATCATCATTCTTACTATTCAATTCATTGAGCAAATCATTTTGAGCTTTAAGTACTTGTTCTACTTGAGTCGTAACCATCGAAGCATGTTTACTAATGAGTTTAAGTTCACCTTTAACTCTAGACATATAATCACCCAAGTGTTCAATCATATAAGCATTTTGTTTTAATTGTCTACCAAAATAAGCATTAAAATCTTCTTGCTTAACCATAAAGTTATCAAACTCATCCAAACATTGGCTAGCAAACTTAGTAGGAGGGATTTCAGCTTTATCATATCTATAGAGAGAATTTACCTTTACTACCCGTGTCGGGTTATCAAGACCATGTGTTTCTTCAACATGCGGTAAATTAAGACCATGTATTTCTTCAATAGGAGGTAAATTCTTAACATCTTCAGCTTTAATACCCTTTTCTTTCATAGATTTCTTTGCCTCTTGCATATCTTCAGGACTGAGAAATAGAACACCCCTCTTCTTCGGAGTTGGTTTAGGAATAGGCTCAGGAATTGGCTCAGGAAGTGTCCAATTATTTTCATTTGTCAACATATTATTCAATAAAATTTCAGCTTCATCCGGTGTTCTTTCCCTGAAAATAGAACCAGCACAACTACCCAGGTAATCTCTGGAAGCATCGGTTAGTCCATTATAAAAGATATCAAGTATTTCATTTTTCTTAAGAGGATGATCAGGCAAAGCATTAAGTAATTGGAGAAGCCTCCCCCAAGCTTGTGGGAGACTCTCTTCTTCAATTTGCACAAAATTATATATTTCCCTTAAAACAGCTTGTTTCTTATGAGCGGGGAAATATTTAGCAGAGAAGTAATAAATCATATCCTGGGGACTACGCACACAACCAGGATCAAGAGAATTAAACCATATCTTAGCATCACCCTTTAATGAGAACGGAAATATTTTAAGGATATAAAGGTAGCGGGTTCTCTCATCATTAGTGAACAGGGTGGCTATATCATTTAATTTAGTAAGATGTGCCACAACAGTTTCAGATTCATAGCATAAAAAGGATAAGACTCAATCAAAGTAATTATATCAGGATCAACAGAGAATTCATAATCCTTATCAGTAACAAAGATAGGTGAAGTAGCAAAAGCAGGGTCAGGTTTCATTCTAGCATTAAGAGATTGCTGCTTCCATTTAGCTAATAACTTCTTAAGATCACTTCTATCATTGCAAGCAAGAATAGCTCTAGCAGATTCTTCATCCAGAACATAACCCTCAGGTATAATAGGTAATTCATATTTATTAGGGGGAGAGTCTTCATCATCACTATCTTCAATATTATCAGTTTCAATAATTTCATTCTCTCTAGCCCTAGCAAGTTGTTCATCAAGAAATTCACCAAGTGGCACAGTAGTATCAAGCATAGAAGTAGTTTCATCATAAGTATCATGCGTAGCAGAAGTGGCATCATCAATAACATGCGACATATCAGAATTAATAGCAGAAGCAGGTTTAGGTGTCGCAAGCTTACTCAAAACAGAAGGTGAATCAAGTGCAGAGCTAGATGGCAGTTCCTTACCTCCCCTTGTAGTTGAGGGATAAATTTTTGTTTTCGCGTCTTTCAAGTTCCTCATAGTGACCAGCAGATATAAATCCCAAGTGACTCAAAGAATAGAGCTATGCTCCCCAGCAACGGCACCAGAAAATAGTCTTGATAACCCACAAGTATAGGGGATCGCAACAATTTTCGAGGGTAGAGTATTCAACCCAAATTTATTGATTCGACACAAGGGGAGCCAAAGAATATTCTCAAGTATTATCAGTTGAGTTGTCAATTCAACCACACCTGGATAACTTAGTATCTGCAGCAAAGTATTTAGTAGCAAAGAAATATGGAAGTAACGGTAACGATAGCAAAAGTAATATTTTTGGGTTTTGTAGTGATTGTAACAGTAGCAACGGAAAAGTAAATAAGCGAAGAACAATATGTGAAAAGCTCGTAGGCATTGGATCGGTGATGGAGAATTATGCCGGATGTGGTTCATCATGTAACAATCATAACATAGGGTGACACAGAACTAGCTCCAATACATCAATGTAATGTAGGCATGTATTCCAAATATAGTCATGCGTGCTTATGGAAAATAACTTGCATGACATCTTTTGTCCTACCCTCCCATGGCAGCGGGGTCCTAATGGAAACTAAGGGATATTAAGGCCTCCTTTTAATAGAGTACCGGACCAAAGCATTAACACATAGTGAATACATGAACTCCTCAAACTACGGTCATCACCGGGAGTGGTCCCAACTATTGTCACTTCGGGGTTGCGGGATCATAACACATAGTAGGTGACTATAGACTTGCAAAATAGGATCAAGAACTCACATATATTCATGAAAACATAATAGGTTCAGATCTGAAATCATGGCACTCGGGCCCTAGTGACAAGCATTAAGCATAGCAAAGTCATAGCAACATCAATCTCAGAACATAGTGGATACTAGGGATCAAACCCTAACAAAACTAACTCGATTACATGATAAATCTCATCCAACCCATCACCGTCCAGCAAGCCTATGATGGAATTACTCACGCACGGCGGTGAGCATCATGAAATTGGTGATGGAGGATGGTTGATGATGACGACGGCGACGGATTCCCCTCTCCAGAGCCCCGAACGGACTCCAGATCAGCCCTCCCGAGAGGTTTTAGGGCTTGGCGGTGGCTCCGTATCGTAAAACGCGATGAATCCTTGTCTCTGATTTTTTCTCCCCGAACACGAATATATGGAGTTGAAGTTGAGGTCGGTGGAGCGTCAGGGTGCCCACGAGGTAGGGGGCGCGCCTAGGGGGGCAGGCACGCCCCCCACCCTCGTGGACAGGTGGAGGCCCCCCTGACATGGATTCTTCTTCCAGTATTTTTATTATTTTCCAAAAATAAGTTCCGTGGAGTTTCAGGTCATTTCGAGAACTTTTGTTTCTGCACATAATTAACACCATGGCAATTCTGCTGAAAACAGCGTCAGTCCGGGTTAGTTCCATTCAAATCATGCAAGTTAGAGTCCAAAACAAGGGCGAAAGTGTTTGGAAAAGTAGATACGACGGAGACGTATCAAGGGGGCTAGGGTTACACAGAGTCGGTTACAAGGGAGGAGATCTACATATCTGAATTGCCAAGCTTGCCTTCCACGCAAAGGAGAGTCCCACCCGGACACGTGACGAAGTCTTCAATCTTGTATCTTCATAGTCCAACAGTCCGGCCAAAGTATATAGTCCGGCTGTCCAAGGACCCCCTAATCCAGGACTCCCTCAGTAGCCCCTGAGCCAGGCTTCAATGATGATGAGTTCGGCGCGCAGATTGTCTTCGGCATTGCAAGGCGGGTTCTTCTCCAAATTCCGAATACCTGTCGAGTAGTGTCCGGCTTCCCATGAATGTTGCACTCCTTGGCTTCTGCACCTAATAATGGCTATCTTCCACGTGTCGAGCGAATGCGAGAAGTCGGGGCATTTTTACACTTGCCACCCTAACCATGTGAGTAAATCATCTATTTAAAGAGCCGGGGATCCTCAGATCCAGATCACACCATCCTCCCACAGCGAGTATCCATCGGAGCGTGCCCGGAAAAGTCCATCCCATCATGGCCGGCCATCACAGCTCCTCCTCTCGCTCCTGTAGCACTAATCCAGGCAATTGGAAGAAGTGTTCCGTCCCCCACAGCCAATTAGTAGAGTTACAGACCCAGGGGTTTCTCCCTCCTACGTATATGGTCCCCGTCCGAGCCGGACTAGCCACTTACAACGGCGGGGAGCAAGCAGAGAGCTTTCCCAACCCATCCATGGGGGAGAGGGCATGCCTTGTCCCTTACTTATTAAGGGGACTTGGATTTCCAATCCATCCGTTCCTCCGCGGGCTCCTGGAGTTCTACGGCCTCCAGCTGCATAACTTTACTCCCGCCTCCATATTACACATCGCTGGCTTCGTCGCCCTTTGCGAGCTGTTTCTGGGCTGCGAAGCTCATTTCGAGCTATGGCAGAGGCTATTCTGCCTCGTGCCCCGTACACAGGAGGGGTCAATATATCAAGTGGGCGGAGCCGAAATATGGCACATCGCCGGGACCGAATACCTGTCCGGTACTCCGAAGAAGACATCCGAAGACTGGCCTTCGGAGTGGTTTCATATGGAGGACGTCCCCCTTCCGGACCCTATCCGGATGGGCCTTCCTGAGTTCAATAACGCCCCTTTGAAGAAACGCCGCAGCTGGCGCCCTCGAAGCCCCCAGGAGGAAGATAACAGAGAGGTCCTTTACCTGATGGTCCGGATAAAAACGCTGGCCAAATCAGGACTGACAATAATCGAGGTTATGTCAATATGTATAATGCGGGGGGTGCAGCCACTTCAATATCGGGGACAACCCATGTGGCACTTCAATGGAGAAGATGATGCCACCCGCTGCGGCCGTAAAGGTCCAGACTCCGCCGCTGCTCTAGTGAAAAACACTGTTCGATTTATATAAAGGAGAGGAAGAGGAGTTCATCCGCATTAAGCCACGGGATGGATTCTCCATGTACAACCCCCCAAACTGGGTGAGCTGCTACTTTTTACTCCAGACCTTCCCGCATTCTTCGTCATAAGTATTTACCTTGCTATTTCATAGCAGGAACTGCGAAAAGCTGTGAGGGAGGTCCACAGCCTGTCTCCACAGCCAGAGGACCCTGACCGGGCCCTCGACCCCGGACTCGAAGAAGATCCAGACATATTTGTGGAGCTCATTGACAGGACGTTCTACCAGTTAAGCTGTGACAGTGCCTTGGTGGCCATCATAGCCGATTATCCTGGACTGCTCCCTGCATTGCATGTAAGTAAAACCGGAGTCCCGACTTCCGAGAAGGATCCCTATTTTGCACTTCACCCACCGCACACATATGGTGTCTTACAGGGAAGGCCCTCGGGATGCCATGCCGAACCCGCAGTGACTCATCAACAAGGGGCACCGAAACAGGGTAGGCTTAAAAGGAAGGCGGTCAGGACTGAGACGTCGTCGCAGAGGTATGAAAAAGAACCCTGCTCCGTTGTTGTCGTCTTTAAAATATAATAACGTCCATGGTTCCTGGCAGGAAAAACGCTTGCCGGGCCGTATCCGGAGAGCTTGTCGGCCATGCCTCCACCAGCCGGGCTCCAGAGCCAGACTCAGAGGCACATGCTAACGTGGGGACAACACCAGATGTTCCTCCTACAGAGGATGCGGATAGGCTGTCCGCTATGAATTCCGAAGTGGAGAGTGCCATGAATCACAGGCGTCGCCAGGCCGTACTCCGCGACCCTGGTTTCTCTGAAGAGGCGTTCGATGCCTTCAACTCAGGAGACGCGTACATCCGAGCTGCTCAAAATGGTCTTGCCAGAGCCACAGACCAGTATGTAAAGGATATACGGGTAAGAAAATCTGATAATTATGTATATCAGTAGCCCCTGAGACTTGAAACAGTTGGCACAACTGATTTAAGGATCATTATTTGCGTAGGTGCTTACGGAGAAGAATACCTAGTTGTCTCTAGAGCTGGAGGAGTGCAAAGCCCAGCTACGGGCCGCAGTTGCCGCAATGAAGGAGTCCGAGAAGGCCCCATCTGGTAACACTTGTTTCTATCGAAAAGAATGACATGTACCAGTTAGTATTCGGCATGCATGCAAATCTAACAATAGATTCTGCAGATGATCCCGGAGTGAATCCGAAGGTCGTACGGGGGAATGAGCAACATGCTCAATGACAGCTAGAGGCTGGCGAGCGTGTGCTTACGCAGGTTAGGCGGGAGAAAAACGATCTCCAAGATGCCAATACCCGGCTGGGCGTTGAACTGAAAGATGTTCGGGCCCAGCTTGCTGACTCCGTAAAGGAGAATAAGAGGCTTCGACGCGGCATTTTTAGTAAGTGCTTGAACGAACTTTTATAGAGTTCGGCGAAGAACCCGGCTAACAGAGTTATATCTATAGGTATGCTGATGGGTCATCCCGCAGAGGAGATGCCCGGGTCTGCAGGTGATCTTCTGCCAGAGCTCTCACAACTGCACGAACAAGTTCGACAGGTGATGCAGGGCATTGTCCAGGCCTTGTGGCCATCCGCCTCCCTGCCAGGAGGCACGGGGGAGCTCGTAGAGATGCTCAAGGGAGTGCGACGGCAAGGGAAGCTTGGGCCATGGTGAAGACTCAATATACCAAGGCTGACCCGAACCACATGGCCGAGGTCGGACCTGTGGGGTCTGATGGGAAAGAGATCCCTGTCAGTTTGGTGTATGACCAGGTGAAATTAGCCGCAAAGTATTCCCAAGAGGATTGTAGGCTAGACAGCCTGTTGGATGGTATAGAAGAAGAATTTAGTCAGTCTAAGTGACTGTGTACTTCAAGTGACATATATTGTCCCTAGCCGGATTGTAAATCATTTGTCATGGCGGACCTTTTTTGCTTCGACCTCCGAAACCGACAGTCCGGAGTGTATCCAAATACCCGCTTAGTTATGTAAAAACCGGGGTACGCATGGAAACCAGGCGTAGGGGTCATAAGTGCTTGAACAGACAAGTACCCAACTAGCTATGTTATATTACATGGATAGTAAGAAACATCTTCGAGGGAGAATAGTTCCATTAAGGGTTCCTTTCCCTAGGTACGCATGCATTAATGTGCATGTCCGAACTGCGAAAAGAGACGCAGGATATAAACATCTGGGGGCATGTATTACAATAAGTAAAAGTCATCTTTTGTTCACTGACCAAATATTCCCTTAAGAACGCTAGCTTTCGGCTTCACCCAGTCTGAGGTACACATCCGGCTGACCTGGCAGTAACAATCGCAGAGGTGCTCCCCTTATGCCCTAGCCGAATTAACGGGAACGTAGGGCATAAACACAAGAGCCAGGCAACCCAGCTTGGCCAAAACTTAAGTCATATCGATGCATATAATGGCGAAGAAAAGGTACATGTGGAAGAGTAACACATGTGCGGGGGGCATAGAGCCCGGAACATAGTTATATTAAGCTTCTGTATAAGAAGCCCCCAGGTATAATGAGCATGCCTAGCACGTCAAGATTGTGTAGTCAAGACACATTTTAACCTTTTAAGGCCGTGAAGAAAAAGGGAAGAAAGAAAGAAAGAAAGAAAAGACAGATAACGGATATATATATATATATATATATATAATTGACGGAGGTAAGGAGACGAACACAGAGTCCGGCACTAGGCGTAGAACCTTCAGAGTCTGGCCGCGTTCCATGGGTTTGGCTCGAGTCAATTGTCCGATGCATCCCGCAGACGGTACGCTCCACCGGTCAGAACTTTGTCAATAACGAAGGGACCTTCTCATTTGGGCTTGAGCTTGTCCTTTTTCTTATCTGGTAGGCGTAGAACGAGTTCGCCAACGTTATAAGTTTTGGCCCGTACTTCTCTGCTTTGATACCGTCGAGCCTATTGCTGATAGAATGCGGAGCGGGCTTTTGCCATGTCACGCTCCTCCTCCAGGGCGTCCAAACTGTCCTGCCGATCAAGATCGGCTTCTTTCTCTTTGTACATGCGCACTCGAGGTGAGTCATGAATGATGTCGCAGCGCAGTACTGCCTCTACGCCGTACACCATAAAAAATGGTGTGTCTCCGGTAGTGCGATTCGGCGTGGTCCGCAGCCCCCATAGTACGGAGTCGAGCTCCTCGACCCAGTGCGTATCTGATTCCTTCAAGGATCGCACTAATCTGGGTATAATGCCGCTCATAATAAGACCATTTGCTCGCTCGACTTGACCGTTTATTTGGGGTGATAGATGGAGGCATAATCGAGCTTAATGCCCATGTTGCCACACCAAGTTTTTACCTCGTCGGCTGTAAAGTTTGAGCCATTATCGGTGATGATGCTGTGGGGGACACTATAACGGTGTACAACCCCGGATATGAAGTCTATCACTGGTCCGGACTCGGCCGTTTTAACTGGTTTGGCTTCTATCCATTTGGTGAATTTATCCACCATGACCAATAGGTACCTTTTCTTATGGCTTCCTCCTTTAAGGGGTCCGACCATATCAAGCCCGCAGACCGCAAAGGGCCAAGTAATGGGGATTGTTTGGAGAGCGGTAGGTGGCATATGGCTTTGGTTTGCAAAAAGGTGGCAACCGACGCAACATTGAACGAGGTCCTATGCGTCTGCTCGGGCCGTCGGCCAGTAAAAACCTATATGGAAGGCCTTGCTTACAAGGGCCCGAGCTGCAGCATATTGGCCGCCGAGTCCAGGATGAATTTCTGCCAAAAGTTGTCGTCCTTCCTCTTCGGAGATGCACCTTTGAAGTACTCCGGTAGCGCTTTTCTTATAAAGCTCTCCCTCGTGGACCTTGTAGGCTTTAGACCGCTGCACAATGCAACATGCCTCGTTTGGGTCCTCAAGGAGTTCTTGCCTAGTTAGGTAAGCCAAGAAGGGTTCTATCCACGAGGCGATGACAACCATAATCACGTGGGCCGAAGGTGTTATTTCGGTGGCAGAGCCTCCGATTACGTCAGAGTGCTCGGGGTCTGGCGTTGTGGCCGGATCCGGACTGTTGTTGCCGGTCTCCCCTTCCCACACCACGGATGGCTTAAACAACCTTTCCAAGAAGATATTAGGTGGGACAGGGTCGCTCTTAGCGCCGATGCGGGCGACGATATCCGCCGCTTGATTGTTTTCTCGGACCACATGGTAGAATTCGAACCCCTCGAACCGAGCTGACATTTTGAGGACGGTGTTGTGGTAAGCCGCCATTTTTGGGTCCTTGGCGTCAAAGTCTCCATTTATTTGAGATATTGCAAGGTTCGAATCCCCACGCACCTCTAGGCGTTGAATGCCCATGGAGACTGCCATCCGGAGACCATGCAACAGGGCCTCATATTCTGCTGCATTGTTGGAGTCTGTGTATAATATTTGGAGTACGTATTGGACTGTATCTCCGGTGGGGGATGTCAGGACGACGCCTGCCCCCAGACCAGCCAGCATCTTAGAGCCGTCAAAGTGCATGATCCAATTGGAGTACGCGCCGTACTCTTTAGGGAGTTTGGTTTCTATCCATTCGGCGACAAAATCAGCCAGTACTTGTGATTTAATGGCTCGTCGTGGTTTGTATGTTATGTCGAACGGGAGGAGCTCAATAGCCCATTTAGCAATCCAGCCCATGGCATCGCGGTTATTTATTATGTCGTTGAGTGGTACTTCAGAGGCCACCGTAATTGAACACTCTTGAAAGTAGTGTCGTAGTTTCCGGGATGCCATGAAGACCGCGTATGCTATCTTTTGATAATGTGGGTACCGTTATTTGCATGGAGTGAGGATAGTGGATACGTAGTATACCGGCTTTTGAAGCTGGAACTTATGTCCGTCCATCTCTCGTTCGACGACGAGCACTGCGCTTACAACTTGGTGTGTTGCCGCTATATATAACAGCATTGGTTCGCCGATATTTGGCACGGCCAAGATTGGGTTGCTGGCCAAGAGGGCTTTTATTTCTTCCAATTCGGCCGTGGCCGCATCCGTCCACTCGAAGTGTTTGGTGCATCGAAGAAGGTGATAAAGAGGTAGTGCCTTTTCTCCCAATCGGGAGATAAAGTGGCTTAAGGCAGCCACGCATCCAGTTAATTTCTGGATTTTCTTGAGGTCTGTTGGGATAGCCAACTGTGACAGAGCTCGGATTTTAGCCGGATTTGCTTCAATTCCTCTATTGGAAACGATGAAGCCCAAGAGCTTTCCAGCGGGCACGCCGAAAACGCATTTTTCCGGATTGAGCTTGATGTCATATGTTCGGAGATTGTCGAACGTGAGCCTCAAGTCATCTATTAAGGATTCGACATGTCTGGTTTTAATGACCACATCGTCTACGTATGCCTCCACTGTTTTGCCGATTTGTGTTTCCAGGCATGTCTGAATCATGCGTTGATAGGTTGCACCGGCGTTTTTTAGCCCGAAAGGCATGGTGTTAAAACAGAAGGGGCCGTATGGAGTGATGAATGCCGTTGCGGCTTGATCGGACTCCGCCATCTTGATTTGATGGTATCCGGAGTATGCGTCGAGGAAACACAATGAGTCATGACCTGCGGTAGCGTCGATAATTTGATCGATGCGGGGGAGGGGGAAGGGATCCTTGGGGCAAGCCTTGTTAAGGCCCTTGAAATCGACACATAGGTGCCAGGATTTGTCCTTCTTTGGTACCATTACCAGGTTTGCTAGCCAGTCAGAATGTTTTATTTCTCTAATGAATCCGGCCTCGAGTAACTTGGCTAGCTCCTCTCCCATGGCTTGTCGCTTAGGCTCTGAGAAACGCCGAAGAGTCTGCTTGACCGGCTTGTACCCCTTTAGAATGTTTAGGCTATGCTCAGCCAGCCTGCGTGGGATTCCTGGCATGTCTGAAGAATGCCAGGCAAAGATGTCCCAATTCTTGCGCAAGGACTCCCGCAGTGCGGCGTCTGTTGTGGGGTTCAGTTGTGCCCCGATGGATGCTGTTTTTGTAGGGTCCGTTGGGTGGACCTGGAATTTGACTATTTCGTCCGTTGGTTTAAAAGAGGTGGACTTGGGTGTTTTGTCGAGTATCACGTTGTCCCTGTCCACTATGGAGCGCAGCGCAGATAGTTCTTCAGCCGCAAGGGCTTCGGATAACGCCTCGAGGGCCAGTGCGGCAGTTTTATTTTCGGCGCGGAGTGCTATGTCCGGATCACTAGCTAGAGTGATGATTCCATTGGGCCCGGGCATTTTGAGCTTCATGTACCCGTAATGCGGTATAGCTTGGAAGATCGTGAATGCCTCCCGCCCTAAAAGGGCGTGGTATCCGCTACTGAACGGGGCCACTTGGAATGTGATTTCTTCGGACCTATAATTCTCCGGCGTGCCGAATACCACATCTAGTGTGATTTTTCCTGCACATCTTGCCTCCCGACTAGGGATGATTCCTCCGAAGGTCGTGCTGCTTTGCTCAATGCGGCTCTTGTCTATTTCCATTTTGTTAAGAGTCTCCTCGTAGATGAGGTTTAATCCGCTGCCACCGTCCATGAGCACTTTAGTAAGCCAGAAGCCGTCCACAATTGGACTAAGGACCAAAGCCGCTGGTGCTCGGGCTATTCGGAATTGATGTTCGTCACTGGCATTGAAGGTTATGGCCGTGTCGTTCCATGGATTTATTGTTGCAACGTGGCAGACTTCGGCAAGGTTGCGGAGTGCTCGCTTGCGCCTATTATTTGAGGCGAAGGTCTCGAAGACTGTCAATACTGTATTGTTATTTTCCACGGGATGGTGCTCTGTGGTATTGTTGATGAGGAGATCGTCGCCGCTCTTGACCACCTACCGGAGTATCCAACATGCTCTAAGGCTGTGTGTTGGCATAGTATCCAGTGTACTGTGAATTTTGCATGGCCCATTGAGCCGTCCCTCCAATACAGTTCCACGCCCTATAGTGGGCTTTGGTTTCTTTGTAATTGGGTCGGGTGACTTACGAGAGTACACCCTTTTAGTTTGGACAGCGGGGTTAGTGAGAGCCGGAGGATCCCAGAATTTTGTTTGGGTTTTCCAGGCGCTTTCCATCGCACAGTACTTCTGTACTATGGCCACCAAGTCAGCGAAGTGTGCTATGTCACGGCGACTTATGGCGTTGAGGATTCCCTTGTCCGTGCAATTTTTGCAAAAGAATGAAATTGCGTCTTCCTCGCGACAGTCCTTGACCTTGCTCATTACAAGGAGGAATCTGGCCCAATAGTGATGTACTGTCTCTTGGGGCTCTTGTCTAATGTGGGAAAGATCACTTATGTCTGGGTGGGTGGGTAGATTTAGGTCCAAACCCTGACCCGATCTGAGACCCAGGGGCGAAGGAGTTTCCGAGCTTGGCAGTTCAGGCTCCGGGATGTTGCCCAATAGTTCTGGCCCGCTGTCTGATTCTAGGTTCGAAGCTTCGGCCATGTCCTCCCGTAGACGGGTATCCGGCTCGGAGAGCTCGGGAATCCGGACATAGTTTGTCCTCAAAATAGAGGAAGAATCGCTACATTGCTCCTCCACCACCACTATCTGATGGGTGACCGGCGGAGAGTTAATCTCCCTTTGGTCGGGTTTAAGCCCGATCCGATCATAGTCCATAGCGACTCCCAGGGCGGCGATGTGATCCAAGAGCTCATTCAAGGAAGAGAGCTCCATTGGATCCATCTGCTCGGCGAATCCCGAGCCGACGTGGAGGCTGTTTTTGATGACCCGAGAAGTCATCGTCGGCACGACGGCTGAACGGGCGGTCATGACGAAGCCGTCTAGTCGGAGAGTTTGGCCTACAGCCAGGGCTCCCCCAAAGGTAATGTTGTCCTTGACAACAATATGAGCCATCAAGCCTTATCGTGACGGCACAGTGGAACTCTCAATGAAAGCATCAATGTCGGTGTCAAAACCGGCGGATCTCGGGTAGGGGGTCCCGAACTGTGTGTCTAAGGCGGATGGTAACAGGAGGCGGGGGACACAATGTTTACCCAGGTTCGGGCCCTCTCGATGGAGGTAATACCCTACTTCCTGCTTGATTGATCTTGATGATATGAGTATTACAAGAGTTGATCTACCACGAGATCGTAGAGGCTAAACCCTAGAAGCTAGCCTATGATTATGATTGTTGTTGTCCTACGGACTAAACCCTCCGGTTTATATAGACACCGGAGGGGCTAGGGTTACACAGAGTCGGTTACAAGGGAGGAGATCTACATATCCAAATTGCCAAGCTTGCCTTCCACGCAAAGGAGAGTCCCACCCGGACACGGGACGAAGTCTTCAATCTTGTATCTTCATAGTCCAACAGTCCGGCCAAAGTATATAGTCTGGCTGTCTGAGGACCCCCTAATCCAGGACTCCCTCAATGGGCGGGAGCGATTTCGGGCGAGGAGGGCGTGTTTTGAAATATAGTGGGCGCGAGCGATTTCGAGCGAGGAGAGCGTGTTTTGAAATAGTGGGCGCGAGCTATTTCGGGCGAGGAGAGCGTGTTTTGCCGACCATGGTTTGTGAATTATTCGGCACATGTCATTTCGGTCGAGGAGATGGCGCGCTTGCATGAAGTTACGAACCTACCCTCGATGTACAATGGGCCAATTGATGTGTGTCCCACATAGGACGGTAATTTCGTGTCTCCCATTTATTTGCTCGGGCGAATTCCACCGAGCAGAGGATGTTTAATGGTTCATTCAAAATTTGGGAGAACGAGCATCCACGTCTACCTTACCAAGTCGGTTCGAATCAAATTTTGAAATATTAGCTTGCCACTTCTTTTTTAGATGGAAAGATGATGCTAAGGAGTAATGTGTCTTTACATGCTCGTTGCTAGCGATTTACTATATGAAAAATAGTTGACCCACTCAAAAACGGGAATCAAACCCAAAATGAAATATCTCGATTCAATGAAATAGCTCGTTCACCAGGTCAAAATAGTGAACTAAATCCAAAATTCAACACCTCAATCGAGTAGCATGTTGTACAGTATTATAGTACTCCATGAACATGTTGAAAGTCAAATTAATGAACTTGTTTGATATACGCATATATCCGTTCATGTGTGGATTGCAGACAACATGTTCTCCAATTTAATTATTTGAATGCAAGTTTATATCAAAACATGGTTTATATCAGTCTTTGATGCAGAAAACGCGACCTCCCCCTCTCCCGGACTCCTGCTCTCTCTCTCTCTCTCTCTCTCGCTCTCGCTCGCCGATAATCTTCAATTCTGTCGCACGCATCCAACACACAAACCTTGTTGGTCCCTCTCGCTTTCTCTCCATCTCTCTCTCTCTTTGTGTGTGTGTGGGGGGGGGGTCTTTCTAGTTCGCATGCATATATACTCCATCTATAGGTCTCTCTCGCACACTATGTATGATTCTCTAGTCCAAGCTAGATATCTTGGGTGCACTCATTGTACGCACACAAATTCCTTGGCTCGTTGCTCGTAACTCTCTCACGCACCACTCTGTCGTCTCAGAGCTTGTGACGCCCCCGATTCAATCGTACACTAATCATGCACGCAAATGTGTATGATCAAGATCAGGGACTCACGGGAAGATATCACAACACAACTCTACAACATAAATAAGTCATACAAGCATCATAATACAAGCCAGGGGCCTCGAGGGCTCGAATACAAGTACTCGATCATAGACGAGTCAGCGGAAGCAACAATATCTGAGTACAGACATAAGTTAAACAAGTTTGCCTTAAGAAGGCTAGCACAAAAGTAGCAACGATCGAAAAGGCAAGGCCTCCTGCCTGGGACCTCCTAACTACTCCTCGAAGCCGAACTCCATGTAGAATCATCCTCGGGATCTCTAGCTCCTGGACTCCAGCATCTGGTTGCGGCAACCAGGTATAGAAAGGGGAAAAGAGGGAGAAAAGCAACCGTGAGTACTCATCCAAAGTACTCGCAAGCAAGGAGCTACACTACATATGCATGGGTATATGTGTAAAGGGCCATATCGGTGGACTGAACTGCAGAATGCCAGAATAAGGGGGGGATAGCTAATCCTGTCAAAGACTACACTTCTGGCCACCTCCATCTTGCAGCATGTAGAAGGGAATAGATGGTAAGTTCACCAAGTAGCATCGCATAGCATAATCCTACCCGGCGATCCCCTCCTTGTCGCCCTGTTAGAGAGCGATCACCGGGTTGTATCTGGCACTTGGAAGGGTGTGTTTTATTAAGTATCCGGTTCTAGTTGTCATAAGGTCAAGGTACAACTCCGGGTCGTCCTTTTACCGAGGGACACGGCTATTCGAATAGATAAACTTCCCTGCAGGGGTGCACCACATAACCCAACACGCTCGATCCCATTTGTCCGGACACACTTTTCTGGGTCATGCCCGGCCGCGGAAGATCAACACGTCGCAGCCCCACCTAGGCTCAACAGAGAGGTCAACACGCCGATCTAAATCCTATGCGCGCAGGGGTCTGGGCCCATCGCCCATTGCACACCTGCACGTTGCGTACGCGGCCGGAAGCAGACCTAGCCTAGCAGGCGTTCCAGTCCAATCCGGCACGCGCCGCTCCGTCGCTGACGTCAAGAAGAGCTTCGGCTGATACTACGACGTCGAGTGCCCATAACTGTTCCCGCGTAGTTGGTTAGTGCGTATAGACCAAATGGCCAGACTCAGGTTAAATACCAAGATCTCGTAAAGCGTGTTAAGTATCCGCGAACGCCGACCAGGGCCAGGCCCACCTCTCTCCTAGGTGGTCTCAACCTGCCCTGTCGCTCCGCCACAAAGTAACAGTCGGGGGCTGTCAGGAACCCAGGCCCACCTCTACCGGGATGGAGCCACCTGTCCTTTCAGCCCCCACATCAGAATCATTTGCGGGTACTCAACGAGCCGACCCGACTTTAGTCACCACATGTATCATGTATATAAAGTATATAGTATATACCCGTGATCACCTCCCGAAGTGATCACGGCCCAGTAGTATAGCATGGCAGACGGACAAGAGTGTAGCGCCACTGATGGAACACTAGCATCCTATACTAAGCAGTAGGATAGCAGGTAAGGGTAACAACTGTACCAACAATGATAGGCTATGCAGGAGAATAGGATTAACCAAAAGCAGTAACATGCTACACTCTTCTAATGCAAGCAGTATAGAGAAGAATAGGCGATATCTAGTGATCAAGGGGGGGGGCTTGCCTGGTTGCTCTGGCAAGAAGGGTTCGTCGGTGACGTAGTCGTACTCGGTGGCCTCAGTGTCGGTCTCGGGGTCTACCGGAGAAGAAGAGGGGGAAGAAACAATAAATATAATGCAAACATAAGCATGACGGTGCATGACAAGACAATGCGCGGTGCTAGGTGTGCCCTAACGCGGTAGGAGGTGTTATCGACGAAGGGGGGAAACATCCGGGAAAGCATTCCCGGTGTTTCGCGTTTTTGGACAGATGAACCGGAGGGGGATTGTTGCATGTTTGCTATGCTAGGGATATGTGGTGGACGAACGGGCTACGTATCCGGATTCGTCTCATCGTTCTGAGCAACTTTCATGTACAAAGTTTTTCCATCCGAGTTACGGATTATTTTATATTCATTTTTAAAGATTTAAATCAATTTATAAATTATTATTATTAATTTAATCCGAAAATGGCATTACTGCATCAGCATGACGTTAGCATGACGTCATCAGTCAACAGAGGTGTTGACTGGGTCAAGCTGACGTGTGGGTCCCATCTGTCATTGACACTTTGCCCTAACTAACAGATTAGTTAGTTTAATTAGATATTTAGGTTAATTAAGTTTAATTAGTTTAACTAACCGGGATTAATTTAAGTTAATTAACTAGTTAATTAATTAATTAATTAATTTAATTAATTTTTTTATCTATCTTTTTTTTAACGTTCAGGGGGCTGGGACCCCCTGTCATTGGCCCAGGGGGCCTTAGCGGGCGCGTGGGTTACGGGCGCTGGCGATGCCCGACAAGGCGAGGGCCGAGCGGCCACCGACGGGCGCCGGCGTCGGGCGACGACCGGGGCCACAGCGAGGCTGGCCGGGAAAGGCACCGGCGAGGTCGGCCGAGTGTCGGACTGCAGCAGAGGACGGCGGGGTCGCACGAGGGGCGGTGGAGGCGGCTGCAGGGCAGGGCGGCAGGGGAGCCGCAACGGCGGCGGTCGGCGCGAGCGCGCATGACCATGGGTGCGCGAGGGGCGCGAGCGAGCGCGAGGAGGGGGGAGGCGGTGCGGTGCGGTGGTCGTGGTGGCGTTCGGCGATCCAGACGGTGCAACGGGACGGTCGACGGTGACGGGGAGAGAAGAGGAGGTCGGGGGCCACACCGAGGGAGCGTAGGGGACGGGGCAGTGGGGGGTTGAGGAGGAGGGCGGAGACGACGGCGGGGCAGCTCCGGTGAGGAAGCGTTCCGGCGAGGCTGTGGCGACGACGGTCCGAGGCGGCGAGGCGCGATGAAGTCGGCTCGAGGGAGAGGTGGGGAGGCGTCCGGCGAGGTGGCATCGGTCCAGCGGGTGGCGGTGGTCGGCGACGACGAGCGGCGTTGGCGCCGGGGTCGGGGGGGCAGCGAGGTCCGGCCCCTAGGCGCGGGCGTCCAGATCGAGCGGGGGGGTGAAAGAGAGTGGGGGGATCGATCCCGATCCAGGGAAACGGGGGAGGGAGTGGAGCACGTGGGGGTTAGGGTTACGGGAAGTGGGGGTAGGTGTAGTAGGGGGGGATAGGTGGGCTGGCCGGTTGGGCCAGGTGGGTCGGCCAGCTGGGCCGTCTGGTCCAGTTGGCCAGGGGGCTTTCTCTCTTTCTTTCTCTTTCCTTTTTATTTATTTTATTTTCTATTTTCTTTTAACTTCCAATTTATTTTAACTCTATTAAGATAAATAATTAGTGCCTAAATTAGTGTTGTAAATTAATCCTTTGCCATAAAAAGCTTGAGTTCCAAATAAAATAGTTTAGGATCATATAAAATTCAAAAGTCATTTATTTAATTATTTTAGCCACAATGTTAATTACTTTTGAGCTTTTAAACATGTTTTAAAAATGTGGTTTCTCCACCATTATTACTCATGTAATATGTGACACGTTTAGAGCATTTTAGTTTTAATGTTTGGAAACTTTTATTATTTGACTTAAATTCAAATTTGAATTTGAATCGGTTTTGAACTAACGCGAGATTAGCAACAGTAAACGGGGTGGCATGGCATCGTTAACGTGGGATTACTGTAGCCTAATTATACGGGCGTCACAATTCTCCTCCACTACAAGAAATCTCGTCCCGAGATTTAAGAGGGGAGTAAGGGGGAAAGTTCTGGTTACGATATTCTAACAGATCTTCTCGAAGAAGTTAATCCTTTGGTTGATGTCTTGAATTCTTTATTCCAATGCATCATGATGAAGTCGTCGTCCTTTCTTCGGGAACTCCATCGTATTTACGGAAGGATAAGGGGGCATTACGGAAAAACGGGCCGCTACAATGTTTGCTTATCTAGTAGATAACATCAGGGAAGGTGGCGGGAGGTAACCCTCGAATTGAAACTTAAGACATTATCGAGAGAAAGTAAGAAGGTGCAAAATAGAAGTTTCAAGCGCATAGACAATCGTTCGTTGCCTGATATGAGATGTGACAGGGGTTCAGAGCAAATGGGAAAGTATTGCGTCTGGTACCAGAATAGATCACTAGGCAGGTGGCCCGTGAATCACATACGAAGTCAAGCTCGAGGAATAACTTCGACAACAGGGTGTATAGGAGAGTCAGGTTTCGATCCTGTGGGACTGTGGGTTATGGGTCCACCATGTGGGTTAAAAGTAGGAAGGGCGGTGACATCTTGCATGATCATGATAGCAAGGCATGTCAGAGGGTAGCCTGTCAGTTATATGTCAGCAACATCATCGGTACCAAGGGCGAGGGACGAAGAGAACCATTTTCCTGCTCGTTGAACGAGGCAGACCAATAGGCAAAGTTCTCATCCATCGGTGGTTACCGGAATGTCACCAACAATAGTAACAGGGTCTTACTGACAGAGTTGTAGACCGAGGTATTTGCACAAGCAGGGAATTAATACTGCTTAGATCATAATGATCACCAGAAACGTTAAACCAACCAATGGAAAGGAAAATATGATTATTAGATTTAAACAGAACAGTGGAAAGGAAAATGTGTTTAAACACATATTTCAAGGGTATATCCTTCCCAAGGACAAGCAGAGCATGATATCCAGGACAGGATATAATGTAGAAAACTCTTTAGGTAAGGTGAGAGAAATTTCATGACATTACCCATACAACGGTGTTTGGATAATTGAGCGAGAAACATTTAGCATTGGGCTTCAAATGTTCTTGTTGAAAATTGGATTACCACAGACATGCTTCGGGAAAGCATTGTCATGGTCTCCAAGCAAAAAACGGACTTTGGATACACAAAGGATCCATCAGGATAAACTTATTAAACAAGGCATTCAATTTCCTCATGGAAAAATGATTAACCCTGTTAAAAAGGAAACTATGACATTGGGTCCTCTGGTCAGGCGTGCTAGGCATGACATCACCTTACCGGGGCATTTAGGGACCAATGTTATAACTCTTGAAAATATGTTCCAACCATCATATCTGACCGAGATTCAGATCTGATTGGTGTCAAGATACCTTAGACTCAGGATGCCTGAGAAGAAAGGTGCAACACAAATTGTCGAGGTGACATTGTATGATTCTCGGGAATTAAACCATGGAAGCGAGTTCTGAAATAAGAGTTCATCATTAAATCAAGGAGAGGTGAGGAGGTGACTGATTGTCTCAGCGACAATCCATTGACATTTCCAAAAAGGATGGATTTCCACAACTATGTGAACAAGGAGATAACATTAGCCAGATCAAATGACTTAATGATGTATGCTCGAGGAAAACATACATAGTTAAAAATTGGTTGAAATGTGCACCCGAAATATGGGCTAGGTAGCACGATCAATGTTCGAATGATGATTCATTAAGCCATAGACATAGAATGAAACTATAGCCCAATAACTTCAAAGCAATAGGGTTGCTAGAAGTTTAGAATTTACACATCACAGACCATTTGTTGGTATTTCGTTTAGAAACAACACGGGGACCAAGAAAGAATGGTGATGGTGAGAATTATCACTGTACCAAGAATTCTTAAGAGGTGGAGTAATGCTCACGACATTCTTGACATCAAAGATGGTAATACTCCACGGTAGAACATAACATAAGTTGGATAGCAGGGAAATCAAGATACAACACAAAATATGAACAAGTTTTTGTTGGGGGGAGGAAAGAATGTTGTCGATGATAACACAATTCATCAAGGGGCAAGGATGGTATTTCTCATCCTGAATTTAGACACACAACTTGGAAGAAGTCAAATTGTTGACAATGATCACGACAAAATTGTCGAGAGGTTTTCAAGAAGATGTAATTGATCGACGATGACATCAAGTCAAAGGAATGATGAAAGCGAAAGGTTGTTGGAACCACGGGTAGGACACAAACTCGAAATCAAGTTTGTTGTTCAAGGAGAAGTGATATGACGAGGAAGATCGACGCAAGATTAGCCCATTGTCGAAATTTGTGCGCTGGGAAGGTCCAGGTAGCACAGTTAAAATCGGCACAATAATGACATAGCCGAGCAGGCTAGGAATGACTTGAAGGATTATTAAGCTCGTAAGCAACAAAAATTACTTAGAGTTATTGAATCGGACTGCGGAATTGATTCACTTATCGGTGTCCTTGAGGGGTTCTAACAACTCAGAACCCGTTGGAAAAATGGAATCGGCAAGAATATTAGTTGATGAAGAACTCATAAGAAGTTAAGTAGTTCCTTGGCATTCTCGAGATACCAGGGGGGTAATACTCGATGACAGACCAAAGTAGAGGTTGGACGGAGGTATTGCTCTGCAGAGGACAAGTGCTTAAACTTGCACGAGAAGTGGTATTTAAAGGAGAACATGGTTGGAACCACGATTGCAAAAGGCCAGATCCCAGATATAAGATGAACTTATACCAAAGGAATAATTAATTTAAGAGAAGCTTTAATGATAAGAGCTACATCGTGTCCATGGGCATGAACACAAATTTCAAGGTCGACTCCCACTTCTCCAATGCATAACCTTTCATTCACTTCTCACTTTCGATGAAGTTGTAGTGTTGAAATTTTATATGGCAAAATACCAGAAGAGTATGACTCGTGAAAACTTTCGAGTTCACACATATTAAGGAAGGCATAGGTTCAAGCCATCAGGGCTTCTTAGAACATATACCACGAACTTCAGAAGTAAATAACACAAGCTCAAAAGTAGAGCATGGTTGACAAAGCAGAAGATACAATTTACCAAAGGTATTATGTATCAGGGAAGAATTCACAAGGTGATTAAAAATGAAGGACACTGTCGGATGGTAGTCCAACAAAAGATCTGATGACACATAACAGAGCTGATGCAGGTATTGGTACCCGATCAGACAAAGAAAAGAATGCAATGAGATGGGATTATACAAACAACTGACAAATTCAACGTTGAAGTGTAAAGGAATTATGATTTCCAAAACGGGGGATCAGAAGCAGAGGCTTTGATCAAAGACAAGTAAGTTGAATAGACCTAGACTAATAATCAATCAAGGTTTGATTTGCTGAACACCAGCTCATGTACGGAGTGAGGTCTGAGCCAAAAGGATGAATACTAGTTTTGTCTGAGGATTGCGATCATCTGCAACATATTGAATCGACGGACCCAAAATGCTAGTGACAAGTGATGTCATCAAGATTACTAGACTTATGGAATTAACCATAATGGAAGCAAGTAAGAAATTCAACAACAATAGGCTACTGAGTATTTACGGAAGATCAAATGGTATTTCGAAGACTTTTGTGAAACACATGAACAACTGGGGATGAGCGGATACTCGGTAAGGGCGAGGAATTCTCCGAAGGGGTATTCATGTGGCAAAGAACTACAAGGCAGTAGACACAGTATTCTCGGAACAATAGAGAGAATTTCGGGGTATCTTGTAATAACAAGATCAATGGGGAATGATTATATGAATGGGAAGCGTACGCGGTTATTCATAGGGGTTTATCGATGGGAGGGAATTGCAAAAGCATTGGCACAAAGTCTCGAGAGAACAACGTAGAGTAACTTCGAAATCTTCTAGTGAAGCAGGCGATCATCGATAATGTCGGGGCTCTCCGGGAGGAAGTGGGTACGAGAGCCTAATGTCAGAGTTAGTAAATTCGTTTAACCCGAATGGAAGAGAGATCAGAGTCCCAGAGTATAGACGAGGAGTAAAAGATTCTAATACCACCCAAATGGCGACGTGGGCCCATAAGCCACACAACCATGTTAGTAAAAGTTTTTCAATGACTAGACTCGACTTCGGCCAAGGAGTTGGAAAGGGGGGCTCCTACAGGCAGTTGGCTCTGATACCAACTTCTGACGCCCCCGATTCAATCGTACACTAATCATGCACGCAAATGTGTACGATCAAGATCAGGGACTCACGGGAAGATATCACAACACAACTATACAACATAAATAAGTCATACAAGCATCATAATACAAGCCAGGGGCCTCAAGGGCTCGAATACAAGTACTCGATCATAGACGAGTCAGCGGAAGCAACAATATCTGAGTACAGACATAAGCTAAACAAGTTTAACTTATGAAGACTAGCACAAAAGTAGCAATGATCGAAAAGGCAAGGCCTCCTGCCTGGGACCTCCTAACTACTCCTCGAAGCCGAACTCCATGTAGAATCATCCTCGGGATCTCTAGCTCCTGGACTCCAGCATCTGGTTGCGACAACCAGGTATATAAAGGGGAAAAGAGGGAGAAAAGCAACCGTGAGTACTCATCCAAAGTACTCGCAAGCAAGGAGCTACACTACATATGCATGGGTATATGTGTAAAGGGCCATATCGGTGGACTGAACTGCAGAATGCCAGAATAAGGGGGGGATAGCTAATCATGTCGAAGACTACGCTTCTGGCCACCTCCATCTTGTAGCATGTAGAAGGGAATAGATGGTAAGTTCACCAAGTAGCATCGCATAGCATAATCCTACCCGGCGATCCCCTCCTCGTCGCCCTGTTAGAGAGCGATCACCGGGTTGTATCTGGCACTTGGAAGGGTGTGTTTTATTAAGTATCCGGTTCTAGTTGTCATAAGGTCAAGGTACAACTCTGGGTCATCCTTTTACCGAGGGACACGGCTATTCGAATAGATAAACTTCCCTGCAGGGGTGCACCACATAACCCAACACGCTCGATCCCATTTGGCCGGACACACTTTTCTAGGTCATGCCCGGCCGCGGAAGATCAACACGTCGCAGCCCCACCTAGGCTCAAAAGAGAGGTCAACACACCGGTCTAAATCCTATGCGCGCAGGGGTCTGGGCCCATCGCCCATTGCACACCTGCACGTTGCGTATGCGGCCGGAAGCAGACCTAGCCTAATAGGCGTTCCAGTCCAATCCGGCGCGCGCCGCTCCGTCGCTGACGTCAAGAAGAGCTTCGGCTGAGACCACGACGTCGAGTGCCCATAACTGTTCCCGCGTAGTTGGTTAGTGTGTATAGACCAAATGGCCAGACTCGGATCAAATACCAAGATCTCGTAAAGCGTGTTAAGTATCCGCGAACGCCGACCAGGGCCAGGCCCACCTCTCTCCTAGGTGGTCTCAACCTGCCCTGTCGCTCCGCCACAAAGTAACAGTCGGGGGCCGTCAGGAACCCAGGCCCACCTCTACCGGGATGGAGCCACCTGTCCTTTCAGCCCCCTCATCAGAATCATTTGCGGGTACTCAACGAGCCGACCCGACTTTAGTCACCACATGTATCATGTATATAAAGTATATAGTATATACCCGTGATCACCTCCCGAAGTGATCACGGCCCAGTAGTATAGCATGGCAGACGGACAAGAGTGTAGGGCCACTGATGGAACACTAGCATCCTATTCTAAGCAGTAGGATAGCAGGTAAGGGTAACAACTGTACCAACAATGATAGGCTATGCAGGAGAATAGGATTAACCGAAAGCAGTAACATGCTACACTCTTCTAATGCAAGCAGTATAGAGAAGAATATGCGATATCTAGTGATCAAGGGGGGGGGGCTTGCCTGGTTGCTCTGGCAAGAAGGGTTCGTCGGTGACGTAGTCGTACTCGGTGGCCTCAGTGTCGGTCTCAGGGTCTACCGGAGAAGAAGAGGGGGAAGAAACAATAAATATAATGCAAACATAAGCATGACAGTGCATGACAAGACAATGCGCGGTGCCAGGTGTGCCCTAACGCGGTAGGAGGTGTTACCGACAAAGGGGGAAACATCTGGCAAAGCATTCCCGGTGTTTCGTGTTTTCGGACAGATGAACCGGAGGGGGATTGTTGCATGTTTGCTATGCTAGGGATATGTGGTGGACGAACGGGCTACGTATTCGGATTCGTCTCGTCGTTCTGAGCAACTTTCATGTACAAAGTTTTTCCATCCGAGTTACGGATTATTTTATATTCATTTTTAAAGATTTAAATCAATTTATAAATTATTATTATTAATTTAATCCGAAAATGGCATTACTGCATCAGCATGACGTCAGCATGACGTCATCAGTCAACAGAGGTGTTGACTGGGTCAAGCTGACGTGTGGGTCCCATCTGTCATTGACACTTTGCCCTAACTAACAGATTAGTTAGTTTAATTAGATATTTAGGTTAATTAAGTTTAATTAGTTTAACTAACCGGGATTAATTTAAGTTAATTAATTAGTTAATTAATTAATTTAATTAATTTTTTATCTACCTTTTTTTAACGTTCAGGGGGCTGGGACCCCCTGTCATTGGCCCAGGGGGCCTTAGCGGGCGCGTGGGTTACGGGCGCTGGCGATGCCCGACAAGGCGAGGGCCGAGCGGCCACCGACGGGCGCCGGCGTCGGGCGACGACCGGGGCCACGGCGAGGCTGGCCGGGAAAGGCACCGGCGAGGTCGGCCGAGTGCCGGACTGCAGCAGAGGACGGCGGGGTCGCACGAGGGGCGGTGGAGGCGGCTGCAGGGCAGGGCGGCAGGGGAGCCGCAACGGCCGCGGTCGGCGCGAGCGCGCACGACCATGGGTGCGCGAGGGGCGCGAGCAAGCGCGAGGAGGGGGGAGGCGGTGCGGTGCGGTGGTCGTGGTGGCGTTCGGCGATCCAGACGGTGCAACGGGACGGTCGACGGTGACGGGGAGAGAAGAGGAGGCCGGGGGCCTCACCGAGGAAGCGTAGGGGACGGGGCAGTGGGGGGTTGAGGAGGAGGGCGGAGACGACTGCGGGGCAGCTCCGGTGAGGAAGCGTTCCGGCGAGGCAGTGGTGACGACAGTCCGAGGCGGCGAGACGCGATGAAGTCGGCTCGAGGGAGAGGTGGGGAGGCGTCCGGCGAGGTGGCATCGGTCCAGCGGGTGGCGGTGGTCGACGACGACGAGCGGCGTCGGCGCGCCAGGGTCGGGGGGGCAGCGAGGTCCGGCCCCTAGGCGCGGGCGTCCAGATCGAGCGGGGGGGGGGGGGCGACAGAGAGTGGGGGGGTCGATCCCGATCCAGGGAAACGGGGGAGGGAGTGGAGCGCGTGGGGGTTAGGGTTATGGGAAGTGGGGGTAGGTGTAGTGGGGGGAACAGGAGGGCTGGCCGGTTGGGCCAGGTGGGTCGGCCAACTGGGCCGTCTGGTCCAGTTGGCCAGGGGCTTTCTCTCTTTCTTTCTCTTTCCTTTTATTTTTTTATTTTCTGTTTTCTTTTAACTTCCAATTTATTTTAACTCTATTAAGATAAATAATTAGTGTTGTAAATTAATCCTTTGCCATAAAAAGCTTGAGTTCCAAATAAAATAGTTTAGGATTTTATAAAATTCAAAAGTCATTTATTTAATTATTTTAGCCACAATGTTAATTACTTTTGAGCTTTTAAACATGTTTTAAAAATGTGGTTTCTCCACCATTATTACTCATGTAATATCTGACACGTTTAGAGCATTTTAGTTTTAATGTTTGGAAACTTTTATTATTTGACTTAAATTTGAATTTGAATTTGAATCGGTTTTGAACTAACGTGAGATTAGCAACAGTAAACGGGGTGACATGGCATCATTAACGTGGGATTACTGTAGCCTAATTATCCGGGCGTCACATTGCTCTTCCCCCTCCCTCTCAAACTCTCCATCTACCCGGGTCACACATACACATGCATATCTCACTCGCACTAGATAGGCCCATCTAAAACTCTATCTCTCTCCCTCGTTCTCTCTCCATCTCACACGCACACACACACAATCTCATGCCTAGCTAGCCAAGTATGATGGTCTCTCACTCAATTGTAGGCCCACGCAGTCCCCCCTATATGTATATGACTAGCTAATCTTAGTCCCCATCACAAACATGTGCATGGTCTATCTCGATTTCTCTCGGGGCATCTTTCTACCGTGCACGCACCTCCCTCGATCTCCCACCCATATAGTCCCCTCACGATCTCGAGGGGATCTCTCTATCACAAACACACCCTCTCGCCCTCCCCATGCGTCCATGTTCTCCATGTGTCCCTCTCGACCTTTGTTCCTTGTTGGCCAGACCTGTATTGGACATGTGCTATAGGGGTGTCTCTCTCCGTTGCAAATAATCACACACTAGCTATCTTCGTGTATCTCCTCGCCTCGCTTTTCTATCTCGGAGATGCATGCGTGATATGTTCGCCTAAGAAACGAAAAAACACACACTCTCTCTAATTTATCGTTTGTTGTCACTTTCTCTTTCACACACATACTCTTTTTGCACACTTACTCATTCTCCTTCACACGCACTTGATCTCTCTCGACTTAGGCACTCTCCTCGGTCCATAGCATATTGATTTATTGAAAAGTCAAACATCACAAAGTTTGACCATGTACGTGGAGAAAAATAATTACATCTAGAACGGCAAACATATACCATTAGATTCACCATGAGATGTAGTTTCGTATGATGTATCTTTGGTATTGTAGATATAAATAACATTTGCGTAAACCTGATCAAAGTTTCCAAAGTTTGACTTCTAAAAAATTTACGTGCACTGCACTATCAAGCGGATGGAATATCTCTTTCCCCCTCTCAGCTATCTGACGCACCACTCAGCCTTATCGGGGCTCCTCAATCTCTCTCAAACTTTATATCTCCCTGGTTCACACATACACATGTCTTGCTCGCGCTATACATATAGACCCATCCAAAACTCTCTGCCCTTGTTCTCTCTCTATGTGACACGCACCCCCCTAATAAGTACCATAATCCCTCACTCCATCATAGGCGCAAGCACTCCCCCTCTAAGTATGATTATCTCTCACTAGCCATCAGGAACACACGTATTGTCTCCTTCCATCCATACGTCTATCTCGATATCTCTCGGGGTATCTTCTATCGTGCACACACCTTGTCACTCGATCTCCCACCCATGTAGTCCCATCACGATCTCCAAGGGATCTCTCTATGACAAACATACACTCTCTCCTCCCCATGTCTGCATTTTCTCCGTACGTCTCTCTCGACCTCTCTCCCTTGTTTGTCAGACCCCTCTTGGCCACATGCTAGGGGTCTTGCTCTCTCGGTTGCAAACAGCCACACACTATCTCCTCACCTTGCTTCCGTTGTCGAAGATGCATGTGTTATATGTTTGCATAAGACACACACGTTTTTTCTCGACTTTTACCGAGTGTTGTCCATGTCTCTTTCACATACGCACACACACTTTTTTCACTTACTCTTTCTATTTCACTCTCTCTCTCTCTCTAGTTAGGGACTCTCTCACGTCCATAAGCATATGGATGTTTTGAAAAGTCAAACCTCAGAAAAGTTTGACCAGGTATATGTGGAGAAAAAAATTTACATCTAGAATGATCATTAGATTCATCACAACATGTACTTACTTCATACTATCATTTATCTTTGGTATTGTAGATATAAGTAATTTCTTTATAAACTTGGTCAAAGTTTCAAAAGTTTGACTTTCAAAAAAATGTTGGAACTACATTACCGAACGGAGGGAGTAGCTCTTTCTCTCTCTCTCTCTGCTATCTCTCACGGGCCTCCCCTCTCACTCGAACACTCTATACCAACGGATTATACGCTCACTGTGTCAGCGTATAGCTCCGTATATTTTTTAGTTAACCGGTGAACCAGTCCACATGCTGCCTTGTCAGCTCGTGTTCTGTATCTTCGTGTGCTGGCCCATGTGGCAGTGGGTGAAAATAAGTAAACTAGAGGCCCATCTGACATGCTGTCGGTGTCAAAACCGGTGGATCTCGGGTAGGGGGTCCCGAACTATGCGTCTAAGGCGGATGGTAACAGGAGGCGGGGGACACAATGTTTACCCAGGTTCGGGCCCTCTCGATGGAGGTAATACCCTACTTCCTGCTTGATTGATCTTGATGATATGAGTATTACAAGAGTTGATCTACCATGAGATCGTAGAGGCTAAACCCTAGAAGCTAGCCTATGATTATGATTGTTGTTGTCCTACGGACTAAACCCTCCGGTTTATATAGACACCGGAGGGGGCTAGGGTTACAAAGAGTCGCTTACAAGGGAGGAGATCTACATATCCGTATTGCCAAGCTTGCCTTCCACGCAAAGGAGAGTCCCATCCGGAAACGGGACGAAGTCTTGAGTCTTTTATCTTCATATTCCAACAGTCCGGCTGTCCGAGGACCCCCTAATCCAGGACTCCCTCAGTAGCCCCTGAACCAGGCTTCAATGACGATGAGTTCGGCGCGCAGATTGTCTTCGGCATTGCAAGGCGGGTTCCTCCTCCGAATACTCCATAGAAGATTTTGAACACAAGGATTGTGTCCGGCTCTGTAAAATAAATTCCACATACCACCGTAGAGAGTATAATATTTTCACAAATCTTCATCTGCTGACAACTTTTCATAGCGTGATGTTCTGCCGTGGTCTGGTCATGGCGAACCGTCTTTCCCAGCCTGCCACTGCACGTGTTGCAAGGCAGTTTTATTGGCACGTCTTGTCGAAGCAGAGATCGTGTTCCTCTTATCACGGGATTCTCATCAATACGGGTGTGGGTAACCCAATCGCGCATGTTGGTATAACTCCTCGATTTAGGCAAGGTCCAAACGGCCATGCGGAGGACGCTCGGTATTCACCCCCTTTGTAAAGGGGCCAAGGCCTGTCCTTTTCTTCTCGCGCTCGACCCTTCCCTTCCCCCACCTCGAATTCCAACACCCGAGGCTCCGGCTAAGCGCTTCGGACCTTCAATCATGTCCGGATCCAACCTTCAAGGCTGGTGGATGGCCTCCTCTGTCACAGAGGAGGACATCAAGAAGCTAAGAGAAGCCAGGTATCTGACCGCTGAAATCTCGCACAGGCTGCCTGCTCCAGGGCAGGTCATCCCTACTCCCGAATCCAACGGGAGTGTCGTATTTGTTTCCCACCTCCTCCGAGGGCTAGGCTTTAGTCTTGATCCCTTTGTTAGAGGGCTTATGTTCTTCTACGGGCTCGATTTCCATGATCTGGCTCTGGATTCCATCCTTCACATCTCGTCGTTCATCATCGTGTGCGAAGCCTTCCTCCGCGTCACCCCACACTTCGGCTTATGGCTCAAGACCTTCAATGTGAAGCCGAGGATGATCGATGGGCGACACGCAGAGTGCGGAGGTGCCATAATAATCAAAGGCGCCGATGCTCCATGGCCGGAGGGTTCCTTCCCGGAGATGTCCAACTTATGGCAGCGGGAGTGGTTTTACATCACGGCTCCCCGAAGCACTAAGTGGGCAGCTGCCCCCGCCTTCCGTTCGGGCCCCCCGCCACAACTGGCATCGTGGGTCAACAAGGGGCTAGACTGGGGCCAGTTAACGATGTGCCAATACTGCAGAGTCGGATCCGAGATCTCCTCGAGAGAGATGTCAGCCTTGTCAAGGTAATGCAAGTCATGCTAGTTTGTCAGGCCCTGCCATGCCAACGTCGACCTCTCCGTATGTGGGAGTTCAACCCGGAAGGACCGCGAACTATTCAGCAATTCTTCGGCGTGACGCCCGAAGGGATGTATGGATTGTTCCTCGGACCATGAATAAAGTGTCCGGACACCACCGAGGATGCGGGTCTAAACTGCAATCGTCCAGATACCCAGGTAAGTAATTCTGCGGCCGAACACGATGTATTTTTATTTATCACAACATCATTCTGAAAAGTCGCTCTTTGACCAGGACTGGATAAAGAAGGCGAAGATGATCAGGTGTTCGGCTCCCCTTCCCGAAGGCTCACTGGATCCTGTACTAGCCAGGATGCTTGAGTATGCACCTCACCAGGTGCCATCAGAGGAAGATAAAGGGAGGAATAAGGAAGACGAAAGCGGGCTTCACGCATTACTCATCCGAACCGGGGGAATTAGTGTCTCCACAAAGGAGGATAACCGGGGAGAAGAATCTAAAATTCCCTCTCCCCAAGGACGGAAGAGGACCGCCTCTAAAGATTTGGAAACGAGGGTTTCCAAACGAGGGAAGAAACCTTCGCCAGGGGGTCCTGCCCCGGAGGGCATCCTTACCGCACAGTGCCCGCAAGGGGATCAGCCCTCCACCGAGCTGTAAGTGAACAAGAGTACTTTTGGTACATATATCCTGCTTCATCTCTGAGGACAATAACCGATACGTATGTCTTGAAGTTCAGATCGTATCCCTTCTCGACAGAGTTTGTCTTCAGGGGATCTTCTTCCGGAGATGATGGAGAGCGAAACGCCTCCCCTTGTCTCCTCGCCTCATGAGGCGGCGACCCTGAGGTGTCGTCGCGGAGAATTTCTCCTGATCCGCCAAGGCCGGAAGGTAACCCTTCGGCCACCCGAAGTCCGGAGGATTCGGCTCCTAAGGAGAGCAACAGAAAGAGTCCGGGACTACCCGGTGCACAACCGGACGTACTGATGGGACTTCTGGAGCAAGCGACTATCTCAGAGGCGCATCGTACTTTAATGGGTACGGTGGTCGAGAGGATTGCATCCGCCGAAAGTGGGTTGCATGAGGCTTTTATGAGCCTGCTAAGAGGTTTTGAGGTACGCAAAGTAATATATATATATATATATATATATATATATATATATATTGACGGTACCGCACATGCTAGGTGTGCCCTTATGCAGACAGTAGCCCCTGAGACGCTGGTTGCTGTCCAAAGGCGGCAAACAGAGGATCATAGTCCCAGGTAATGATCATGCTACTTTTATGTGCAGGCGGCTGAGGGTCCGGTGGCTAGCCGGACTGGTGAGTTTGCTGAACTGAAGCGGCAACTTGATGCAGCAGATGCCGACATCGTGCTTGTAAACAAGCGGCTCGACGAGGCATAGGGTATGTATTCTCCGGTGGTTAACAAATATTAAGAGGAGCATGATGCTAGTATCTATAATATGCTGTGCCTGCACATGGAGTTGCCACCGTGGAGACCCTTCGGGCGGAGCTTGCCCAAGCCAAGGAACAAGCCAGGAGAAGTGATGCGGCCGCCCTAAAGGCGGTCGAAGAATTAAGAGCCGAACAGGCTGCTCATCGCCAAAGCGAAGATGAAATAGCCAAGATGGCTGTTAAGCTGAAGGATGCCGCCGACCGGTATGAGCTTCTTGAAAAGGACAATCAAGCGAAAGCGGCGGACCTGGAGAAAGCCATGGTAGCAGCCAAGGAGAGCCGCTCGAAAATCAGAGCGGCGAAGGAGGAGCTTCGTCAAGCCGGAGATATCACGGCTGGGAAGCCCTTTTTGTTGCGGACGAAGTTCGGAGATCCGAAGTATGCCCCTCTGGATCAATTATGGAGTGCTGCAGACGCGTACGTGGACTTGGCAACGAGTGTTGCTGATGCGACTAAATTTTCAAACATAAAAAAGATCATGAAGTGGAAAAGTTGTTCTGGTCGCAGTTCAGTGCTCAAACGCGTCCGCTGCTGCTGAATGAGCAAATGGCCGAGTGGGTTGAGCTCCATAGGTTGTCCGGGCTTGCCATGAGGTTTGTCGTGGATCATCTTTGGCCGGAAGGACCAAGGCCGAATGGTTATTTTGGTTTAGTGCAGATTCCTTGGTGATGTGCCGCATATCGATGCTGCAAAGAGGTCGGCGTGCATAGAGGGTGCGCGGATGGCTCTTGCCCGTGTTAATACATACTGGGCAGAGATGGAGGCCACCGCTATTGCAACCCAGAGTCCGGCCGTAGGCCAGGCATCGGCCGAGCACTATTTTGAAGAATTCCTAGAAGGTGCTCGTTTAATAGAGGCTCAGTGCTCGAAGAGTATCATGTTCTAGTTACATGTAACCCGATTGTAAAAACAATGCTATTAGGATTATAAAGGCCGTGTTTATACTTTTGCCTGAAAGTATTATGATGCCTCCTATGCGGCCGTTTATGTATGTATATAACCTGAAAGTTTGCAGTCGTCGGCTTCAGCCCCCACACATGTAATGCGGGGGTGTTCGGAAAAGCATGTATTCATACTTGATCCAACGTCTTGGTCCATTAAGGAGGTGATAGCGCGAACAAGGCAATCGGACTATATTGCTTTAACACTTTCACTTAGCCATAGGAGTTTGACGGTGGGGCTACTATATAGCCCCTGGTACTTCCGCGTCTATCCGAAGATGGTGCACGTACATACATGACCGGGAAACCGGTCCTTCGTTAATGCGGAGGAATCGCGAAGATTCCGATGAGTCATCGAGTGGTTGACTAGTCTCGCATTGTATCATGACAGTCAGTTTTCGGCTTTCTCTACTGAGGTGCTCGTCCGGATGAACCAGGGCACAATCGCAGTAGTTCTCCCAGTGCTACCTTAGCCGATATAGCGGAACGTAAGGTACCAAAACATGGGAGCCGGGCAAACCCAACTATTGACCAAAGACATGATTCGGAGCTGATGCATATAAGGCCAAACTCGCGACGCCGAACACTCCCTCAGGTATTCGGTCTTTACAACATATACTGGGCTGAGTAACGCCCTTGATAATGAACCCTGAATTTCCAGGTACGTGCATTAGTCTGGCGTGGCGAAATGCCAATAACGCCAGCATCCCTCTCAGTTATGTTTAGTATCCGGAGGGTGTAAAGCAACAAGAGACAGTAAGAAAGGTTTACACAGGGTCTTAATCTAAAAAGAAACCTTTGAGCGGGGCCTTGCTGCACATCTGCGCCTGTGTCTCCGTTGTGTCGTATCCTGGAAGGGTGTAGCACGATTATCATCTGTAAAAGAGAAAAATTCAGGTGAAAGTATTCGTGCGAAAAATTGGTTATTCTTAATAAACCATTAAAATTTAATCTAAATAAGGGCAACCCAAACTGTAGTTCATTTTTACATGCGGGAAGCCCCTAGCGCCACTCATCAACCCAATCTCAGGTTTATCTGAGCTGTTACAGCCAGTGTTGCACCGGACTCGTCTAGCCGTGTCCGCGGTCTTGACGACAGATCATTTATTCTGGTTGGAGAGGCCAGTCAGTGTTTGGCTGCTAAAGCCATCACACATTCTTCCGTACGCAAGGAACGCTCTGCATTTCTGCTAACTATGATGGTGCCACGTGGACCGGGCATCTTAAACTTAAGATAAGCATAATGCGGTACTGCGTTAAAACGAGCGAAGGCCGTTCTTCCGAGTAGTGCTTGATAGCTGCTTCGGAATGGAGCGATGTCGAAGGTTAACTTTTCACTTCGGAAGTTGTCGGGAGAACCGAATACAACCTCTAGTACTAGAGAGCCCGTGCAGCGGGCCTCTGGGCCTGGTATTACTCCTTTAAAGGTAGTATTGCTTCGGTTAATCCTTGTCGGGTCTATCCCCATTTTGCAGACTGTGTCCTGATATATCAGATTGAGACTACTGCCGCCGTCCATAAGGACTCGGGTGAGATGGTATCCGTTAATTATTGGGTCTAGCACCAAGGCAGCAGATCCTCCGTGCCGGATACTATCCGGGTGATCCCTACGATCGAAAGTGATCGGGCAGGCCGACCAAGGGTTGAATTTGGGGTGACGGGCTCCATGGTGCATACATCTCGGAGTGCGCGTTTGTTCCTCCTCTTCATTACGTGAATCATGTTCACTGTTTTGACCTCTGGCGGGAATCTTTTCTGTCCCCCAGTATTTTGCTGGCGAGGCTCATCCTCGTCTTCACTTGGTGTCTCCCTCCCCTTGTGTTCGGCGTTTAGCTTACTGGCCTGCTTGAAAACCCAGCATTCTTTGTTGGTGTGATTCGCAGGTTTGTCGGAGGTGCCATGAATCTGACATAATCTGTCTAGAATCTTGTTTAGGCTGGACGGTTCATCTCTGCTGCCTTTAAATGGCTTTTTCCGTTGACCGGATCGTGAGCCCTTGAATCCGGCGTTCACCGCCATGTTGTCTGGGCTGTCTTCATTGTTTCGACGCTTGCTTTTGTTGCGTCATGGTTTTCCATTGCCATCCCTAACTTCGGATGTGCCTGGGTCGCTGGTGCCGCTACGGGCCAGCCAACTATCTTCGCCCGCACAAAAGTGGGTCATAAGGCTTGTCAGGGCTGCCATTGTCCTCGGTTTTTCCTGACCGAGGTGTCTGGCGAGCCATTCATCGCGGACACTGTGCTTGAAAGCTGCTAAAGCTTCGGCGTCCGGGCAATCGACGATTTGATTCTTCTTAGTGAGGAATCTGTTCCAAAGCTTTCGGGATGACTCTCCGGGCTGTTGAATTATATGACTTAAATCGTCTGCATCCGGAGGTCGGACATAGGTCCCTTGAAAATTAGCCCTAAAAGCATCCTCAAGCTCTTCCCAACTTCCAATTGAGTTTTCGGGGAGGCTCTTCAGCCAATGCCGAGTTGGTCCTTTCAACTTGAGGGGCAAGTATTTGATGGCGTGGAGATCATCTCCGCGAGCCATATGGATATGAAGTATAAAGTCCTCAATCCAGACCCCAGGGTCTGTCGTTCCGTCGTACGCCTCTATGTTCACAGGTTTGAATCCCTTTGGGAATTCGTGATCCAGCACCTCATCGGTGAAGCATAGGGGGTGCGCGGCACCCCTGTACTTGGACGTGTCATGACGTTCTGATGGTTGTAGTGTTCGGTTTTGATTCTGTGCCGGAGCGCGCTTCCTAGATCCGTAGATGGACCTGGTCATACCGACATCGTTAGCCACCCTATCGCGGCCACGGGGTGGTCGATCCGGCTGATTGGCCGTTTTATTTTTCGGCTGTGTGGGCTCTAAAGCCTCGTCATCGAATTCAAGCAGCAGCTTGCGCTTTGGATAACTCTTTGTGTGGCGACTGCCACCGTACTTTTCTGCAGTGTCGAGCACTTTGTTCCATCTACTATTGAGTGTATTTTGCGCGGCCTTGAGCCTTTGTTTCTACTTCTTTAGGCTCCTCACGGTGGCAAGCCTTCTATGGAGGTTCTCTTGCTCCAAGTGCCTTTCCGGGATGATGTGTGCATCGTCGTCCAGACTGTTCTCCTCTCCGGAGACAGGTTGATTAGTTTTACCCTCAGCGTCACCATTGTCGGACGGCGGCTCTGTACTATGTTCACCGTCCGTTGGCTCATCTTGCTCTGTCGCTGGGTCCATGTGGTTGTTGTTTCTTCTGGAGTCGACTGGGGTGTTATTTTTTCTTGCGCTGTTGTCGCTGTTTCTGCCGAGGTGGGTTTGGAGCGGCGCCTACGTCGTCGCTTTGGTTGCTTCTCGAGGGAACTATCCTTCGCTGCATCCTTCCGTTCCTCGTCGTTGTTTTCTTTGGGTGTATCCACAATATATATATCATATGATGAGGTGGCAGTCCAGCGACCGGTGGGTAGTGGTTCCTGTTCGTCTCCTGCATCGTCGTCCATACCGTCGATGTCTTCCGAGCCGAAATCGAGCATGTCGGTTAAATCATCGACAGTGGCTACTACGTGGGTGGTGGGTGGGGAGCGAATTTCTTCGTCGTCCGCATCCCACTCTAGTCGGACATAGTTCGGCCAAGGGTCTCCTGACAAGGAGAGAGACCTTAATGAGTTTAGCATGTCGCCCAGTGGTGAGTGCTGAAAGATATCCGCGGAGGAAAACTCCATGATCGGTGCCCAATCAGATTCGATTGGCACGGACGCAGGCGGTTCGGAGCCCGTGGCCGGGGACGAATCCAAGTGTCCAGCAACACGGGTCTCATAAGAGGTGAAGTCAGTATTCGGCTCTATCGCCGCTGCGTGCGCAGCCTCCATGGCGGGGTCTATCCACCCATCCTCGGACGGCACGATCTGCTCCGGATTGAGGGACGAAGTAGTTGTAAGTGTGATCTCCTGAACACTGTCCGACGGCAAAGCTAAGCTATACTCGTCGTGACTATGCGGCGCACCTGACATGGGCTCGAATCCGTCGAAGATCAAGTCTCCGCGGATGTCGGCAGTATAGTTCAAGTTTCCAAACCTGACCTGATGGCCAGGGGCGTAGCTCTCGATCTGCTCCAGATGGCCAAGCGAGTTGGCCCGCAGTACGAAGCCGCCGAATACGAAGATCTGTCCGGGGAGGAAAGCCTCGCCCTGGATCGCATCGTTGTCGATGATCAAAGGAGCCATCAAGCCTTTATCGTGACGGCACAGTGGAACTCTCAATGAAAGCACCAATGTCGGTGTCAAAACCGACGGATCTCGGGTAGGGGGTCCCGAACTGTGCGTCTAAGGCGGATGGTAACAGGAGGCGGGGGACACAATGTTTACCCAGGTTCGGGCCCTCTCAATGGAGGTAATACCCTACTTCCTGCTTGATTGATCTTGATGATATGAGTATTACAAAAGTTGATCTACCACGAGATCGTCGAGGCTAAACCCTAGAAGCTATGATTATGATTGTTGTTGTCCTACGGACTAAACCCTCCGGTTTATATAGACACCGAAGGGGGCTAGGGTTACACAGAGTAGGTTACAAGGGAGGAGATCTACATATCCGTATTGCCAAGCTTGCCTTCCACGCAAAGGAGAGTCCCATCCGGACACGGGACGAAGTCTTGAATCTTGTATCTTCATAGTCCAACAGTCCGGCAGAAGTACATAGTCCGGCTGTCTGAGGACCCCCTAATCTAGGACTCCCTCACACGCGGTGAAGTAAACAAAGTTGAAACCACTCGGGGTAGCACCCCGCACGCTAGTAAATTGAGGGCGCATTGAGTACACACTTCTTCCGCGTGAAGGACGCACTCGCGCACAA
Source organism: Aegilops tauschii subsp. strangulata (assembly GCF_002575655.3). Lineage (NCBI taxonomy): Eukaryota > Viridiplantae > Streptophyta > Magnoliopsida > Poales > Poaceae > Aegilops > Aegilops tauschii. The sequence goes on from NC_053040.3 coordinate 134,782,540, forward strand.
TTCACCACTGCGCGGCGGCATGCACAAAAGGACGCACTCGCGCACACCCAGCACACAACACACACCAGCACACGTGTACACCAGCGTCGCCGCCGGTTGAGATGGACGGGGAGGCAGCCAACAAGCGGAGGCGGCTTGTGACGCCCCCGATTTGACCGTACACTAATCATGCACGCAAATGTGTACGATCAAGATCAGGGACTCACGGGAAGATATCACAACACAACTCTACAACATAAATAAGTCATACAAGCATCATAATACAAGCCAGGGGCCTCGAGGGCTCGAATACAAGTGCTCGATCACAGACGAGTCAGCGGAAGCAACAATATCTGAGTACAGACATAAGTTAAACAAGTTTGCCTTAAGAAGGCTAGCACAAACTGGGAATACAGATCGAACGAGGCGCAGGCCTCCTGCCTGGGATCCTCCTAACTACTCCTGGTCGTCGTCAGCGGCCTGCACGTAGTAGTAGGCACCTCTAGTGTCATAGGTGTCGTTGTCGACGGTGGCGTCTGGCTCCTGGACTCCAACATCTGGTTGCGACAACCAGATAGAAAGGAAAGGGGGAAAAGAGGGAGAGAAGCAACCGTGAGTACTCATCCAAAGTACTCGCAAGCAAGGAGCTACACTACATATGCATGGGTATATGTGTAAAGGGGCATATCAGTGGACTGAACTGCAGAATGCCAGAATAAAAGGGGGATAGCTAGTCCTGTCGAAGACTACGCTTCTGGCAGTCTCCATCTTGCAGCATGTAGAAGAGAGTAGATTGAAGTCCTCCAAGTAGCATCGTATAGCATAATCCTACCCGGCGATCCCCTCCTCGTCGCCCTGTTAGAGAGCGATCACCGGTTTGTATCTGGCACTTGGAAGGGTGTATTTTATTCAGTATCCGGTTCTAGTTGTCATAAGGTCAAGGTACAACTCCGGGTCGTCCTTTTACCGAGGGACACGGCTATTCGAATAGATAAACTTCCCTGCAGGGGTGCACCACATAACCCAACACGCTCGATCCCATTTGGCCGGACACACTTTTCTGGGTCATGCCCGGCCTCGTAAGATCAACACGTCGCAGCCCCACCTAAGCACAACAGAGTGGTCAGCACGCCGGTCTAATCCTAAGCGCGCAGGGGTCTGGGCCCATCGCCCTATGCACACCTGCACGTTGCGAACGCGGCCGCGAGCAGACCTAGCAACCCACACGATCACGGCGGTTACGTCAAAGCGGTCCAACACGGCGCGCGCCACTCAATCGCTGATGTCACGAAGGCTTCGGCTGATACAACGACGCCGGGATACCCATAACTACTCCCGCGTAGATGGCTAGTGCGTATAGACCAAATGGCCAGACTCAGATCAAATACCAAGATCTCGTTAAGCGTGTTAAGTATCCGCGAACGCCGACCAGGGCCAGGCCCACCTCTCTCCTAGGTGGTCTCAACCTGCCCTGTCGCTCCGCCATAAAGTAACAGTCGGGGGCCGTCAGGAACCCAGGCCCACCTCTACCGGGATGGAGCCACCTGTCCTTTCAGCCCCCTCATCAGAATCACTTGCGGGTACTCAACGAGCCGACCCGACTTTAGTCACCACATGTGTCATGTATATAATGTATATAGTATATACCCGTGATCACCTCCCGAAGTGATCACGGCCCAGTAGTATAGCATGGCAGACGGACAAGAGTGTAGGGCCACTGATGGAACACTAGCATCCTATACTAAGCAGTAGGATAGCAGGTAAGGGTAACAATTGTAGTAACAAAGACAGGGTATGCATCAGGATAGGATTAACGGAAAGCAGTAACATGCTACACTACTCTAATGCAAGCAGTATAGAGAAGAATAGGCGATATCTGGTGATCAAGGGGGGGGGCTTGCCTGGTTGCTCAGACAAGAGAGAGGGGTCGTCGGTGACGTACTCGACCACAGGGGCATCAGCATCGTCACGGGGTCTACCGAAGAGAAGAGGGGGGAGAAAACAGTAAATACATAGCAAGCAAGTGCATAACAGGACAACGGGCAGAGCTAGATGTGTTCTAACGCGGTATGAGATGATACCGGTGAAGGGGGGAAACATCCGGGAAGGTATTCCCGGGGTTTCGCGTTTTCGGACAGATGAACCGGAGGTGAAATGTTACAGGTTCACTATGCTAGGGACGCGTGGCGGACGAACGGGCTGCGTATCTGGATTCGTCTCGTCGTTCTGAGCAACTTTCATGTTGAAAATATTTTAATCCGAGTTACGGATTAAAAGATATGATTTTCTAAAGATTTTATTAATTTCTGGAATTTAATTAATTATTTAAATTAATTCGAAAATGGATTTATGACATCAGCATGATGTCATGTTGACATCAGCAGTCAACTGGTGTTGACTAAGTCAAACTGACATGTGGGTCCAGTGGGACCCATCTGTCATTCTCCGTTTAGGTTAATTAGGGTTAGCTAAATAATTACTGTTTAATTAAAATAATTATCTAATTAAATTTAAATAAGATTAATTAACTTAATTAATTTAGTTAATTAATTAATTAATTAATTTTATTTTTATTTAATTAATTAATTTATTATTATCATTATTATTATTATTATTTATTATTATTATTTTATTTTTATTTTTTTTGTTTTTTTTGTTCTCAGGGGCGTGGGCCCCCCTAGTCAGTGGCTCAGGAGGAGCCATAGCGGGTGTGGGCTACGGGCACAGCCCGAACGGGCGAGGGGGATACGGGCGACGGGCGCCAGCCCATCGGGGCCCTTGCCCAGGCCAGCAGCAGGGTGCCGGCGGCCAAGGGCGGCGCTAGGCGAGGCCGCGGCCGGTGCGAGGAGTAAGGCAGGCGCGGCGGTTGCCGAGGTCGGGCGCGGGTGGAGGTGGCCGCGGACGGCAGTGGCTGGGGCGCGAGGCACCCGCGGGCGCGGCCGGTGGTGCGGGTGGCCGCGGAGGGGTCTGCGCGGGCGAGGACTTGGCGCGGGCGGGGCGCGGGTGAGCGCGCACCAGCGCGGCGCGGTGTACGACGAAGCGCGACCGGAGCGAGGTGACCGGACGGGGCGGCGGGGGCGCGTGTGCAAGGGAGGCACAGATGAGGAGAGGGGGAGGTTCGCTCACAGCGTTGAAGGGGAGGGGCCGGCGTGGCTCAGGTCGGGCGACGAGGAGGAGATGAGGAGGCGAGGCGACGACGTTGAGGTGACGACGGCGTAGGGCGACGGGGCACGGCCTCGAGCTGATGGAGTCGGCGTGGTTTCGGCGGCGGCCCCGGGTCGATCCCGTGAGGAAGAGGCGCGAGAGGTCGGGTGACGGCAGCGGGCATCGGGGCGCCGACGAGGTGCGGCGGGGTGGCGCGCGGCATCGACCTCGGCAAGGTCGGGGGCGCAGTTGCCCCGATCGGATCGGGGGAGTGGGGGGGAAGAGAGAGCGAGAGGGGGATCGAGGGGGTGGGGGTGCGGTAGGTGGCTAGGGTTTGGGGGGAGTGGATAAGGAGGAGTGGGGGAGTGGCCGGCTGGGCCTTTGCCCAGTTGGGCCGGTGGCCTACTGGGCCGGAGCCCGGGGGGGTTCTTCCTTTTTTGTATTTAGTTGTTTTCTATTTATTAGTTTTCTATTTATTTTCTATATATTTTTGTTTTATAAAATATACAAGTAGTACCTAAATTAGTGTTACAAAATACCCCAATGCCACAAAAAGTTTGGTGACAAAATAAAATAGTTTTGTAATTTATTATTTGTAAAAGGCATTTGATTAATTGTTTTTGCTACTGTTTAAATCCTTATAGTTAATTTAAGCAGTATATAAAAGTTTGGTTTCTCCACCATAATTGCTTACGATTTATTTGAAACAACCCGAACATTTTAGTTTTAATTTTTTTGAAAACTTTTGATGTTTGCCTTGATTTTCAAATTTGAATTTGGATCGGTTTCGGACTAACGCGAGATTAACAACAGTAACCGAGGTGACGTGGCATCACTAACGTGGAATTACTGTAGCGTAATTATCCGGGTGTCACAATTCTCCTCCACTACAAGAAATCTCGTCCCAAGATTTAAGAGGTAGTGACAGGGGGAAGGTTTGGTAACGAATCTAGTGGGTCTTCTCATCCTGGCTTGCTCTTCTCGAAGAGGCCGGTCCAATACATTGATGTCTTCATTTCTCTGCTTTAGGTCATCATGATGAAGTTGCCGACCTTCCGTCAGGATCTTCCCCGTACTTACGAAGGATTAAGAGTGGAAAACTTTATAAGGACGGATTCTAACAAGATTGGGCATCGGACGGTTAACTCAGGGGAAGAAGCGTAAGTATCTCTCGAATTGAACTTTTAGAAGATATCGAGAGCAAAGTAAGAAGGTACCATGAGAATTTTCAAACGGGTAGGCAATCGTTCGAAGCCTGAAACAAAGTGCGAAAGGGGTTCAAAGCAATCGGAATAAGTATTATGTCTGATGCCAGTATAGATCAGTAGGACGATGTTCCGTGAATTACATACGAGGCCACGCGCGATGAATAAATTTGGGAACAGGGGGTGCACAGGAGAGTCAGGTTTCGATCCTGTGGAACTGTGGTTATGGGCCCACCATGTGGGTTAAAAGTAGGAAGGGCGGTGACATCTTGCACGATCATGATAGCAAGGCATGTCAGAGGGTAGCTTGTTAGTTATATGTCAGCAACATCGTTGGTACCAAGGGCGAGGGACGAAGAGAACCATTTTCCTGCTCGTTGAAATGAGGCAGACCATTAGGCAAAGTTCTCGTCCATCGGTGGTTACCGAAATGTCACCAACAATAGTAACAGGGTCTTACTGACAGAGCAGTACACCGAGGTGTTTACATAAGCAGGAGAATATTACTGCTTAGATCATATAGATCACCAGAAAGGTTAAACCAAACAATGGAAAGGAAAATATGATTATCAGATTAAATAGAATAATGGAAAAGAAAATGTGTTTAAACACATATTTAAAGGGTATATCCTTCCCAAGGACAAGCTGAGCATGATATCCATGACAGGATATAATGTAGAAAACCATTTAGGTAAGGGGGAAGGAATTTCATGACATAACCCATACAACGGTGTTTGGATAATTGCGCAAGAAACATTTAGTATTGGGCTTCAAATGTTTTTGTTGAAAAGCGGAGTACCATAGACATGCTTTGAGATAGCATTGACATGGTCAACAGGTGAAGATCAGAATTTGGAAACAAAAAGGATCCATCAGGAACAACTTATAGAATAAGTCTTACAATTTCCTCATGGAAGAATAGCTAACCTTGCTAAAAAGGAAAACTTATAACAATAGGTTCTCCGGCCAGGTGTGTTCGGCATGTCATCACCTTACCGGGTCATAAATAGGCCAATGTTATAACTCTTGGAAATATGTTCCAACCATCATATCTGACCGAGATTCAGATTTGATTGGTGTCAGGATAACTTAGACTCAGGATGCCTGAGAAGAAAGGTGCAACACAAATTGTCGAAACGACATCGAAGATTCTCGGGAGATGAACTATGGAAGCGAGTTCCGAACAAGGGTTCATCATTACATCAAGGAGAGGTGAGGAGGTGACTGATTGACTCAGCGACAATCCATTGAGATTTCCAAAAGATGGATTTCCACAACTATGTGAACAAGGAGATAACATTTGTCAGATCAAATGGTATAGTGATGTATGCTCGAGGAAAACATACACAATTAAACATTGGTTGAAAGGTGCACCCGAATATGGGCTTAGGTAGCATGATCAAGGTTAGAATGGTGATTCGATAACCAATAAACAAGGAATGAACTATCGTCCATTAACTTACAAGCAATAGGGTTGCTGGAAGTTTTGAATTTTACACATCACAGTTCATTTGTGGGTACTTCGGTTAAAATCAACATGGGGACCAAGAACTGAATGTAGACGGCAAGATGTATTACTATATCAAGAATTCTAAAGAGGTGGTGAAATTCTCACGACATTCTTGATATAAAATTTGGTAATACTCCAAAGTAAAGAGGAACAAATGCTAGATAGCAAGGATCTCAAGGTATAACACATAACACGAACAAGTTTGTGTTGGAGGGAAGGCAGTAAAGTGGCCGATGATAACACAAATCATCAAGGGAAAGGATGGTCTTTCTCATCATGAATTCAATCGATATTCTGGAAGGACTCAGAATGCTCATGATGATCACGACACATTTGTCGAGAGATTTCATGAAGATGCAATCGCTCGGCGATGACATCAAGTCAAAGGAATGATGAAGCGAAAGGTTATTGGAACCCTGGGTACGACACAAACTCGGAATCAAGCTTGTTGTTCAAGGCGAAATGTTATGACGAGGAAAGTCGGCGTAAGCTTAGCTCATCGTCGAAAATCGTGCTTCGGAAAGAAGGACCAGATAGCACAGTTAAAAAGTTGCATGATAATGATATAGCCGATCGGGCTAGGAATGGCTTGTAGGGTTATTAAATCATAAGCAACGAAAATTACTTAGAGTTATTGAATCGGAGTGCGGAATCGATTCACTTAACGGTGTTCTCGAGTGTTTAATAACTCGGAGCCCGTGAAAAATTGGAATCAATGAGAATGTAATACTTGATGGAGAACTCATAATAAGTTATGCAGTTCCGTGATAATCTTGAGATACCAGGGAGGTAATACTCGACGACAATTCAAAGTAGAGGTTGGACTGGGGTATTACTCTGCAGAAGACAAGTGCTTAAACTTGTACGAGAAATGGTATTTAAAGGAGAACATGGTCGGAACCACGTCCACGGATACCAGATGAACTTATTACAAGGGGACAATTATTTTAAGAGAAACTTCCCTGATAAGGTATACATCGTGTCCATGGGCATGAACACAAAGTTCAAGGTCGACTACCACTTCTTCAATGCATAACCTTTCATTCACTTCTCGCGTTTGATGAAGTTGCAGTGTGAAAAAATTTTATCTGTCAAAATACCAGAATAGTATGACTCATGAAAAACTTTCGAGTTCACACATATTATGAAGGGCATAGGTTCAACCCATCAAGGCATCTTAGGAACATATACCACAAACTTCGGAGTAAATATTACAAGCCCGAAAGAAGAGCATTGTTCAAAAACAGATGATACAATTTACCAAAGGCATTATATACCCATGGAAAGGCTCACAAGGTTATTCAATATGAAGGACACTGTCGGATAAAATCTAACAAAGGAACCGATGGTCCACAAGGGATCTGATGTGAGCATCGGTACTCAACCAGAGGAAGAAGAATGCAAGGAGATCTGATTATAGAAACAACTGACTAACTCAAAGTTCAAATGCAAAAGAATTATGATTTCCAAATCAGGGGGGTCAGAAGCAACGCTCTGATCAAGAATGGATAAGTTGGGTAGGCTTAGGGGTACAATCGATGGCAATTTGATAGGTCGAGATCCAGCTCACGTTTAAAATGACGTCTGAGCCGGAAGAATGAATTCTAGGATATGATTGAGGATTGCGAGCATTCGCAACAAATTGAATCAACGGACTCAAAATGATAATGACAAGAGATGCCAATAAGATTACGAGACTTTATGGGATTAACCATAATGCAAGCAAACAAGAATTTTAAGAGCAATAGGCTCCTGAGGATTTTTGGAAGATCGAATAGTATTTTGAAGACTATTGTGGAATACTTGAATCAACTGGGGATGACCGGATACTCGGTAAGTGCGAGAATTATCCGTAGGGGTATTCAGGTGACAAAGAACAGCAAGGCAGTAAGCTCAAAGGATTTTCGGAACAACAGAGAGAATTTTGGGGTATCTTGTAATAACAAGATCAACTGGGAAATATTGTATGAATGGCGAGTATACGTGGTTATCCATAGGAGTTTATCGATGAAAGGGAATTGCAAAAGCAATGAACACAAGTTCTCGGGTTATCAGCGGAGAGTATCTTCAGGGTCTTCACGTGCAGCCGACGATCATCAGTAATAAGGGGCTCTCCGGGTGAAAGTGATAACGAGATCCTAATGTTAGATTTAGTAAAATTCACTTAACCCGAATAGAAGAGAGATCAGAGTCCCAGAGTATAGACAAGGAGTAAAAGATCCTAATACCACCCAATGGCGACGTGGGCCCGTAAGCCACACAGCCATGTTAGTAAAAGTTTTTCAACGACTAGACTCGACTTCGGCCAAGGAGTTGGAAAGGGGGATTCCTACAGGCAGTCGGCTCTGATACCAACTTGTGACGCCCCCGATTTGACCATACACTAATCATGCACGCAAATGTGTACGATCAAGATCAGGGACTCACGGGAAGATATCACAACACAACTCTACAACATAAATAAGTCATACAAGCATCATAATACAAGCCAGGGGCCTCGAGGGCTCGAATACAAGTGCTCGATCACAGACGGGTCAGCGGAAGCAACAATATCTGAGTACAGACATAAGTTAAACAAGTTTGCCTTAAGAAGGCTAGCACAAACTGGGAATACAGATCGAACGAGGCGCAGGCCTCCTGCCTGGGATCCTCCTAACTACTCCTGGTCGTCGTCAGCGGCCTGCACGTAGTAGTAGGCACCTCCAGTGTCGTAGGTGTCGTCGTCGACGGTGGCGTCTGGCTCCTGGACTCCAACATCTGGTTGCGACAACTAGATAGAAAGGAAAGGGGGAAAAGAGGGAGAGAAGCAACCGTGAGTACTCATCCAAAGTACTCGCAAGCAAGGAGCTACACTACATATGCATGGGTATATGTGTAAAGGGGCATATCAGTGGACTGAACTGCAGAATGCCAGAATAAAAGGGGGATAGCTAGTCCTGTTGAAGACTACGCTTCTGGCAGTCTCCATCTTGCAGCATGTAGAAGAGAGTAGATTGAAGTCCTCCAAGTAGCATCGTATAGCATAATCCTACCCGGCGATCCCCTCCTCGTCGCCCTGTTAGAGAGCGATCACCGGTTTGTATCTGGCACTTGGAAGGGTGTATTTTATTCAGTATCCGGTTCTAGTTGTCATAAGGTCAAGGTACAACTCCGGGTCGTCCTTTTACCGAGGGACACGGCTATTCGAATAGATAAACTTCCCTGCGGGGGTGCACCACATAACCCAACACGCTCGATCCCATTTGGCCGGACACACTTTTCTGGGTCATGCCTGGCCTCGTAAGATCAACACGTCGCAGCCCCACCTAAGCACAACAGAGCGGTCAGCACGCCGGTCTAATCCTAAGCGCGCAGGGGTCTGGGCCCATCGCCCTATGCACACCTGCACGTTGCGAACGCGGCCGCGAGCAGACCTAGCAACCCACACGATCACGACGGTTACGTCAAAGCGGTCCAACACAAAGCGTGCCACTCAGTCGCTGACGTCACGAAGTCTTCGGCTGATACCACGACGCCGGGATACCCATAACTACTCCCGCGTAGATGGCTAGTGCGTATAGACCAAATGGCCAGACTCAGATCAAATACCAAGATCTCGTTAAGCGTGTTAAGTATCCGCGAACGCCGACCAGGGCCAGGCCCACCTCTCTCCTAGGTGGTCTCAACCTGCCCTGTCGCTCCGCCATAAAGTAACAGTCGGGGGCCGTCAGGAACCCAGGCCCACCTCTACCGGGATGGAGCCACCTGTCCTTTCAGCCCCCTCATCAGAATCACTTGCGGGTACTCAACGAGCCGACCCGACTTTAGTCACCACATGTGTCATGTATATAATGTATATAGTATATACCCGTGATCACCTCCCGAAGTGATCACGGCCCAGTAGTATAGTATGGCAGACGGACAAGAGTGTAGGGCCACTGATGGAACACTAGCATCCTATACTAAGCAGTAGGATAGCAGGTAAGGGTAACAATTGTAGTAACAAAGACAGGCTATGCATCAGGATAGGATTAACGGAAAGCAGTAACATGCTACACTACTCTAATGCAAGCAGTATAGAGAAGAATAGGCGATATCTGGTGATCAAGGGGGGGGCTTGCCTGGTTGCTCAGACAAGAGAGAGGGGTCGTCGGTGACGTAGTCGACCACAGGGGCATCAGCATCGTCACGGGGTCTACCGAAGAGAAGAGGGGGGAGAAAACAGTAAATACATAGCAAGCAAGTGCATAACAGGACAACAGGCAGAGCTAGACGTGTTCTAACGCGGTATGAGATGATACCGGTGAAGGGGGGAAACATCCGGGAAGGTATTCCCGGGGTTTCGCGTTTTCGGACAGATGAACCGGAGGTGAAATGTTACAGGTTCACTATGCCAGGGACGCGTGGCGGACGAACGGGCTGCGTATCTGGATTCGTCTCGTCGTTCTGAGCAACTTTCATGTTCAAAATATTTTAATCCGAGTTACGGATTAAAAGATATGATTTTCTAAAGATTTTATTAATTTCTGGAATTTAATTAATTATTTAAATTAATTCGAAAATGGATTTATGACATCAGCATGATGTCATGGTTACATCAGCAGTCAACTAGGGTTGACTAAGTCAAACTGACATGTGGGTCCAGTGGGACCCACCTGTCATTCTCCGTTTAGGTTAATTAGGGTTTAGCTAAATAATTACTGTTTAATGAAATTAATTATCTAATTAGATTAATTTAAATAAGATTAATTAACTTAATTAATTTAGTTAATTAATTAATTAATTAATTTTATTTTTATTTTATTAATTAATTTATTATTATTATTTTATTTTTATTTTTTTGTTTTTTTTTGTTCTCTGGGGCGTGGGCCCCCCTAGTCAGTGGCTCAGGAGGAGCCATAGCGGGTGTGGGCTACGGGCACAGCCCGAACGGGCGAGGGGGATACGGGCGACGGGCGCCAGCCCATCGGGGCCCTTGCCCAGGCCAGCAGCAGGGCGCCGGCGGCCAAGGGCGGCGCTAGGCGAGGCCGCGGCCGGTGCGAGGAGTAAGGCAGGCGCGGCGGTTGCCGAGGTCGGGCGCGGGTGGAGGTGGCCGCGGACGGCAGTGGCTGGGGCGCGAGGCACCCGCGGGCGCGGCCGGTGGTGCGGGTGGCCGCGGAGGGGTCTGCGCGGGCGAGGACTTGGCGCGGGCGGGGCGCGGGTGAGCGCGCACCAGCGCGGCGCAGTGTACGACGAAGCGCGACCGGAGCGAGGTGACCGGACGGGGCGGCGGGGGCGCGTGTGCAAGGGAGGCACAGATGAGGAGAGGGGGAGGTTCGCTCACAGCGTTGAAGGGGAGGGGCCGGCGTGGCTCAGGTCGGGCGACGAGGAGGAGATGAGGAGGCGAGGCGACGACGTTGAGGTGACGACGGCGTAGGGCGACGGGGCACGGCCTCAAGGTGATGGAGTCGGCGTGGTTTCGGCGGCGGCCCCGGGTCGATCCCGTGAGGAAGAGGCGCGAGAGGTCGGGTGACGGCAGCGGGCATCGGGGCGCCGACGAGGTGCGGCGGGGTGGCGCGCGGCATCGACCTCGGCAGGGTCGGGGGCGCAGTTGCCCCGATCAGATCGGGGGAGTGGGGGGGGGGGAAAGAGAGAGCGAGAGGGGGATCGAGGGGGGTGGGGGGTGCGGTAGGTGGCTAGGGTTTGGGGGGAGTGGATAAGGAGGAGTGGGGGAGTGGCCGGCTGGGCCTTTGCCCAGTTGGGCCGGTGGCCTACTGGGCCGGAGCCCGAGGGGGTTCTTCCTTTTTTGTATTTAGTTGTTTTCTATTTATTTTCTATATATTTTTGTTTTATAAAATACACAAGTAGTACCTAAATTAGTGTTACAAAATACCCCAATGCCACAAAAAGTTTGGTGACAAAATAAAATAGTTTAGTAATTTATTATTTGTAAAAGGCATTTGATTAATTGTTTTTGCTACTGTTTAAATCCTTATAGTTAATTTAAGCATTATATAAAAGTTTGGTTTCTCCACCATAATTGCTTACGATTTATTTGAAACAACCCGAACATTTTAGTTTTAATTTTTTTGAAAACTTTTGATGTTTGCCTTGATTTTCAAATTTGAATTTGGATCGGTTTCGGACTAACGCGAGATTAACAACAGTAAACCGAGGTGACGTGGCATCACTAACGTGGAATTACTGTAGCGTAATTATCCGGGTGTCACACGGCTCGAGCCAAAACCGCATCCGTCGAGCCTGGACTTCATCAGCAGCCTCCCCGACGACATGATGCTCATCATCGTCGGCCTCCTCCCCACCAAATCTGCCGTGGGGACTGCCCTGCTCTCCCGGCGGTGGCGCCGCGTCCCCTCAACCTCATCGTCGACAGCTGCCTCTGCGACGGGGATTGCAAACGCATGGCCGCAGTCTCCAAGATCCTTTCATTGCACCCTGGGCCAGCCAGACGCCTTGACATCCGCATGTTCGGTACCAACTGCAAGGTCCAACCCAAGTTCGACGAGTGGTTCTTATCCCCCGCCCTAGATCATCTCGAGGAGCTCAGCTTTGAAGCTGGACGATGTCGCTCTCTGCCGCCGTCCGCGCTCCGCCTCACGCCAACGTTGCGCTGCACCACCTTCAGCTCCTGTTATCTTCCCGAGATTAATGCCGCGCCCGCCCTTCTTCTCCCTCAACTCAAGCAGCTCGACCTCTTCGACGTTGTCATCTTGAAGAAGACTATGGAGCACCTGCTCCGCAGCTGTACTGCACTCGAGTACCTTCGTCTTGAGCAGATCCATGGGTTCATTAGCCTCCACATCGCCTCGACGAATCTCCGATGGATTTATGTGTCTTGCTGGCCCCGCAACAAGACATCAATTGGGAAGATATCACTCCAGCTATTCCACGTTATGGTCATTGAGAATGCGCCTTTCCTTGAGATATTGCTTTTATCGGATCTAGAAGGTCCAACAAAAATCAGGGTCATTGACGCACCGAAATTGACAGCGTTGGTGCACTCGTTTGCCAAATTCTCCGAACTCTTTATTGGATCCGTAATCGTTCAGGTACATCACTCATCTTCTTATCCGTCTTCTTGAAATTCACATTTTTAAATTTCTTCTTGATGTATTTACGACCGTCTTCCAGAAAATGATTCCCACAAGCTTGACCCAGTCTATGCGCTTAGTGAAGATCTTGGCAATAAAATCTATCGGCCCCAATCTGGATCAAGTTGTTGGATTCCTTACATGCTTTCCGTGCACGGAGAAGCTACTCATCGAGGTGAAACTTCTTTCCTATTAGTAAACGGTAATCACAACGTAGCTCAATTTTTTCGTAATTTTCCCAAATTACGATGACAAGTGTAGTGTTCAAAACTGCATCTACGCACTGCACCGAAAGAAATGTTTTTAGTATTTTTTTCTCATGTGATCACCTGCATCATTTTGTTGTTGTACTACTATAGTAGCCTAGGCTAGTCATAGTGGAAAGTAACTTAGACTACTCCAGTAACTCTATGGTTACCCTAAGAGCAAGTACTACCTCCGTCCTGGTTTACTCTTCCTATTTTGTAGTATCAAAATTTGACCACAGATTTAACTGACAAAATGTTAATGCATGTCACTAAGAACTATATCGTTGGATTCGTATTTGAACATAATTTCAAATGGTGTAATTTTTAGTGACATGCATTGGCATTTTCTTACGTAAATCTATGGTCAAAATTTTATACTAAATAAGAGGTAGTACAAAAGTGGGCTATAACGGCCCTCAATTATGTAGGCCAAAACACGTGCCAAATTCACTTGTGATGCATTTGGCATCGATGCCCCTCCATTGCTCACCTGGTGCCCCAATCTGGATAACCTACTTTGATCCAGTGCCAAATTAACTCACGCAATGAAAAAACACTTGCGTGGGAGAGAGAGAGAGGACTGAGGCAATAAAAAAACACTTGTTTGGGAGAGTGAGAGGCTAGTGTAGTTGGTATGATGTATTTGTTTATACACGTGGGTCTGTGTGCATAGCGGTGCCAACTCTCTCACATCGCGAGAGCGGTGCCAAAATCTTTTGATTTGACATCGATGCGTATTATGTGGCATACTTTTGCGAAATATGGCATCGGCCACATAGTGGAAGGCAACAAATGCCCAAGCTCTTCATGTACTCCTAGGTAAATGAGGAAAGAGAAAGAGAGAGAGAGAGAGAGAGAGAGAGAGAGAGAGAGAAATCTCACTAGCCAGCCAACCCTATCGTATGAGTGAATGATATTGGTACCTCTTGATGACACGACAATCTTATACAGCCAGCTGCTCTAATATGTTCTCTTCTTTTGCAGATAAAAAAAGACCCGAAAGTGAAAAATGTGCTGCACTATAACAATCTCATCGAATGCCTTGATCTCCATCTTACAGAAATTGATTTGATCGACTACCGAGGCAGCAAATCTAAGATGAAATTGGCCAGGTTCTTTGTTCTGGAGGCAAGTGTGCTCAAGGTAACGAGGTTTGGTGTTCTCTGGCACAACAATGAATGGCGTGCTGATCACCGCAAGCGTCTAAGCCTAAATGACAAAGTCTCCACTAAAGCTGAATTTGTTTTTGAAACATCAAGTGGCCAGAGACTCGAAAACTTATTTGCCCATTAGTGACTTGTCAGGGCGGTGGGTTTTAGTTTGTACGATAATGCTGCATCCACCTAAAGTAACGAAAGTTCTTACGTAAACTTCCTAGTAATTCCCTCTTCGTAGGTGCAGCATTACTCCTAACATTTGTAATATCAGTTTGAAACTTGTAATATTGCCGTGTCCTATTCCTGCGTTTTCAAAATCCTGCGAATCAAACAGGTCCTGAGTTGGTGATGATGGTGTGCCTGCCATCTTTCACCAATAGCCATCAGATCTAGATCTGACGCATACAAACCAAACTTCTCCAGTTTTGCAAGAAGATGCCCGCACTTGTTCCCTATTTACAAACAACTCCTTGTCTCCCACAATCAGCCTTATCTCCTCCCCACCACATCTAGAAGGCCATGGAAAAATCTGGCGCGATGGCCGCTGCCGGCGCCGTCCACCCCCCAATCTTGGTGTTCCGTGCAATGCACGGGCATCTACGCATGGGAAATTATGTCGAACATGGCTAGTTGTAAGCAGGCTAGGTCTACAGCCATGATGATAGTGACTGCAGACGGTGAGGCTGACTATGGTATGCCGAACACGGCGCCTATACTTAGGTGTCATCTCCGGCGTAGGGTCTTGTCACTTCACTGTGAGGAGCAGCACGTAATAATTTGACCAACGGGTAGTACAGTGCTACTACATTGGTAGTACTACTACTAGTACTAGCACCACCGTCTAGATTTAGTAGTACTACCACGTCCATCTGGATTTAGTATTTGACTAGCAATATCTAGTAATGCATGTCACAAAAAATGTACTACTCCCTCTGTAAATAAATACATGGTGTATTGTTTTATTACTATCGGCGAGATAACTTAATGTCTTTTTGCTACTTAATAGGATTTGATGCAATGAACTAACCACTGCATGTGATGTTTGGTAGTCTCAAGTCATTGAAAGCATGCACGGCCCACATCTCTCATTGGTTGATATGTCACGAAATAAGAAACGAGGAGGGAGTTAATGTACCGTGCCTAAGTGTTTTGGGATTATTTGGTTTTCATAAGGTGACTTACACAACATTTTTTGTTACATGCATTAACATTTTATTAGTTAAATCAAAGGTCAAAACTTGGCGCAAAATGCAAAGGGGACCAATAAACCAGTAAACATCAAAGTTCTCTCGTTTGGCCCCAACTAGAGGTCCGGTGAGATGACTATACTGCACCGGCACGGAGGGGGCGTAGCTTCATTGACTTACTGCACCTGCCTTTGGGTGTATGACACGTGGGCCCAACGGGTGGCTTGCCAACCTGTCATACAGCCAAAGGCAGATGCAGTAGATGGGCGAGGAGTAGATGGCCAACACGCACGTGAATTCAACGCGGTTTGGACTTCTCATATAAAGGCTCCCGCCAGTCCAATCTACGAAATCATATGCACCTACGCACCCAAGGGCCAGAGTGATCACTCCAATCGCAAGATCAGTTGACTAGAAGCTAGACCCATGGAGGCGATGAGCGCGAGCATCAGCCGGCTACGCCAGATGGTCCACGACGCCGGCCTGTGGCCCGGCACCGATGAACGTCTCCAGGTAGTGCTTGAGGCCGCCAGGGCGAGGGGCTGCTTGGACGAAAGCTTTGTCTCCTTGTTTGACGAGGTCCTCATTGGCTTCCTTGACAAGTTCACCATCGTCAAGAAGCTCGCGGACGACCTTGACGTACGCCTCCAGCCCACTCGCCCAGGCTCTGCGATGCCTGCCACCCTCAACGGCCTCTATGGTGACAACCTCTTCGATGCACTGGTCGCCCTACGACTGCCCGCCGTCGCGCCGGAAAATGTCCACCTCGAGTTCGCGCTCGCCGCGCAACGCCTGGCGTAGCAAGACACCATCGACATAATCACCCACGTCTATGCGCAAATCGTCCACAAGGACTACTACATGAAAGAGGAGGACGATAGGACGCTGGCCTTCTTGGACCACAGGGCAACCTTGGACGACATTGTTCAGAAGCACGTTGAGCTTGCCGCCAACGCCGCTGCTCCTCACACATCGGTTGGTGACCCGGTGCACTAGGGCGTGAGGATGTCGTTTATGGATCCGTATGTATCTTTATCTTTCCGTCAAATCCATGTAGTAGTATATGGTACTACTAGTAATTATCTTACCTTTCGCATCAACTTCATAATTTTTGTACGCACTCCATGCATGAACCGCGCGAGAACCAAACTTCTCATTACTCTAGGGAAAATCGTTATTTCTATCTATCGGTCGCGCCATGGAGCAGAACCAAATTTTACAAGTTACAAGTTCAAAAGGAAAAGCCTGCCGTGTTCGCATCGCAGCCCCACACGGTTGGTCCGGCACGCCGCTCAAGGGGGAATGCGTGCTTTGTTGCATTTTCACTTACAAGTGGGACCGCAGTTGAGCAAACCGACTATCGGCAAACCCCCACCCCGCCCACCGCGCGATGGCTGAGAAAACAGGAGGGAGAAGAGATGGTTGTAGCACGGACTCCAAGAAAATTGGTGTCGGATGGGACTCGTGTGGGTGGCGTGTGCCGTACTGCTAGACATAAATGCTAGTTATGGCCCATGCCACCCCACTATATCGAGGTGCTGGTTATGTAGAACAAATTTCCTGGAGTCCATGCTCAGCCCTCCTCTATCTCTCTTCTCAGCCAGCCAGCAGATGCGCGGAGCCCATCGTCTGTTTGCTCATATGCGGTCCCACATGTCAGTGAAAACGCAAGAGGACCCACTGAACCTGCACATCTTTCACCTCGACGTGTTGGTGATGAAAAACAAATCCAATAAAGATCTTCGGTGGCCGCTTTTGGAGTTACTCAAGAGTAGTAAGATTCTATTTACAGTATAACCCAAGATGCACATCACGTGGCTTCAACTACCACTCTATTTTCTTGCATGACACGACCTGGATGCTGGATGTCCCACGTGTCGGCAAAAGGAGGAAGAACTCGACCAAATCTTCGGTTGTGCTCTCGGATTAGACTAGTTGTGCTAACTTAAAATTTTATTGTGTAGAATGGATGCAAGTTTTGGTATTGGGAAGAAGAGTACAACGATATATTGATAGAGCGCAATTTAGTAGATGTTCTAGCACTTTTAGCTAGCATAGAGGCTAGAGATGAGACTAGTGCACTTGTTGATAGAATAGAGGCTAGACACGTCTACTTCTTTACACTCAAAGAAGAAAGAAGTACGCAAGATCGAGCCTCCGCAGATCAACAATGAATGCATCAAGAAGGCACTAATCCAACTTACAGGAGCAGTTATGGAAGTTGGATATCTTCTAAAATGTATTCTTGTGGTTCTTGTTTTCTTTGGTCTTGCTTTTCTAGTCAAAATTTTGGTTATGTATTTCCATGTACCAAAAAATCAATGATGAAAAAAAGATATGTGTTTGCAAAGAAAAATGTACGCGGCCGGGATGCATCCGCGTGTTCGGCGCACGACCACCGTATCCGAGAGATGGCCCGGACACGACCCCATTGCCCTACCCAAACGGACAGAATCCGGGCAAAACGGAGGTCCGTTTGGGGTCGTGCATTGGAGTTGGCCTTACAAGTGGGACCGCAGTTGAGGAAACCGACTATCGGCAAACCCCCACCTCGCCCGCCACATGATGGCTGAGTTAGAGAAACAACGAGGTTGAAGAGATTGATGTAGCACGGACTCCAAGAAATATGGTGTCAGATGGAAGTCGTGCTAGTGGCGTGTGCCGTACTCCTGGACGTGAATGCTTGTTCTGGCCCATGCCACCCTACTACTCCTACTACTTATAGTAGTAGTATCAAGGATTCGAGATGCTGGTTACGTACAGCGAACACATTAACATATGGCCCACCTCACACTGTGGCCAAATTTCCTGGAGTCTGTGCTAGGTTAAAAAGTGTTCTTTGTGAGGATGGGTGGTTTGTCTCAAGTTTAAAACTTGTTGTATTACGTACGTAGACATAGAGATAGTGCAGCATGTGAAGCTAGTACAAATAGTGTACTATTGTTGATTGGTCTCATCCGATAACCTATTGCAATGCACGTACAATTATGTATTCGGAAAATATATTTTTGCCTCGTCGCAGCACCCACTCAGAGAAGCGACTCGAAAGCCATTCATAAATTTAGTAAGTTTATCACAGGCATATCATTTTATTACATACAACAGGTCATCAACCCACAACGACAACAAGGGTACATTATAAATACTAAAGTTTTCATCACACAACAAATAACAAGCAATGAAATGAACTTCAACTCAACCAATCATCGGCGTTGGAAACGCTTGCTTTGAACCACAAGTGATTCTCTGGGAAGGGCTAGCTACTGTCAATCTTGAGACCAACGCAGGACTGATCATCCAGGCTGAAGCGGCCTACTATATCACGACCAGGGTAGGGAACCACCGCAATGTCCGACGTATAGATACAGTTTCTTCTCATAAATGGTAGTAACGTTGTGTCAACAGCAGTTGGATCGCCTTTCACCATCATTGGATAGTTTTTTCCAAGGAAGAGCGAGTTTTCTCCAAGAATATCAATATTGTACCAAGGAGAAGGTGTTGGTGCTAGCACAGTAGTATCCATCCCGAATACCATGCAACGGGTGTTGGAATAGGTCCGGAGAGTGCGACCATGGGACAAAACACCTGCTTCCTTAGTAGTAACATCAGCAGTGGGCTGTATACAGACAAGAAGGGGTGATCCATCGGAATTAGTTGGCAGCCGCCACTAAGTATATAAGTTATGCTCGTCCTCATGCTCGTGATCATCACCATCATCATCTCCCCCTTGGTTATAAAAGTTTTCAAGTATAGGTGGTGGAATGTTCACAGGACCTTGGAAACACAAGAAGAAGGTTAATTAGTAGAGAAGGGAAACTTGCTAACTCGCATGCATGTGGATGAAACAATTATAATTACGGTGGAAGACAAACGTACCGAAACTATGAGGATCCCACGCAAAAACAGTGCCACGAGTGGTGGCAGCAAACACAAGACCCTCGTACTGAATTGCATCACAGTACACATCCGTGTATAGAAACTGATTTTTGAGCAATATCCATCCAGTCGAACCATGAAGGACGGCAACAAGCTTGTCGAAGATATCAACAACTCCATAGTTCCTGTAATGCCAAGAGCGGTTGGGAACTCGACAAATTGCTATCTTCCATAGAAGACAGTCACCATGATCGTATTTGAACGTGCGTAGAATACTGGTGTGCTCAACCTCTGGGCAGTCTGAGATTTTTGGAAGTGGAACCCAGTGACGAGTGTACACATTCACAAGTTCCCACTCACAGTTGTACCCAATATAAACAACCCAATCTCCATTTGTGCCTGCCCAAGCCTTGCCCTCAAGCGATGGCATCTTAACATCATACGTATCATTATCAAGCGGCATCAACTTGCACAAGGCGAGGCTTCCCTCGTCCCCGCGCCAGTCAGCAGGGTCACGGCGAAGAAGATAGGGGAGATCAAACCGCTCCTGGACCATTGGGTTCCTTGCAATGATGTTATTAGTTTAGTCGAGAATGGTCTTGAACGAACCTGCCATGCTAGCCGAGGTGATGACGTCGCACCGATCAATGAGTTCCCCCACCACGTCATCTTTCAGATTAGGGCAAGAATAACGGGGTCGTTTCTGGCTTGTTCCCTCCATGGAGAAGACGATCGAACAATGGAAGAAGGAAGGGTGAAGGCAAATGGAGGAGGGAGGAAGAGCGTGCGACGGCAGTTCCAAATCGAGAGGGAAAGACGAAGAGTCGGTGGACGGTTGCCAGTTTGCCACGGTACATGAAGAGGCGCCCCGGCCTACACGTCCTTTCGGAAATTGTACAAAAGGGCTCGCCGTCATCTCACTGACATGTTGGAACGGGACCACATGTCAACGAAACATGGTGTGTAATTTCTCATGCAAAATGCGATCTGGCCGCGTTGGCCCGAGGTGCCGCATTAGCTATCGACCTTTATTTTTTTAACATACAATCTGAGTGGATAGCTCCTGTGGTCATCACACGTGAGCGGATATATAGGTGGGCTAGGTGGGCAGGCGGCAACAATCTAAGTGCTAAAAGAGTTTATCTCAAAAAAAGAGTTGATCCAATGCTTGGTTTTGTTTGGATTTTCCAACTATGACCATTGGATAGAGTGAATCAATGGCTTACGTTCAAAGTTATTCTCATACTATAGAATGGTATAGGAACGTGGAGAGATTTGGTTCATCTTATATTGCTGAATAATATAAAATATTATGAGTGCAGACGCTCCACCCCGAGGTTTGTTGCTCCTTCTCGGTCGTCGGGAATCTATGTTCTTCCACTCTTTCGTTTAAGACATGAGCTTTGTTCATCCTTTTGCCGACACGCGGGACATCTATATGCCTCCATTTTAAAAATCATACTATATGCCTCCATGACACGCGGGACATCTAGCATCAAGGAGGCCTGTCATGCAAGAAAATGGAGATATGCAGTGCGTAAGTGAGTCGTGCACTTCGATGGCACCTAGTACTACGCAATATTTTTTTCTCCTTGATGGCACGTGAATAGTGCATGTACTCAATGACAGAGCACGGGATGGTAGCCATGGACATGGTCGGCCCTTTTTGAAGAGAGTACTAATAAATACGTAACTTTGATGTGTCCCGTCAACTCACAGAACGACGAGAAGCTTGCTTACTACGCTTTCTCCCTCGCCAACGTGTGCGCGGTGGCTCGCAACATGAGGAGAAACTTTTGCTTACAAGTGGTGGACATGCAGCAGTTCATTTGGTGTCAGATTGCCAAAAGTACTACTGTAGTACCATCATTATTGTTTGACTTCCGTAAGAGGAGAAGAGCCAAGCGCAATGTCACCTACTAACCTAGTACAGTACTACTATAGCCAAAGCTGGTCCACCTTTTTAGAGCATGGTAATTAATATAGGCGGCTCTTGCAGCGGCACATCATTTAGAGTAAGTACTCTCTTCGTAGGATCAAAGGAAGTGAAACAAAAGTTGGAGTGGATGCTAGATTGCCAATTAAAACATGATTAAGGAAAAAAAATCCTATAGCATTCTATCCTATGAATCAAACGACCAATGTAGGAAAATTATGAGGGGGGTCTCTCCAACAGTGTTCCTCAGCTCGCACCTAGTATCACGGTGGTCGAACTTGGAGTCATTCATCTGGTACACGTGGCATCTCAGATCTGGACACAAGGTGATGCGACCTCTCACTTCCTCCGCCATTTGAAGCGGCGCACCGGTGGAGGACTAGCATACTCCAATATTAGGTTGGCTCTATGTGATGTGGCAACTTCATATACTAACCGGATGCTGGCTATACTACTACGGTACTCACACTCCAAGAAGTGACTTGAAAACCATACATAAATTGAGTCTATGACACGCATTTGGAAATGTACCATTCATTACATACAACAAGTCATCAACACACAACGACAACGATGATACATGTTGGATTATAGATTATTTCCAACAAAACATTCTAGTAAATACTGAAGTTTTCATCACACAACAAATAAGATGCAATGAAATGAACTTCAACTCAACCAATCCTTGGCGTTGGAAATGCTTGCTTTGAACCATAGGTGCTCTGGGAAGGGCCAGCTATTGTCAATATCGAGAGCAACGCAGGACTGATCATCCAGGCTGAAGCGGCATATATCAGGAGTAGGGTAGGGAACCACCACAATGTCCGAGGTATAGATACAGTTGCTTCTCATAAATGGTAGTAACGTTGTGTCAACAGCAGCTGGATCGCCTTTAACCATCATTGGATAGTTTGGTCCAAGGAAGAGCGAGTTTTCTCCAAGACTATCAATACTGTAACAGGGAGAAGGTGTTGGCGCTAGCACACTAGTATCCATCCTGAATACCCTGCAACGGGTGTTGGAATAGGTCCGGAGAGGGCGACCATGGGAGACAACACGTGCTCCCTCAGTAGTAACAATCTCAGTGCACTGTATACAGACAAGAAGAGGTGATCCATCGGAATTAGTTGCCAGCCGCCACTGAGTATATAAGTCCTGCTCATCCTCATGATCGTGATCATCACCATCGTCATCTCCCCCTTGGTTATAAAATTTTTCAAGTATAGGTGGTGGAATGTTCACAGGACCTTGGAAACACAAGAAGAAGCACTACAAAAAAATACACTTCCGTGATGATACGTGTTTGTCACAGTAGGTCACGTTTTTTGTCATGCATGTACATCCATGACGATTTTATGACAGAATCAAGATAGTCATACCTGTGCTGTCGTAGAAGTGTTCCATGACATTACCAAAATTATCATCACGGAAGTGTGCACTTCCATGACGATAAATCGCGCGTCACAGAAGTGCTTTCATCAAGGGTGATCGACACGTGGCATCCACCGTAACGGAACGCCGTTAAGCTATCGGGTCGGGTTTTGGATCCGATAACCCATTAACAGCCCCGACCAATGGGGATTTTCCACGTGTAAAATCATCATTGGCTGGAGGAAACACGTGTCGGCTCATCGTTGGGACAGATGTCATCCACTCATTGGACAGAAGGCGCTTATGATACGTCGACACGTGGCACGGTCCAACAGAGGCCCATTCCTGTGAAAAGGCCGGCCCGTTTGACTTGGTCGAAAGGTGGCGGGCCGGCCCATGGAAAGCCTGTTAACGGCCTATTCGCATATAGCCCATTTACAACCCGCTAACCCAAGGCCCGTTACGCCCTATCCGAATTAGGCCCAGTAGCGTCATCTGGGCCATCCAATATGATTCCAGCCCGTTTTCACTTCTGGCCCATGTATGGCCCATGACGTCTTTCAGCCCATATGAGGCCCTATGTAACTCTTGGCCTATTAACGACCCGTGGTGAAACTGGCCCGTAATGAACAGTGTATCACTTTACACCCATTAACGGCCCGTGGTGAAACTGGCCCGTAATGAACAGTGTATCACTTTATACCCATTAACGGCCCGTTATTCCATTGGGCCGTTTCCTGCCCATGTTATCTTTCGGCCTTCTTAGAGCCCATTTATTCTTGGGCTCATTTACAGCATTCGTTTACTTACGGCCCATTACTGTCATTTTCTGCTTGTGGGCCAAATTCAGCATGTGGTTACAGTCGGCCTGTTTGTGGTCCGTTAATACATTGGGCCGTTTTCATAGCGTCATCAAATACGGCCTATTAACGATGGCCCGTTATGGTCGGCCCATGAACGGACGATTCCAACTCTAGCCCGTTTACGGCCATAATGCGGTCTGTTTGGCCCATGTTTGGCCAATCGATCATATGGCCCGTATAAGGCCCATTGATGATACGGCCCGCAGAAGGACCATTGTTTCTACGGCCCGTAGAAGGCCCATTGTTTCTACGGCCCGTAGAAGGCCCACTGTTTCTACGGCTAGTAGGAGGCCCAGTGTCACTACAGTAAATATTAGCCCATGGTTATTGTGGCCTAGTTTTAAAAAATAGGTTATTGCAGCCACTAGCTAACCGCGGAAAAAGAACTGCAATGACTACAAGCAAACAAATAAACAAGACAACAAGGAAATAAATAAGCAAGCAACTAACGCTAGGCTATCACGGCTATTACACATATTACATCCATTGGGCATCAAAGTTCACCACCAGTGCAAATATAGGGAACAAAGCAGCATATCATATACACTGGTTGTCAAAGTTGGCGACCAGCGCAAATAAATGCCGCAGCAAAACAAATCCAGAACTGAAACCACTTCAGAAGATCTCAAGAAACAATATCCTGGGTACCCATAATGCTGGCAAGATGCTTAGCAAGCTTATTAACTTTCTCTTGTTTGGCGCTTAAATCCTCCAGCGCTTGCTGTTGCACCAGAAAATATGCATCTGAATTATGCAGGGACTTCCTCAGTCCTTCAGCTTCCTGTCGCAGCACATCTGATCGTTGTCTTTCAACTTGAAGTTGAGACTCAAGAAGAGGAACTGATTCAGGAGCGAGTTCGAAGAGCTTGTGCCAGCAGTAGTGGCTAGTAACTCGAACACTACATGAAGACAGGACTTTTGGGTTCCCTCACTGTCATCAAGATAGTTTTTATCAGCTTTCTTGGAGACCAACAGGGATGTCTCACTATCTTGAACCTTATCTGCATTACTTCCTTTACCATTGGATAACGCGGTACTGTTCTCCAATATTTTGCCCGCATTCTAAAAGAGAAACAAGCAGACACATCACATGTTTACCATGTTGTATATGAAACTCATTTTGGTAAATGAGTTCAGTAGTAAAGTGGACAGGATAACAGTATGAAACAAACATATATCTATGTACCATGGTCACTTTATGGTCTATATCATTCTAGTTTTTGTTGCCAAATCAAGATAGAGACACAGTTCAAATAATATTTGTTCAAGACAAAGCAGAATAGACAGAATATAAGTGTGGGTAACTATAGAGCAATAACAACACTTGTAATGTGCATGACATGAGAACATAACTGTTTATTCAATTAAAACTGAAATCAACATAGAGCAGGTTACAACAGCAAACTAGTTAAAGAAACAGGTTTAAAACATACATGTTGCGCCATTGGAGTTTCAATTCCATCCTTCAAATTTGAAAATAGTTGGTATGAGTAAATACAGTAATGCAAGAGCAAAGGAGTATGAAGCATAGCTACAGAACCTGACCTGAGAACAAATATTCTTCTCCTTTAAGCGTTGAGTTGGGATTCGGAGTGGTGGTCCTCGTGCTTTGGGCACTGCAGTTCCCTTACTAACTGCTCGTGTTTGGGTGCTCTGTGGTGGAGATGGTGCTGTGTCAACTGGAACTGGGTTACTATCTGCCGGGGTTGGGGTTAGAAGGGGTGTAGCTGGTTCTCTGTCCAACTGGGCAGGGGTACAATCTGTGAGAGTCTGGGTTATGTGTAGTGGATCTGGTCCTTGGGCAAGTACAACCGTGGTTCTATCTGCATCAACTGGTAGCACTATCTTTTCTGAAGACCGTGTTGTTACTCCCTTAGATACTGCCATCACGCTCTCCAATTCAAATGGCTGATAAACAAGAAAAGTAATTGAAAGTATAGACATTGTATGATAGACAGGTGCAATGGATAGTGGGGAATAAAAGAGGGCACGAAATAATTCATATTTATGTTGTCTAACCAAACAGGATAGCATGACACAATTTCACATATATGATGGCTAACTAAACAGGATAGCATGACACAATTTCACATTATGATGGCTAACTAAAAAAGATGGAAAGACATAGTTCAAAATATGAGACTATGTAAACAGGATGACATGACATAACTATATAATGTGTTTATTAAATAGGTTGGCATGCCATAATTCACATACGTTCACGGATAGAATGCCATAATTCAAAATATGATGACTGTAAACACTAAACAGGATGAGATGATATAACTATATGATGTCTTTATTAAATGGGTTGCCATGCCATAATTCAGATAGATGATGTGTATGTACTATGTAAACATGATGGCATGATATAATTCAAATATATGATTTATATAGTAAGCAAGTAAGCAGATGGCAATCCATATATGATGTAAAAACTAAGCAATGCAAGACAACATGCATGACATGGGTAATATAACCCTGCCAAGTTTGAGCATAGACCTCAGGGGGGAAATAGGACTGGTCATCAGTCTCTGAATCCTCCTCTGAGGAGCTCTCTGTAACCAGCAAGATGTCTGCTTCAGCAGGTAGCATTGTCTGCTCTGAATACCCAGATACTTCCATCACTGCTTCAAATGGCTGATGCACAGGAAGAGTAGTTGAATATACAAACATTGTCGACAAATGGAACACGTAATACAAAAAAATGATAGCATGATATAATTCACATACATGATGATTGGCTAAACAGCATGGCATTGCATAATTCACATATATAATGCCTTTGCAACAAGATAGCATTGTATAGTTCACATATATAATGTCTTGCAACAAGATGGCAATGCATAATTCACATATATGGTAATTAGACACTGAACAGGTGGCATTCACACAAAGCATGTCTAAACTAATCAAATGACATAGCAATGCGAGACACCATACGCACGATATGAGCAACATAACCCTGCCAAGTTAGAGCATACACCTCGGGGGGGAATAGGACTGGTCATCTGTCTCTGAATCCTCCTCTGAGGAGCTACCCGTAACCAGCGCGATATGCGCTTCGTCAGATAGCATAGTCTGCTCTGAAGACCTTGTTTTCACTCCAGAATTTGCCATCACCGTGTCAAATGGCTAATGCACACGAAGAGCAGTTGAATGTACTAACATTGTTGACAAATGTAATATGTAACGAAAAAAAGGATGGCCTGATATAATTTACATATAAGATGACTGGCTAAGCAGGATGGCATTGCAAAATTCACATATATGATGCCTGGCTAAACAAGATGGCGTTGCATAATTCACATAAACGATGAATAAACTAAACAGATGGCATTCGCACAAAGGATGTCTAAACTAAGCAGATGACATATTTGATGTATAAAGTAAGCAATGCAAGACACCATATGAATGATATAACCAACATCAGCATGCCAAGTTAGAGCGAAGACCTCAGGGGGTAAATAGGAGTTGTCTTCTCCTTCTGAACCCCCTCAGAATAGATATCTTCCTCTCGATTACAATCCAAAATGCGTGGAGGGGGGCTGCCTTTGCGCCTACCATGGAGCGACGTCTGCATGAAATTTTCTTGCCACGCAAGACTCGTCTCTTTTGCTCTACATGTTCAGTTCCATTGTTTACAATAACTGTCATGCATAGGAATAAAATATAGTGAGATTATGTAAGGAGTGCATGCAGAAATCCAGAGTGATGGTAGCAACTTGTGGATAGACCCAAAACCAATAATAGCAGGCAGATAATGGCTTCAGTTAAAAACTACAGATAATGGCTTCTTTACTGTTTGTTTCCCACCCAACATGAAACTCATAGTAGACACCGGAGATTAACCAGATAGTAGATAGATACTATTGATAGTGGCCCCGATATGTACCCCACAACCATTTAAAAACTCAAGTTTGACCATTAGTTTGGAGCTGACTCAGAGTCTAATCGGTGAATAGGACGATAAAGTAGCATGTAATATTAAGCGATGCATAACGTAAGTAGACACGAAAGAGTGCGACCTCTCTTGCGGACCCGTGTAGTCCTCGAGGTCATCTGCTCGGTTGATGATGGTAATGCAGTTTTCATGGCTGCCAGCGGCGGGGAAGAAGATCTGAGGCGGCGAAAGACAGTCTGGAGGCCGGATCCCTGCTGTGCTGGACCCTTCTGTCGTTGGAGCAGCTGAGCTGGGGTGGACGACGGCGCAGCAGGAGCGGGACAAACCACGCAAGGTTTTCTTTGACAACTATCTGTAAGACAAGTAATTCTGTAAGGGCTCGTTTGAATTGGAGGATTTCAACAATGCAGGGATAGGAAATAGACAGGAATAGGATAGGAATGCACGTGCAAAACAGAGAATTTAAAAACACAGGATTTCTGCCAATCTGGGTGTTTGACTCACAACAATTGGAAGATCACAGGATGCAAAGAAGCATGGTGAGATTAAGTCAAACCACAAGAAAATGTACGGTTATAATGCTATTATGCTACTATCTCTTAGTCTTGTGCTTCATGAATAGGAATTTGAAAAGGAGGACAAGTGAAAATTAAAATTCCTACGTTTTTTCTTTCAAGGAGACACTAAGGGAACAAATCCGTGTGCTGGACAATATATATAACATGTAGAGTAAGAAAGAGATGCAACAAGTGTACAACCTCTTTGGCGAAGCCATGCCGATCTCAGCGTGATTCGGTTGGCCGGTGAGGATGCTCTGGCTGACTTTGCTATCGGAGGAGGGGAAGAAGATCTTAGGCGTCTGGAGATGGAGCCCGAGGTACTGCTCCGCTGTGATGGAGGGTTTCGTCGTTGGAGCAGCTCCGGTGAGTTGTACGACACCGAGGCTGAAGCAGGACAAGAGAGACAACGAACAACGTTAACCTGAGTGGAATTCTAATAGCATCTCCAATACATGACATAAAATACATAACCACAAAGTGCTAGATGTAAAATACATCAGCCGCTCATCTCTGAACTTAACTGTCGAAACTGAATTTTGCTGTCGAAACTGAACGCACTAGCAAGGTGAGGCTACACGTCGGTCGACTAACTTTTTCATCTCTGGTCAGTCGATTTTGCAGCCGTTGGATACGAAATCAAGGGCCTGCGGTTCATCTTCAACCTCCACCCCCCTGAGCCGCCAGCCACCACCAGCCAAACAGCACCCCCCCCCCCCCCCCCGCAGCCCGCGGCCGGTGGTGCGCCGCCCCACCCGCCCCGAAAACTCCCCACCGCCGGTCCGCCGCCGCCCCGGCCATCCCTCTAGGCCTCCCCGTGCCGAGCTTTTTCTCCGGCGATCCCCACGCCACCGCCCCGCCAACGCCCCGCCACCGCCGGCGACCACCGCCCCCATCCTGAACCCTAAGATAGATAGTGGGGTACCTCTCCGGCGAGCCCCCCTCCCCGCTACGGTAGGTTCTTCTTTCACCCCGGCGAGCCCCCCTCCCCACCCCTTGAAAATCGACTGACCCAAAAGTTGATTCAGTCGACTGAAGTGTAGCTAAATCGGAGCAGCATCGCAAGCAAGAGCAAGAGCGAGAGCAGCAGCGCGAGCAAGAGCAATAGCAAGAGCAGACAAGGCAGGGGACCGAGAGCAAGAGCAGAGCAGCAGCTCCTACTGATGTGGACGTCGCCGCCGAGGGAGCGACGCCATGGAGGAAGTGGCCAGCGACGCCGCCGTGGATGGAGCCACGCCCTGGCGGCTCAGGACCGAGCGCCGGCAGCACCGTGAGATCGAATCAAGAAGAAAATGCGGCGATTAGTGTACAACCTCTTTGGTGGCGCCGATCAGGCCGCAGCTTCATCCGAGGAAACGGTGATGATGATGCTCTTCCGGTGGTGCAGGTGAAGACGGCGGTGTGGGAATGGAGGTGGCGCGAAAGACGAGGGGAACGTCGGGGCAGCTCCTTCGAGGTGGAGGACAGGGTGGCTGAACCGGCGGGATGATGAGATTGACGACGGATCCTCATCCGGTACGGTGGATGAGGGACGTCGAGGTGTTGCTGTGGACGACGTCGTCGGGGAAGAGGCTCCGGCTGGGTGGCGGACGGAGCAGGGTGTGGGGTTTCGTCACGGGTTTTCGCGGCCTCGGTGTACGAATGGGTGGGCGGATAGGATGGCAGTGGGGAACCATGGCTTAGAGACGCGCTTGTCCGAAATGTGGGGTAAGTTACGAAAGTGCCCCCACCGATTTGAGGCGGTTCTTTCGGTTCAGGGGTACCACGGGCATTTCGCGTGTCGGGATTTCACAGGAGGTGGGAGTTTTCGGCGCGTTGTAATTTCGGAATAGCAAGGCGCGGGTTGAGATGGAGGGAGTTGTCGGAGCACAACGAGACAAAGATATATCTTAAATATTTCAGGCTAACAAGGCGCGGGTTGAAATTTCCGGACAAGCCTAACGTGTACTGTACCAAATCAATGCGCACTACAAATGTCATTCAAAACTTTGAATTCATGTTATGTTCAATTAAAATATTTCGCTACGTTTATAATGCATGCAACCTACTACTCAAATGAACGTTTTAGTGCATTCCAAACGTATATACTACCGCTTCAATATGAACTAAATTTGAATTCGTTTCTCTATTTGAATAAGATATACGGTAATGATTGTTGTGAATTCAAAGCATTTGAATTCGTTTCTCTGTTTTAATAAGATCTACAATCATCATTATTGTCAAGTTAAACCATCGTTTGTGTATTATCTTCACAGCACACCACATGATTAGTCTCGAGTTACATATGAACTATGTGTACTATATGAACTCGAACTAGATTTTTTGAATCCACTTTATTTTGATTTCAAATCACATTACATGTCTAGCTCTAGCTAGATCTTCATAATCTAAACCATGTCTCATATGTATAATGTGTTTATCACATTATGTATGGTGCCCCGCCCCCTACGCCTACAAGTATTTAGATGTGAGTTGCAAACACCACACATTACCACAAATTCAAATAAAATGTGAGAATGTTCGATATATAGTATTGTTTAGATTGTTCGATATTTAGTTGTAAGCTGCAAACGCCACACATTATCACAAATTCAAATAAAATGTGAGATTGTTTGATGTATAGTATGGTTTAGATTGTTCGGCATTTAGCTGTGAGTTGCAAACGCCATGCATTATCACATTATGGTATAACATGTGCACAGCACGTGTATCACCGCTATATTCATTCATGCAATGTTTAAAACACTATGATCTCCTATTCAAATATATGAATCCGCTTTCATATCAAATTATGATCTTTGTTAGTCTCTTACACCCACACAATCCTCTAACCTTTGTAGCTACCACTAACTTTCTCTTGTGCATGCACACGCCCTCATCGCCCTCCCCCTCCCTCGGCATTCTATCCACCGGGCACATTCATTTTTTTCTTTAGGTCGTTCTCCCAGAGTCTCCACAACTCCTTTCCGACACACACCGATCGATAAACCTCTCCAGTGATGCCTGCCTACAACATACACACACACACCTTCAATCTCCTCCTTTATGTGTCCTTGCCTCGTGTCTCTCATACGGTCAGACACACGTGTAAACTCTCGCCCCTCTTTTCATCGATCTCACAACCGCACACTCCTCCCCCTATCTAGCTAGTAGTTGGGCCTCTCGCACCACCTCCTAGCTCCATTCTCTCTGTCTATCCATCTCGCTGGGCCTTATTTGCCTCTAACAAATGGACGTACACCGACCGATCTCTCGCTATACATATAGCTAGCTAGGTCCTTATAACTCGTTTTTACCCACACGTCAATCGATCTACCTCATTAGTT
The DNA here is from genome assembly GCF_002575655.3 of Aegilops tauschii subsp. strangulata. Taxonomy (NCBI): domain Eukaryota; kingdom Viridiplantae; phylum Streptophyta; class Magnoliopsida; order Poales; family Poaceae; genus Aegilops; species Aegilops tauschii. Next base: position 134,813,873 of record NC_053040.3, read on the forward strand.
GTGTCTCTCCCTTCCTCTGACAAACAACAATTGATCTACCGATCTAGTTAGGTTTGCTTACCAAACACTTGGTTCCCCTTCATCATCCATGGATGCGTCCCGACAGATCTATCACGCACAGGTACACACAGAAACACATCCCCACTCTTATCGATAACATTGCAGTTCCACCCTCAGTTTGTCTAGTAGGCCTCTCCCACCATCTTCGAGAAGCAACTCCATCACCCATCCAGCACTCTACCCCTCTCCCTCCCTCTCCCTCCCTCTCTCTCTCCTCTCTCTCTCTGTCCCATCATATTTCTCGTCCTTCAGTTATGTGTGGATGTCGACCGATCTCCCTCAAGACATAGCTGGGTCTCTCCTTCTCAACACATATACGAGTCGTTCTACCTCTATAGTTAGGCCTCTGCCTACCTCTCCCCCACCCCCCTCCCCCCACACACACCGATACATCGAGCGCTCTAGCCAGTCGCCCTATATCTTTGACTTGCACACACACACAATTTTGATGGCTCTCTTCATCGATCTCGCATCCACCCACTTGATCCTCTCTTCGACTCTATCGATAGCTATGACCCCTCCCTCTCTTCTCGTGGATTGCCCGACCCTCTATGTATGATATGGATAGGCCTCCATTTCACACACATTGCATGCAAAAATTTGTTTGAGATGTCATCGACACATATTCCCACAAATAATTCACGAAATCAACCCCCCACCCCAAAACAAAAAAACACTCACGAACGCGGTTTGTATCTCTCACACACACCCACGTAGGTGGGGGACGTGCACGAAGAGAAGAGGTGCATGCACGGCGCACGTACTCCCGTCTCTTTCCCAACCACACCCGCGCGGGTACACGGTGGAGCTCATTTCTGTACGAAAAAGGCAGCCCACGTGGTAATTTGGCACGTGTACTGGTTGTCCACTTGGTGGAGGGAGGATCGTCTACCACGGGTGAACAAACAAATTGCGACTTGACGTGTTATGTTAAAAGAGAGGCAAACCATGTGGGGCCTACCTTAGAGGCAAGGCTCTATACTGGAGTACTTTTGATGTGTCCCGTCAACTCGCAGAACGAGGAGAAGCTTGCTTAGTACGCCGTCTCCCCCGCCCACGGGCGCGGTGGCTCGCAGGATGAGGTGAAGCTTGCTCCGCCTTACGCCCGCTCCCTCGCCCATGCGCGCGGTGGCTCGCAGGACGAGGAGAAAAATTTACTACTCCCTCCGTTTACTCCTCGTCCCTACTACCTTGGTTATAGAGATTATATCATATTGTTTGGAATATATATGTCCTTTAGTAGATTTCAATATGAACTACTAGTACATACTCCAAACAGTGATGTATATAGACGTATTTTAGAGTGTAGATTCACTCATTTTGCTCCGTATGTAGCACTCTCCCTTGCCCCTCGACCCTCGCCCACATGGTGGACGTGCAGCAATTCATTCGGTCTCATATAGCCAGAACGATATATACTGCACTACCATTATTGCTCGACTTCCTGAAGAGGCGAAGAGCCAATCGCAAGGTTAATATTTTGGAGATGCCAAGCGCAAGGTTATAGGAGAACGAGTAGTAGGTGTCACGTCATTTATAAATAAAGTTTTATTTTCTTCAGTGGCACGTACGCAATATGATAGGTTCATATGGAGAGAAAAGGAAACCGCTCCACTATATACATAGTCAGGACGGGCCAGCCTACACGGTTGCTTGCTGGGGTTGCTCTCTTCACACTCTCTCGCACAAAACGACTGTGGCCACATCTCTAACATCCCGGCGGATCATGTTCGCTTGGGGAAGGGGTGGATGCTTAGTGTAGATGCGGTGGCCGTCGCCGACGGCGAAAACCCACTGTCGGCACGTCCCGATCAGGGGTCCCCGCCGTTCTCTCTCACAAAGCCGGTGAGGTTGCCTTCATCCCTTGCTCACTGCCGCGACGTGGGCAGTTGCCGCCTCCCGCCGCCTTCATCAAGGTTGAGCTACATCCCTCAGGTACAACTCCCTTTACAGCCGGCTTGCACCACTGCTCCAGCTGCCCACATCACTCCCTGTGGATATTTCTCTACTTCTTTGCCCCGCACATACCTCTACTGGCTTCTATGTACTATATTTGTGATGAGTTTATGTCTCAACAACTAGTCCCAGTAATCTTATTCTAATCATGCTTCTTCAATTTCTTTGCCACAGGGATGCTCATCTCGATTTTGGTGAAACTGCACAAAATGATCCGATGGTCAAAAGGTTGCAAACTTCATTTATTAGGAAGCTCGAACATTGTGAGCAAATTGAAGCCTGGTCAAGGTTCACGGTTCAAGGGCTAGGGACTGCATGGATCGTTTTTTTCTTTAGCTGCCTCTGTTCCAAAATAAGTGTCAACTTTAGTAGTAGTACAACTTTGTACTAAAGTTTGCACAAAGTTGAGACACTTATTTTGGAACGAAGGGAGTACATATTTGCTATGATCTGTCAATCATTGAGATGCAATAGCATGCATGTTAGTCTCCTTCGTATTTGATGAAATGTTGCAACGGGCAACCTTGGACGCAAGATACATGTAACAGAAGCTGGAAGCTTCATAGCATTGTACAAATTTATCTCGCTGATAAATTACAGTACGTACTATACTAGTACTTCCTCCGTTCCTAAATATAAGTCTTTGTAGAGATTTCACCATGAACCACATGCGGATGTATATAGATGCATTTTAAGTGTAGATTCATTCATTTTGTTCCGTATGTAGTGGAATCTCTACAAAGACTTATCTACTAGTAATAGCTAGCCCCCACTACTAGGAATTCTCTATCCTCTCCTTGAGCCACATCATCAAAATTGATGTAGCCGTTAGATGAAGTAAATCAGTCCATAATAGCCGTCTGATCTAGACGTTGAGAGGCTCCGCACTAAGCCACATGCAAGCATGGCAGAAATACCGTGGCACATGCATGTGAGTGGGTTTTAAATCACATCAACATGTCTACATGCAAGCATGCACCGGTAGCATGCATGTAAGTGAGCTTTTAAGTCCCATTAACATGTCAAAAAGAAAAATATAATCCCATTATGCAGTAGGAGTTGGCTGATCTTTTTTCCTTACGTGGGATGATCTAAATGATGATGGGAGTTTATTTAGTTTGGCTACCACATTTGTCATGCGGTTATAGAGTTTTTTTAGTTCTATGAAATCGATAATTTTGTGCAGAGAGATATACCGCTGTTCCGCGGCAACGCGCGGGGACTCATCTAGTAATATTTAGGAACGGAGGGAGTACTATGTAAAGAGTTAGGTGTCGCACGGTGATAGTGTGAGGTGGGCCATGTAATCACTGAGCCTGTGTGTTTTCAGTGCTCTTGCACGCCTCCGCTGTAAGAATGGAGAAAATTGTAATCTAGTAGTAGTACCTCCTTTCGCCGAAAGCGTGGGACATCCAGCAGTCCTACCACCTCAGTAATAAAGACCAATGAGCCGTCAAATCACATAGACCCAGCAGTAAGTTGGACGGACGAAGCAACCATCACTCTTGCGCCAGTGAGAGGTCGCGTCCGCTCTGCCCGGGCATGAATGCGGCACCGATTCTTTGGAGCGGCGCTGACCGTTTCGGGCGGGAAGCGCGCGCGGGCGATGGAGGGGCTTTGGGTGGGCCAGGCTGGTCAGGAGCGGGCGTGGCAGCTGTCCACATGTCCCTACCGGACACGCCCAGAAACGAGAGGATGCACCGACTCTCGCGGCTAAAATCATACTACACTACACAACATCTCTCTGTAGGAGTAGGTCGATCTGTCGCTCTCTCTAACACACACATGCTGTTAAACACACACACACACACACACGCACCTTGGTCCCGTCGCACCTTCTAACGTGACTTATTACACCTAGACGGAGGGAGTAGTAAGTATACGAGATACGGTGGCACACTGACTTAAGTCGAATACAAGTGCCCAAAATTTGTGTGCATGTTATAATAAGGATTCACTTAAAATAGTACGTGAGCGAACAGAGGGAACAATTGGACAGTGTTCCCAAGCAGTAGCGAGATGTGTGAGGTAAGATACACCGCTGGCGCTTTTAATTTTTCTTATTAATTTGTTTGTTTCACCCTCTGACTGGTGGGACCCAACGTACTACGTGGAGAGAGGTAAGGTGACTAAGGCTGCATTATTTCTGCACCACTGTGGATAGTCTTACCACCAAAGCCACATGACACGATTATGATTGAAATCCCAATGACTCCCACACACACACACACAAAACACAGCATGCTTGTCACACGAATGCAGGAATGTATAAAAGGTTATTTCCCTCTCGTTGAACATAACGGGAGGGTTGTGTAGCTGGTTAGCCTGTTCGCTCATCAAACTTGAGGTATCGGGTTCGATAACTACACTTGAGCATAATTTGTGCCAGGAGGATTCTTTGTCTGGTCAAAATGTTTTCTAGGGTTTGCATGCTTCACTCTCTCCAGTATATATACACGCTGGAACCTCAGCGCTTGTAGCTGCTCTCTTCACACTCTCTCGCCCTCTCCCGCTGGAGCCTCGGCGCTTGTAGTTGCTCTCTTCACACTCTCTCGCCCTCTCCAGATCTAAACAAGACTTCGTTGGCCTCTCTCTCCCCTCACTGCTGCTCAAAGAGCCGGCATGATCCATCCGCCGGGAAGGGAAGGAGGCTTAACGCTGTCGCCGTCGGCGAGGGACTACCGGCGCAGCTGTTCACTTTCCACCCAGCGGCGGCGCGGGAGGGCCTCCGACCCCTTCTTCTTCGCCGCTGTCCCGTCGCCCACCGAACCACGCCCCAAGAACCTTAAGGTATAATTTACTTACTCCACATGCATTGCTCTAGCTGCATGTATACCATGAATCTAGGACGTGGTTCAAAGAGGAAAGGAGTGGGGAAAGTAGTGGGAAAAGTTGTATATAGCATGAATCTAGGACGTGGTTCAAAGAGGAAATGAAGGGGGAAAGTTGTATAGCATGAATCTAGGACGTGGTTCAAAGAGGAAAGGAATGGGGGAAAGTAGTGGGGAAAGTTGTATCGCATAAATCTAGGACGTGATTCAAAGAGGAAAGGAAGGGGCGAAAGTACTAGTTCAAAAAGGAAAGGAAGGGACAAGGCTGTAGAGTTTGAGCAGGACTAGATTTGCTGCGCTCACATAGGGAAAGGTGTCTAAAGATAACAAAACTGGGACCAACACAAATATGCTCCTTGGTTGTTTGTTCTTTGTTGCAACAGACTGTGCATGACCACAGTACATCGGTAGATGCACTTGGTGCTGGTGCGTCCACTGTCCCGTGCAACTCATTAGCTGTTGTTAATCTAAGGCCCTGTTTGGTTAAAAACTCCCAAGTCCCTACCTGCTTGGTTCCAGGGACTAAACATGGACTAGAGGTTATTAAATGACATGCTAAAAGACCATGTTACCCCTAGTAATGAACTAATAGAGACAAGGTGCGATGCGTGGCAGGGGCAACTGTTGGAAAAAGTCCCAAAAAGACTCCCTTGGGGTCTTCTTTCTTTAGTCCCAAATGCCCACTTTTAGTCCCTAAAAGTCCCTCCTGTTTGGTTTAGATGGGACTGACACGGAGTTTTTTTAGTCCCTACACCAAAATGTCCCTGTAAACAAACACCCTCTAATAATGCCGCTGGAAAATTGATGCAATGCCACAGTTAAAAACAAATTACATGTTTAACGAATTTTATTGTTAATATAATCTCTATGTTAATATTAATCAATGCCACCGTTTGAGAAATGCTACTGTCTTGCTTTCTTTCCCATTTAGATAAGGTAGATGCTTCTTTTTGTTGGCTTCTGTGTCATCCACCGTTATTGACCACTAATTGTTTCCTTTGCACCTCTGTGTAAACAGGGTTATCTACTTCACCTCGTTGCCATTGTGACCTTTTGTTGCATTGCACAAAACACTTTTGTTTTAAGAGTGTTTTGTGCAGTTCAACCAAAATGTCACACCGACAATGTTGCTTGATTGCTTGATCTTAGTGGAACTGCACAAGAGGAGATCTTACTTCCTATCCGTTAAGGCAAATTTGGTTCAGATCTTCTTCTTGTGAGTTGTTTGAATTACGCATCATGAGAGGTCAGTACTAGCCTTCTTTCACATGATTCTGCAGTGTGCTTTCATATGTTGTGCTACTTGTACGATAATGTTGCTTGATTTTAGTGAACTGCACAAATGGAGACAAGACTTCCAATCTGTATGTGCACCATAATATCCCATTGAGGTAAGATAAGGATATTTCACAACTGCTGGCCTGTATTTTTCCACTTTCATCAGAAAATTAAGTTTAGTACTATACTTGTGCTCCCTAATTGACATGCCAAATCTTACATTGAAGGCGAAGCTTGTCTGTTATTGAACCAAGTGATGAAGGGGAAGAACAAGCGGAAGAAAAATAAAAATCAACTCCCGGTGCTGTAATGAAGCACTGGAACTGTGATGACACAAGTAATGATATAGTTTTGCATCTTAATTTATTGCTATGGCTGGAACGAGCAATTGTTTTGCCACTAATTTGATGCCACTCTTAATGTAATATGTAATTATCTCTACTTGTGCAAACTGGGATCTTCTTTGAAGATACCATATATTTTAGTGGAACTGCACAAGAAGATGTTGGAAACATTAAACTAATCGAGGAGTATATAGTAAGCATGGCCACCACCGTAGATAGCAACAGATGGTTCGGAGAAGTGCTTCATCTGTATGCTCTACACAACAAGCCTCCTGACAAAGGTTGGTACTCGCCCACTGATTTCATCCATATGATTGAGCTTTGTCATCTCTATCGGTGTTGTGCTGCTGTTTAGATACTGTCATGAAAAAGTGGTATTGTCCTTGAGAAGTGCTTCATCTGTGCTGTTTTAAATATTTCCTTTCCTTTTTTCGAGCAAACAGGGATGCTAGCATTTAGTAGTCCTCTTGTCTTTGCACAACAGGATCATCTTCCTCTAAAGAAGAATATGGAGTACGTGAAGTGACTAGTTCCGATTATGCCAGGATGAAGAAGCCATGTCTATCTTCTCATCAGAAGGAGCAGTTGAAGGATGGTTACATTACTCCCCACAAGACCAAACTAACTTCAGCTCAGAAGGACTGACAAATCTCCATTTTTTTGCTGTGATGCGCGAGTACAATGTTGTTCTAGGATTCTTTCTGGTGAGTTCCATTTTTCTAAAAGTGTGCTCTACATGGACCATGTATGTGCCTGTTGAAACTGTCAATTCATAGTACAGTTTGCTTTATACTAATCACTTTTTTGTATTTGTGCAAACAGGGGTGCTCAGCTTGATTTCAATGGGAACTGCACAAAATGTTCATGAATACATCGAATCATTCATTTCCACCACAAGAAAGGAGGTGCCGATAAGTTCAAGGCGTTGCAACATATGAGGGCGAAATCATACAAGCTACACGCGAATTGGGTTGATTTTGGTGGAACTACACAAAAAGAACAGCTGGTTTATTTAGCACGAGTTTCCATGTCAATGTCCGAACTGATGGCAAACCCTGCCCATTCCACAATCGTAGGCATTTGATATTTTGGAATGGGACAACCTTGTCAAATTTTGCTCATTGATTTTAGCAAGACATGCGTTTGATATTTTCGAATTGGACGCCCTTTGCTGTCAGCAGCGTCGATCAATTTTTTCTTTATTCTTTAGTTGTGAAGTAAATATTGCCTCTGACATGTGAGTCGCTGAGATGCATAATCATCGATTGTTTTGAATGTTCTCTATGAATTGCCAAGCCTGTGTTTTGATTGCAATGTACAAAAACGCTAAAAAGCAGCTCAAACTCTTTGTACTCCTTCTGTTCCTTTTTACTTCGCACATTGTGAAAGTGCATACTTTTTTGTATAAGATTGGTCAAAGTAGAGATACTTTGACTGCAGACAAAACTTGTATGCAGACTAGAAAGCACCGGAGGGAGTACATGTGAAGCTGCTGCAAACGAGGTGATCACCCTGGGAATAATGCTAGTACGTATTGTTTTGCATGTTCATCCAATGCCAGTGATACAGGAATTCGAACTAATCGAAATAAATTCATTCATACACGGTCGGATTTCATATAAACATGCCGGATTTCATTACATTTCATACATTCTTCAACTGAAAAGGGGTGCGCTGGAGGTATAATTAATTAACCGAAGCTACCCACCTGTGTCCTGCTGAGCCGAACAGAAGCTTCAATGACTTAACTGCAGGTGCAGTTGCGTAACTGACATGTGGCCTGTTGGGCCCACATGTCAGTCAGCCAACTGCACCAGCAGTTAAGTAGAAGCAGCGTTCTTCTCCAGCGCAGCTCTCCGACTCCACGTCGCCGCCAAGAAGCTAACTGGCCGTCAATGGTCAACCCGCCTAGCTTGGCTTCAACCGGAGGGTAGCAGCGGTGACCTACCGTGCTCTACTCTTCCTTGTTTTTTGTGTGGCGCGGCCTCGTTGGCAGCGGGACGGGGCCTTGGCGGAGCCGGTGATGTCCTCTGTCTCGTTGCCGGCGGGCGGCGCCTCAGCGGAGCGATGGAAATCCTCCCCCACGTTGCCGGCAGAGTGGGGCCTCGGCTGAGCCGGCGATGTCCTCTGCCTCGTTGTTGGCGGGGTGGGGCCTCGACGGAGCCGGCGGTGTCCTCTGCCTCGTTGTTGGCGCCGCGGGGCCTCGGCGGAGCAGGGCCTCGTCGACGCCAGCGGAGCGGGGACTCGTCGGAGCCGGCATTGTCCTCAGCCTCGTCCTCGGTATCGCCAAACAGCGCCTCGCCCACTTCATCGCCCTCTTTGCTAGCCTCTTTGTAGGCGGCCGCAGCCTCCGCCACCCGCATGCGGTACCGCTAGTGCTCGAGGCGGCCCTTGCGGGCGGAGCGGTACGAGTCGAGCAGCGCCTCCGGCTCCGCCCGCTCCGCGGCGATCTGCTCCTCCGCCTGCAGGTGCTCCTGGAGGAGATGGTGGTTGTAGGCGGCGTCGGCCTGCGCCTCCCGGAACTGCTCCTCACGAGCCTCACCCTGTCCATATATTGGGCACGGGCCTCGCCGATCATGGTGCAATGCACCGGCGAGGATGGCGCGGAGGAGGGGGTTGGCACCGGATTGTCGACTACCATGTTCTCCATTGGGACGTCGTCGTCCTCCGGCTGCCTGCCGGCCAGCCGGTCGGCAGCAATGGCTGCCATCTCCTTGTGGTCCGTCGTCCGCCCGTCCCGAAGAGCGCTGGAGCATGAGGAAGCCATGGTGGGCAGTAGTGGTGTGGACAGGAGAAAGGGAACGGATGCGGATGACTGCGGCTATGGCCGGCGCAACAGTTTATATAGCAATGGTGGGCAGGCGGAGGGACGGACGTGTGGCGCCGGAGTAGCCGCCTCGGCAACCGCATATCATTAATGTGGGCGGCAGATGGACGGACGGACGGCACTTGTGTCGTTTGAAGGCGGAGCAATCGCCTGCACCGGGAAGCAGGGCGGGCGGCGCTGACTGTTTTGGGCGGAAAGCGCGCGCGGGCGAGGAGATGACTTTACTTGGAGAGGATGACAACGGGACCCACCAGGTCCATAGCCTCACGTACGCAAGTGCCTCCTTATTATATATATATATAACTATAATTTATTTTGCTTCCTCCTAGTTTCCTGACATCACGGTCCCACACCATTGTCAACCTATGTAGTAGTCAATAAACGAGAGAATTGCACAAGAAGCGGCCGACAGCTGGGACCAAGCAGCTCGAGCAGTATTTGTGTTTTTGAGGTGTGAGCACTGCAGAGTTTTTCGATGTTTAGCCCAGATATTAATTTTTCTCCTCTGAACAACAACGAAAACATCGCTGCAGGTATTAACTGGGCGGGCTGTGGCCCGTCTAGCCCAGGCCAGATATCCAGCCCAGATATTAATTTTTTCAAGCTGAAAAGGGCTAGCCCAGCTATACTTTTTTTAGGAATACCCAGGCAAGGTCAAGTTGTTATTCTCCGCCCCGCTGGGCTGCAAATCTTTCCTAGGAGGGATGCATTAGGCTTAACAAGAAAATGGGCTTTAAGAAATAATAAATGGGATGTAATTATAAAAACTGGGCAGTAACTATAAAAAATGCACCAAACACGTGATTACTTTATAAAATATTATTTTTGGATATTGAAAATTTTAATTTCATTAATTGTTGCGAGCGCAATGTTTCGTTGGATTTTTACGTAATATAAATTTATATTGAAATTGTATTTAATCTGACTAGAAATTTCGGGATAAAAATATTTCGGATCCCATCAAAATGTGGGAAATTTTATTGAATTCTGTTTTGAACGGTTGGTTGAAATGGGCTGTACTTTTAACAAACTGTAAATGGGCTGTAGTAAATTCCATTAGAATTCAAAAATGGGCTCCACATTCTTACAAATCTCAAATGGGCTATAAGTTCTCTGCCACACACTTCTGGCCTTACTAAGTTGACGCGTCCCCTAAAAAAACAGAGTTGACGCGTATGCAAGGCTTTGTCAACTTATAGTCAACACACGATTCTAGCAGCAGTGGCCGTTAGATGTCCATCCAACGGATGTCGTGCTTCTTCTTCATTCTCGGATATTCTAGCTTCACCCACCCAAAAACTGATTCCTCCCCCTGACATCTGGGGCGCACCGTTTTGGAAGCTGACCTGTGGGCCTAGTAAGTTGACGTACCAAGGGCTTTGTCAACTTAGTCAATATAAACGATTCTAGCTGCAGTGACCGTACGATGTCCATCCAACGGCCGTCGTGCTTCTTCAACCTCTGGTCTTCTTGCTCCAGCCGCCCAAAGCAGCGCCGGTCGTGCCGCCTGCTCCTGCCTCTCGTGGCCAGCTGTGCTGCCGCGGAGGCCTCACCGCCCCCTACTACTCCCACCGCTGGCCAGGCCATCCCTCCACTCACCCACACCCCCTGTTATTCTGCGGCGACGGCAGCGCAGCCGAACCAGTGAACCCTCGTACTCCTCTCCGCGTGTGCATCCACTGCCGCGTCTTCCCCGGCTCCGCGTCGTCCCCTTCCTAGGCCTCGCCGTCGTCCACCGCCCTGGTGCTCTCGGTGCGGCGTGGTCAACGTGGTCAAGGAACGACTTCCATCGGACGTGGACTGTACGTGGAGAGGCTGACAGCTGGGTCCAGCTATATCTTCGCACGCAAGGAAGTGCCTCCTTATTACGCACCAAAAAATGAATACCCCCTGCTAGCTGGGACCCACCATAATGGGTGGCTGACTTGTGGGCCTACTAAGTTGACGAGGATGGAGGGCTTTGTCAACTTAGTCAATATGAACGATTCTAGCTCCAGCGACCGTACGATGTCCATCCAACGGCCATAGTGCTTCTTCAACCTCTGGTCTTCTTGCTCCAACCGCCCAAAGCAGCGCCGGTCGTGCCGCGTGCTCCTGCCTCTCGTGGCCGGCTGTGATGCCGCGGAGGCCTCACCGGCCCCTACTACTCCCACCGCTGGCCCAGGGTATCCCTCTACTCACCCACACCCCCTGTTATTCTGCGGCGATGGCAGCCTCACGCCGCAGTCGAACCAGTGAACCCTCGTACTCCTCTCCGCATGGGCATCCACTGCCGCGTCTTCCCCGGCTCCGCGTCGTCCCCTTCCTAGGCCTCGCCGTCGTCCACCGCCTTGGTGCTCTCGGCGCGGCGTGGTCAATGTGGTCAACGACCGACTTCCATTAGAAGAGTACTGTACGTGGAGAGACTGGCAGCTGGGTCCACGGCCACAGCCCAGTTTTTTTGTGATTTGCCAAGTAAGTCGCTTCGTCAGGCCTGTTGGGCTGCAAATCTTTCAAGACGAGGAGAGCTTCATTTGGCTGGCCGAGAAAATGGCCAATCAGTAATGAGAAATGGGTTGTACATTTTTAAAACACATCAAACCGGCAATTAGTTTCAAATATCTTTTTTTCATTTCGAGATTTTAAATTACATTAATTTTTATGCATGGACAATTTGTTGGATTTTATATTGATATACAGTTATTTTTAAAATCAGTTTGAATGTGAGTCGAAATTTCGGGATTAAAAACAGTTCGGACCGCACCGAAATATGCAAAATTTCGTATGATTTTTTAACCGTGGCCACAATATGGGCTGTAATGCTAACAAAAAGAATATGGGCTCCAAAAAAACCTTAAGAATTAGCAAATGGGCTGTAAATTATTAGAAATAATGGCAGATGGGTTGTATGCTGTTTTCCACAGATTTGAGGCTTTCCTAAAAAAGGTTGACGCACAAGCAGTGACTGTTGGATGTCCATCGAACGGCCGTCATGCTTCTTCAATCTCTGCTCTTCCTGCTCCAGCCGCTCAAACAAGCGCCGGCGGGACTGCCTGCTCCCTCCTCCCCGCGGCCGGCTGTGCTGCCGCGCAGGACTCACCACCCCACTGTACTCCCATCGCTGGCCTAGCCATCCCTCTACTCACCCACACCTGCCGTTATTCTCCGGCGACGGCAGACGAACCAGTAAGCCCTCGTACAGTCGTACTCCCCTCCGCGTGCGAAACAACTGCCGAGTCTTCCCTGCCTTCGTGTCGTTCCCTTCCTAGGCCTCGCCGTCGTCCATCGCCCTGGTGCTCTCGGCGCGGCCTGGTCAACGTGGTCAACGACCGACATGCATCTGAAGTGGACTGTACGTGGAGAGGCCGACGACTGGGTCCACGGCCGCACGCAAGGAAATGCCTCCTTATTACGCGCAAAATAATGATTCCTCCACCTGACATCAGGGACCCACCGAAAGGGCCTCTGTATTTCGCGAAAAAAACGTTACCGCCGCTGACAGCTCGGACCCACCAGCTATATCTTCGCACGCAAGGAAGTGCCTCCTTATTACGCACAAAAAATGAATACTCCCCCTGTTAGCTAGGACCCAGTATAGTGGTAGGCTGACTTGTGGGCCTACTAAGTTGACGGGGACGGAGGGCTTTGTCAACTTAGTCAATATGCACGATTCTAGCTCCAGTGACCGTACGATGTCCATCCAATGGTCGTAGTGCTTCTTCAACCTCAGGTCTTCTTGCTCCAGCCGCCCAAACCAGCGCCGGTCGCGCCTCGTGCTCCTGCCTCCCATGGCCGGCTGCGATGCGGCGGAGGCCTCACTGCCCCCTACTACTCCCACCGCTGGCCAGGCCATCCCTCTACTCACCCACACCCCCTGTTATTCTGCGGTGACGGCAGCCTCACACCGCAGCGAACCAGTGAACCCTCGTACTCCTCTACGCGTGGGCATCCACTGCCACGTCTTCCCCGGCTCCGCGTCATCCCCTTCCTAGGCCTCGCCGTCGTCCACCGCCCTGGTGCTCTCGGCGCGGCGTGGTCAACGTGGTCAAGGAACGGCTTCCATCGGACGTGGACTGTACGTGGAGAGGCTGATAGCTGGGTCCATGACCGCAGCAAGGAAGTGCCTCCTTATTACGTGCAAAATAATTATTCCTCCACTTGACAGCGGGGACCCACCGGACGGGCCACCTTATTTCACGAAAAAAACGTTTGCCCCTGACTGCTGGGACCCACCAGCTACATCTTCGCACACAAGGAAGTGCGTCCGGGCAAAAACAACGATTTGCCCCTGACTGCTGGGACCCACCAGCTACATCTTCGTAGGCAAGGAAGTGCCTGACAGTCGGGACCCACCTGGTCGAAGCGTACGTAGCGTTGTCATTCTGGTCGCGAACGTGTACGTACATATATACTGGTGGATGTAGAGGCGCGCACGTGTCGTAGTAGGGGCTCGTACGTGTCGTAGTAGAGGCGCGCACGTAGCATGTACACGTACGTACAGCGGCCAGGGTGCAAGAAAGAATATACGGCCACGTATATGTACATACGGGCGGGGTCTCGAACGCCTACTCGCGCATACGTTCGGCTAGGGCTCGTGTACATGGCTGGGTCGAAACGGAGAAACAACGTCGTCGTCGTGTTCATGGGGAGGCAACGGAATGCGTCGTGTTCATGGGGAGACAACGGAATGCGTCGTGTTCATCGGGAGGCAACGGAACGCGTGGGAGCCAACCGGCTGGGTCGGAACGGAATGCGTGGTCGTGTTCATCGGGAGGGCTTGGACGTAACAGGCGATGGAAATGAGGCCTGGCGTACCGCAGAACAGAGGAAACGGACCTCCTACGGTCGAAACGGGGGTCCTGTTGATCGGGAGGGGTGTGGCGTACCGCAAAACGGAGGAAACGGACCTCCTACGGTCGAAACGGGGGTCGTGTTGATCGGGAGGGGTGTGGCGTACCGCAAAACGGACGAAACGGACCTCCTACGGTCGAAACGGGGGTCCTGTTCATCGGGAGGGGTGTGGCGTACCGCAAAACGGGACTCCACGGGATACTGTTCATCTCCACCGTCGACCTCCTCCAGCCTCCACGGGCTCATGTTCATCCAGCCTCCACCGCGCGCTACTCCACCGGCTACTGTTCAACCACCCCTCCACGGGCACCCCTCCACCGTCTACTGTTTATCCAGCCCTCCACACCATGGGGTCCTATTCAACCACCCCTCCACGGGCACCCCTCCCCGTCTACTGTTCATCCAGCCCTCCACACCACAGGGTCCTGTTCAACCACCCCTCCACGGGCACCCCTCCACCGTCTACTGTTCATCCAGCCCTCCACCACACCACGGGGTCATGTTCATCCAGAGGCAACGACACCGCTCACTGCTCATCCAAACCCCCCCCCCCCCCCCCCGCAACGCTCACTGTTCATCCCAGAGGCAGCATCGATCGGCTTCAGTTAGCAGCAGTAGCGAAGGAATCGCTCGATCGGGTTCAGTTAACAGCCATCGATCGATCGCTCGGGTTCAGTAACGTGTAGCCTGCAGTGCAATCGCTCGGGTTTAGTTAGAGCCCAACGCCTCGCTCGGGTTCAGTTAGAGCCAACGCCTCGCACACACGCGCATACGTGTACGAGAGAAACGCGCATCACTCGGCCCCCGACCTCCCACCGTAACCGGGAACTCCCCGAAATTTTCCTCGCCCTCGATTCTACCACGGTTTTTTCCGTCATGGACGGCCCAAAGAATGTCATGCAGTTGCGTCTCCGGCCCGCCCAGGACGAAAATCCCATTTTCTGTCATGATTTTTTGTCATAGAAGTAGGAGCCCACCACATATATGATGATACCGGGTTTTGTCACAATTATCGTCATAGAAGTGTCATATGTATGACAGAAAAAAAAATTGTTCGGCCCAAAATGTCACGGATGTGTCTTTGTTTACTAGTGCAGGTTAATTAGTAAAGGGAAACTTGCTAACCCGCATGCATGTGGATGAAACAATTATAATTACGGTGGAAGACAAACGTACCGAAACTACAAGGATCCCATGCAAAAACAGTTCCACGAGTGGTGGAAGCAAACACAAGATCCTCGTATTCAATTGCATCATAGTACTCATCATCCGTGTACAGAAACTGATTTTTGAGCAATATCGATGGACGAACTGTGGAATTAGTAACGACGGCAACAAGCTTGTCGAAGATAGCAACAACTTCATAGTTCTTGTAATTCCAAGAGCGGTTGGGAACTCGACAAATTGCTATCTTCCGTAGACGACAGCCACCATGATTGTATTTGAACGTACGTAGATCATCTGTGTGCTCAACCTCAGGGCACTCTGAGATTTTTGGAAGTGGAATCCACTGACGAGTGTACACATTCACAAGTTCCCACTCGCAATTGTACCCAATATAAACAACCGAGGCCTTACCCTTAAGCGATGGCATCTTGACATCACACGTATCATTATCAAGCGGCATCAACTTGCACAAGGCGAGGCTTCCCTCATCCCCGCGCCAGTCAGTAGGGTCACGGCGAAGAAGATAGAGGAGATCAAACCGCTCCTGGACCCTTGGGTTCCTTGTAATGATGTTATTAGTTGAGTCGAGAATGGTCTTGAACGAACCTACCATGCTAGCCGAGGTGATGACGTCGCACCGATCAATGAGTTCCCCCACCACGTCATCTTTCAGATCGGGGCAAGAATAACAGGGTCGTTTCTGGCTTGTTCCCTCCATGGAGAAGACGATCGAACAATGGCAGAAGGAAGGGTGAAGGCAAATGGAGGAGGGAGGAAGAGTGTGCGACAGCAGTTCCAAATCGAGAGGGAAAGCCGAAGAGTCGGTGGACGGTTGCCAGTTTGCCACGGTACACGAAGAGGCGCCCCGGCCTACACGTCCTTTCAGAAATTGTACAAAAGGACTCGCTGTCGTCTCACTGACATGTTTGTCGGGGGGATGGACCCGGGCAGGCAACGGAACCCGGATCCTCTTCAAAAAAACAACGGGGCTGGCACCGCCCCTCAATACGGGCACGCGCTTGGCCGGGTCGCTCGACCCGGCCAAGCCCCGCAAGCCGGCCAGACTAGCCGACCCGGCAAGACACATCGACTCGGCCTCAACAACTAGTGCAAGACAGCCGAACCCGGCACGGCCAAAGCCTCCTCAACAAGCCAGCACCACCCATGGCGTGCTACGCAATCCAGCCGCGGGTCAACTCCCGTCCCATCCAGGCCGTATGACGGGGACGAGACTTCAATCAACGATGACCGAGGCAACAGTGCCCCGCCCATGCCTCTGGTCAGCAGGATTGTGGCAACAGTGCCCCTCACCTACCCACTGACCAGGGCCGGCGTGGCTACAGTGCCCCCGCCCTCACCGCTGACGACAGCAAGCGGCAACCTGACGGAGAGCACTGTACGCGACTCGACTCGGCCACGCCCTGACGATCGACAAGACGGCGCACAGTCCCCCTAGGCATGCGGGGCCCGCACCTAGGGGAACCCGGCGAACCACAAGCCCTCAGCGGGACCCGGCCTGGGTCCCCGGACACCGACAATACGGACCCACCGACTTGTAACATTACCATTGTACCCCCGGGGGGTTGGACTATAAAATCCCCGGGAGCCCACGATCATTCGGGGGGCGAGCGAGAGGACTAGCCACAAAACAGCAACCCCGGAGAGAAGGAGCAGCCCAAGCCTTGGCCAGCTTCCTTCCTCCTCCATACAGCTCCAGGAGCAACATTGTACTATCAATCATCCAACTACACTCGGCAGGACTAGGGGTATTATCTCTCCGGAGAGCCCCGAACCTGGGTATGTCCGGCGTCCCGCGCTCGCTCATGCCAACCTCGCCTCTGGAGTCCACCAGCACCCTCGAGCCTCCTCCTCTCTTTAGCCATCCCTTGGCATCTGTCGTGCGCCCACCACGACAATGTTGGAACGGGACCACATGTCAACGAAACATGGTGTGTAGTTTCTCGTGCAAAATGCGATCTGGCCGCGTTGGCCCAAAGTGCCGCATTATTTCTCAACTTTATTTTTTTAATGGCGTGCCGTTCAGTTTTGAAGCACGACTAACTGGTACTGTTTGTAGAGAAAATATAAACTACTCTACCACTACTCCACCTCTAGTACTAGTAGTATAAAAAAGATATAAAGGCTGAAGCTTCAGAGCTTTCTTGCTAAGGGCTGCCCACTTGCTTCTCACACTATCACCCTCTCTCCAAATCTAAAAAAGACGGCCTCTCTCTCCCTCCTCGCCGGTGGTCACAGATCCGCCGAGGAAGAAAAGGACGTGCAGCGTTGACGCACTCGTCGTCGGTGAGCGAGGTCACGCACTGACGACAAGGCCGTCCTCTCAGACCTAGCGCCCGCGCGGGATGGCCTCCGTCCCCAAGCTCGCTGCCGTAGTGCGTGCGAGGACGACGACCACGAGCGAAGCCACTTCCCGCCGACCCTCAGGTATGAAACCTCTTTTCGAACCATACCCTTGTTCTATTGCCCCATCTGCCACGTTGCTGCATGTGGATCTTTTTCCACTCCACCATCTTCCCAGTTTGCTATCATCTGCTCTGCTGGTCACGCAGACGAAAACCTTAATTTGCACTATTAAAGGAAACCCTACTTCATGCAGAATAATCCATGTCTGGGTTGAATAAGGAAAGTAAGGGAGACTGTACTGTCCAAGAGAGTAGGCATCGAACCCGCATCTAGGTTGAAAAGGGGAAAATCAGTAGCTAAGGAACGAGTCTCGTGTCTCTTGGTTGAAGAAGGGTAGAAAGGAATGACAACGCAATAGAGAATGACCAGGTCGGTTGGTTTGTTGTCCTCACATAGGAAAAAGGTGGCTAAAGAGAACAAAAATGGGACGTAATCCACATATGCTGCCTGGATATTTGTTGCTCTGGGCAACCATACCTCCCTCACCACTCTATGCGTCCGTGGAGGTACATCGAACTGGTGTGCCCACTGTCCGAATGGGCCTCCCATGCTCTTATTGTCACTTTTTTGCTGTTAGTATAACGCCAGCAGTCAAGTCAAGCAATGCTACTGCTAAAGTGATGCCACATTTAACTAATGCCGCACTCAGTCTAATGCCACCGATAAATTTAAGCAATGCCATTTAATGTCATTGGATTATTTCAGGGTTAGCTGTTGATTGTGGGTGTATTAAAGATTTTTCAGCTAAGGCATTCTAATGCTGTTGCACAGCCAGTATACCAATGATGAAACTTGTTACTACCTTCAGATTTTTGCACTGTTAATGCTTATAGAGTACATACCTCACTTTCATGAGATAAGTTAATTTTTTTGTACAGTGTCACCAAAATGCCAAGGCGCTTATGTCATTTTATTTTGGTTAAACTGCACAAAAAATTATGAAGACAAGAGGAAAGGTCAAGAGTGGGCACGTCCTCCTCCGGTTATTCTCTTGATTCGTTCGATCAAGTTTTTATGTTTGATCAATTATCAAGATTGGGATAGCAATTTTTAAGGTCCCCCCGAGTTCGAAATGATATTTACCTTGGAGGTACATAGTTTGCAATTTTTTTATACTATCATTAGTTAATAATGCTAGTTACCTTCAGACTTTTGTATTTGGTTTAATGCTCATGCACAGCTAGTATACCAATGCTGAAATTTGTTACCTTTACATTTTGTATTTTTAATTCTTATAGAAATCTTCCAGTGCTAGAGTTTATTGAAATCTGTTCAGTAAAACCATTGTACTGTACCCTGTAATAAAATAACTACTCTACTGTTGTGATAACCCACAAGTATAGGGGATCGCAACAGTTTTCGAGGGTAGAGTATTCAACCCAAATTTATTGATTCGACACAAGGGGAGCCAAAGAATATTCTCAAGTATTAGCAGTTGAGTTGTCAATTCAACCACACCTGGATAACTTAATATCTGCAGCAAAGTATTTAGTAGCAAAGTAGTATGGAAGTAACGGTAACGGTAGCAAAAGTAATATTTTGGGGTTTTGTAATGATTGTAACAGTAGCAACGGAAAAGTAAATAAGCGAAGAACAATATGTGAAAAGCTCGTAGGCATTGGATCGGTGATGGAGAATTATGCTGGATGCGGTTCATCATGTAACAGTCATAACATAGGGTGACACAGAACTAGCTCCAATTCATCAATGTAATGTAGGCATGTATTCCGAATATAGTCATACGTGCTTATGGAAAAGAACTTGCATGACATATTTTGTCCTACCCTCCCGTGGCAGCAGGGTCCTAGCGGAAACTAAGGGATATTAAGGCCTCCTTTTAATAGAGTACCGGACCAAAGCATTAACACATAGTGAATACATGAACTCCTCAAACTATGGTCATCACCGGGAGTGGTCCCGATTATTGTCACTTCGGGGTTGCCGGATCATAACACATAGTAGGTGACTATAGACTTGCAAGATGGGATCAAGAACTCACATATATTCATGAAAACATAATAGGTTCAGATCTGAAATCATGGCACTCGGGCCCTAGTGACAAGCATTAAGCATAGCAAAGTCATAGCAACATCAATCTCAGAACATAGTGGATACTAGGGATCAAACCCTAACAAAACTAACTTGATTACATGATAAATCTCATCCAACCCATCAACGTCCAGCAAGCCTACGATGGAATTACTCACGCACGGCGGTGAGCATCATGAAATTGGTGATGGAGGATGGTTGATGATGATGATGGCGACGGATTCCCCTCTCCGGAGCCCCGAACGGACTCCAGATCAGCCCTCTCGAGAGAGTTTAGGGCTTGGCGGCGGCTCCGTATCGTAAAACGCGATGAATCTTTCTCTCTAATTTTTTCTCCCCGAACGTGAATATATAGAGTTGGAGTTGAGGTCGGTGGAGCACCAGGGGGCCCACGAGGCAGGGGGCGCGCCCTAGGGGGGCGCGCCTCCCACCCTCATGGAAAGGGTGTGGGCCCCTGTCCTTGATTCTTTCGCCAGTATTTTTAATTATTTCCAAAAATAATCTCCGTGAAGTTTCAGGTCATCCCGAGAACTTTTGTTTCTGCACAAAGATAACACCATGGCAATTCTGCTGAAAACAACGTCAGTCCGGGTTGTTCCATTCAAATCATGCAAGTTAGAGTCCAAAACAAGGGCAAAAGTGTTTGGAAAAGTAGATACGACGGAGACGTATCAACTCCCCCAAGCTTAAACCTTTGCTTGTCCTCAAGCAATTCAGTTGATAAACTGAAAGTGATAAAGAAAAACTTTTACAAACTCTGTTTGCTCTTGTTGTAAATATGTAAAGCCAGCATTCAAGTTTTTAGCAAAGATTATGAACTAACCATATTCACAATAACACTTAGGTCTCATGTTTACTCATGTCAATGACATAATCAACTAGCGAGCAATAATAATAAATCTCGGATGACAACACTTTCTCAAAACAATCATGATATGATATAACAAGATGGTATCTCGCTAGCCCTTTCTGAGACCGCAAAACATAAATGCAGAGCACCTTTAAAGATCAAGGACTGAATAGACATTGTAATTCATGGTAAAAGAGATCCAGTCATAGTCATACCCAATATAAATTAACAGTAATGAATGCAGATGACAGCAGTGCTCTCCAGTTGGTGCTTTTTAATAAGAGGGTGATGACTCAACATAAAAGTAAATAGATAGGCCCTTCGCAGAGGGAAGCAGGGATTTGTAGAGGTGCCAGAGCTCGATTTTGAAATAGAGATAAATAATATTTTGAGCGGCATACTGTCATTGTCAACATAACAACCGAGAGATGGTGATATCTTCCATGCTACACACATTATAGGCGGTTCCCAAACAGAATGGTAAAGTTTATATTCCCCCTCCACCAACAAACATCAATCCATGGCTTGCTCGAAACAACGAGTGCCTCCAACTAACAACAGTCCCGGGGGAGTTTTGTTTGCAATTATTTTGATTTGGTTTGCATAAAGCATGGGACTGGGCATCCCGGTGACCAGCCATTTTCTCGTGAGTGAGGAGCGGAGTCCACTCCTCTTGAGAATAACCTGCCTAACATGGAAGATACGGACAGCCCTAGTTGATACATGAGCTATTCGAGCATACAAAACAGAATTTCATTTGAAGGTTTAGAGTTTGGCACATACAAATTTACTTGGAACGGCAGGTAGATACCGCATATAGGAAGGTATGGTGGACTCATATGGAATAACTTTGGGGTTTAAGGGATTGGATGCACAAGCAGTATTCCCGCTTAGTACAAGTGAAGGCTAGCAAAAGACTGGGAAGCGACCAACTAGAGAGCGACAACAGTCATGAACATGCATTAAAATTAATAAACATTGTGTGCAAGCATGAGTAGGATAAAATCCACCATGAACATAAATATCGTGAAGGCTATGTTGATTTGTTTCAACTACATGTGTGAACATGTGCCAAGTCAAGTCACTTAAATCATTCAAATGAGGATACCACCCTATCATACCACATCACAACCATTTTAATAGCATGTTGGCACGCAAGGTAAACCATTATAAACTCCTAGCTAATTAAGCATGGCATAAGTAATTATAATCTCTAATTGTCATTGCAACCATGTTTATTCATAATAAGCTGAATCAAGAACGATGAACTAATCATATTTACAAAAACAAGAGAGGTCGAGTTCATATCAGCTTCTCTCATCTCAATCAGTCCATCATATATTGTCATAATTGCCTTTCACTTGCACGACCGAACGATGTGAATAATAATAATAGTGCACGTGCATTGGACTAAGCTGGAATCTGCAAGCATTCAGTAAACAGGAGAAGACAAGGCAATATGGGCTCTTGGTTAAATCAACAATAATGCATATAAGAGCCACTTCAACAATTTCATTATGGTCTTCTCCTCTCGACCCCCAAAGAAAAGAAAAGAAATAAAAACTATTTACACGGGAAAGCTCCCAACAAGCAAAAGAAGAACATGAAATATTTTTGGGTTTTCTTTTAATTATTACTACTACAGACAAGGAAAGTAACTAACTAAAAGCTACTACTAATTTTTTTTGTTTTCTTAAGGTTTTTCAAACACACAAGAAGAAAGCATAAAAAAGGAAAATAAACTAGCATGGATATTACAGTGAAAAAGTATGAGCACCGACAACTAGCAATGAGTGTGTGAACATAAATGTAATGTCGGTGAGAAATACATACTCCCCCAAGCTTAGGCTTTTGGCCTAAGTTGGTCTATTGCCACGGCTGGCCTGGCGGATATCCGAAGTTGTAACTGGGGTCGTACTGAGAAGAAGCCTCGGATTGCCACTGGTTGGCAATCACCTCCGGATCCCACTGGTAATCAGACTGTCGTGGAGGATCAAATTGTGGTCCCGGCTCTGGCTCTGTAGCTGATGTAGGGTTTAGATGGCGCGAATAGTCTCCGGCGGAACAAGGTACCTGCCTGCAGACAAATCAAACAAGGAAGGAGCAGGCAGAGTAATAGTCTCAGGGTGATTTTTACCAAATATTAATTTGTACTTAAGCGCCCTTTCCCTATTCTTAACAATAAAATCATGTGCTACCATACTCTTATAGTCTAGAAAAGCAGGAGGCAACAATTTTTCTTGTTTCTCATAATGCCTAATAGGTATATTATAGTATGCAACGAGGCGCGAGGCGAAGATGCCTCCCAAGATGGGTCCCTTAGTACGGTTAAGGTTTAATCGCTTTGCAACAATAGCGCCCATACTAAATGTGTCATCACGAAACAAGGCATGGCATAAAATAACAATATCAGGGGCACTCAGGTTTCCACAGTTTCCGCGACCAATTAAGCATCTGCTAGCAAATATAGCAAAGTAGCGTAGAACAGGAAAGTGTATGCTAGTGACTCGTGCGTCGGAAACCTTCCTCGTTTCCCCTACAGCAACTGTATCAATAAACCCTCCACATCGTCACGATGTGGTTCCTCTATGATGCCCGGAAAGGGCAACTTGCAAACCTCACAAAATTCATCAAGGGTCATCTCCTTATACTCATCATATAAATAAAAATCCACCGTAGGTGGTGACCTCCTAGAATGGAAATGAAAATTTTGCACAAAGATATTGGTGAGTAAGAGATACTGTTTGCGTTGGTCGCGGAGGAAGTCGGTGAGGCCTGCATTCTCAGCCAACTCATAAAAATCATCATAAATCCCGGCTGCTCTCAAGAAATCATCACAAGGCCATTCACACGGCCGAACCTCCGCGGTGCGAGGTAGATTATATTTGGGCCTCTCTTCTTCTTCACTTTGCTTATCCTTCGAGCTTCGGCTCGAAGAGCCCCTCAAAAATCTCTTCATCATTTTCTAAAAAATTTAGTAACTTCAAATAAAAGTGAACCAAACTCAACAAAATTGATAGCAACTACTCCTACAAGTGCCTAGAGACTATATCATGCATTAGAATTACTTGGGACCATATAAATTTGACATGCAAGCTCAAGAACATGGTCACCTAAGCAGCAAAAATTTGCAATGAATAAGGCACTAGAACAAAAACTAATTGGACCATTGGAGGAGTCACATACCAAGGAACAATCACCCAAAGCAGTTTTGTGAGAGGTGCTTTGAGCAAGGAGATCGAAAATTGCAGCAAAATGAGCTAGAACTCGTGATTGAGCTGGTTGGTGATTTTTTTGGGAGTAAGAAGGAGTGTGTGGGTGCAGGAATAAGTCGAGGGGAGCCACCATGGGCCCACGAGGCAGGGGGGGCGCGCCATGTAGGGGTGGGCGTGCCCTGGACCCTCGTGGCCTGGTGCTTGCTCCCCTGCTGTGTTCTCAGTGCCAGATATTCTCAAATATTCTAGGAAAAATCATATTTCAATTTTGAGGCATTTGGAGAACTTTTATTTTCAGGGTATTTTTTTATTGCACAGATAAATCAAGAAATATTATTTTTACTTTATTTCAACTAAACAACAGAAAGTAAAAGGAGGGTACAGAACGTTGTGCTTTCTAACTTCATCCATCTCATGCTCATCAAAAGGAATCCAGTAACAAGGTTGATCAAGTCTTGTTAACAAACTCATTCCGAATAACATGGAACCGGAGAAATTTCGAATAACACTATGTTACCTCAACGGGGATATGCACATCCCCAATAATAAGAATATCATATTTCTTCTTGATAGTAGGAAGAGGAAATTCAAAACCTCCAAAAATAATCGATGGAAATTTACCAATAGAGTTGATACTATGAACTTGAGGTTGTTTCCTCAGAAAGTGTACCGTATGCTCATTACCATTAACATGAAAAGTGGCATTGCCTTTGTTGCAATCAATAACAGCCCCTGCAGTATTCAAAAAGGGTCTTCCAAGAATAATAGACATACTATCGTCCTTGGGAATATCAAGAATAACAAAGTCCGTTAAAATAGAACGTTTGCAACCACAACAGGCACATCCTCACAAATACCGACAGGTATAGCAGTTGATTTATCAGCCATTTGCAAAGATATTTCAGTACTTGTCAACTTATTCAAATCAAGTCTATGATATAAAGAGAGAGGCATAACACTAACACCGGCTCCAAGATCACATAAAGCAGTTCTAACATAATTTCTTTTAATGGAGCATGGTATAGTGGGTACTCCCGGATCTCCTAACTTCTTAGGTATTCCACCCTTAAAAGTGTAATTAGCAAGTATGGTGCAAATTTCAGCTTCCGGTATCTTTCTTTTATTTGTAACAATTTCTTTTATATACTTAGCATAAGGATTCATTTTGAGCATATCAGTCAAACGCATACGCAAAAAGATAGGTCTAATCATTTCAGCAAAGCGCTCAAAATCCTCATCATCCTTTTTCTTGGATGGTTTGGGAGGAAAAGGCATGGGTTTCTGAACCCATGGCTCTCTTTCCTTACCGTGCTTCCTAGCAACAAAGTCTCTCTTATCATAACATTGATTCTTTGATTGTGGGTTATCAAGATCAACAGCAGGTTCAGTTTCTACATCATTATCATTGCTAGGTTGAGCATCAATATGAACATTATCATTAACATTATCACTAGGTTCATGTTCATCACCAGATTGTGTTTCAGCATCAGAAATAGAAATATCATTGGGATTCTCAGGTGTGTCAGCAACAGGTTCACTAGAAGCATGCACAGTCCTATCATTTTTGTTTTTCTTCCTCTTAGAAGGACTGGGTGCATCAATATTATTTCTCTGAGAATCCTGCTCAATTCTCTTAGGGTGACCTTTAGGATACAAAGGTTCCTGAGTCATTTTACCAGTTCTAGTAGCCACTCTAACAGCAAAATCATTATTCTCACTATTCAATTCATTGAGCAAATCATTCTGAGCTTTAAGTACTTGTTCTACCTGAGTGGTAACCATAGAAGCATGTTTACTAATGAGTTTAAGTTCACCTTTAACTCTAGACATATAATCACTCAAGTGTTCAATCATATAAGCATTGTGTTTTAATTCTATACCAAAATAAGCATTGAAGTTTTCTTGCTTAACCATAAAATTATCAAACTCATCCAAACATTGGCTAGCAAACTTAGTGGGAGGGATTTCAGCTTTATCATGTCTATAGAGAGAATTTACCTTTACTACCTGTGTCGGGTTATCAAGACCATGTGTTTCTTCAATAGGTGATGGATTAAAACCATGTATTTCTTCAACAAGCGGTAAATTAAGACCATGTATTTCTTTAATAGGAGGTAAATTCTTAACATCTTCAGCTTTAATGCCCTTTTCTTTCATAGATTTCTTCGCCTCTTGCATATCTTCAGGACTGAGAAATAGAACACCCCTTTTCTTCAGAGTTGGCTTAGGAGTTGGTTCTGGAAGTGTCCAATTATTTTCATTGGTCAGCATATTATTCAATAGAATTTCAGCTTGATCAACAGTTCTTTCCCTGAAAACACAACCAGCACAACTATCCAGGTAGTCTCTGGAAGCATCGGTTAGTCCATTATAAAAGATATCAAGTATTTCATTTTTCTTAAGAGGATGATCAAGCAAAGCATTAAGTAATTGGAGAAGCCTCCCCCAGGCTTGTGGGAGACTCTCTTCTTCAATTTGCACAAAATTATATATTCCCTTAAAGCAGCTTGTTTCTTATGAGCAGGGAAATATTTAGCAGAGAAGTAATAAATCATATCCTGGGGACTACGCACACAACCAGGATCAAGAGAGTTAAACCATATCTTAGCATCACCCTTTAATGAGAACGGAAATATTTTAAGGATATAATAGTAGCGAGTTTTCTCATCATTAGTGAACAGGGTGGCTATATCATTTAATTTAGTAAGATGTGCCACAACAGTTTCATATTCATAGCCATAGAAAGGATCAGATTCAACCAAAGTAATTATATCAGGGTCGACAGAGAATTCATAATCCTTATCAATAACAAAGATAGGTGAAGTAGCATAAGCAGGATCATATTTCATTCTAGCATTCAGAGTTTTTTTGTTTCAGCTTAGCTAATAATTTATTAAGATCACTTCTATCATTGCAAGCAAGAAAGTCTCTAGCAGTTTCTTCATCCATAACATAGCCCTTAGGCACAACAGGCAATTCATATCTAGGGGGAGAATCTTCATCATCACTTTCATCAATATTAGCAGTTTCAATAATTTCATTCTCTCCAGCCCTAGCAAGTTGTTCATCCAGAAATTCACCAAGTGGCACAGTAGTATCAAGCATAGAAGTAGTTTCATCATAAGTATCATGCATAGCAGAAGTGGCATCATCAATAGCATGCGACATATCAGAATTAATAGCAGAAGCAGGTTTAGGTGTCGAAATCTTACTCAAAACAGAAGGTGAATCAAGTGCAGAGCTAGATGGCAGTTCCTTACCTCCCCTCGTAGTTGAGGGATAAATTTTTGTTTTCTCGTCTTTCAAGTTCTTCATAGTGACCAGCAGATATAAATCCCAATTGACTCAAAGAATAGAGCTATGCTCCCCGGCAACGGCGCCAGAAAATAGTCTTGATAACCCACAAGTATAGGGGATCGCAACAGTTTTCGAGGGTAGAGTATTCGACCAAAATTTATTGATTCGACACAAGGGGAGCAAAGAATATTCTCAAGTATTAGCAGTTGAGTTTTCAATTCAACCACACCTGGATAACTTAATATTTGCAGCAAAGTATTTAGTAGCAAAGTAGTATGGAAGTAACGGTAACGGTAGCAAAAGTAATATTTTGGGGTTTTGTAATGATTGTAACAGTAGCAACGGAAAAGTAAATAAGAGAAGAACAATATGTGAAAAGCTCGTAGGCATTGGATCGGTGATGGAGAATTATGCCGGATGCGGTTCATCATGTAGCAGTCATAACATAGGGTGACACAGAACTAGCTCCAATTCATCAATGTAATGTAGGCATGTATTCCGAATATAGTCATACGTGCTTATGGAAAAGAACTTGCATGCCATCTTTTGTCCTACCCTCCCGTGGCAGCGGGGTCCTAGCGGAAACTAAGGGATATTAAGGCCTCCTTTTAATAGAGTACCGGACCAAAGCATTAACACATAGTGAATACATGAACTCCTCAAACTATGGTCATCACCGGGAGTGGTCCCGATTATTGTCACTTCGGGGTTGCCGAATCATAACACATAGTAGGTGACTATAGACTTGCAAGATAGGATCAAGAACTCACATATATTCATGAAAACATAATAGGTTCAGATCTGAAATCATGGCACTCGGGCCCTAGTGACAAGCATTAAGCATAGCAAAGTCATAGCAACATCAATCTCAGAACATAGTGGATACTAGGGATCAAACCCTAACAAAACTAACTCGATTACATGATAAATCTCATCCAACCCATCACCGTCCAGCAAGCCTACGATGGAATTACTCACGCACGGCAGTGAGCATCATGAAATTGGTGATGGAGGATGGTTGATGATGACGATGGCGATGGATTCCCCTCTCCGGAGCCCCGAACGGACTCCAGATCAGCCCTCCCGAGAGAGTTTAGGGCTTGGCGGCGGCTCCCTATCGTAAAACGTGATGAATCTTTCTCTCTGATTTTTTTTCTCCCTGAACGTGAATATATAGAGTTGGAGTTGAGGTCGATGGAGCACCAGGGGGCCCACAAGGCAGGGGGCGCGCCCTAGGGGGGCAGGCGCGCCTCCCACCCTCATGGAAAGGGTGTGGGCCCCATGGCCTTGATTCTTTCGCCAGTATTTTTAATTATTTCCAAAAATAATCTCCGTGAAGTTTCAGTTCATTCCGAGAACTTTTGTTTCTGCACAAAGATAACACCATGGCAATTCTGCTGAAAACAGCGTCAGTCCGGGTTAGTTCCATTCAAATCATGCAAGTTAGAGTCCAAAACAAGGGCAAAAGTGTTTGGAAAAGTAGATACGGCGGAGACGTATCATGTTGCACTAGCCACTGGATTAGTGTATATTTGTAGTATTCGGATGGTGTTGGATTAGCGTATGGACATAAATAAAGTGTGGCAAGCTTTCCCAGATATGTGCTCAAGAAAACTACTACCTGTTTTTCTAAATACTAGACATGTGGGTACTTTGAATTGAACCACGAAACGTCTTATATTAAGGAACAGAGGGTGTAGAGTTCACTCAAATTATCCCGATAAAGCTAGTCACACCTTTGTTAAAGTAATGTTCATTATGTTATCGGAGGAGGTTTGTATGTTTGTCTCTAATGCATGTCGACTACATACTTGACATCATGATGTAATGTTAAGTCGTTTCCTTTTGTAGAGTGTCACTGAATTGTCAAGGCGGTGATGGCATTTTATTTTAGTTGAGCTGCACAAAATATGCTTAAAAGAAGAGGAAAGGTCAGGAATCGATCATTCTTTCAGAAAGAACTATATATGCCTTTCTGACATCAGCCGTTGTTGCCTTATTTATTCCTTCAAACAGGTGGTTAGAAATAGTCTTGCTACCTTTTCCCATTAAGAAATTGGAATGCTTATATTTGTGAGTCTATGCTTCAACTAGTGCCACTTTTATAGTAATCACGCTTTCAATATCTATGCAAACAGGGATGCTCGATTTTAGTGGAACTGCACAAAAAGTCCAACTGGTTCAACTTTAGGAGCATGTTTTCTTCCAAACCTTTATATCCAATTGGTGGCTCTATGAGCTGTTCATTACGAAGGTACATGGTTTGCTACTATCTTGCTACTCTTTTTGTACTGTCATTAGATAGTAATACTAGTGGTTTGCATGTGAATTTATTGGCAGGGTGGGCCTACATTGGAGGTGCAGGACAGGATTCAATGATTGGATGCTCAATTTCGGTTGTATCGATTTCACCTCTTCCATCACTGCGAACATGGATATCCTTGGTCTGATGAAGAATAGGCGCTATATTTCTGCTCTGAACCAGCAAATCAATTCAGTATGAAATTGTCCAGGGCAAAACATGACTGTATCAAATTGTCCAGTGCAAAACATGACAGATGCTAAGCGGAAGAGACATGTTTAAACCGGAAAACAAGGTGGGGTATATGTTTACTAGCTGCTTGATATTTGTGCAGACAGAGATGTCTACCCGTTGCTATTCGGCAAACACACAAAGTGACCGCAATTTTGGTTAAACTACACAAGAGAATAGTATAGTCACTGCATGCAGTGCCATTTGAAAATAGACACAGAAAGATTGGGTAGTCACTTCATGGACTGCAGAAAAGTAGTATTGTACTATTTATTGGCCAACACTAGGTGCTTCATTGCTTTGGTCTGATTATACAATGGGCGTCATTTTGCCTAAGTTAAAGTTTGTATTCCGAAAATAGTCTCGCCGTGTGATCGAGAAAAGACCAAATCATATTTCAATGGATGTTCCTCCGTCATGTGTGGTTCATTCTCATGGTTCCAACTGTTGGTGAAACCACTTACGTTTGCAAGAGGAATTGTAGACTTCACAAACAAATTTGTCTTTCAGTCTGTACTGAATGTTGGCCAAGAGAAGCATCCATGTTAGTAGGAAGAACAGATGTTTTTTCTAGATCTTTGCTTTTGGAGCTACATATTTGTATATCATCTGTGAATCATTGAGATGCATTAACATGTTGATCTTATGTATGGGAATCGTACTAGTTGGTTTTAGTTGCGACGCAAGATCCGAAGTGGCTGATCTTTGCTTTTGGAGCTACATATTTGTATATGATCTGTGAATCATTGAGATGTATTAACAATTCCTTATTTCTGTTCGCTTAGTGTTTACAAGTTACTGATCGATCACTAGCTAGCCTACTAATGCGCTCCTGGCAATTTTAGTTGCGACGCAAGATCCGAAGTGGCAGTTTTTTGAATAAAAATGCCTACCTCTAAAGAAACTGACAAGCTGCTCTAAAGAAAATGTCATGCGAATCTGAAGAAACTGCCAACGAAAACGTTTGCAAATGCCTTATCTCCCAGCTAAAGTTCATCAACTAATGTGATCGTACACATACACCATCCGACATACTCGATCCTACACGTACACTATCCGACCTACTCGATCCTACACGGATAAATAGTGGATCACGCACGTACTACCTCCTTTCCGGTTTGCAGGGCTCAATTCAAGAAACGACCTACTCGATCCTACACGAATAAATAGTGGATCACGCACGTACTAGTACCTCCTTTCCGGTTTGCAGGGCTTAATTCAAAAATCTCACCAACCAAGGTACTCCCTCTGTCCGGGTTTATAAGTCCCGTAATTAAGGCAGCTAACTGATGCGAAAAAAGATGCACTTTAATTGTTGCGGGCCTTTTAAATCCGTGGAATCATTATTGACAAGGAGGGAGATGATTCGAGTGCACTCGTTTGACCGTCATGCCGGCGTGCGACCCAGCACGGACGGGACAGGACGGCACAGTCATAATTTCAGTTTCTCTAGTTTTCCACGGCAAGCTGGCGTGCTAAGCCATGCCTGCTTATGCATTGAATTCCGATGACCGTCGCGCTACCTTCCGCCTATAAGTACTGTTTCCCGGCCTTCTCCGGTGGCATCGTGACCCAACTCGCCCTATCCTCATAAGCCCCCACCGGCCCAACGTCGCTCGCCACTTATCCTCGCTCTCGCCACGTCCGCCATGCCCCCGCCCGTCCGCGATAGGCGAGGCCAGAGGCGTTCACCGCTGGAACTAATGTTCGGTTTTTCACCGGAAGGCAAACGAAGGGAGGAGGCATTCTATCGGTCTTTAGATGGCAACGCAGAGATCGAGTACTTGTTGGAGCGCGACCACCTGGCGGAGGAGCAGGAGTTGTTGGAGCGCGACCACTTGGCGGAGGAGCAGCGTATCGCCGATTTGCACCGCCAGCGGGACATGGAGCAGCAGCGCACCGACGCTCTGAGTCACGAGCAGAGCGCCTGCAACTGGGCCGACTACGTGGAGGTCGGCGCCCGACAAATAGCCCTGGAGGCTGTCGGGCACGCACGCGTACGCGACGCCGATTTTTACTACCAGCTCGTCAAGTGGGTTTCCCGCTTAGAAGCTGTAGCGACCCGACCTCAGACGGTCAAGTCTCTGTGCTTCAGTGTCATTCCTGGATCGGTAATGCTGACACACACAGTACTCGAAGGATTTATAACAGAGTAGCAATCACACACTCATTACATTGAATGTCTCCAAAGAGAACTCATTACAGTAAATATGGCTTAAGGCCATCTAAATAAGATAACAGTGGAAGGCTTGGAAGATAAAGTGAGTCCATCAACTCCAACGGCATAGCTGAGTGCATGACAAACGACCTAGCGCACCTTACTCCTCATCTGAAAAGTCTGCAACATGATACGTTGCAGCCCGAAAATGGGTCAGCACATGGAATATGCTGCCAATATAACACAGTAGAGCAATGAACAGATAAATACTATCACTACATGCATATTTGGCTGGTGGAGGCTCTATGGTTA
The DNA here is from genome assembly GCF_002575655.3 of Aegilops tauschii subsp. strangulata. Taxonomy (NCBI): domain Eukaryota; kingdom Viridiplantae; phylum Streptophyta; class Magnoliopsida; order Poales; family Poaceae; genus Aegilops; species Aegilops tauschii. The sequence continues at coordinate 134,846,004 of NC_053040.3, forward strand.
TATGGTTTTGAGAAAAGCCAATTTTTCCTACAACAAAGGCATAAATTTTATTTAACTATCATGGTGGTTGAAACATCATTGCGAAGGTTCCTCCAACTCAATCCCATTTAAAGTAATCATAACCCAACAAATTAATTTTAGAGTGATGAGATCAAATCAATAATTCAAGTACCAGATACTCAAGTTGTCCATAACCGGGGACACGGCTAACCATGATTAGTTTATACACTCTGCAGAGGTTTGCGCACTTTTCCCCATAAGACTCGATCTCCTCCATTGGATTTCTCGCACTGCATGGTGTTTGAGAAATGGATGACCGAGACATAGTCTTTCAGAAGCAATAACTCTAACCCCGGGTAGACCGTACCAACCTACATCCCCTACATCTGCTAGCCTACCATTGGAAGAGGTCATGCAACATACTCAACTATGCCAGAGCCCATAATGGCTTGTGGCTGCACACATAAGTTTCTAGCATGAAAAATCTTATGATCCCTTTGAGCCTGGGTGGCGGACCGTAGGATGATCACACGGGTACTCCGGGATATCCTAGGACAACACTGGATTCTCCAGGTGCCCACAAGCAATCCACCCAGATGTGTGTTAAAGTTGCCACCTTAAGTTGAACCATTAATTAACAATCTCACATTTGTCATGGATACACTCAAACCCAATCCACGTCTATGAGCATAGCATGGCAATATAAGCTTAACGTAGAAGTAACTCCCAAGGGTTTGATAATAAAACAGGTAATAGGTCCCACCTCATCATCTACTTCCCAAACCCACATGTTAAGAGAACCTACTCATGCAATGTGTGAGGGTTGTAACTACTGCATAAAAACTGGGTAATAAAGGGGTATGATCAATGTGTTACTTGCCTTGCTGACGATCTGCAAATCCTAAAGACTCGTAGTAGCACGCTTCGCACTCCGGGAATTCTATCACAAACAAACAATAGCATACATAAGCAATAAAGCAAATATGCATGGGTAAATCTCAAATAATAAGATCTAACCAGAAATTTCAATTGAAGAACTCCGGTTTGCAAAAAGAATCAAATCAAACGGAGCAACGAAACTCAAACTGCAAAAGAAACAAGATCCGATTACTATTCTAGACGAAAGTCAAATTTTACAGTACCAAAATCATGTTCAAGTTGGTTAAACAGAAAGAAGGCTTCGAGACGAAGACCTAGGCGCTTGAATCACCTGATTCCGATAAACGAGCGAAAAGTTATACTAAAACAAAAATCAGGGCAGAAATCGTGATTGAAAATAATCGCGAAAAACCCTGGAAAAAGAAAAACTGACGAACAGGCTAACAAACGGACGTTCACTGTCTGCGGCTAACGGGCGAACAACCTTCGTCAAAACAAATGTACGAACGAACGTCCGCTAAATAAATAAACCGACGGAAAAACCGAACCGATCTATTAAAAAACGGATCTAGGGTTTCTAAAAAACCGAACGAACCGAAAAAACAAACGGTTTTCTCGCGAAAACCGGTGACGGCGGCGGCGCTACATCCGGCGAGGTCGGCTACGGCGGCGGCGGGGTCGCGGGTCGGTGGCGGCGGGCGGCTCCGGCGGCGGGGCGGCGGGACGACGGCGCGGCGCGGCGGCTGGCGGTGGCGTGGGCGCAAGGCGGCGGCTAGGGTTAGGGTTGGGCACGGCGTGGGCTTCGGTGGGCTGGGGCGGCTCGGGCGGCGCGGCTTATAAAGGCCGGTTGGGCGGTGTCCTAGTCGGGCACGGCCCGGTTAGGTCGGTTACCCTTTTTTAAAAAAAATCCGACGCGCAGAAAAATATAGAAAAGAAATACTAAACGGACTCCAAAAATCCCGAACTAAATTTTCCCCGTCCTCTAAAAATATGCCGGACAAAGTGAACATTTATTTGGGCTTCTAATGCAATTTTGAAAAACGCGTATTTTTCCTAATTCGAATAAAATTGCAATAAAAACCAAATAAAAATCATTTATTTGATTTTAATATTTTTCCTCCAATATTTCATTTATTTTGGAGAAGTCATATTATCTCCTCTCATACTTATTTTTGATATGAAATATTTTCGGAGAGAAAAATCATTAAAACCAAAATGATCCTTGTTTCAATATTTGATAAAATTCAAATATGAGAAACGTGAAATCCCCAACTCTCTCCGTGGGTCCTTGAGTTGTTTAGAACTTCGAGGATCGAGAAACGAAATGCAGTAAAATATGATATGCATGAATGACCTATGTATAACATTCCAAATTGACAATTTGGGATGTTACAAACCTACCCCCCTTAAGATGAATCTCGCCCTCGAGATTCGGGTTGGCTAGAAAATAGGTGTGGGTGGTCTTTGCGTAGATCATCCTCTCGTTCCCAGGTGGCTTCATCCTCGGTATGGTGGCTCCACTGAACTTTCCAAACTTGATAACCTTGCTGCGAGTAACTCGGCTGGCAAACTCAAGAATCTTGACAGGTTTCTCCACATAAGCCAAATCACTATCCAACTGTATTGCTTCCAGGGCACTGTATCTCTCAGAGGAATATCGGCCATCTCGGCATGGCACTTCTTCAACTGGGAAACGTGAAACACATCATGAACTCCTAACAGTCCTTCGGGTAACTCCAACTTGTAGGCAACCTCTCCCATGCGTTCCAAAACACTGTACGGCCCTACAAATCTCGGGGCTAACTTTCCCTTAACTCCAGAACGCTTAACTCCTCGAAGAGGTGACACTCGCAGATATGCTCTGTCTCCGATTTCATAGACTACCTCGTTGTGTTTCGAGTCTGCATAACTCTTCTATCTGGACTGAGCTACCTTCAGTCTATCTCGAATCAGCTTAACCTTCTCTTCGGACTCCTTAATCAAATCCGGTCCAAACAACTGGCGGTCTCCAACTTCATCCCACATCAACGGTGTTCGGCATCTTCTTCCATACAGGGCTTCAAACGGTGCCATCTTCAAACTGGCCTGGTAGCTGTTGTTGTAAGAGAACTCCGCGTAGGGCAAGTTGTCATCCCAACTAGATCCATAATCTAGCGCACAAGCTCTCAACATGTCCTCCAGAATCTGATTGACTCTCTCGGTCTGTCCATCTGTCTGCGGGTGAAAAGCCGTACTGAACTCCAGCCTGGTTCCCAAAGTTCGGTGCAGTTGGTGCCAAAACTTTGAAGTAAACTGTGTTCCTCTATCTGATACGATGGTCCTCGGAACTCCGTGCAGACATACGATCCTGGTCATGTATATCTTGGCCAACTTTGCACTGGTATAGGTGGTTTTCACTGGGATAAAGTGAGCTACTTTGGTTAGGCGATCCACCACTACCCAGATAGAATCATATCCCGATCGGGTCCTGGGTAATCCGGTGATAAAAGCCATGCCAAGCTTGTCCCACTTCCATTCAGGAATCGGCATAGGCTGCAGTAATCCTACTGGTTTCTGATGTTCTGCCTTCACTCTCTGACATACATCACATACCGCTACATACTCGGCAATATCCTTCTTCATTCCGGTCCACCAGAAACGCTCCTTCAAATCCAAATACATCTTAGTATTTCCGGGGTGTATCGAGTATGGCGAATCATGAGCTTCCTGTAGTATCAACTTCCTAATCTCTGCATTATTGGGCACATATACACGGTCATCAATCCACAAGGTGTCGTGCTCATCCTCACGAAAACCTTTGGATTTTCCTTCACTCATCTTCTCCTTTATTTTGGCAATTTCTTTGTCATCCTTCTGAGCTTCTCGAATCTTTTCCAATAATGTTGACTGAACCTCTACTGCTGCAACAAAACCTTTAGGAACTATCTCCAAACGTAGCTCCCTGAGATCTTCTACCAACTTTGGCATACCTCCGCTTACGAGGGTATTGACATAACTCTTCCGGCTCAAAGCGTCTGCTACGACATTGGCCTTGCCTGGATGATAGTGCAACTTCATATCGTAATCCTTTATGAGCTCCAACCATCTCCTCTACGTGAGGTTCAACTCCTTCTGAGTAAAAATGTACTTCAAACTCTTGTGATCCATGTACACATCGCAACGGTTACCGTTAAGAAAATGTCTCCAAGTCTTGAGCGCATGTACTACGGTTGCTAACTCCAAATCATGCGTGGCATAATTTAACTCATGCGGTCGAAGTTGCCGTGAGGCATATGAAACAACTCTTCCGTCTTGCATAAGTACTCCTCCCAGTCCTAAGCGAGAGGTGTCGCAATACACTTGGAAATCCTTGCGTATATCCAGCAGAATCAGCACTGGGGCTATAGTCAAACGTTTCTTCAACTCCTGGAAACTTGCTTCACACTCTTCAGTGCCATGGAACTTGGTGTCCTTCTTCAATAATGCCGTCATCGGCTTCGCAATCTTGGAGAAATTCTCAATAAATCTCCAGTAGTATCTCGCGAGTCCAAGAAAACTGCGGATCTCTCCAACTAAGGTGGGTGCCAACCACTCCATGACTGACTGGACCTTGGTAGGATCCACTGCGATACCTTCTCCTGATATAACATGCCCAAGAAATCCAACTTCCTTCAACCAACACTCACCTTTGCTGAACTTGGCATATAACTGATGTTCCCTGAGCTTCTCGAGAACTAATCGCAAATGTTCCTTGTGTTCCTCTTCGTTCTTCGAGTATACCAAGATATTGTCAATGAACACCACGAAAAACTTATCCAAAAACTCCATGAACACCTTGTTCATCATACTCATAAAATAGGCAGGGGCGTTAGTCAATCCAAATGACATAATCGTATACTCATACAGCCCGTACCTGGTGGTGAAAGTTGTTTTAGATATATCTTTTTCTCGAATCTTCAGCTGGTGATATCCTGATTGCAAATCGATCTTCGAAAACTCTTTAGCTCCTTGCAGCTGGTCGGACAAATCATTGATCATCGGCAGTGGGTACTTGTTCTTGATTGTTACTTCATTCAACGCACGATAATCTACAACCATTCTTAACGATCCATCCTTCTTCTCAACCAAGAGCACTGGGGCTCCCCATGGTGATGAACTTCGTCGAATGTAACCTTTCTCCAACAACTCCTTAATCTGCTTCTTAATCTCCTCCAGATCATTTGCGAGCATCCGGTATGGTCTCTTCGATATCGGTCCGGTGCCTGGCAATAGTTCTATCAAAAACTCGATGTCTGGCGGCATGCCTGGTAACTCCTCTGGAAATACATCTGGGTAATCCTTCACTACCGACACTTCCTCCTGAACAACTCCCATGAGAGAATTTACTTGGGTCCTCCTCGGCGCATGCCTGGAAACATACTTGATCCTTTTTCCCTCCGGGGTGGTGAGTAGAATAGACCTGCTAGCACAGTCAATGTTTCCTCCATACTTCGAGAGGCAATCCATTCCTAGTATCACATCCAAACCTTGTGATTCCAAAATTACTAGGTCTGAGGGGAAAACATGGCTACCAATGGTTAAGGGTATCCGATCGCACCATCGGCTGGCCATATACTCTGCACCTGGTGAGCTTACTAGCAAGGGTGTCCTAAGGGCTAAGGTGGGTAACTTAAACTTGTCGACAAATCCCCTTGAAATGTATGAATGCGATGCACCAGTATCAAAAAGAACAACTGCAGTAAATGACTTAACCAAAAACTTACCGATAACTACATCAGGCTGATTTTCAACCTCCTCCACGTTCACATGGTTTACTTGTCCCCTATTAAAAGGGTTGGGCTTCTTCCCAGCGCTTCCATTGCCATTACCGTTCTTTGCCTCAGGGCACTCAGTGGCATGGTGTCCAGTCTTCCCGCACTTGAAACGAGTAATGTGACTTAGGCCCCTCTTGGCGGGTGTGGCTGGAGTGGAGCGGTTCTGATTACTACTTGCTCCATTCCCATTCCCATTCTTGGGGCCATTGTGGTTATGCGAACTTCCTCCACTCTGAGTATGGCCTCCATGGTTATGGGTATATCCTCCGAGTTTGGGGTTAAACGAGGCTTCTGCTGAGCTCCAGAATTGTACTTTCCTTGTCCATACTTCCTTTTGCGGCTCTCAATCTGCTGTTGCTTCCCTTCCATCATAAGAGCCTTGTCTACCAACTCCTGGTAGTTGTTAAATGTTGCCAGCATCAACTGCATGCTCATCTCATCATTCAGCCCTTCCATAAACTTCTCCTGCTTTGCGGCATCTGTGGCCACATCATCAGGGGCATAACGGGATAGCTTACTAAACTCATCTACGTACTGAGCCACAGTATGATTTCCCTGGCGCAAGTTGCGAAACTCACGCTTCTTCATGCTCATAGCTCCAGTTGAGACATAGGCTATGCGGAATGCTTGCTGAAACTGATCCCAAGTGATATTGGCTATCGGGAAGGTGGCTGTGTAATTCTCCCACCATGATGCTGCTGGTCCATCCAATTGGTGTGCGGCAAAACGCACCTTCTCAGCATCAGTGCAACCTGCGGTGGTCAACTCCCTTCCAATCTTGCGTAACCAGTCATCCGCAACTATGGGCTCGGTGCTACTGGAAAACACCGGTGGCTGCAACCTCAGAAAGCGGGCTAAGTTGTCAACAGGGGAGAGATTAGAATAGAAAGGAGGTCTAGTGAGAAAGCACTACCCATATGCACATGAGACAAACACAATCATATCATATCACTCAATCAATCAAGCAAGGGCATACAATCGGTCTAGAACTAGCATTAAAAGTGCTCAGACTACTACTATATACAGGGTGAATACTACTAATCATATGGTGGTCATCTAGAAATTTTGATCGGTGGAAGACTCCATGATATCCGCTCCAGCTTCGTCTTCATAATCATCATCACTATCGTCGGGGTCGGAGTCGGTGTCGTCGATGATGATGTAGTTCTCCGGACAAGTGGAATCGTCGTCCTCTTCCCCTGGCGCGGGGTCTCCCATGAAAACTCCTAGCTTCATTGTCAGGTCGTCATTCTTCTCCACGAGTATCGTCATTTCCTCCTCATATCCATCGCGTGTAGACTTGAGCTCCTCTTCTAGCTCGGTGATCCTTGTCATTTCCTTCTTCAAATCTATCATGCTTGCGCACAATTGGTTCTCCTGGCGTCGAATGTGCTGGTTTAGGTCCTGGATGAATGCTGCAATGGATCTGTCCCCCCTCGTGCTGACTATCTCCCATTGCTCATCTCGGCGCCCACATATCTGGTAGATAGTATCCTTGAGATCCTTGTGGTAAACTTCGCCGATGCATCCCATGGCGATGTGGGCTGCCATGCTCTTTTCTAGACTCCAGGTTGGTGCATCAATGGAAAATTCTATGGGCTCTGTAACTGGCGTGAATGTCCTTCCTGGAACTTGAACTCGAATCATCCATCGCTCCTCTTCTGGTAAAGTGGTGGTGTAGGTTCTGGTGAAGCTTGGTATTCCGATGTTCGGGTATCTAGTGACTTCCTTCAAGTGTCGTCCAAAGGGTGTGTCTTCATCCGATTGTGCAAACTTGTTCCCTGAGTCCGCCATCCTAAAGAGTAGAAAATGGGGAGGAGTCAGAAATGAGTAGAGAAGAGTGACCTATGGCTTTTCTTAGTGGTCGTGTCCTACATTCAGCGTGTGCTCTGATACCATCTTGTAGCGACCCGACCTCAGACGGTCAAGTCTTTGTGCTTCAGTGTCATCCCTGGATCGGTAATGCTGACACACACAGTACTCGAAGGATTTATAACAGAGTAGCAATCATACACTTATTACATCGAATGTCTCCAAAGAGAACTTATTACAGTAAATATGGCTTAAGGCCATCTAAATAAGATAACAACGGAAGGCTTGGGAGATAAAGTGAGTCCATCAACTCCAACGGCATAGCTGAGTGCATGACAAACGACCTAGCGCACCTTACTCCTCATCTGAAAAGTCTGCAACATGATACGTTGCAGCCCGAAAACAGGTCATCACATGGAATATGCTGGCAATATAACACAGTAGAGCAATGAACAGATAAATGCTATCACTACATGCATATTTGGCTGGTGGAGGCTCTATGGTTATATGGTTTTGCGAAAAGCCAATTTTTCCCTACAACAAAGGCATAAATTTTATTTAACTATCATGGTGGTTGAAACATCATTGAGAAGGTTCCTCCAACTCAATCCCATTTAAAGTAATCATAACCCAACAAATTAATTTTAGAGTGATGAGATCAAATCAATAATTCAAGTACCAGATACTCAAGTTGTCCATAACCGGGGACACGACTAACCATGATTAGTTTATACACTCTGCAGAGGTTTGTGCACTTTTCCCCATAAGACTCGATCTCCTCCGTTGGATATCTCGCACTACATGGTGTTTGAGAAATGGATGACCGAGACACAGTCTTTCAGAAGCAATAACTCTAACCCCGGGTAGACAGTACCAACCAACATCCCCTACATCTGCTAGCCTACCATTGGAAGAGGTCATGCAACATACTCAACTATGCCAGAGCCCATAATGGCTTGTGGCTGCACATGTAAGTTTCTAGCATGAAAAATCTTATGATCCCTTTGAGCTTGGGTGGCGGACCGTAGGATGATCACACGGGTACTCTGGGATATCCTAGGACAACACTGGATTCTCCACGTGCCCACAAGCAATCCACCCAGATGTGTGTTAAAGTTGCCACCTTAAGTTGAACAATTAATTAACAATCTCACATCTGTCATGGATACACTCAAACCCAATCCACGTCTACGAGCATAGCATGTCAATATAAGCTTAACGTAGAAGTAACTCCCAAGGGTTTGATAATAAAACAGGTAATAGGTCCTACCTCATCATCTCCTTCCCAAACCCACATGTTAATAGATCCTACTCACGTAATGTGTGAGGGTTGTAACTAATGCATAAAACTGGGTAATAAAGGGGTATGATCAATGTGTTACTTGCCTTGCTGACGATCTGCAAATCCTAAAGACTCGTAGTAGCACGCTTCGCACTCCGGGAATTCTATCGCAAACAAACAATAGCATACATAAGCAATCAAGCAAAGATGCACGGGTAAATCTCAAATAAGAAGATCTAACCAGGAAGTTCAACTGAAGAACTCCGGTTTGCAAAAAGAATCAAATAAACGGAGCAACGAAACTCAAACTGTGAAAGAAACAAGATCCGATTACTATTCTGGACTAAAGTCAAATTTTACAGTACCAAAATCGTGCTCAAGTTGGTTAAACAGAAAGAGGTCTTCGACAGGAAGACCTAGGCGCTTGAATCGCCTGATTCCGATAAACGAGCGAAAAGTTGCACTAAAACGAAAATCAAGGCAGAAATCACGATCGAAAATAATCGCGAAAAACCCTGGAAAAAGAAAAACTGATGAACAGGCTAACGAACGGACGTTCGCTGTCTGCGGCTAATGGGCGAACAATGTTCGTTAAAACAAACGTACGGATGAACGAACGCTAAATAAATAAACCGACGGAAAAACCGAACCGATCTATAAAAAAATGAATCTAGGGTTTCTAAAAAAACCGAACGAACCGAAAAACGGTTTTCTCGCGAAAACTGGCGGCGTCGCCGGTGCTACCTCCGGCGAGGTCGGCAACGGCGGCGGCGGGGTCGCGGGTCGGCGGCGGGCGGCTCCGGCGGTGGCGCGGGGCGGCGGCTGGCGGTGGCGCGTGCGCAAGGCGGCGGCTAGGGTTAGGGTTGGGCGCGGCGCGGGCTTCAGTGGGCTGGGCCGGCTCGGGCGGCGCGACTTATAAAGGCCGGCTGGGCGGTGTCCTAGTCGGGCACGGCCCGGTTAGGTCGGTTACCCTTTTTTTTAAAAAAATATTCCAACGCGCAGAAAAACGAAGAAAAGAAATACTAAACGGACTCCAAAAATCCCGAAATAAATTTTCCCCGTCCTCTAAAAATATGCCGGACAAAGTGAACATTTATTTGGGCTTCTAATGGAATTTTGAAAAATGCATATTTTTCCTAATTCGAATAAAATTGCAATAAAAACCAAATAAAAATCATTTATTTGATTTTGATATTTTTCCTCCAATATTTCATTTATTTTGGAGAAGTCATATTATCTCCTCTCATATTTTTTTTGATATGAAATATTTTTGGAGAGAAAAAAGATTAAAACCAAAATGATCCTTGTTTCAATATTTGATAAAATTCAAATATGAGAAACGTGAAATCCCCAACTCTCTCTATGGGTCCTTGAGTTGTTTAGAATTTCGAGGATCGAGAAACGAAATGCAGTAAAATATGATATGCATGAATGACCTATGTATAACATCCCAAATTGAAAATTTGGGATGTTACAGAAGCTGAAGCTTCGGTGGACCACGCCAGCATGGAAAGGGCCAACACGCGCGAGCAACGCGCCCTATCGCACCTCTGGAAAGTCCGAGGAGAGGCGGAGGACGCCGGTGCCGGCGTTTTAGCGTGTACCGCAGATGGCGGACGACATCGTCTAGTTAGCTAAGAGTAAGTTAGTACTTGTACGCTACTAGAGTATTAGTGGGAGTAGATAGTTAACTTGGCTATGATGGTTGTCAACGTGGAAGTTCAGTACTCGATATGTGGATCAGACCTGTTACTTTGCTATGAATGTTTAACTTTCCGTTTGAATGTATGGAATGGGCTGTTATTTTTTTAAATGGGTTGTATTTGTCCTCCACGGGTTTAGAGGCTGACTTGTGGGTCTATCAAGTTGACGCGTACACAATCAGGAGATGATTGTACGTGGAGAGGATGACAGTAGGGACCCGCCAAGGTCATGGCAGTACGCAAATAAGTGCCTCCTTATTTCAAGCCAATAAAAAAATGGCTCCTCCTAATGGATTTTTGACATCTGGGTCCCATGCCATTGTCAACGTAGTCAATAAATGAGAGAATTGCACAACGAGCGTCTGACACCAGGGACCCAGCAGCTCGCCCAGTTATTTATTTTGGGTTAATTGATAAATGCCACTCCAAATCTGGTGTTTCCGAGAAATGCCACTGCAATATCCAAACTTTGAAAAATGCCATTTCATGCCATTTCCAGTGGCATTTCTCGAAGTCTGGAGTGGCGTTTTTCAAAGTTTGCAAATTGCAGTGGCGTTTTCCAAAGTTTGCAAAAATTGCAGTGGCATTTTTCAAAGTTTGGAAATTGCAGTGGCATTTTTATGAATCGCCATAATTGGAGTGGCATTTATCTAATTTGTTTTTGAGACGGAAGAGGGGTGTCAACTGGGCTGTGCGGGGCACTCTGGCCTGTCTAGACAGCCTTCTCTTTTATGTTTACCATAGACCAGCCCAGTAGTTTTTTTCTTCTTTCTGAAAATGGCTAGCCCAGTTTTTTTGTGATTTGCCAAGTAAGTCGCTTTGTCAGGCCTATTGGGCTGCAAATCTTTCAAGACGAGGAGAGCTTCATTCGGCTGGCCGAGAAAATGGCCTACAAATGGGCTGTACATTTTTAAAACACATCAAACCGGCAATTAGTTTCAAATTTCTTTTTTTTCATTTCGAGATTTTAAATTGCATTGATTTTTATGTGTGGACAATTTGTTGGATTTTATATTGATATACATTTATTTTTAAAATCAGTTTGAATGTGACTCAAAATTTCGGGATTAAAAACATTTCGGACCGCACCGAAATATGCAAAATTCCGTATAATTTTTTAACTGTGGCCACAATATGGGTTGTAATGCTAACAAAAAGAATATGGGCTCCAAAAAAACCTTAAGGATTAGCAAATGGGCTGTAAATTATTAGAAATAATGGAAGATGGGTTGTATGCTGTTTTCCACAGATTTGAAGCTTTCCTAAAAAAAGGTTGACGCACAAGCAGTGTCTGTTGGATGTCCATTCAACGGCCGTCGTGCTTCTTCAATCTCTGCTCTTCCTGCTCCAGCTGCTCAAACATGCGCCGGCGGGACTGCCTGCTCCCTCCTCCCCGTGGTCGGCTGTGCTGCCGCGCAGGCCTCACCGCCCCACCGTACTCCCATCGCTGGCCTAGCTATCCCTCTACTCACCCACACCTTCTGTTATTCTCCGGCGACGGCAAACGAACCAGTAAACCCTCGTACAGTCGTACTCCCCTCCACGTGGGAAACAACTGCCGAGTCTTCCCTGGCTCCGTGTCGTTCCCTTCCTAGGCCTCGCCATCGTCCACCGCCCTGGTGCTCTCGGCGCGGCCTGGTCAACGTGGTGAACGACCGACATGCATTTGAAGTGGACTGTACGTGGAGAGGCTGACAGCTGGGTCCACGGTCGCACGCAAGGAAATGCCTCCTTATTATGCACAAAATAATGATTCCTCCACCTGACATCTGGGACCCACCGAAAGGGCCTCTGTATTTCGCGAAAAAAACGTTACCACCGCTGACAGCTCGGACCCACCAGCTATATCTTCGCACGCAAGGAAGTGCCTCCTTATTACGCACAAAAAAATGAATACTCCCCCTGCTAGCTGGGACCGAGTATAGTGGGAAGTTGACTTGTGGGCCTACTAAGTTGACCGGGACGAAGGGCTTTGTCAACTTAGTCAATATGCACGATTCTAGCTCCAGTGACCGTACGATGTCCATCCAACAGTCGTAGTGCTTCTTCAACCTCTGGTCTTCTTGCTCCAGCCGCCCAAACCAGCGCCGATCGTGCCTCGTGCTCTTGCCTCCTGTGGCCGGCTGCGATGCTGCGGAGGCCTCACCGCCCCCTACTACTCCCACCGCTGGCCAGGCCATCCCTCTACTCACCCACACCCCTTGTTATTCTGCGGTGACGGCAGCCTCACACCGCAGCGAACCAGTGAACCCTCATACTCCTCTACGTGTGGGCATCCACTATCGCGTCTTCCTCGGCTCCGCGTCGTCCCCTTCCTAGGCCTCGCCGTCGTCCCCCGCCCTGGTGCTCTCGGCGCGGCGTGGTCAACGTGGTCAAGGAACGGCTTCCATCGGACGTGGACTGTACGTGGAGAGGCTGACAGCTGGGTCCACGGCCGCAGCAAGGAAGTGCCTCCTTATTACGCGGAAAATAATGATTCCTCCACCTGACAGCAGGGACCCACCGAACGGGCAACCGTATTTCGCGAAAAAAGTTTCCCCCAGACTGCTGGGACCTACCAGCTACATCTTCGCATGCAAGGAAGTGCGTCCGGGCAAAAAAAACGATTCGCCCCCCTGACTGCTGGGACCCACCAGCTACATCTTCGCACGCAAGGAAGTGCCTGACAATCGAGACCCACCTGGTGGAAGCGTACGTAGCGTTGTCATTCTGGTCGTGAACGTGTATGTACATACTGGTCGATGTAGAGGCGCGCACGTGTCGTAGTAGAGGCGCGCACGTAGCATGTACACGTACGTATAGCGGCCAGTGTGCAAGTAATAAAATACGGCCACATACGTACATACGAGCGGGGTCTCGAACACCTACTCGCGCATACGTACGGCCAGGGCTCGTGTACATGGCTGGGTCGGAACGGAGAAACAACATCGTCGTCGTGTTCATGGGGAGCCAACCGGCTAGGTCGGAACGGAATGTGTCGTCGTGTTCATCGGGAGGGCTTGGACGGAACAGCCGATGGAAACGAGGCCTGGCATGCCGCAGAACAGAGGAAATGGCCTTGTGTTCGACGGGCCATGTTCAAAATGGGATCCTGTTCATCGGGAGGGGTCTGGCGTACCGCAAAACAGAGGAAACGGACTTGTGTTGGACCTCCTACGGTCGAAACGGGGTCCTGTTGATCGGGAGGGGTGTGGCGTACCGCAAAATGGAGGAAACGGACTTGTGTTGGAGCGCTACGGTCGAAACGGGGGTCCTGTTCATCGGGAGGGGTGTAGCGTACCGCAAAACGGGACTCCACGGGATACTGTTCATCTCCACCGTCGACCCCCTCCAGCCTCCACGGGCTACTGTTCATCCACCGTCGACCTCCTCCAGCCTCCACCTGCAACTGTTCATCCACGGGCTCCTGTTCATCCAGCCTCCACCGCGCGCTACTCCACCGGCTACTGTTCAACCAGCCCTCTCCACGGGCTCCTGTTCAACCACCCCTCCACGGGCTACTGTTCATCCAGCCCTCCATCGTCTACTGTTCATCCAGCCCTCCACGGGGTCGTCCTGTTCATCCAGCCCTCCACGGGGTCCTGTTCATCCAGCCCCAACCGGCTCGATCGATCGGGGTCCTGTTCATCCAGAGGCAACACCACATGGTCCTGTTCATCCACCCCCAACGGGAACTGTTCATCCAAACCCCCCAGCAACACTCACTGTTCATCCAGAGGCAGCATCGATCGGCTTCAGTTAGCAGCAGTAGCGAAGAATCACTCGGGTTCAGTAACGTAGCTAGTGCAATCGCTCGGGTTCAGTTAGAGCCCAATGCCTCGCACACACACGCGTACGTGTACGAGAGAAACGTGCATCGCCTGGCGCCCCACCACCACCGTAACCGGGAACTCCCCGAAATTTTCCTCGCCCTCGCTTCTACCATGGTTTTTTTCGTCATGGACGGCCCAAAGAATGTCATGCAGCTGCGTCTCCGACCCGCCCAGGACGAAAAGCCCATTTTCTGTCATGATTTTTTGTCATAGAAGTAGGAGCCCACCACATCTATGATGATACCGGGTTTTGTCACAATTATCGTCATAGAAGTGTCATAAGTATGACAGAAAAAAATCGTTCAGCCCAAAATGTCACGGATGTGTCTTTTTTGTAGTGGCTGCCGCGCACCCGAACTAGTCAAGTTTCCCACTCCTCTCCATCTGCGACTCCAGTGCTGCGTCTTCCCCATCTCCGAGTCATTCCAGTCTGGGGCCTCGCCGTCGTCCATCGGCCTTGGTGCGCTCGGCACGGTGTGGTCAACGTGGTCAACAACCGAGAGTCATCGGAAGATGACTGTACATCAGAGGCTGACAGTGGGGACGCACCACGCCCATGGACGCATGCATGCAACTGCATCCTTTTTACCCTGAAAAATAATGTTTTCTCCCCCTGACTGCTGGGACCCACCAGCTACATCTTCGCACGCAAGGAAGTACGTCCATATTACGGGCAAGAAAATGATTTGCCCCCTGACTGCTGGGACCCACCAGCTACATCTTCGCACGCAAGGAAGTGCCTGACAGTCGGGACTTGTTAGGGAACGCAGTAATTTCAAAAAAATTCCTACGCACACGCAAGATCTATCATGATGGTGCATAGCAACGAGAGGGGAGAATGTAGTTCACGTACCCTCATAGACCATAAGCGGAAGCGTTATGACAACGCGGTTGATGTAGTCGTACGTCTTCACGATCCGATCGATCCTAGTACCAAAAGTACGGCACCTCCGCGATCTGCACACATTCGGCTCGGTGACGTCCCACGAACTCTCGATCCAGCTGAGTGTCGAGGGAGAGCTTCATCAGCACGGCGGCGTGATGACGGTGATGATGAAGTTATCGATGCAGGGCTTCGCCTAAGCACTACAACGATATGACCGAGGTGGAAATCTGTGGAGGGGGGCACCGCACACGGCTAAACAATCAACTTGTGTGTCCATGGGGTGCCCCCCTGTCGGAGATGGGGTTCCGGCAAAACCCTTAGGGTTCGAACTCTGGGGTGCGCACGAAGTTCTTTCCCTCCTACCGATCCACGCCCTAGCTCGCTAAGATCTCGCGGACGAACTCGACCCGCTCTTAACACAGAAAGACACGAGGTTTATACTGGTTCGGGCCACCGTTGTGGTGTAATACCCTACTCCAGTGTGTGGTGGTGGATTGCCTCTTGGGCTGATGAAGAATAGTACAAGGGGAAGAACAGCCTCCTTAGGTTGAGGTGTTCTTGTGCTTTTTGGACTGGTGGATGAGAACTCGGTCCTCTCTACTGTGGTGGCCAGCTCTACTTATATAGGCCCTGGTCCTCTTCCCAAATATTGAGCGGGGTGGGAGCCAACAACGGCGGGCGAATTTGACAGGGGACAGCTAGTACAAGCCATCCTGACAAAAGCGGTCTTCGCCTGCAAAAGGCTCTGGTGGTGACGCAGTCTTGGGCTCCACGGTGACCTCCGTCTTGCCGTCCTGCTGGTCTTGGTCTTGTTGCACCGATATGGAAACCTTTGCCTGATGCCTCGGTACTCTGCGCCTGCGCTTGCTTCCTTAGCACCAAAGAGAAAACAAGGACGCTGCGTGCGCCGGCGCCCGCCTGATGCCGGTCGTCATGGCTCACGTCACATGAGCCTCGTGAGGTTTGCACTGCCTTGATATCTCCACTCCTCGCGAGGCAGCCTAGTGAGGCCGCTCCTGAGGAGGTCTTGTGTCATCCGCCTCGCGAGGCTTGGCCCCTCGCGAGGGTCTTGAATGCTTTGCTGATGAAGATGGGCCATACAGGCCCGCTAGCATAGCCACGCCGTGGGCCGCAGGCAGGCAAGTCTGGGGACCCCCGTTCCTAGAACGCCGACAGTAGCCCCCGGGCCCAAGGCGCGCTCGGGCTTGGCTTCGCGGCGAAGCCAGGGGTCAAGTACGGAGCGCCGCGGGCCCCAAAAGCATGCGGCCTTGGTCGACGCGTGGCGGTTGATTGGACGTGGGCGTCTCCACTTCCCCACGCTGCCTCGGCAACTACACGACTTGACAAGTCCCTGCGACATGCAAGGAAAACCATCATTACCTGTGATCGTGGGGGGCGCCGGATAGCCTTCTTCCACTATAAATGGTAAACGGGGGGCGGAGCCCCCGTCGCCCATCTCTTCCTTGCTCGCTTGCTTCTTCCTCCTTGCTCCATTGCTAGCAGCGTCACCAATGGCACCACGACGGAAGTTCTCTGCCGCCAAGAAGGGGGAGGCCCCTCGCGAGGGACCCGGCTCCCCGGCGCCCAAGCGCGGACGCGGCCGTCCGCGCAAGCACGTCGCGACCCCCGCCGCGGCTCACCATCATGGCGGCGCCGCGGCACACGGAGGGGGTCGTCCCAGCCATGGCGGCCCAGTTGATGAAGGGAGGCGTGCCATGGTGGCGCGGCCTCCCCGTCCACGCTTCCATTCGGCGGAAGTGTCGCCGGAGTTCGTCGTCTGGTCGGAGAACCCGGCCAGCAACTGGCTCCAACTTCGACGCTTCTTCATTGACGAACTGTCGGCCTCTGGTCTAGGCGGGCTTTGGTTGCAGGCGGATGGTTGCTGCAGTAAGGCCTCTTGGGTTGCGGTCGAGACTTCCACCACATGCAACATAGCCATGTCCCGCGGCTGGCAGACGTTCGCCCGCGCGCACGGCCTGGGCAGGCGGTGCACCCTCCACTTCAAGTACGATGGTGGATCGACCCTCTATGTGAGGGTGTTTGGGGAAGATGGTCGCCGCGCCGGGTGCTGCCCCGAGGCGAACGACGGCGAGGAGGTGCTCGGCCTTGGTGACGGTCGCGACGAGGATGAGGGCGAGCCTGCCCTCGGCGGCGACCGTGTCTCATCCAGCTACGGTGGCTCCTCCTCCGGCGACAGCTCTAGCAGTGGTGGCTACGACCAGCCGCCGCGCCGGTGTGCCCGCTTTGAGGGCGGCAGCGGGTCATCTCGTCGCCGCGCCTCCGTGAAGCGCGAGGAAGGGTCTGGCTAGGCTCGGGGTGTCGCTAGGGGCCTGCCTCCGCGGATCGCTGCAACGCCGCTTTTGTTTTGCTCTTTTTCCTGCATCAAAAATGAAACCAGTATGGGCCTAGAGGGGCGTGTATCGAACTGTGGTTCCTTGGTTATTGCACTGTGCGTGTTGTTCCCGTGTCGTATTGTTACTTTGCTCAAAGATAACTTAACTTGGTGCATTCGGGACGCCCTCTTCCTTACGAGGCGTTTGTTTCCTCGTGTCCATCTTGACCTGGTGGTCTGTGTTTGCTCAGGAACTGCAAAAATTTGTTAGGAGGTGCGCTAGAAGATTTGTCGTTCACCCAAGCCTTGACCTGGCGCTTTGTATCGCGGTACCCGGGGGCACGGACTAGGAGAGATGCGCCGGTTTTTGGGCTCGAACGAGGGTGGCTCGCGAGAAGGCAGAGAGGAGAAAAATACTCGCGAGGGCACCTGCCTAGCCCCCTCGCGAGGTATGCAAGAGAGAGAACACGCGCGAACCAAAGCCGGAAAATGCGGCAAGAGGCGAGGGAACCGAATCAGCAAGGAACACCAAAAGCAAACTTCGATTAAGGAAAAGCGAGCCAACTACGGAAAGCAAATGAAAAGCCGCGTCCGGCACCTAGTCTAGTCTTCAAGTCTTCTCACCAGTGCGGAGCTAAGTGCTGCCACTAGGCGTGGGCGGGAGCCCCAGGGCCTGAGGCCGGCGCTCCTGAGACTCCGGGGCGTGTACAGCCCCATTCATTACTAAGTGAGAGTGTCACGGGCGGTGATTCTTCACAGGCACCGGGCCTTCTTCACAGGCTCTGGGCCTTGCTTCATGGGTAGAACTTCCGGAGGTGTTGGATGTTCCAGGCATTCTGGATAGGTATCCCGTCCTGCGTCTCCAGGCGCGCGGCGCCAGGCCTGGAGACATGGACAACCCTGAACGGGCCCTCCCACATGGGTGAAAGCTTGTGCATCCCTTCCCTGGAGAGGACCCGCCTCAGGACGAGGTCGCCTACCTCGAGTGTCCTGGAGCGGATGCTGCGGTAGTGGTATCGCCGCAGCGCTTGCTGGTACCTTGCCGCCCTTAGTGCGGCTTCGTGACGTCGTTCCTCCCCAGCACGAGGTCCATCCCCTGCGTGGCGTCCTGCTGCATTTCATCGAATGCCAGGACCCGTGCGGAGCGATGCTTGACCTCGTGAGGGAGGACCGCTTCAGCTCCGTAGACAAGGAAGAATGGGGTCTCGCCCGTTGGCTTGGTGATGGTGGTGCGGATGGACCACAGCACGACTGGAGCTCGTTGTACCAGCCCCTGCCATAGGCCTCGAGCTTCTTATTGAAGGTCCTGGTCTTGAGGCCCCTTAGGACCTCCGTGTTGGCGCGTTCGGCCTGACCATTGCTCCTGGGGTGCGCCACCGAAGCGTAGCAGACCTGCGTTCCAAGGTTAGCACAGTAGGTTTTGAAGAGGTTACTAGTAAACTGCAAGCTGTTATCTGTGATGATGCGGTTGGGGACCCCGAAGCGGCTCACGAGGCCCTTGATGAACTTGACAGCAGAGCCGGCTGGGATGGTGCGGACGGCTTCCACTTCCGCCCACTTGGTGAACTTGTCGATGGAGACGTAGAGGTAACGGTAGCCCCCAGGCGCTCAAGGGAATGGGCCCAGGATGTCCAGCCCCCAGACCGCGAACTGCCACGTGAGCGGAATGGTTTGGAGGCCCTGAGCCGGCTGATGAATTTGCTTGGCGTGGAACTGGCAGGCTTCGCAGGACTTCACCAGCTCAGCTGCGTCGTTGAGCGCAGTGGGCCAGTAGAACCCATTGCGGAATACTTTGCCGACGAGGGTCCGTGACGACGGGTGATGCCCGCAGTCACCACCGTGTATTTCAGTTAGCAGCTCCTTCCCCTGGTCTCTGGAAATGCAGCGCAAGGAAACGTCGTTTGGCCGCTTCCTGTGCAGCTCGCCATCCCTGATGCAGTACGCCGTGGCTTGCCGAACCACATGCTCTGCATCCTCCTCCTTCTCTGGCAGCGCCCCTTGCATTAGATACTCCTTGAATTCCTTGGTCCATCATCCCTCCTGAGGTTCAAGTGCCAAGAGCAAGCGAGCCCCTGAGGTCGGGCCACAGGCCGGGGCTCCTGAGGCAGGAGTCTGTGGAAGCTCCTCCCGAGGCTGAGCTGTGCTTGAAAGTGGTGGTGTCACCGATGGCTTGAAGAGCCGTTCCTCAAAGACGCCGGGCTCTTGTGGCTGTCGCTTGGATGCTCTTCGGGCGATGTCATCGGCTTCCTTGTTGGTGCCCCGGGGCACGTGCTGCAGCTCTAAGCCCGAGAACTGCTTCTCCATCTTGCGCACCTCTGCGAGGTATGCCTCCATATGCTCGCCCTTTGGCTCGTATACTTTGTTGGAGAAGTTGACGAGGAGCTGCGAGTTGCCTCTGACGGTAAGGCGCTTCACCCCCAGAGCTGCCGCGGCCTTCAGGCCAGCTATGAGGCCTTCGTATTTTGCGATGTTGTTGGAGACCTTCTCGCCATGCTGAAAGCAGAGTTGCACGGCGTAATAGAGCTTATGCTGAGTGGGCGAGATTAGTACTGCTCCAGCCCCTGCGCCTTGGTGCGCGAAGGCGCCATCGAAATACACGACCCAACCGTCCGGTGCCTCGCTTCCTGGCGAGGTGGATCGGTCTTCACCTTCTTCGAGTGCCGGGGCATCTGTCCATTCTGCCACAAAATCTGCGAGCGCAGCCCCCTTGACAACCCTGGTAGTGCTGAACTCTAACTGGAATGCTTGCAGCTCGATGTTCCACTCGGTGACCCTTCCAGCTAAGTTGGGGCTCCTGAGCACCCTCTCCAATGGGTAGGCCGAGACGACCTTGATGGGGTGGCCCTGGAAGTAGTGCCGCAGCTTGCGTGAGGCCACCAAGAGCGCGAGCAGGAGCTTCTGAGGCATGGGGTATCGTGTCTTGCGTCCCACAAGACCGTGCTGACAAAATACACCGGGTCCTCGACAAGGGCTGGCGCGTTGGCGAGGCTCGGGTCTTGCGGAGGTTGGGGCGTCTCCTGAGGTGGAGGGGCTCCTGAGGTCTGACTGCCTTCGGGAATCTTGTCGACGTCGTCTTGCCTGACTTGGTCCTCTGGTGCTGAGGCTTTTGCGGTGCCTTCCTGACCCTGCATTACTTTAGTTGTAGCTTGGCGCGGCGCGCCCTTGGCTTGGTGCTCCTCCCGAACCGCCACCAGTGCTGCACTGGCGGAGTACGGGGTGGCAGCAAGGTAGAGCACTAAGGGCTCGAGAGGTCGTGGTGCCACCATCACCGGAGGGCTGGTCAGGTATTTCTTGAGGTCTTGGAAGGCTCTGTCGGCCTCTGGTGTCCACTCGAATGGGCCCTTCTTCTTCATGAGCTTGAAGAAGGGTAAGGCGCGCTCTCCCAGCTTGGAGATGAAATGCCCCAAAGCGGTCACTCGTCCCGCCAGCTTCTGCATCTCTTTGAGGGTCTGCGGCAGGCTCATGTCCTCGATGGCCTTGATCTTCTCCGGGTTCGCCTCGATCCATCTGTGGGATACGAGGAATCCCAGCAGCTTGCCGGAAGGGACACCGAACACACACTTCTCCGGGTTAAGCCGCAAGTTCACCTGGCGCAGGCTCTCGAAGGTCTCCTCCAAGTCTTGAATCAAGGTTCTCGCCTCCCGAGACTTCACCACTATGTCATCGACATAGGCCTCTGTGTTTCTCCCGAGCTGCCGCCCCAAGGCGATGTGCATCAGCCGCTGAAAGGTCGCGCCCGCGTTGCACAGCCCGAAGGGCATGCAGGTGTAGCAGTACACCCCACACGGGGTCAGGAAGGCTGTCTTCTCTACATCTTCCACCGCCATCTTGATCTGGTGATACCCCGAGAATGCGTCCGGGAAGCACAGCAGGTCGCACTCGGCGGTGGAGTCGACAATCTGATCGATGCGTGGGAGCGGGAATAGATCTTGGGGGCAGGCCTTATTGAGCTTGGTGAAGTCGACGCACATCCGTTCCTTCCCGCCTTTCTTCGGCACTACGACGGGGTTCGCCAGCCATGTGGGATACCGAACCTCGCGAATAGCACCCGCCGCCTCCAGCTTACGGGTCTCCTGGACGATGAAGGCTTGCTTCTTCGTGGATTGCAGCCTCGCTCGTTGCTTGACAAGGCGCATGTTGGGGCACACCCTTAAGTGATGCTGAATCACCTCTCTCGGAACCCCCACTAGCTGATTGGGCTCCCATGCGAATATGTCCTTGTTTGCGCGCAAGAACCCCATCAGCGCCTCTTCTTGGACGGAATCGAGGCCGTCACCTATGGTAAAGGTGGCTCCTGAGGGTCCGTCCTCATTGACTGGTACCTGCTTGGTTTCCGCCTTGTCTTGGGTGAACAGCTGCTTCTTCTTGGTAGGCGTGGCCTCCTTGGCTTCGGGGGTACCGGCGCCGGCAGGCTGCGCCGCCGCTGCGGTCTTGAAGGCAAGCCTGAGTGCCGTTGCGGCCTCCTTGGTGTCCTCCTTGATGGTGAGGACACCCTTGCTCCCAGGCATCTTCATGAGGT
Source organism: Aegilops tauschii subsp. strangulata (assembly GCF_002575655.3). Taxonomy (NCBI): domain Eukaryota; kingdom Viridiplantae; phylum Streptophyta; class Magnoliopsida; order Poales; family Poaceae; genus Aegilops; species Aegilops tauschii. Next base: position 134,868,022 of record NC_053040.3, read on the forward strand.
TGTAGGCGGGGTGAGTCGCCGCCATGAACTGGGCGAGAGCTGGGTACCCGAGGATGGCGTTGTACGGGAGGCCGATGCGGGCGATGTCGAAGTCGACCAGCTCGGTGCAGTAGTTGTCGCGCGTGCCGAAGGTGACTGGGAGACGGATCTGTCCCAGAGAGTGGGCAGCGCCGCCACCAACTCCTGAGAAGGGCTTGCTGAGACTGAGCCGCTCGAGCGGCACGTGAAGGAGGCTGAAGGCCTCCACAGAGAGCAAGTTGAGGCCGGCACAGCCGTCGATGAGGGTCTTGGTAATAGCCACATTGCAGATGGTGGGCGTGCAGAGCATTGGGAGCTCGCCCGAGCCAGCAGTGGAGTCGGGATGGTCTTCTGAGCTGAAGGTGAGGTCGGCCTCTTGGCGGAGCCCCCGGGCGCTTGGAAGCGGCCCCAATCTGACGGAGGAACGGCTTGACGTGGCGACCTGAAGGCGGTGCTTGAGAGCCGCCCAGCAGGGCTGCGACTGCGTGGTGCACCGGCACCGCGTAGCAAGCAGTGAAGAGGTCGCGGAGTCCCCCCTAGGACGTCACCGTGGATCCAGGGAGGTTGAGCAGCCAGGCGCGTGGCTCGCTGGTAGGGCCATGGGGAACCAGTTGGCCATGACCTTGTCGTTGCCCCCGGCCTCGAGGACAGCCTCCTCGTACGCCAGTAGGAACGGCGACGGGTCCGCCGCGCCGTCATAGCGCGGCGGCATCTCCGGCCTGAAATTGGGTGGCCATCGCACCCATCGCAGGGCGGGGGCCAGGGCTCGGAGCCCCCTGGCCCCGTCGTCAACACCGGCCGCAGTAGCGGATGGCGGGGCACCCGCCATGGGGGGCGAAGTGCGGCAGCACGGGGCGTAGGCCGGTGGACATAAGTTATGGCGCACCCCTACCTGGCGCGCCAAATGTCGGAGATGGGGTTCCGGCAAAACCATTGGGGTTCGAACTCTGGGGTGCGCGCGAAGTTCTTTTCCCTCCTACCGATCCACGCCCTAGCTCGCTAAGATCTCGCGGACGAACTCGACCCGCTCTCAACACAGAAAGACACGAGGTTTATACTGGATCGGGCCACCGTTGTGGTGTAATACCCTACTCCGGTGTGTGGTGGTGGATTGCCTCTTGGGCTGATGAAGAACAGTACAAGGGGAAGAACAGCCTCCTGAGGTTGAGGTGTTCTTGTGCTTTTTGGACTGGTGGATGAGAACTCGGTCCTCTCTACTATGGTGGCCAGCTCTACTTATATAGGCCCTGGTCCTCTCCCCAAATATTGAGCGGGATGGGAGCCAACAACGGCCGACGAATTTGAAAGGGGACAACTAGTACAAGCCATCCTGACAAAAGCGGTCTTCGCCTGCAAAAGGCTCTGGTGGTGACGCCGTCTTGGGCTCCACGGTGACCTCCGTCTTGCCGTCCTGCTGGTCTTGATCTTGTTGCACCGATATGGAAACCTTTGCCTGATGCCTCGGTACTCTGCGCCTGCGCTTGCTTCCTTAGCACCAAAGAGGAAACAAGGACGATGCGCGCGCTGGCGCCCGCCTGATGCCAATCGTCATGGCTCACGTCACATGAGCCTCGTGAGGTTTGCACTGCCTTGATATCTCCGCTCCTCGCGAGGCAGCCTGGTGAGGCCGCTCCTGAGGAGGTCTTGTGTCATCCGCCTCGCGAGGCTTGGCCCCTCGCGAGGATCTTGAATGCTTTGCTGATGAAGATGGGCCGTATAGGTCCGCTAGCATAGCCACGCCGTGGGCCGCAGGCAGGCAAGTCTGGGGACCCCCGTTCCCAGAACGGCGACCCCCCCTAGGCTCCCTTCTCCTCTCTCCCACTATGGCCCAATAAGGCCCATATACTTCCCGGGGGGTTCCGGTAACCTCCCGGTACTCCAGTAAATGCCCGAACTCACCCGGAACATCAAAACACATAAACTCATAATACCGATCGTCACCGAACGTTAAGCGTGCGGACCCTACGGGTTCAAGAACTATGTAGACATGACCGAGACTCATCTCCAGTCAATAACCAATAGCGGAACCTGGATGCTCATATTGGTTCCTACATATTCTATGAAGATCTTTATCAGTCAAACTGCACGACAACATACATAGTTCCCTTTGTCATCGTATGTTACTTGCCCGAGATTCGATCGTCGGTATCTCAATACCTAGTTCAATCTCGTTACCAGCAAGTCTCTTTACTCGTTCCGTAATGCATCATCCTGTAACTAACTCATTAGTCACAATGCTTGCAAGGCTTATAGTGATGTGCATTACCGAGAGGGCCCAGAGATACCTCTCCGATACTCGGAGTGACAAATCCTAATCTCGATCTATGCCAACTCAACAAACACCATCAGAGACACCTATAGAGCATCTTTATAATCACCCAGTTACGTTGTGACGTTTGATAGCACACTAAGTGTTTCTCCGGTATTCGGGAGTTGCATAATCTCATTGCCATAGGAACATGTATAAGTTATGAAGAAAGGAATAGCAACAAACTAAACGATCATATTGCTAAGCTAACGGATGAGTCAAGTCAATCACATCATTCTCTAAAGATGTGATCCCATTTATCAAATGACAACTCTTTGTCCATGGCTAGGAAACTTAACCATCTTTGATTAACGAGCTAGTCAAGTAGAGGCATACTAGTAACACTCTGTTTGTCTATGTATTCACACATGTACTAAGTTTCCGGTTAATACAATTCTAGCATGAATAATAAACATTTATCATGATATAAGGAAATATAAATAACAACTTTAGTATTGCCTCTAGGGCATATTTCCTTCAGTCTCCCACTTGCACTAGAGTCAATAATCTAGATTGCATTGTAATGATTCTAACACCCATGGAGTCTTGGTGTTGATCATGTTTTGCTCGTGAGAGAGGCTTAGTCAACGGGTCTGCAACATTCAGATCTGTATGTATCTTGCAAATATCTATGTCTCCCTCCTTGACTTGATCGCGGATGGAATTGAAGCGTCTCTTGATGTGCTTGGTTCTCTTGTGAAATCTGGATTCCTTTGCCAAGGAAATTGCACCATTATTGTCACAAAAGATTTTCATTGGACCCGATGCACTAGGTATAACACCTACATCGGATATGAACTCCTTCATCCAGACTCCTTCATTCGCTGCTTCCGAAGCAGCTATGTACTCCGCTTCACACGTAGATCCCGCCACGACGCTCTGCTTGGAATTGCACCAACTGACAGCTCCACCATTCAATAAAAATACGTATCCAGTTTGTGACTTAGAGTCATCTGAATCAGTGTCAAAGCTTGCATCGACGTAACCGTTTACGACGAGCTCTTTGTCACCTCCATAAACAAGAAACATATCCTTAGTCCTTTTCACGTATTTCGGGATATTCTTGACCGCTGTCCAGTGACCCTCTCCTGGATTACTTTGGTACCTCCCTGCTAAACTAATAGCAAGGCACACATCAGGTCTGGTACACAGCATTTCATACATGATAGAACCTATGGCTGAAGCATAGGGAATGACTTTCATTTTTCTCTCTATCTTCTGCAGTGGCCGGGCATTGAGTCTGACTCAACTTCACACCTTGTAACACAGGCAAGAAACCTTTCTTTGCTTGATCCATTTTGAACTTCTTCAAAACTTTGTCAAGGTATGTGCTTTGTGAAAGTCCAATTAAGCGTCTTGATCTATCTCTATAGATCTTGATGCCCAATATATAAGCAGCTTTACCGAGGTCTTTCACTGAAAAACTCTTATTCAAGTATCCTTTTATGCTATTCAAAAATTCAGTATCATTTTCGATCAACAATATGCCATCCACATATAATATCAGAAATGCTACAGAGCTCCCACTCACTTTCTTGTAAATACAGGCTTCCCCAAAAGTCTGTATAAATCCATATGCTTTGATCACACTATCAAAGCGTATATTCCAACTCCGAGATGCTTGCACCAGTCCATAAATGGACCGCTGGAGCTTGCACACTTTGTTAGCACCTTTTGGATCGACAAAACCTTATGGTTGTATCATATACAACTCTTCTTTAAGATATCCATTAAGGAATGCAGTTTTGACATCCATTTGCCAAATTTCATAATCATAAAATGCGGCAATTGCTAACATGATTCGCACAGACTTAAGCATCTTTACGGGTGAGAAGGTCTCATCATAGTCAACTCCTTGAACTTGTTGAAAACCTTTCGCAACAAGTCGAGCTTTGTAGATAGTAACATTACCGTCAGCGTCAGTCTTCTTCTTGAAGATCCATTTATTCTCTATGGCTTACCGATCACCGGGCAAGTCAACCAAAGTCCATACTTTGTTCTCATACATGGATCCCATCTCAGATTTCATGGCCTCAAGCCATTTTGCGGAATCTGGGCTCATCATCGCTTCCTCATAGTTCGTAGGTTCGTCATGGTCAAGTAACATGACTTCCAGAACAGGATTACCATACCACTCTGGTGCGGATCTTACTCTGGTTGACCTACGAGGTTCAGTAGTAACTCGGTCAGAAGTTCCATGGTCATCATCATTGGCTTCCTCACTTACAGGTGTAGGAATCACTGGAACTAATTTCTGTGATAAACTACTTTCCAATAAGGGAGCAGGTACTATTACCTCATAAAGTTCTACTTTCCTCCCACTCACTTCTTTCGAGAGAAACTCCTTCTCTAGAAAGGATCCATTCTTAGCAACGAATATCTTGCCTTCAGATCTGTGATAGAAGGTGTACCCAACAGTCTCCTTTGGGTATCCTATGAAGACACATTCTCCGATTTGGGTTCGAGCTTATTAGGTTGAAGCTTTTTCACATAAGCATCGCAGCCCCAAACTTTAAGAAACGACAACTTGGGTTTCTTGCCAAACCATAGTTCATAAGGTGTCGTCTCAACGGATTTAGATGGTGCCCTATTTAACGTGAATGCAGTCGTCTCTAAAGCATAACCCCCAAAATGATAGCGGTAAATCAGTGAGAGACATCATAGATCGCACCATATCTAGTAAAGTACGATTACAACGTTCGGACACACGATTACGTTGTGGTGTTCCAGGTGGCGTGAGTTGCGAAACTATTCCGCATTGTTTCAAATGAAGACCAAACTCGTAACTCAAATATTCTCCTCCATGATCTGATCAAAAAAACTTTATTTTCTTGTTATGATGATTTTCCACTTCACTCTGAAATTCTTTAAACTTTTCAAATGTTTCAGACTTATGTTTCATCAAGTAGATATACCCATATCTGCTCAAATCATCTGTGAAGGTAAGAAAATAACGATACCCGCCGCGAGCATCAACACTCATCGGACTGCATACATCAATATTTATTATTTCCGACAAGTCTGTTGCTCACTCCATTGTTCCGGAATGGAGTCTTAGTCATCTTGCCCATGAGGCATGGTTCGCAAGCATCAAGTGATTCATAATCAAGAGATTCCAAAGGTCCATCTGCATGGAGTTTATTCATGCGCTTTACACCAATATGACCTAAACGGCAGTGCCACAAATAAGTTGCACTATCATTATTAAACTTATATCTTTTGGCTTCAATACTATGAACATATGTATCACTACTATCAAGATTTAGTAAAAACAGACCACTCATCAAGGGTGCATGACCATAAAAGATATTATTCATATAAACAGAACAACCATTATTCTCTAATTTAAATGAATAACCGTCTCGCGTCAAACAAGATCCAGATATAATGTTCATGCTCAACGCTGGCACCAAATAACAATTATTTAGGTCTAAAACTAATCCCGAAGGTAGATGTAGAGGTAGCGTGCCGACGGCGATCACATCGACTTTGGAACCATTTCCCACGCGCATCGTCACCTCGTCCTTAGCCAATCTTCACTTAATCCGTAGCCCCTGTTTCGAGTTGCAAATATTATCAACAGAACCAGTATCAAATACCCAGGCGGTACTGCGAGCATTAGTAAGGTACACATCAATAACATGTATATCAAATATACCTTTCACTTTGCCATCCTTCTTCTCTGCTAAATACTTGGGGCAGTTCCGCTTCCAGTGACCAGTCCCTTTGCATTAGAAGCACTCAGTCTCAGGTTTAGGTCCAGACTTGGGCTTCTTCACTTGACCAGCAACTTGCTTGGTGTTCTTCTTGAAGTTCCCCTTCTTCCCTTTACCCTTTTTCTTGAAACTGGTGGTCTTGTTGACCAGCAACACTTGATGCTCCTTCTTGATTTCTACCTCCGCAGCCTTTAGCATTGCGAAGAGCTCGGGAATTGTCTTATCCATCCCTTGCATATTATAGTTCATCACGAAGCTCTTGTAGCTTGGTGGCAGTGATTGAAGAACTCTGTCAATGACACTATCATCAGGAAGATTAACTCCCAGTTGAGTCAAGTGGTTGTGGTACCCAGACATTCTGAGTATATGTTCACTGACAGAACTATTCTCCTCCATTTTGCAGCTGTAGAACTTATTGGAGACTTCATATCTCTCAATCCGGGCATTTGCTTGAAATATTAACTTCAACTCTTGGAACATCTCATATGCTCCATGACATTCAAAACGTTGTTGAAGTCCCGGTTCTAAGCCGTAAAGCATGGCACACTGAACTATCGAGTACTCATCAGCTTTGCTCTGCCAGACGTTCATAACATCTGGCGTTGCTCCTGCGGCAGGTTTGTCACCTAGCGGTGCTTCCAGGACGTAATTCTTCTATGCAGCAATGAGGATAATCCTCAAGTTATGGACCCATTACGTGTAATTTCTACCATCATCTTTCAACTTAGCTTTCTCTAGGAACGCATGAAAATTCAACGGAACAACGGCATGGGCCATCTATCTACAACAACATAGACATGCAAAATACTATTAGGTACTAAGTTCATGATAAATTAAATTTCAATTAATCATATTACTTAAGAACTCCCACTTAGATAGACATCCCTCTAATCATCTAAGTGATCATGTGATCCATATCAACTAAACCATGTCCGATCATCACGTGAGATGGAGTAGTTTCCAATGGTGAACATCACTATGTTGATCATATCTACTATATGATTCACGCTCGACCTTTCGGTCTCAGTGTTCCGAGGCCATATCTGCATATGCTAGGCTCGTCAAGTTTAACCCGAGTATTCTGCATGTGCAAAACTGGCTTGCACCCGTTGTATGTGAACGTAGAGCTTATCACACCCGATCATCACGTGGTGTCTTGGCACGACGAATTGTAGCAACGGTGCATACTCAGGGAGAATACTTATACCTTGAAATTTAGTGAGAGATCATCTTATAATGCTACAGTCGAACTAAGCAAAATAAGATGCATAAAGGATAAACATCACATGCAATCAATATAAGTGATATGATATGGCCATCATCATCTTGTGCCTTTGATCTCCATCTCCAAAGCACCGTCATGATCACCATCGTCACCGGCTTGACACCTTGATCTCCATCGAAGCATCGTTGTCATCTCGCCAACTATTGCTTCTATGACTATCGCTACCGCTTAGTGATAAAGTAAAGCAATTACATGGCGGTTGCATTTCATACAATAAAGCGACAACCATATGGCTCCTGCCAGTTGCCGATAACTCTGTTACAAAACATGATCATCTCATACAATAAAATTTAGCATTATGTCTTGACCATATCACATCACAACATGCCCTGCAAAATGAAGTTAGACGTCCTCCACTTTGTTGTTGCAAGTTTTACGTGGCTGCTACGGGCTGAGCAAGAACCGTTCTTACCTACGCATCAAAACCACAACGATTTTTCGTCAAGTGTGCTGTTTTAACCTTAAACAAGGACCGGGCGTAGTCACACTCGATTCAACTAAAGTTGGAGAAACTGACACCCACTAGACACCTGTGTGCGAAGCACGTCGGTAGAACTAGTCTCGCGTAAGCGTACGCGTAATGTCAGTCTAAGTCGCTTCATCCAATAATACCGCTGAATCAAAGTATGACATGCTGGTAAGCAGTATGACTATTACCGCCCACAACTCTTTGTGTTCTACTCGTGCATATAACATCTACGCATAGACCTGGCTCTGATGCCACTGTTAGGGAACGCAGTAATTTCAAAAAAAATCCTATGCACACGCAAGATCTATCATGGTGATGCATAGAAACGAGAGGGGAGAGTGTAGTCCACGTACCCTCGTAGACCGTAAGCGGAAGCGTTATGACAACGCGGTTGATGTAGTCGTACTGTTGGAGATATGCCCTAGAGGCAATCATGTATGATGATATTTCCTATGTGTTTATGAATAAAGATAGTCCTTGGACATTGTCAATGATGTGTATCAGCAAGTATGTGACTTGTTTGTGGGACTATGCATTGTATGATGACTGTCCTAAAAGGTCCTTAGTCGAAAGGGCTGTGTGGACGCGCAGCCGACTAGACTAGCATATGACACGGTCGATGGCTTGGTCTCACTAGCCATGGAGCATTGGATGCTAAATGGATAATATGGACTTGGAAAGATCTGGTCGGATTCGACGTAGTCGGATCCGAGTCGAGATAAGGTCCGAGTCGGACAGACCCAACTATGAGACGCAGCGATATGTCATCTGTGAGTCTCTAGTGCAACATATGTTCTATGTCCTAAGACCTGAGCTGGCGCATGTACTCGGGATAGTGACAGACTTGCTTTGGGCCGACCAAACGCTACTCCATGACTGGGTAGTTACAAAGGTAGGTTACAGGCTTGTCCTGACCCATGCTGCGAGACATGGTCGAGCAAGATGGGATTTGCCCCTCCGATCAGGAGAGATATACTCTGGGCCCCTCGTGTGATCCGACCAGGATAAGCATGGCCATGTGACAAGGATTGTGAGATAATCCGGATAGTGGTCGGCATCACTGGAACGAGAAAGAGGTCGGGCTAGCACAAGGATGACAGACTCGCCTTGAGCCCGACAACATATATCATGTGGCAAAAGGAATGGAAGTATGATGTACAGGTTCGCCTAACCAGCTTCATAGTCTGCTTGGTATTCAGCATGCCTTGCTAGAGGCCGCTACCAATCATGCAGTTCGGAGGTGATCCGAACTATGACCAAGCCGGCTTGAACCTAAGGGGTCGCGCGCTTAAGGGAAGGAACCCACGAGGTCCGGTCTGGGGACACTGGTCGGATGTGATCCGAGCTGTATCCGGATTGTGGCCGAGTAGACTTATGGGCTTTTAGGGTCCGTGCAAGGCCCAAGTGTTGAGCCCGTGACGGACGCCTATATAAAGTGGGGTGTGGCACACTCATGCGGTTGATCGCTTCGGCGCTGTCACTAGGGTTTGCATGTGTTGCGAATAGACACCTCCACTCACCGCCGGTTGTGTGATCGGACCTAGCAGTCCCCCGCACAACGTTCCTCCTGCACGCGCGGATACCGTTAGAGGTGGTGCACCTGCGCCGCTCCGGTGAACTTGTATGTGGGATCGGACGACCGACTGTTCGAGGGAGATCGCACGAGGAGGAGACAATCCACGCGGATGCGCTGTCCCAACTCTTCTTCCACTGCACGGCACTGCGCGTCTAGTGGTAACGAACTGTGATCCATCTCCCGTAGCATGTTCTTGGTTGTTCTGCGCGTAGGAAAATTTTAATTTGCAGTCAACGCACCCTACCGTAGAACCCAACAGTGGTATCAGAGTCTCTGCTATAGGATTTGGTTTCAGATCGTATGCATATTAGATATGTGGAGGCGACAGATGAGATCTATTGTCGTTGATAAGATCGTCTATGTGCACGGTTGATGAGATCAACTGCACATGGGGGATGATGTGGCTATGTTTTCTGATAATCGGGATCGATGAGGTCGTGACACAATCTACCCCTACTAGTCATTCATCCACCATCGGGGTTAACAGTGAAACGTAAATCCGAATCGGATTCGCGATGATCGATGAGATCGGTCAGATCAGAGAATTCAGCGTGATCGGAGTTCAGATGTGATCTGTGATTTCCGAAAACGTCCGGCGCTGCCCCTTCGAACCCCGCCCGCTAACCGGCTAGCGGGACCGCCGTGTGCGTAGCGCCTTGTATTTCGTACCCGACACACAAACCGGTAGAATGCGATTCTATGCATAACTTTGTTTTGCAGGTTTGATGTGAATAGTATGGCTCATGTGTATGTGATGCATGTGTGTAATTTATACATGGCCTGCGCGTTGTGTTTGTTAGCCGGCAGGAGCCAAAGTGCTATCATTATATTGTATAACGACCTGCGTGTCGACTTGTGACTCTATGTAAAATTCATTACTAGTTGTAGTAGTTGGATAATAGAGATCAGGTTGGTGGCTTGGCGTCCGGGCGTGACAAACAAGATGGAGTTCCTAGATGGTCATCGGAGTTGGAGCCGACCTGGAAGAACGTCCATGAAGGAGCCATACTATTTCACAATATATGTTTATTTGTGATTGTTATGCTTCTTGTTTTCTATGCATGTTAGAATGGTAGAAAGATCCCTCATGAATATCAAGCGAATTGCCATCCCCGATGTTGCACCTTCACACGTCAAGTACGTCTAGTAGTGGGCTCATAAAATTGAGGTGCTGCTGGATGTCCTTGAACTGAAGGGTTCGTGTCGGACACGGACATGCACTGCATCAGGTTAACTTGACAAGGCTATCAAAACGGTTTTGGGCCTTGTGGCAAAGAAGGTTGGGGGCCGGGGTATGAGATACCTTCCCGACCGACAGGAGTCGTATAGAGATACGATTAGCAAGGAGTTGCTTACCGAATAGGCATGTTGTCTAGCAGTCACGCTAAAGCTCACTAGTCGCATGTGCTAGTCGGATCCTGAATCACTGAGAGTTTGCGGAGGGATGCCAACTTCAGTGGGAGTATTATCGTTTAAGGCTAGAATTACTCTACATATACACATTGCTTAGTGATTGCATATTTTCTGTTGTAGATCAATGGCACCACCTGCTCAACCCAACTTTGTATTGAAATCAATTCTGGAAAAGGATAAACTGAATGGAACAAACTTTACCACCTGGTATAGAAATCTAAGAATTGTTCTCAAGCATGATAAAAAGGAACATGTTCTAGAGGATCCACTTCCAGGGGAACCTGCCGATAATGCTAGTGCCACAGCTAAGAATGCCTACCAGAAACTCGTTGATGAATCAACGGAGATCAGCTGTCTGATGCTGGCTTGTATGGAGCCTGATTTGCAACAGCATTTCGAAATGTTGAGGCTTACGATATGATCGAGAGTCTCAAGAGCATGTTTCAGACACAGGCTAGGACCGAAAGGTTCAACGTCTGGCGATCCTTGATGGATTGCAAGCTGAAGGAAGGTGATCCACTGAGCCCACATGTGATCAAGATGATCGGATATGTGCAAGCTTTGGATAGGTTGGGCTTCCCGCTCTTGGATGAGCTGGCTACAGATGCAGTTCTGGGTTCTCTTCCGCCTAGCTATGGGACGTTCATCTCGAACTATCATATGCACGGCATGGATAAGAAGCTCACTGAATTGCATGGGATGCTCAAAGTGGCAGAGCATGATATTAAGAAAGGCACGCATCAAGTGTTGATGGTGCAGAAATTGGCTAAGTTCAAGAAGAGTTGGTCTAAGAAAAAGGCTAAGGCAAAGGGCACGGAGACGGTAACCTCCGCCGCTGCGCCAAAGTCTGGACCGAACTCAAAGACCATTTGCTACCATTGCAAGGAAACTGGTCATTGGAAGAGGAACTGTAGCAAGTGGCTTGCAGAGCATGGCAAGAAGGCCGGAAATGCTTCTTCAGGCAAAGGTACACTTGTTGCATATGTTATCGACATTTACCTTGCTGACATACCTAGTAGCTCTTGGGTATTTGATACCGGATCCGTTGTTCATATTTGCAACTCGATGCAGGGGCTGGTAAGAACTAGGCGTGTGGCACAAGGGGAGATTGACATCAGGGTCGGCAACAAAGCAAGAGTTGCTGCGTTGGAGGTCGGCACGATGCAGCTCCAGCTTCCTTCTGGATTTATTTTGGAATTGAATAATTGTTATTACATTCCTGCACTTAGTCGGAACATTATTTCTGCCTCATGTTTGATGAGTCAGGGTTATGAATTCAATTTAAAGGACAATGGTTGTTCATTTTATTTGAATGGTATGTTCCACGGCTATGCACCCATTGTTGATGGGCTATTTATATTGAATCTGGAACAGGAACCGGTCTATAACGTGAATGTCAAGAGGCATAAGCCTAATGAGATAAATCCGACATACTTCTGGCATTGCCGGCTTGGACACATTAGTCTGAAACGCATGAAGAAGCTCCATGATGATGGGCTCCTAACTTCGTTCGACTTTGGGTCGTTCGAGACATGTGAATCATTCTTGCTCGGCGAGATGACTAAGTCTCCTTTCGCAAAGAGTTGCGAGAGGGCATCCGATCTGTTGGAACTTATACATAGTGATGTGTGTGGTCCAATGAGCACAACTGCCAGAGGTGGCTATCAGTACTTCGTGACTTTCACCGACGACTTGAGTAGATATGGATATATCTATTTGATGAGGCACAAGTCGGAAACTTTTGAAAAGTTCAAAGAGTTTCAGAACGAGGTTGAGAATAAGCTCGGCAAGACTATAAAACTTCTACGATCAGATCGTGGAGGTGAGTACATGAGGCAGGAGTTTGATGACCATCTGAAAATCCGAGGTATAGTACCTCAGCTCACACCTCCGGGTACGCCACAGAGAAACGGCGTGTCTGAACGGAGGAATAGGACCTTGTTGGACATGGTCCGGTCTATGATGAGCAAATCGGATTTACCCTTGTCATTCTGGGGATACGCTCTAGAAACTGCAGCTTTCACACTTAACAGGGTACCATCAAAATCCGTAGACAAGACACCACATGAGATGCGGACCGGGAAGAGTCCCAGATTGTCTTTTCTAAAGATTTGGGGCTATGAAGCATTTGTCAAGCGACTTATGTTAGACAAGCTTACACCTAAGTCGGATAAGTGCATATTCGTGGGATATCCGAGGGAAACCTTGGGATATAGCTTCTACAACCGGGAAGAGAATAAAGTGTTTGTTGCTCGTAACGGGGTTTTCCTTGAGAAAGAGTTTCTCAGTCGGGAGGCCAGTGGGAGGACGGTCCGACTTGAAGAAATTCGAGGACCACTTGGGGACGGCTTGGCTGGTGATGAGATCATACCGGGGTCAGTCAGGGAACCCGTAGTGGAAGCGGCACCGGAACCACGGAGGTCAGAGAGATTACGCAGAGTGCGCGATGTATTGTTGCTGGAAAGCGACGAGCCGGCCACATATGCAGAAGCGATGGTGAGCCTAGATTCCGAGGCATGGCTGGAGGCCATGAGATCCGAGTTAAAGTCCATGGATGAGAATCAAGTCTGGGACTTGGTTGATCCGCCGCCTGGCGTAAAAGCCATTGGTTGCAAATGGGTCTTTAAGAAGAAAACCGATGTGGATGGAAATGTTCAGATCCACAAAGCTCGGCTTGTCGCTAAGGGTTATGGACAAGTTCAAGGAATTGACTACGACGAGACTTACTCGCCGGTAGCGATGCTGAAGTCGGTGAGGATCGTACTAGCTATAGCTGCATATTTCGATTACGAGATATGGCAGATGGATGTCAAGACGGCTTTCCTCCATGGAAATTTAACCGAGGACGTGTATATGATACAGCCCGAGGGTTTTGTCGATCTGACTAGCACTAGTAAGGTATGCAAGCTCAAGAGATCGATTTATGGGTTGAGGCAAGCATCTCGGAGCTGGAATATTCATTTTGATGAGGTCGTCACTGGTCTCGGTTTCATTAAAAGCGAAGAGGACGCTTGTTTATACAAGAAGTTAAGTTGGAGCTCGATAGTGTTTTTGATCTTGTATGTGGATGACATACTACTGATCGGAAATGATGTTTCGATGCTGAACTCGGTCAAGGAGTCATTGAATGGCAAGTTTTCGATGAAGGACCTTGGCGAGGCAATGTACATTTTAGGCATTAAGATCTATAGAGATAGATCGAGGAGGCTGCTCGGCTTAAGCCAAAGCATGTACATAGATAAAGTGTTGAAGCGGTTCAACATGAGTGAGGCAAAGAAAGGGTTCTTGCCACTCTCACATGGTATAAGGCTAAGCGAGACTCAGAGTCCTTCGACATCTGATGAGCGAAGCAGGATGAGTAGGATTCCGTATGCCTCGGCAACCGGATCCATCATGTATGCCATGATATGTACAAGGCCCGATGTTGCTTTTGCAATAAGCCTAACAAGCAGATACCAGGCCAACCCAGGTGAGAGTCACTGGGCAGCGGTAAAGACTATTTTGAAGTACCTGAAAAGGACTAAAGAGATGTTCCTAGTTTATGGAGGTGACAAAGAGCTCGGTGTAAGGGGTTACGCCGATGCTAGTTTCCAAACCGACAGAGATGATTGTCGATCACAGTCCGGATTCGTGTACGTCATGAACGGAGGAGCAGTGAGCTGAATGAGTTCCAAGCAAGATACGGTGACCGATTCTACCACAGAAGCCGAATACATTGCGGCTTGTGAAGCTGCGAAGGAAGGTGTTTGGATCCGGAACTTTCTGGATGATCTTGGTATTTTCCCAGCCTCGGTAAAACCGTTGGACCTTTATTGTGATAATTCTGGTGCCATCGCACAAGCCAAGGAGTCGAGGAATCACCACAAGGTCAGACACATAGATCGGAAATATCACCTGATACGAAAGATCGTAAAGAATGGTGATGTAGAGTTATGGAAAATTCACACGGATGCAAATGTTGCAGATCTGTTGACTAAGACGCTTCCACAACCCAAGCATGAGGGGCGCGTTAGAGCTATGGACATTCGATGTCTATTTGATTGACTCTAGTGCAAGTGCGAGACTGTTGGAGATATGCCCTAGAGGCAATCATGTATGATGATATTTCCTATGTGTTTATGAATAAAGATAGTCCTTGCACATTATCAATGATGTGTATCAGAAAGTACGTGACTAGTTTGTGGGACTATGCATTGTATGATGACTGTCCTAAAAGGTCCTTAGTCGAAAGGGCTGTGTGCACGCGCAGCCGACTAGACTAGCATATGACACGGTCGATGGCTTGGTCTCACTAGCCATGGAGCATTGGATGCTAACCGGATAATATGGACTTGGAAGGATCTGGTCGGATTCGATGTAGTCGGATCCGAGTCGAGATAAGGTCCGAGTCGGACAGACGTAGCGATATGTCATCTGTGAGTCTCTAGTGCAACATATGTTCTATGTCCTGACCTGAGCTGGCGCATGTACTCGGGATGGTGACAGACTTGCTTTGGGCCGACCAAACGCTACTCCGTGACTGGGTAGTTACAAAGGTAGGTTACAGGCTTGTCCAGACCCATGCTGCGAGACATGGTCGAGCAAGATGGGATTTGCCCCTCCGATCAGGAGAGATATACTCTGGGCCCCTCGTGTGATCCGGCCAGGATAAGCATGGCCATGCAACAAGGATTATGAGATAATCCGGATAGTGATCGGCATCACTCGAACGAGAAAGAGGTCGGGCTAGCACAAGGATGACAGACTCGCCTTGAGCCCGACAACATATATCGTGTGGCAAAAGGAATGGAAGTATGATGTACAGGTTCACCTAACCAGCTTCATAGTCTGCTTGGTATTCGGCATGCCTTGCTAGAGGCCGCTACCAATCATGCAGTTCGGAGGTGATCCGAACTGCGACCAAGCCGGCTTGAACCTAAGGGGTCGCGCGCTTAAGGGAAGGAACCTACGAGGTCCGATCTGGGGACACTGGTCGGATGTGATCCGAGCTGTATCCGGATTGTGGCCGAGTAGACTTATGGGCTTTTAGGGTCCGTGCAAGGCCCAAGTGTTGAGCCCGCGACGGACGCCTATATAAAGTGGGGTGCGGCACACTCATGCGGTTGATCGCTTCGGCGCTGTCACTAGGGTTTGCATGTGTTGCGAATAGACACCTCCACTCGCCGCCGGTTGTGTGATCCGACCTAGCAGTCCGCCGCACGATGTTCCTCCTGCTCGCGCGGATACCGTTAGAGGTGGTGCGCCTGCGCCGCTCTGGTGAACTTGTATGTGGGATCGGACGACCGACTGTTCGAGGGAGATCGCACGAGGAGGTGACGATCCACGCGGACGCGCTGCCCCAACTCTTCTTTCGCTGCACGGCACTGCGCGTCTAGTGGTAACAAACTGTGATCCATCTCCCGTAGCATGTTCTTGGTTGTTCTGCACGTAGGAAAATTTTAATTTGCAGTCGACGCACCCTACCGTAGAACCCATTACGTACGTCTTCACAATCCGACCGATCCTAGTACCGAAAGTACGGCACCTCTACGATCTGCACACGTTCGGCTTGGTGACGTCCCACGGACTCTCGATCCAGCTGAGTGTCGAGGGAGAGCTTCGTCAGCACGACGGCGTGATGACGGTGATGATGAAGTTATCGACGCAGGGCTTCGCCTAAGCACTACAACGATATGACCAAGGTGGAAATCTGTGGAGGGGGGCACCGCACACGGCTCAACAATCAAGTTATGTGTCCATGGGGTGCCCCCTCCCCCGTATATAAAGGAGTGGAGGAGGGGGAGGGCCGGCCCTCTATGGCGCGCCCAAGTGGAGTCCTACTCCCACCGAGAGTAGGATTCCCCCCCCATCCCTAGTTGGATTAGGAGAGGAAGGAAGGGGAGAGAGGGGAAAGGAAAGGGGGGTCGGCCCCCACCCAATTCGGATTGGGCTTGGGGGGAGCGCGCCCCCTCCTAGGCTCCCTTCTCCTCTCCCCCACTATGGCCCAATAAGGCCCATATACTTCTCGAAGGGTTCCGGTAACCTCCCGGTACTCCAGTAAATGCCCGAACTCACCCGGAACCATTCCGATGTCCAAACATAGTCATCCAATATATCGATCTTTATGTCTCGACCATTTTGAGACTCCTCGTCATGTCCGTGATCATATCCGGGACTCCGAACAACCTTCGGTACATCAAAACACATAAACTCATAATACCGATTGTCACCGAACGTTAAGCGTGCGGACCCTACGGGTTCGAGAACTATGTGGACATGACCGAGACTCATCTCCGGTCAATAACCAATAGCGGAACCTGGATGCTCATATTGGTTCCTACACATTCTACGAAGATCTTTATCGGTCAAACCGCACAACAACATACGTAGTTCCCTTTGTCATCGGTATGTTACTTGCCCGAGATTCGATCGTCGGTATCTCAATACCTAGTTCAATCTCGTTACCGGCAAGTCTCTTTACTCATTCCATAATGCATCATCCCGCAACTAACTCATTAGTCACAATGCTTGCAAGGCTTATAGTGATGTGCATTACCGAGAGGGCCCAGAGATACCTCTCTGATACTCGGAGTGACAAATCCTAATCTCGATATATGCCAACTCAACAAACACCATCAGAGACAACTGTAGAGCATCTTTATAATCACCCAGTTATGTTGTGACGTTTGATAGCACACTAAGTGTTTCGCCGGTATTCGGGAGTTGCATAATCTCATAGTCATAGGAACATGTATAAGTTATGAAGAAAGCAATAGCAACAAACTAAACGATCATATTGCTAAGCTAACGGATGGGTCAAGTCAATCACATCATTCTCTAATGATGTGATCCCGTTTATCAAATGACAACTCTTTCTCCATGGCTAGGAAACTTAACCATCTTTGATTAACGAGCTAGTCAAGTAGAGGCATACTAGTGACACTCTGTTTGTCTATGTATTCACACATGTACTAAGTTTCCGGTTAATACAATTCTAGCATGAATAATAAAAATTTATCATGATATAAGGAAATATAAATAACAACTTTATTATTGCCTCTAGGGCATATTTCCTTCAGGACCCACCCGGTCGAAGCGTACATAGCATTGTCATTCTGGTCGCGAATGTGTTCGTACATACTGGTCGATGTAGAGGCGTGTGTGTATCATAGTAGAGGCGCGCACGTAGCATGTACATGTACGTATAGCGGCCAGGGTGCAAGAAAGTAAATACGGCCACATACGTACATACGGGCGGGGTCTCGAACGCCTACTCGCGCATACGTACGGCTAGGGCTCGTGTACATGGCTGGGTCGGAACGGAGAAACTGCGTCGTCGTCGTGTTCATGGGGAGGCAACGAAATGCGTCATGTTCATCGGGAGGCAACGGAACGCGTGCTTTTCATCGGGAGCCAACCGGCTTGGACGGAACAGCCGATGGAAACGAGGCCTGGCGTACCGCAGAACGGATGAAACGGCCTTGTGTTCGACCGGCCACGGTCGAAACGGGATCATGTTCATCGGGAGGGGTCTGGCGTACCGCAAAACGGAGGAAGTGGACCTCCTATGGTCGAAACGGGGTCCTGTTGATCGGGAGGGGTGTAGCGTACCGCAAAACAAAGGAAACGGACTTGTGTTGGAGTGCTACGGTCGAAACAGGGGTCTTGTTCATCGGGAGCGGTGTGGCATACCGCAAAGCGGGACTCCACGGGATATTGTTCATCTCCACCGTCGACCTCCTCCAACCTCCACGGGCTACTGTTCATCCACCGTCGACCTCCTCCAGCCTCCACCTGCGACTGTTCATCCACGGGCTCCCGTTCATCCAGCCTCCACCACGCGCTCCTCCATCGGCTACTGTTCAACCAGCCCTCTCCACAGGGTCCTGTTCAACCACCCCTCCACGGGCTACTGTTCATCCAGCCCTCCACCGGCTACTGTTCAACCAGCCCTCCATGGGTTCCTGTTCATCCAACCCTCCACGGGGTCCTATTCAACCAGCCCTCCATGGGGTCCTGTTCATCCACCGGCTCGATCGATCGGGGTACTGTTCATCCAGCGGTAACGGCCTCTACTACCACGGGGTCCTGTTCATCCAACCCCCCACTGGGAACTGTTCATCCAACCCCCCCCAACAACGCTCACTTTTCATCCAGAGGCAGCATCGATCGGCTTCAGTTAGCAGCAGTAGCGAAGGAATCACTCGGGTTCAGTTAACAACAAGGGATCGATCGCTCGGGTTCAGTAACGTAGCTAGTACAATCGCTCGGGTTCAGTTAGAGCCCAACGCCTCGCTTGGGTTCAGTTAGAGCGCAACGCCTCACACACATGCGCGTACATATGAGAGAAACGCACATCGCTCGGCCCCCGACCACCCACCGTAACCAAGAACTCCCTGATATTTTCCTCGCCCTCGCTTCTACCACGGTTTTTTCCGTCATGGATGGCCCAAAGAATGTCATGCAGCTGCGTCTCCGGCCCGCCCAGGACAAAAAGCCCATTTTATGTCATGATTTTTTGTCATAGATGTAGGACCCCACCACATCTAGGATAATACCGGGTTTTGTCACAATTATGGTCATAGAAGTGTCATAAGTATGACAGGAAAAAAATTCGTTCGGCCCAAAATGTCACGGATGTGTCTTGTTTTGTAGTGTATGTATGTTAATCTCCTTCGAGAGCTATTCGATCCTCTGTTCGGCCTTTCTACGCGAACACCGAACAGAGTCTCAGGGGCTACTATCTATACACAAGCATTCCTTTTTTATAGTTAAAAAGTATTACATCACATACCTCAAAGCCTCTCAGAAGGCTAGTATAGGCCTCGTTCAATCCGCTTTTAGTGGACCGAACCTTTTCAACCACCGTACCCATAAGGGTACGATGTTCCTCCACAATGGAGGCACTTTGAAGTGCTTCCACCAGAGTGTCCGGCGCCTCCGGATTGATAGAGGTCGCTGGTGGGGTTGACGCACCCCCTTCTTTTGACGGAGGCTGCTCACCTGATTCCGGAACCGTGCGGGTCTCCGGAATAACATTTGTTTGTGGGCCAAATTGGACATGACCCCCGTCGCCAGTCTCCATGGGGGTCAGTTCCCCCATGTTCTCGGCAGCAGAGGTATCACCCTCTGGCGCTGCCTTGACGGCTCCCCGCACCTCTCCCTGACCCGGAAGGGTCCTTCGGGACAACACTTCGGTGTTGTCTGTAGCAGTGGGGGGAGGCCGGTGGAGGTGACTCGCTCTCCATCATGTTCGGACCCAGCGAATTCCCAGAAGATGAGGATCGCTGGGGAGGTCACGAGCCAGACTACAACACGCAATTCAATGTGTTAAAATCACAAGGCGAAAAGCCGAATATACATACAGTGCCCTTGAGTACTTACGATCCGGCCAGGGGCTTCGCCCTGGGGCGCCACTCGGGGACGTCGGCGGCATCCGATTCGGAATCATCCGTAAGGGAGATTCTCCCTTTCTTGGATGCCTCCGCCTCAAGATCCACGGAGGGCCCCCTTTTCTTCTTTCCCCCCTTAAGGGGAGAATTGCTCTCTTCCTCCTCTTCTTCATCGTCGTCATGAGAGGAGAGAGTTTTGGTATCTTCGGACACTACGTCTGAAGCGCCTTTATGGCGGAGGCCACCTTTGGCCTCCTTGCCCTTCTTATTTTCCGGTGCCTGATACGGCGCCGGAACCAGCATCCTCGTTAGCAAAGGAATGGCTGGGTCTTCGGGTAGTGGAGCCGGGTAGTGGATCCGCTCCGCCTTCTTTGTCCAGCCCTGTGAGGAGAGCGGAAAGCTTAGTATACTCCTCGGATCTACAAATTAAGGTTATCAGAAAACTTACGGGAGTGGCCGGACGAGTGTGGTCGAGGCCGAGGTCTTCGGTCGTTTTCGGCCACGACTTCTTGGCCTTGAAAAGTAGCTTCCATATGTCTTCGTGCGTTGTGCCGAAGAACCGCTGCAAGGTCCGGGGACCGGCCGGATCGAACTCCCACAGATACTGAGTCCGGCGTTGGCAGGGGAGAATCCGGCGAAAAAGCAACACCTGGATCACACTGGCGAGACTGGTGTTCTTATCTATCACGTTCTTGACGCGCTTCTGCAGTGTCATTACCTCGTCGGACGACACCCAATCCAGGCCCTTGTTGAGCCAGGATGTGAGCTGCATTGGAGGCCCGGACTTAAACTCGGGAGTGGCGGCCCATGCGGTATCACGAGGTTCCGTGATATAGAACCACTCCTGTTGCCATCCCTTCATGGTCTCCACAAAGGTGCCCTTGGGCCAGGTGACGTTGGGAAGCTTGCTCACCATAGTGCCGCCGCACTCTGCATGTTGACCATCAACCACTTTCGGCTTCACATTGAAGACCTTGAGCAATAGGCTGAAGTGTGGGGGATGCGGAGGAATGCCTCACACACGACGATGAACGCCGAAATGTTGAGGAAGGAATTCGGGGCTAGATCATGGAAATCTAGCCCGTAGTAAAACATGAGACCGCGGGCGAAAGGATGGAGGGGAAACCCTAATCCATGAAGGAAGTGGGGGATGAATACTACCCTCTCATTGGGCTCCGGAGTGGGGACGATCTGCTTTTTGGCCGGAAGCCGGTGGGTGATTTCCTTGGCTAGGTACCCCGCCTCCCGAAGTTCCTTGATGTTTTCCTCCATAACGGAGGAGACCATCCACTTGCCCTGCGCTCCAGATCCGGACATGGCTGGAGTGTTTGCGGGGGATGGAAAGGATTGAAGCTTGGGCGCTGGAGCTCGAGGGTGGATGGGCTGAGGAGGAAGAAGGCGTGGGGTAAAAAGGTGGATCCTTACCCTCTTATAAAGGCATTGAATGTCAAGTGCCCCCTCCTCGGCCTTAAAATTTGCCTACTCCCAAGGCGTCGTGCGGATGGCGCGGTTGGATTACCCAAGCCCTCATTGATAAGAATCCCATAATAAGGGGGCACGATCTCTGCTTTGACAAGACGTGTCACCAGAGGTTGCATCTCAAAACGCGAAACGGGAGGTCAAGAAATGATTTGAAATAATGAAGTGTCCAGATGTAACGTCTCACTAGCAAAGCTGTCAGCAAAGACATACCATGTTCTTTGTATTATGCTCTTGCGGTTGTGGATTGTAACTGTTCGACAGAGCCGGATATAGTTCTTTTGATCAACTACTTTGAAGTGTTCGGAGGAGGAACCCACCTTGCAATGCCGAAGACAATCTGCGCGCCGGATACATCGTCATTGAAGCCTGGTGCAGGGGCTACTGAGGGAGTCCTGGATTAGGGGGTCCCCGGGCGTCCGGGCTATGTGACATGGGCCGGACTGGTGGGCCGTGAAGATACAAGATAGAGGGCTTTTCCCCGTGTCCGGATGGGACTCTCCTTTGCGTGGATGGCAAGCTTGGCGTTTGGACATGAAGATTCCTTTCTCTGTAAACCGACTCTGTACAACCCTAGTTCCCTCCGGTGTCTATGTAAACTGGAGGGTTTAGTGTGTAGAGGCAACCATAATCATCATATAGGCTAGACATCTAGGGTTTAGCCATTACGATCTCGAGGTAGATCAACTCTTGTAACCCATATACTCATCAAAGTCAATCAAGCAGGAAGTAGGGTATTACCTCCATTAAGAGGGCCCGAACCTGGGTAAACATTGTGTCCCCGTATCCTGTTACCTTTGATCCTTAGACGCACAGTTCGGGACCCCCTACCCGAGATCTGCCGGTTTTGGCACCGACACCGACAACTTGGGTTTCTTGCCAAACCACAGTTCATATGGTGTCGTATCAACGGATTTAGATGGTGCCCTATTTAACGTGAATGCAACCGTCTCTAAAGCATAACCCCAAAACGATAGCGGTAAATTAGTAAGAGACATCATAGATCGTACCATATCTAATAAACTATGGTTACGACATTTGGACACACCATTACGCTATGGTGTTCCAGGTGGCATGAGTTGCGAAACTATTCCACATTGTTTCAAATGAAGACCAAACTCATAACTCAAATATTCTCCTCCACAATCAGATCGTAGAAACTTTATTTTCTTGTTACGATGATTTTCCACTTCACTCTGAAATTCTTTGAACTTTTCAAATGTTTCATACTTATGTTTCATCAAGTAGATATACCCATATCTGCTCAAATCATCTGTGAAGGTCAGAAAATAACGATACCTGCCGCGAGCCTCAACACTCATCGGACCGCATACATCAGTATGTATTATTTCCAATAAGTCTGTTGCTCGCTCCATTGTTCCAGAGAACGGAGTCGTAGTCATCTTGCCCATGAGGCATGGTTCGCAAGCATCAAGTGATTCCAAAAGTCCATCAGCATGGAGTTTCTTCATGCGCTTTACACCAATATGACCTAAACGGCGGTGCCACAAATAAGTTGCACTATCATTATTGAACTTGCATCTTTTTGCCTCAATATTATGAATATGTGTATCACTACAATCAAGATTCAACAAAAATAGACCACTCAACAAGGGTGCATGACCATAAAAGATATTACTCATATAAATAGAACAACCATTATTCTCTGATTTAAATGAATAACCGTCTCGCATCAAACAAGATCCAGATATAATGTTCATGCTTCACGCTGGCACCAAATAACAATTATTCAGGTCTCAAACTAATCCCGAAGGTAGATGTAGAGGTAGCGTGTCGATGGTGATCACATCGACTTTGGAACCATTTTGCACGCGCATCGTCACCTCGTCCTTAGCCAATCTTCGTTTAATCTGTAACCCTGTTTTGAGTTGCAAATATGAGCAACAGAACCAGTATCAAATACCCAGGGGCTACTACGAGCATTAGTAAGGTACACATCAATAATATGTATATCAAATATACATTTCACTTTGCCATCCTTATTATCCGCCAAATACTTGGGGTAGTTCCGCTTCCAGTGACCAGTCCCTTTGCAGTAGAAGCACTCAGTCTCAGGCTTAGGTCCAGACTTGGGCTTCTTCACTTGAGCAGCAACTTGCTTGTCGTTCTTCTTGAAGTTCCCCTTCTTCCCTTTGCCCTTTTTCATGAAACTAGCGATCTTGTTAACCATCAACACTTGATGCTCCTTCTTGATTTCTACCTCTGCAGCCTTTAGCATTGCGAAGATCTCGGGAATCGTCTTATCCATCCCTTGCATATTATAGTTCATCCCGAAGCTTTGTAGCTTGGTGGCAGTGATTGAAGAACTCTGTCAATGACACTATCATCAGGAAGATTAACTCCCAGTTGAGTCAAGTGATTGTGGTACCCAGACATTCTGAGTATATGTTCACTGACAGAACTATTCTCCTCCATTTTGCAGCTATAGAACTTATTGGAGACTTCATATCTCTCAATTCGGGCATTTGCTTGAAATATTAACTTCAACTCCTGGAACATCTCATATGCTCCATGACGTTCAAAACGTCGCTGAAGTCCAGATTCTAAGCCGTAAAGCATGGCACACTGAACTATCGAGTAGTCATCAGCTTTGCTCTGCCAGACGTTCATAACGTCCAGAGTTGCTCCTGCAGTGGTGCTTCCAGGACGTAATTCTTTTGTGCAGCAATGAGGATAATCCTCAAGTTACGGACCCAGTCCGTGTAGTTGCTACCATCATCTTTCAACTTAGCTTTCTCTAGGAACGCATTAAAATTCAAGGGAACGGTAGCACGGGCCATTGATCTACAACAACATAGACATGCAAAATACTATCAGGTACTAAGTTCATGATAAATTAAAGTTCAATTAATCATATTACTTAAGAACTCCCACTTAGATAGACATCCCTCTAGTCATCTAAATGATTACGTGATCTATGTCAACTAAACCGTGTCCGATCATCACGTGAGATGGAGTAGTTTTCAATGGTGAACATCACTATGTTGATCATATCTACTATATGATTCACGTTCTATTTTTCGATCTCAGTGTTCCGAGGCCATATCTGCATATGCTAGGCTTGTCAAGTTTAACCCGAGTATTCTGCGTGTGCAAAACTGGCTTGCACCCGTTGTATGTGAACATAGAGCTTATCACACCCGATCATCACGTGGTGTCTCGGTACGACGAACTGTAGCAATGGTGCATACTCCGGGAGAACACTTATACCTTGAAATTTAGTGAGGGATCATCTTATAATGCTACCGCCGTACTAAGCAAAATAAGATGCATAAAGGATAAACATCACATGCAATCAAAATAAGTGATATGATATGTCCATCATCATCTTGTGCCTTTGATCTCCATCTTCAAAGCACCGTCATGATTACCATCGTCACCGGCTTGACACCTTGATCTCCATCGTAGCATCATTGTCGTCTCGCCAACTATTGCTTCTACGACTATCGCTACCGCTTAGTGATAAAGTAAAGCAATTACATGGCGATTGAATTTCATACAATAAAGCGACAGCCATAAGGCTCCTGCCATTTTCCGATAACTGTTACAAAACATGATCATCTCATACAACAATTTATATATCATAACGTCTTGACCATATCACATCACAGCAAGCCCTGCAAAAACAAGTTAGACGTCCTCTACTTTGTTGTTGCAAGTTTTACGTGGCTGATACGGGCTTCTAGTAAGAACCGTTCTTACCTACGCATCAAAAACACAATGATTTTTCGTCAAGTGTGTTGTTTTAACCTTCAACAAGGACCGGGCGTAGTCAAACTCGATTCAACTAAAGTTGGAGAAACAGACACCCGCCAGCCACCTGTGTGCGAAGCACGTCGGTAGAACCAGTCTCATGAATGCGGTCATGTAATGTCGGTCCGGGCCGCTTCATCCAACAATACCGCCGAATCAAAGTAAGACGTTGCTGGTAAGCAGTATGACTATTATCGCCCACAACTCATTGTTCTACTCGTGCATATAACATCTACGCATAGACCTGGCTCGGATGCCACTGTTGGGGAACGTAGTATTCCAAAAAAAATTCTTACGATCATGCAAGATGTATCTAGGAGAAGCATAGCAACGAGCGGGGAGAGTGTGTCCACGTACCCTCGTAGACCGAAAGCGGAAGAGTTTAGTAACGCAGTTGATGTAGTCGAACGTCTTCGCGATCCAACCGATCCAAGCACCGAACGTACGGCACCTCCGCGTTCAGCACACGTTCAGCTCGATGACGTCCCTCGAGCTCTTGATCCAGTTGAGGACGAGGGAGAGTTTCGTCAGCACAACGGCGTGGCGACGGTGATGATGAAGTTACCGGCGCAGGGCTTCGCCTAACCACTACGACGATATGACCGAGGTGTGTAACTGAGGAGGGGGGCACCGCACACAGCTAAGAGAAACTTTGGTGTGTCTTTGGGGTGCCCCCTCCCCCGTATATAAAGGAGGGGGGAAGAGGAGGCCGGCTGAGGGAGTCCTGGACTAAGGGGTCCTCGGACATCCGGCCTGTTATTCATTGGGCCGGACTGATGGGCCGTGAAGATGTGAAGGCCGAAGACTATAGCCGTGTCCGGATTGGACTCTCCTTGGCGTGGAGGCAAGCTAGGCGACCAACTATGAAGATTCCTTCTTATGTAACCGACCCCATGTAACCCTAGATCTCTCCGGTGTCTATATAAACCGGAGAGCGTAGTCCGGATAAGGGGATACTCATTACCATATTCACATAGGCTAGACTTCTAGGGTTTAGCCATTACGATCTCGTGGTAGATCAACTCTTGTAACACTCATATTCATCAAGATCAATCAAGCAGGAAGTAGGGTATTACCTCCATAGAGAGGGCCCGAACCTGGGTAAACATCGTGTCCCCCGTCTCCTGTTACCATCGATCCTAGATGCACAGTTCGGGACCCCCTACCCGAGATCCGCCGGTTTTGACACCGACATTGGTGCTTTCATTGAGAGTTCCACTGTGCCATCGATGAAAGGTTTGATGGCCCCTTCAATTGTCAATAATGACGTTGTCCAAGGAAGAACCTTCCTCCCCGAACAGATTTTTGTGTTCGGCGGCTTCGTACTGCGGGCCAACTCGCTTGGCCGTCTGGAGCAGATCAATAGCAATGCCCCTGGCCACCAGGAGATGGATCCTGTTGCTGCAACGGGCCCAGAACCAAAGCAGATCGTGCCCTCCGAAGCCACAAAGTCCGCGGCGTTGGAGCCGCACACGGACTCGACATCTTGCAATGTTTGCGTCAATGGAACTCCGGACTCGTCTCCGGCTATACGTTCCGGACCAGGTACGCCTGCGGACACCGAGCTGGATCGGTTATCGATTTTCGAATTTAGCGTCGCAGACATCTTCCAGCATTCACCTTTGGGTGACGTGCTAAACTCTTTAAAGAACTTGTCCTTGGAGAAGGACTCACAGCCGAACTATATTCGGTTCGAGCTAGAGGCGGACGACGAGGAATTTTGCTTCCCACCCGCCACCCACTTCATAGCCACTATCGATGACTTAACCGACATGCTTGACTATGGCTCCGAAGACATCGACGGTATGGACGACGATGCCGACAAGGAGCAAGGCCAAGACCCTCCATTCACTGGACGCTGGACGGCCACCTCTTCGTACGACGTGTACATGGTTGATACACCCAAAGGATCTGGCGACAACAAAGAAGAACCAGATGCGAATAAACCCTCCGAGACGCAGTCCAAGCGCCGGCGCCCCAAACGCCGTTCTAAGCCTCGTCGCTCAAAAGATGGAAACACTGGCACCGGAGAAAATAGTACTCCGGGCGACGCCGAAAACAATGAAGACCCTGTCAGAGCGGCATCCGAACAGGAGGAACATGACAACAGGCAAGACAACCCTGATGAACAGGCCGTAGAAGATGGCTCGGAGGACGATAGTTACCGTCCACCCTCCAAGGAGGAGACAAGCCTTGGCGACGAAGACTTCATCGTGCCTGAGGATCCTCTGGAGCAGGAGCGCTTTAAGCTTCAGCTCATAGCCACTGCAAGGAGCCTAAAAAAGAAGCAGCAGCAGCTTCAAGCTAAACAAGATCTGCTCGTCGACAGATGGACTGATGTCCTGACAGCCGAAGAATACGGCCTCAAGCGCCCAGCCAAGAGCTACCCGAAACGCAGACTGCTACCTCAATTCGATGAGGAGGCACCAGAGCGCACATCTCCCTCGCGTAATGCAGAACGACCACCACGTGGTCGAGACAGGGCAGCCGACCGGCCACCCCGCGGTCGGGATAAAGCGGCAACTCAGGCCGAACAGCAGCCTGCCCCACCGCCCCGCAAAAATAGAGACGAAAGAGTTCGGGGTCACACGTACGACCTCCGGCAGACCCTGGACAGTAGAGCAGGACATACAAGATCGATCTACGGATCGCGAGGACGTGCCTCGAGGCACGACGACGGCTGCCTATTCGGACGTGATAAACCCAACCACGCTCGGGCCGAATGCCGCAGATGGACTCCATCAGAGCTACGCCGCGATGCGGCCCGGTACAGAGGTGCCGCACACCCTCTCTGCTTCACAGATGAAGTACTTGATCACGAATTCCCCGAGGGGTTCAAGCCCGTCAATATCGAATCATACGATGGCACAACCGATCCCGCAGTATGGATCGAGGACTTTATTCTCCATATCCATATGGCTCGAGGAGATGACCTCCACGCCATTAAATACCTCCCACTAAAGCTCAAAGGGCCAGCTCGGCACTGGCTTAACAGCCTACCTGAAAATTCTATCGGCAGCTGGGAGGACTTGGAAGAAGCCTTCCTGGACAACTTCCAAGGAACCTATGTCCGGCCACCAGACGCCGATGACTTAAGCCACATAGTTCAACAACCTGGAGAACCAGCCAGAAAATTCTGGACTAGGTTCCTAACCAAAAAGAACCAGATCGTTGACTGTCCGGATGCTGAGGCCTTAGCAGCCTTCAAACACAGCATCCGCGACGAATGGTTAGCACGCCACCTCGGCCAAGAAAAGCCGAAGTCCATGGCAACCCTCACGGCACTCATGACCCGCTTTTGCGCGGGTGAGGACAGTTGGCTGGCTCGTAGTAACAACACAGCCAGCGAGACGGGCCCCTCCGAGGCCAAGAATAGCACTGGCAAGCTCCGGCGCAATAGACACAAATGCCGAAGCAATGGCGACAACACCGATGACACCACAGTCAACGCTGGATTCACTGGCTCCAAGTCCGGCCAACGTAAGAAGCCCTACAAAAGAAACAATGAAGGACCTTCCAGCCTGGACCGCATACTCGACCGTCCGTGCCAGATACACGGCACCCCGGATAAGCAGGCCAATCATACCAACAGGGATTGTTGGGTTTTCAAGCAGACTGGCAAGTTAAATGCCGAAAACAAAGAAAAGGGATCACAAAGTGAGGACGAGGACGAAGAGCCTCGGCAGCCGAACACTGGGGGGCAGAAGAAATTTCCCCCTCAAGTCAAGACGGTGAACATGATATACGCCACACACATTCCCAAAAGGGAGCATAAGCGAGCACTTAGGGACGTCCACGCGGTAGAGCCAGTCGCCCCAAAATTCAATCCGTGGTCATCGTTCCCGATCACCTTCGATCGTCGAGATCACCCAACTAGTATCCGCCATGGCGGTTCAGCCGCACTAGTCCTCGACCCAATTATTGACGGGTTTCACCTAACACGAGTCCTGATGGACGGTGGTAGCAGCCTCAACCTGCTTTATCAGGACACAGTGCGGAAGATGGGCATTGAGCCCTCACGAATCAAACCAACAAAGACTACCTTTAAAGGAGTCATGCCAAGCGTAGAGGCCCGTTGTACAGGCTCAATCACGCTGGAGGTGGTCTTTGGTTCTCCGGACAATTTCCGAAGCGAAGAGTTAATCTTCGACATCGTCCCCTTCCGCAGTGGCTACCACGCACTGCTCGGACGAACATCGTTTGCTAGATTCAACGCAGTGCCACACTATGATTATCTCAAGCTCAAAATGCCCGGTCCACGCGGCGTCATAACAGTCAATGGCAATACGGAACGCTCCCTCCGAACAGAGGAGCACACGGCCGCCCTAGCAGCAGAGGTACAGAGTGGCCTTCTCAAGCAGCACCATAGTGCGGCTGGCGAGCCCCTGGACATCATTAAGAGGTTCCGGACTACACTGCAGCAGGACAGCGCGGCTCATCAAGAGCTCGATTAGCAATTCGGCCTCCGTCCCAGTCCCGATGAAGTAGTGGCACTCGCACCACACGTACAT
The DNA here is from genome assembly GCF_002575655.3 of Aegilops tauschii subsp. strangulata. Lineage (NCBI taxonomy): Eukaryota > Viridiplantae > Streptophyta > Magnoliopsida > Poales > Poaceae > Aegilops > Aegilops tauschii. The sequence goes on from NC_053040.3 coordinate 134,897,942, forward strand.
AATTACGCACTCAAAATCCCATGGACATCGACGGAGGTAGAAGCTAACCCGGGATCTACAGTTCGGCTAGACCGATCCCGGACACACATACTTTCACCTTTTTTTTCAGGTTCCTTTCCCCACGGGCCTGCTGACTAGTCCCTTTGAAGGATTGGCATATAAAGGATGCAATCAGCATAGGTGCGTAGAGTAACCTCTATACGTCTTCTTGACGGTATTTATATTCATTTCTCAGGACCCGCACGCTGCGCCCTCTTGATTCCGGCATGTTAAATAGCTCGGATGCTTACCGCAATATTTGTACTAGATACGCCTTGACGTATCCATCAAGTTATAATGAAAATAGTTTGTGGCACAGTTCCTGTGGTTTTCGCTTCCTACTTCATTTTATTTCGATCTGCTTATCGACTGCACCCGTACACTTTGGTACGTTTCATATTCGCCAGGGGCTCCCCATCGCCCCATCATACGGCAGCAAAGTCCGAACACTTCTTATATATAAGTTCGGCACCCCGAATTTAGCATTATATGCATTGGCTCCGAATCATGTCTTTGGTCAATAGTTGGGTTGCCCGGCTCCTGTGCTTGCTACCCTACGTTCCGCTCCATCGGCTAGGGTAGTAAGGGAGAACTACTGCGATTGTGCCCTGGCCTTGACTGGATGAGCACCTCAGTAGAGAAAGCCGAAATCTGACTGTCATGATACGGCGAGAGCCGGGCAACTGTTCGAGGGTTACAAAATCGTTGGAGATTTTTTCCGTGTTATGCGAAGGATCGGCACTTCCCAATCAGATGCTGACAGCCCCCTGGCTTGGACCAGGGGTTGTGCACTGGTTTTATTATAAACTCCTATGGCTAAGTGAGGGCGTTTAAGCCGTATAGTCTGATTGCCTTGTTCGTTGTGCTAAACAACTCCTTCAAAGGACCATATAATTGGATCAAGATTGTTTAGATTCCATCCCGAACACCTCCGTACTACCTACGCGAGGGCAGAAGCCGATGACTGGCCAACCCTCAGATTACAAATAACACGGACGCACAGGAGGAAACAATTAAAGCACAAAAAAATTACATTACAGGCTTTGTTTCCATAATACAAGGCAAGGGCAACATGAATACATTTATTCAAATAAAATGTCCTGCGAACATTGAGCTGCCACAAGTCGAGACCCTTCTATGACATCCGCAAAATATCACTCGGGTGTGCGGTGCTCCTTGCCCATAGGCGGCCCGCTGGCAACTTCAACGGCGTTCATCTTCGCCCACCACATCTTGCAACGAGCGAAGGCCATACGAGCACCTTCAAAACAGGCAGAGCGCTTCAAAACGTCCAGCTGCGGATAGGCTTCCACTAGCCGCCTCATGAGTCCGAAGTAGCTACCGGGCATAGCTTCGGCTGGCCATAGCCGGATCATCAAATCCCTCATGGCTAGTTCGGCCACCCTGTGCAGCTCCACCAGCTGCTTCAGCTGATCGGTGAAGGACACAGGATGCTCTGGCGCCGCATACTGCGACCAGAATAGCTTCTCCGTAGAACCCCCTCCTTTGGCTCGGTAGAACTCCGCAGCGTTTGATACGCTGCGTGGCAGATCCGCAAAAGCCCCTGGGGAACTCCGAACCCGGGTTAGTAAAAGGTACTGCTTCTCTGCATACTTGCTTTGCATCTTAAATGCCTTACCCGCCGTGATCTTGTTGGCCTCCTGGATCTCCTGGAGGGCGGCCTGGGCCTCATTCCGTGCGGTCTCCACGCTCTGACGAGCCTTGGCGAGTTAGGCCCCTTGAACCGACCGCATCATGCTCCAAGGACTCACATTTTTTCACTGCATCCTGGAGCTCCGGCTGGACCTCCTTGACCCGGGCCTTGAGCTTTTTCCGGGCGGCTTGCTGCTGGACAGCCTTCTCCTCGGCCTCGCCCAGTGCCTTCCTTAGGGCCTCGACCTCGGTCGCGGCTCCTGCACATATTATGACACTACAGTCAATACACAGCGCCTATGCTTTCCGAATACACAGCAATTTGTTACTTACCTTGCTGCTGGAGCCGAACCTTAACCTCGCCGAGCTCGCTCTTGGTCTGCTCCAGCCTCTGCCTCAGTTCAGAGATTTCGGCGACATGCGAGGTTGCGGCCAACAGCGACGCCTGCTTATGCATACATATCACGTTAGTCTCCTACAATAAAAGATTGATCCCCTGTCCGGTTCTCCTCGCCGAGCACCGGACAGTGTCTCAGGGGCTACTGACTACATGGGGTTTTTCTCTTCCTATGTCACTTACCTCGAAACCTGTCAACAGGTTGCTGCAGGCTTCGTTCAGTCCACTCTTGGCGGACTGAACCTTCTCAACCACCGCGCCCATAAGGACACGGTGCTCGTCCATAACGGAGGCGCCTCGTAGCGCCTCCATCAGGTTATCCGGCGTCCCTGGATGGACAGGGGCCACCGGCAGAAGCGGCGCACCTCCCTCTTTCAAAGGGAGCTGCTTGTCCGACTCCGGAGCCATATGGGTCTCCGGAATCGTATTCGGCTGAGGGCCGAGCTGGATGCGGCCCTCTTCGCCAGTCTCCATGGGGGTCGGCTCCCCCATATGTCCGGCAGTGGAGGCTTCGCCTCGTGGCGCCTCCCGGACAGCGTCCTGGGCTCCTCCCCGGCTCGGAGCAGCCCTCCGGGACAACACTTCGGTGTCATCCCTGCCCCCAGGGGAATAAGCGGGCGGTGGTGACATGCTCGCCATCTCCGATGGAGCCAACGAACCTCCAGACGAGGATCGTTGGATTAGGTAGTGGGCCGGACTGCAATAGTACAGTTAACTATGTCAAGATAATGGAGAGAAAGGGCCGGATGTGCGCACAAGCAAGCCATGTCACTTACGATGCGGCCTGGGGCTTAGCACGGGGGCGTTGTTCCGGACTGCTGTCAATGTCCCACGCGGTGTTGACTGTCGGGACGCCCTTCCCCTTCTTGGGCGTTTCCGCCTCTAGATACGCCGAAGCCGCCCTCTTCTTCTTCTTATCCTCAGGGGGAGGGTTGTTTTCTTCCTCCTCCTCCTCTTCCTCGTCATTATCCTCAGGGCAGAGGAATGGGCTTCGTCGTCTTCGGACGTCACATCCGAAGTGCCCTTGCGACGGGGGCCACTCTTGGCCCCCTTTGCCCTCTTCTTGGCCTTCTTCTCCGGCGCCTTGTATGGCGCCGGCACCAACATCTTCGCCAGACGCGGGATGACTGGTTCTTCAGGCAGCGGAGCCGGACACTGGATCCGCTTCGCCCTCTCCATCCAGTCCTGAAAAGGCAATAATAAAAGCTCACACATCATCTTTGAAAAAATTAAGTTGGGGGTACATAAAAAATACCATACCTCGCTGGCGGGGTGTTTACAATCGTGACCACGGTCCGAATCCGTGGCCGGAGGTTTCTCGTTGCCCTGCGCCTTCGTGAGTAGTCTCGAAGAGCCTCACCAAGGTCTAGTGCTTCTTCGAATTGAACTCCCACAGAGGGCGGCTTCGGTGCTGGCACGGAAGAATCCGGTGAACTAGCATCACCTGGATTACATCGACGAGCTTGACATTCTTGGTCACCATGCTTTGGACGCGTGTCTGCAGCGCTATCAGCTCGTCAGGCGAACACTAGTCCGGACTCTTTTCGACCCAGGAGGTGAGTCGCATGGGAGCGCCGGGGCGGAATTCGGCAGCTGTGGCCCAGGTGGTGCCGCGAGGTTCAGTGATATAGAACCATTGCTTCTGCCACTCCTTTACCGTGTCCACAAAGGTGCCCTTGGGCCAAGAGACGTTGGACAGCTTACTCACCATGGCTCCTCCGCACTCCGCGTGCTGGCCATCCACCACCTTCGGCTTCATGTTCAAGACTTTGAGCCACAGCCTGAAGCGGGGTTGGATGCGGAGGAAGGCCTCACACACGACGATAAACTCCGAGATGTTGAGGAAGGAATTCAGGGACAGATCATGGAAATCTACCCCGTAATAATACATTAGCCCGCGGACGAAAGGGTGGAGTGGAAACCCTAGCCCGCGGAAGAAATGAGGGAGGAATACTACCCTCTCCTTGGGCTCCGGCGTGGGGACGATTTGTCCCTCGGCCGGCAAGCGGTGGGCGATTCCCTTCGCCAAATATCCGGCCGCTCGGAGCTCAGTAATGTCCTCCTCCTTGACGGAGGAGACCATCCACTTGCCCTGACCGCCGGATCCGGACATGGTTGCTTGAGTGGAAAGGAGATGAGAACTTGGGCGCTGGAGCTCGAGATTGGAAAGGCGGAGACAGAGAGAGAGCGTGAGAAGAGGAAGAGGGAATCCTTATCCCCTTATAAAGGCAGCATATATTAAACGCCTCCTCACTCGCCTTAAGATCCGCCTATTCCCAAGGGCTATATAAACGGCACGATTGGGTTACCCATGCCCGCATTGATGAGAATCCCACAATAAGGGGACACCATCTCTGCTTCGACAAGACACACCAATAAGAACCACGTCTTGAAACGTGGGATGGCAGACGAAAAACGATTCGAAATTATGACCGGACAGACGTGATATTACGTTGCAAAAAGCTGTCAGCAGATGGAACTCGTGTAAAAATATATACTCTCTCTGCGGTTGTGTGTGGTGTGTGTAACAAGTCCGGATACAATCATCGCATCCGAAGACTATTCTGGAGTTCGGAAGGAGGGAACCCGCCTTGCAATGCCGAAGACAATCTGCGCGCCGGACTCCTCGTCATTGAAGCCAGGTTCAGGGGCTACTGAGGGAGTCCTGGACTAAGGGGTCCTCGGACGTCCGACCTGTTATTCATTGGGCGGGACTGATGGGCCGTGAAGACGTGAAGGCAGAAGACTATACCCGTGTCCGGATTGGACTCTCCTTGGCGTGGAAGGCAAGCTAGGCGACCAACTATGAAGATTCCTTCTTATGTAACCGACCCCATGTAACCCTAGATCTCTCCGGTGTCTATATAAACCGGAGAGCGTAGTCCGTATAAGGGGATACTCATTACCATATTCACATAGGCTAGACTTCTAGGGTTTAGCCATTACGATCTCGTGGTAGATCAACTCTTGTAACACTCATATTCATCAAGATCAATCAAGCAGGAAGTAGGGTATTACCTCCATAGAGAGGGCCCGAACCTAGGTAAATATTGTGTCCCCCGTCTCTTGTTACCATCGATCCTAGACGCACAGTTCGGGACCCCCTACCCGAGATCCGCCGGTTTTGACACCGACACCGGCCCTAGAGGGGGCGCGCCAAAGGGGGGAGTCCTACTTGGACTCCCGGTCCAAGTAGGATTCGCCCCCCCCCTTTCCTATTCCAACTAGGAGAATGAGGGAAGGGAGAAGAGGGGAGAAGGAAAGAGGAGGCCACCCCCAACCCTAGTCCAATTTGGTTTGGGCATCGGGGGTGCGTGCCTCCACCTGGCCGCCGCCTCCTCCCTCCACTAGGGCCCATTAACTCCCCGGGGGGTTCCGGTAACCTCCCGGTACTCCGAAAAAATGCCCGAACATCCCGGAACCATTCCGATGTCCAAACGCAACCTTCCAATATATTAATCTTTATGTCTCGACCATTTCGAGACTCCTCGTCATGTCCTTGATCTCATCCGGAACTCTGAACAAACTTCGGTTCATCAAATCACATAACTCATAATACAAATCGTCATCGAACGTTAAGCGTGCGGACCCTACGGGTTCGAGAACTATGTAGACATGACCAAGACACATCTCTAGTAAATAACCAATAGCGGAACCTGGATGCTCATATTGGCTCCTACATATTCTACAAAGATCTTTATCGGTCAAACCGCATAACAACATACGTTGTTCCCTTTGTCGTCGGTATGTTGCTTGCCCGAGATTCGATCGTCGGTATCACCATACCTAGTTCAATCTCGTTACCGGCAAGTCTCTTTACTCGTTCCATAATGCATCATCCCGTAACTAACTCATTAGTCACATTGCTTGCAAGGCTTATAGTGATGAGCATTACCGAGAGGGCCCAAAGATACCTCTCCGATACACGGAGTGACAAATCCTAATCTTGATCTATGCCAACCCAACAAACACCTTCGGAGACACCTGTAGAGCACCTTTATAATCACCCATTTACGTTGTGACCTTTGATAGCACACAAGGCATTCCTCCGGTATTCGGGAGTTGCATAATCTCATAGTCAGAGGAACATGTATAAGTCATGAAGAAAGCAATAGCAATAAAACTAAACGATCATTATGCTAAGCTAACGGATGGGTGTTGTCCATCACATCATTCTCTAATGATGTGATCTCATTCATCAAATGACAACACATGTCTATGGCTAGGAAACTTAACCATCTTTGATTAACGAGCTAGTCAAGTAGAGGCATACTAGGGACACTCTGTTTGTCTATGTATTCACACATGTACTAACTTTCCGGTTAATACAATTCTAGCATGAATAATAAATATTTATCATGATATAAGGAAATATAAATAACAACTTTATTATTGCCTCTAGGGCATATTTCCTTCATAGCCTACCCTAAAATAGTGGTCCTCGACCCCTCGACAACAACACAACCATATAGACCCTACCCCAAAATAAGGGTCGTCGACCCCTCGACAACTACCCGACCTAGCCTACCCTAAAATAGTGGTCACCAACCCCTCAACAACAACCCAACCATATAAACGGATAAACCTTACCCCAAAATAGGGGTCATCGACCCCTCGACAAAAAACCAACCATATAAACCCTACCCCAAAATAGGGGTCGTCGGCCCCTCGACAACAACCCAACCATATAAACCCTACCCCAAAATAGGGGTCCTCGAACCCTCGACAACAACCCAACCATATAAACCCTACCCCATAATAGGAGTCATTGACCCCTCGACAACAACCCAACCATATAAACCCTACCCCAAAATAGGGGTCATCGACCCCTCGACAACTACCCAACCATATAGACCCTACCCTAAAATAGTGGTCATCGACCCCTCAACAACAACCCAACCTACCCTACCCTACAATAGGGGTCATCGACCCCTCGACAACAACCCAACCTACCCTACCCCAAATAATGGTCATCGGACTCTCGACAACAACCCGACCATCTAAACACTATGAATAGCATAATTCTATTACTCACAACATGTCTCATGTGTCAAAAATATGGCACTTTCATCAAACACAAAATAGGTAGAAATAAGGCATTAATAGCATAATCCAGTAACATAATTAAATTCAGTAGAAGCACAAATTTCAGTACAAATGTCTTGCAATTTTTAGCGATATAAATAGAAGATACTAGTACAACAACATTAAATCATTCATCAACTATCTCCTTGATCTTCCTGATCTTCCCCTTGGTGGCCTCCTTCTCTTTGAATAGATCACCTATGATGTACTCCAGGTGCCTTTTCTCTTGCTTGAACTTCTCCCTCTCCTCCAACAAATTGTCCCTCTCCTGCTTGATCTGGTCCATCTCCTGCAGCAGCTTCACCTTCTCTAGCTTCTCTTGGTCTCTCTCTTTCTCTGCTTTGGCCCTTAGCACCTGATGGATGTTAGTGTCTGCTTTGACAACCAACTTATTTTTCTCAAGCTCTTCCTTCAGGTGACTAAGAGCTATCTGTGCATTGCCTAACTGGGCAATTGCATCCTCCTTGTCAGCCACCATTTTAGCAAAGTTAACTTTAAAGAACCTCAGGTCATTTTCCATCTTCCTCTTATATTCCAGTACCTTGCAGACTTCTTCAGCATTAACTACATTCTGTCTCAACCTCTCGGTCACCTCCTCCTCATACATAGTCCAGATCCTAGCTAAAGCTTGCTTCAATGGGATTGGCCACTCATAATCAAACCATTCCACATACTTGCACTTAGGTCCATCCTATGAATGTGTGAAAAAGGAAATAACATTAAACCAATGCAGAACCAATTTAGTGAAAACAATGCAAAACCACTTAACCAATTTAATTGTGCTAATGTTCTACTTGTAGAAATATAAGATAGAGCTAAAATATAAGAGCCTTAAAATTTTATATCAAGACTAATGGACGGAGCATAAAAAACTGCCTCCCTACTTATGTCAAGAATTATGAGCAAAACATTACACTTTTAACATCCTGATTGCAGACCTAATTCTATCAGTCAACTAAGAAGATAACAATTCATAGATTCCACAAAATCACTAAAACAACTAAGCAATAAAATTTGTACACTTTAACACCTAATTGCACTACTAGGTTACCTTTTTTGCACAGCCTAGAAACCTCCTGCCACTATTAGTGGATTCAAACGCCACCAACTTTTCACAGGGGGCTCGATGCTCACAACGTGCAGGATGATTCAGAGCCAGGCCGCTCCATTTCGTGCACTCCATGGGCACATGTGGCTAAACATAAGGAAAATGAGTTCAATTTCTACCGGGAACAGATATTCCCCTTTCTCCCTAGAACCACAACCCTAGATGCACATGAGCAGAAGCTAACCTGGGTCACACAATTATCGCCAGACGACGAGGACGAGTCAAAACCATCAGACCAAGAAACCATGTCTTCCTCCCGTCAGCGGTGCAAAGTGGTCGCGGCGGCGGATGGCGGCAGGTGCTGCGCGAGAGGGGAACAAACGGAGAAGAGAGCGGTTGGATGAAATGCCCTACCGCGCGCGAGGAGGCAGCAGACTTAACGAGCGGTGGTAACGACCGTCTGGCCTCGGCCGTTAGCCCTGGCCACGTGGTTCCGACAAATGGGGTCGATATGTCAGCTTTCCAATTAGTCGCGGGTCACAACTCGTTTAATGTGTTTTGTTATTCACTTACCACATAAATGATGGTCTTTTGTTACTTTCGGCAAAGATAATAGTTTTGGAGTACCATAACCACAAACGTGATAGTTTTAAGCAATTTACTCCCTCAAGCGCATTTTACCGGTCGGCCAGTTGCGGGATCTATGCTCTCATTACAAAATTCGGACAAAGCTTGGATCTGACGTGGTGCTGTATACTGACCAATTCGAAAAAGGCATTGAATCAGTGCTTGCCGTTTGATTTCCCCAACGTTTATCAACTCGTCTTCCCCAGATCTCCGCCGCACACGCTCCTCCTCCGCTCCCCCTCCCCTCCGCTCCTCTCCCAAATTTCAAATTCTCCTACGCTCCCCTCCCATTCCATCCGCCTCCTCCCCGAAACCCTAACCGCCGCCGCTGCCATGGGGGGCTCGCACAGCCGGGAGGACCACGACCTCTCCGACTCCGACGACGACGACACCTCCTCCCGCGCCTCCGACGCCTCCTCCGACTTCTCCACCCCTCCCCCCGCCTCCGCCTCCAAAGCCGCCAGATTGGCGACCCCGGCCTCCGTCGTCGACGACATCGACCACCACCTCCGCAACCTCCAACTCAAGTACTCCGAGCCCATCTCCCCGAACCCTAGCCCCGCCCCCAACCCCGGCGCCTCCGCCTCCGCCTCCGCCTCCGCCGTCAATGCGGTCAAGCTGTACCTCCACATAGGCGGCTCCACGGCCGCCGCCCGCTGGGTGAACTCCGAGCGCCTCGCCGCCGTGTCCTTCGTCCGCTCAGGCGAGGGCGCCTCCGACCCCGACGAGGACGACGAGCCCACCGGGCCGTGGTTCCTCGTCGTGGGCTCCAAGATCCGGGCCAAGGTCGGGCCCGAGCTGCAGCTCAAGACCTTCCCCGTGCAGCGGCGCGTCGACTTCGTGGCCGACGGCGTCTGGGCGCTCAAGTTCCTGCACGCCGACGGCTACGGCGACTTCAACGCCAAGTACCAGAGCTGCCTGTTCGAGAACAGCTACGGCGTCGAGGCCACCGACGAGGGCCGCGCCAAGGTGTTTGGAAAGGAGTTTGCTGCGTGGGCGCGCCCAGAGTGTGGCGATGAGTCCATCTGGGAGGACGCCAGTGATGCTTTCTCGCCAGGCCCCAAGGGCAGCCCGATGCCTGCACGGAGCCCGATGCTGAGACCTCTGATGGAGGATTTCAGGGAATTTGAGGAGCCTGTGGAGGAGGGTGATGGTAACATACAGAGCCTTGCGCTGGGTGCTCTTGACAACAGCTTCCTTGTTGGTGATTCAGGCATTCACGTGGTCAAGAACTTTGAGCACGGCATACACGGGAAGGGTGTCTCTGTGAAGATCTCTGGAGGGGGAACAAACTTCACCACACCAAAGAAAGCACTTCTGATGCGTGCCGAGACTAACATGCTCCTGATGAGCCCAGCAACTGATGGGAAGCCACATGCCAAGGGGGTGCATCAGCTTGACATTGAGACAGGGAAGGTGGTCTCACAATGGAAGTTCGGGAAGGATGGAGCTGACATTAACATGAGGGATATCACTAATGATAGCAAGGGTGCACAGATGGATGCGTCTGAATCCACATTCCTGGGACTAGATGACAACCGGTTGTGCCGGTGGGATATGAGGGATAGACATGGAATAGTGCAGAACTTGGCTAGTTCAATGGAGTCCCCAGTGTTGGAATGGACCCAGGGGCATCAGTTCTCCAGGGGAACAAACTTCCAGTGCTTTGCATCAACTGGTGATGGGTCCATCGTGGTAGGCTCGTTGGATGGGAAAATTCGGTTGTACTCAAAGAGCTCTATGAGGATGGCGAAGACGGCCTTCCCAGGGCTGGGTTCACCAATCACTCATGTGGATGTGACGTACGATGGGAAGTGGATACTGGGAACCACTGATACCTATCTGGTACTCATATGCACCATTTTCATTGACAAGGATGGGAAGGAGAAGACAGGATTTGGTGGAAGAATGGGGAACCGAATTGCTGCACCAAGACTGCTCAAGCTCAGCCCACTCCACTCTCATCTTGCAGGGGACAACAGCAAGTTCCGTGAGGGCAGGTTTTCATGGGTCAGTACATCTTACCACTTCTGCTATTGTGAATTCCTGCTCAAATTTACTTATTGTTGCATTACATGAAGACTTGATCAAATTTACTTATTTGTGGTCTGGTATATAGATGCTATGTTGCATTTAAGTTGGGACTGATCGGTGATCAGATGACTGAAAGTGACATTTCTTGATATCTTGAATATTAGTAACCACCAATTTATGAGGTCTACTCCACATCTTATGGGCATAGTAATTCTGTAGAAGGTTTTCGGTCACACACGGTGCTAGATTCTATTTTGTGGCTTCTGCTCGTCACTTTTTGGATTTCTACCTTTATGTTTACTTATTTTTACTTTTATAGGTCATGTATGCTATATGATTGAATATTTGTGCAGGTCATTTATTTGTTGATATTGCCATATTGGCTATGAAATAATTGATGTATCGATTACATGGCAAGGCATATGCTAGTGTGTACTCTTGAGTCATATCACCTCCATTTTTGGCACTAGCATATAGGACCAGCAAGCCGGTTTGACTTTTTGTAGAAATTGAAATTTTGTCACTGTCATATTTTGTTCATACATGGCAGAATATTTGTAGCTACTGCAAATACCATTGTACCTTCCCTGTCTAATATGTTTAATATTTTGTGTTAACTATAGAGTGTCTAGGTTTCAATGTTTGAGCTTCTTTTGCATATTTACACACGGTAGACATTTGTGGTCTTATGCATGGTTAGGAAATCTGGCTGCATTTTTTGTTGCTTCATTGGCTGCAGTTCTGTGGTTCTATGTTTGAGCTTCATTATCTTTGTTGATGGGTAATGGTTGACTCTGCTGCATTTAAATCACCTAATATTCTTGCACTATAAACAAAATGGCAACGAAGCCATTCTTCTAGCTATCACAATAGCCTGAACGATCCTCTTTTGCATTGAGAAAATTTTCTGCCTGCACTGAACAATGTGTGTGCATTTACTATCTGGTATCAAGCACTCAATCTAGTAACTACGTAGGTCACGGATAATGGCAAGCAGGAGAGGCATCTCGTGACGACCGTGGGGAGGTACAGCGTGGTGTGGAACTTCCTCCAGGTGAAGAACAGCCACCACGAATGCTACAAGAATCAGGAGGGGCTCAAGAGTTGCTACTGCTACAAAGTGATCCCCAAGGACGAGTCCATCGTGGCCAGTCGCTTCATGCACGAGAAGTACGACGTGAGCGACTGCCCCGAGGCGCCGCTGGTTGTCGCGACACCCATGAAGGTCACCTCCTTCAGCGTGTCTAGCCAGCGCTAGCTCCGCGCTCCCCCCTCTCAGTGTTCTTTTTTTCAGTTGGGCTGTTGGTCTCCGTGCTGTCATGTAACTTCTTGACCTGCGGATCTGGACTTCCAAGTGTGGTGATGACTATCTATCTTAGTCATAGCTTGTTACAGGATTTATGATTATGTGGATTGCTAGCAAAACTATCTTACGGAGTGATGATTTGTACTGGCTAGATTGATTGTGAACTTCTTTGAACGAAGGAATGAATTTCAACTCTGCAAACATGATGTATTCATCTGTCCATGTGTCATGGTTTGATTCCTTTGGCCCTACGGCAATGCAAGTGCCCATTTTTGTTGAAGTTAAACTGTTTCCTGCGCAATCTCCACAAAATCATAGATTGCAGCTGCTTTACAGTATCTAAGCATGGACAAAATTTGCTCTTTAATTAATACTACGCCCTTTGTAAACAAATATAAGAGTGTTTAGATCACTATTTTAGTGATCTAAACGTTCTTATATTTCTTTACGGATGGAGTACTTGTTTTTGAACTTAACAAATATGTACTACTTGTTTTTGAACTTATAAAGGCCTCCTTTGGTTCAGAGGGATTTTGTAGAAAAAATTCCTTTGGAGCCCTTTGGTTTGTAGATGGATTCCTATTCCTATGTAGGATAGAAACCAATTCTTCACATTTCAAAGGGAAAAAACATTAGTCTAGACTCAATGAAAAGATCTTATTCTATGAATCAAGTGACATCTCTTTCTCTATAGGAATTGACATGTCATCTCACTTCCTATAGTTTTCCTATTTCTATCCTATGAACCAAAGGAGGCCAAAAAGTCTATATACTAATATCTGTGGTGGCGACATACTGACATGTGGTTTTTAGTTTTTATGGAAGACTGATTCCGAATCCTGGTTTGTATGAATTCTATAGGATGGAATTCCTATAGGAAATTTTCCTTCAGAGCCTTTTGGTTTAAAGGAATGATTCCTTATTCCTATGTAGGATTGGTTCCTATCCTCTCAAACAAAGAAAAACATTAGCTCACATGTAATGAAATTTGTCTTTATCAACCAAATGGCATCTTTTTTCCTATAGGTCATCCAATACACCATCATTCCTATGATTTTACTATTCTTGGTTCATAGGATAGGGCATAGGAACATGAAAATTATAGGGAGTGAGATAACATGAAAATTATAGGGAGTGAGATGTCATTTGATGCATAGGATAAGAATTTTTTCATTGAGACTTTTTTTTCTTTGAAATGTAAAATATTGGTTTCTATCCTATACATAGGAATAGAAATAAGTTCCAACAAACCAAAGGGCTCCAAAGGATTTCTTTTTTCTCCTTTGAGAATCCTATCATATAGAATTCCTACAAAAAAAACCTGCAAACCAAAGGAGGCCTGCCCTTTTTTGAGCGAAGAATTGACTTTTGTCCGTGTGTCTTTGTTTGGTGTCTCAGGCCCTTTCTTTGGCAATGCAAGCAACATTTTTGTTGAAGTTAAACCGCTTCATCTGCAATCCCCACTAACTCAGAGATTGCTGCTGCTTCACAATTCTAGGCATGGCAGTGTGAACCCATCGTATTTGTTCATCAAGATACGACCAAATCGATGAATAAATCTAATATCGCTGGTGGTGATCCATTTATCAGCGGCCCTTAAATCTAATTTAAAATGTTTAAGTAATACTTCAACTATCTTGGGCTCCCAGCTAGTAGTACATGCTATGACATAAACATAGCATTTCCTTTTGGATAATTACGCATAGAGCTTGATGAAAGTATGAAGGTCAAGGCAGCATAGCAAACTGCACCTGAGAGGAAATGATAGGGTTTCAATTCTTGTCATTCACTGCTTGATATTACGGTCTAGCCGGAATCAGGTTCAAAACTGCTCCAGGTCTACCAATACAACTGTTTCAAATGAAAACACAAGGGAACTGTCCTCTACAATGAAGTCCTAAATGAATTGCTTTAAGGTACGAGGATAAGAAAACCAGCGCCGCCTCCATGAATGGACACCATCCTCTCGTCCTGCGGCCCCTCACCTGGGAAAGAGTAACAGAAAACCTTAGACTGGTCACGATGTCGATATAGCAAAATAAATTCACCAGGAGCAGAAGGAAAAAAACATGTGCTAGCAGGTGTGACTAGGGGTTGCAGCAGACACATCAGGCCGATGATATTACTTGTGTGACGCACAACAATGATGCCAAGATTGTAATGATATGCACATGGATCGCCATTTCATTAAGCAATATTGCATACAGAATGTGAACTCCACACGTCCTCAGAATTAAACATACCATACCAATTGATCAAATACAAAGTTGGGTGATATGTTTAATGTTTGAGGACAAGAGTAATTGCAATTTCATAATTGATGAAAGCAGCCCTCTTGGAATAGCAAGCAAAATGCAATGAAGCCTAACCAACTCAAATGGTTGACAACCAGCTTCTATCATGAAAATGTTGGGCTCATGACTAACTTGTCTTAGCACTGGTTAAGGGTTATAATCCAGGATTCAAGGTTTAGAATATATTTGCTATAAATTCAACTTAAATAATTTGCAGGTTATCAAACAAAAATATTTGGCATATTCCAGTCTTATATACCATCAGAAGTTGCAAAGTTTAGTTTGTTCAGACATATGTAGTTCAACAATGTAAGATCACATGTTTTCTGAATCCTGAATCAGACACACTCACAAATTAAAATGCAAATATAAGGAGGCACACATTCTTCTGATATATCAGATGGATGTCGTTGACTGTGATCACATGAATACTTGAAAATATCAGCATACGGTTATTTAAAAGGACCTGGTGCATAAAATACTGCTTCCACATGCAGGCACACAAGCCTAACTTATCATCACCATGGTTCTACCTTGCAATTTTATATAGGGTAGAGCAGGTCACTGAATGAAACATTGTCAAGATGATCAAAACAGCGTGAATAATGAAAACCACAGTAAGCCTCTAAAGCAGATCAAACCAACTGTTTAGAGGATATTAGCTTGGAAGTTTGCACTTCTAAACGCAGGCGAACAAAAAAAAGGCACAAATAGAGGCATTTAATTTCATCAAGAATTGAGTATATAGAATAAAGAAAATAACTACCTGTGTATGGATAGTTAAATATAAGCACACATTGTTCAAGTTTGCACTGGCTGTTACAATGAAACATTTGACACAGAAGGAGATGATGCATATACTACTTATGGTGACTCCCTTAGGGCATCTACAGCCGGGCTCCTCAAATGCCCTCCTATACGTCCAGGCAGATGGCCCGGTCAGTGACCGGTTACGAAATCACGACCAACCGGGCTCCTCCAACCAAGTAACTCGCACCTCTAGGCTTCAATGCTGGTAAGGTAAGTAACTTGTGAGAGGCTAAGAGCATGAGAATACCCGGCCAGAGCCCAAAAATCGGCTCCAAACCAAAAACACTACTCTAGCACACAAAAATGGAAATCACGGAAGCCACTAGAGTCAATTCAGTGAGCACTCGTCTCAAAACTATGGCACCCTGGTGAAAACGAACCAAAATGACAATTCTAACCCAAACATAGGACCACTGCATCAATCACACTACCGAATAGACACGAACAGAACACACATAATTGGAGCCAGTTCTGCCAAGTAACCCATTCGATCTCACAGATCTACGATGCCATACCACAAGGGAGAGTTTCACGACGGCGAATCGCACGCGCAACATCCACAGACAAACGTATCCGGACAACGGGCGCACAGAATTTCCCACGAAGAAACCAGATCCCAGATCGGAGGGGGGGGGGGGGGGGGGGGGGGGGGGGGGGGTGCGTGGAGCGAAGAAGTACCTGCGGAGACGAGATCAGCCGGACCCGACGATGATGTTGTTGATGGGGATGAAGATGAGCTTGACGAAGAACCCGACGAAGCCCATGACGACGAACCCGATGGCCGTCCGAATGGCCACCTTGGTGAACTCTGCACACGCCAGAAAACGATACGGCGTCAGATCTGGGCCAGAACTACGACCGCCGCGGCGGCGGATCCGATGCGCCGGAGGAGATCGCCGGGTCCTTACCCTTTCGGTCGGGCTTGTGGCAGCGCTTGACGAGGCGAACGCTGTCCTTGGCGAACTCCCGGAGCGGGTCGACCACGGAGTCCACGGCGTCCATGGCTGGCTGCGGCGCGGGGCGGAGAGAGAGATCTCGCCGGAGAGGTGGGAGGCAGAAGGTGGAGGTGCGTTTGCTCGTGTCTGACGATGTGGATGGACGATGCGTGTTTAATGAGACAAGTCTGCTGCTTTCTTGGATGGGCCTCCTGGGGTTGCAGACTGAAGAAAATGGACCAATTTGGGCTTCAGTGAGCCCAATTGCTTGCAGACTAAAGAAAAGGGACCAACTTTCGTATTGCTGTTTGGGCTTCAATGCGCCCAATTTTATTGTGTATATATATCTGGGTTCCTGTTGATTCTCGAAAAAAAAAACTAAAAAAATCTGGGTTACTGTCCCTCAAAAAGAAAACTGGGTTCCTTGGAAATGACAATATTCCGGGGAGCACAAGCAGTTATCAAGTATTGGCGCGTTAACAAACGTAGCAGTTGGAAGCCGTATGAGAAGAAGAGAGGCGACGACAACTGGGGGGGGGGGGGGGGGGGTCATATCCTTCCAGGCATGTTTAAA
Organism: Aegilops tauschii subsp. strangulata; assembly: GCF_002575655.3. NCBI lineage: Eukaryota > Viridiplantae > Streptophyta > Magnoliopsida > Poales > Poaceae > Aegilops > Aegilops tauschii. The sequence continues at coordinate 134,914,744 of NC_053040.3, forward strand.
AGTTTTCAAGTACGATTTTTATGGTATTTTATGTTCTTGCGGAGGGTGCAATACCGGTGAGAATAAAGTTACTTAGTTTTTTCTATTGTGATGATGCCTTATCAGGTAGTATCACAGCTAGAGATGTCTTTCCTACGCAGGTCTGATCTTGCGGAAGTTGGATTTATGTCTTCGCAGATGCGTTCACACAGATTTGTGTTAGTGTCTGCTGCTTTTGTTTGTATGATCTCTTGTGGTTTGGTGTGCTTATCTGACATCTTGGTAAAGAGTTTGTGGTTCGACGACCTATATTACTAGGGGTTGTCCCCGGACCAAGAACGTTCCACACTCACAACTTCCCATATTTTTAGACGTAGGGCAGCTCATAGAGCTTCAGAAACCTTTTAAGGTAGTTAAGTTTATGCAGGTATACGGATGGCAGTGCCACGACTTCAGACTAACCGCATTATCTTTGTTGAAGCTTGGGTAGTAATTCATGTTGCAAGGATTGTCACCACAAAGAATAAAGCCATCAAGAGATTTCATTGTAATTCTTAGAAACATGAGCCATTATGTAATTTTTTGGGTCTATGATCCAAAGCATCTGTACCCATAATGGTTGCCGAGTTTGAATAAAATTACACGTGACTCTAAAAAAGGGCATGCGCTCAGTGGGCCGGTCCATGCTTCTTCTTTTTTTCTTAAAGATTTTCTAATTTTAGAGAAAACATGACATATATTTATTTTTAATTGTTTTTCAAAAAACTGAAAAATTCTTTAAAACATTTTTTAAATGTGATTTTTTTTCTGAAAACCCAAACATTTGTAGATTTTTTGAAATTCTAAATTCCAAATTTTTGATTTTTTTTTCTTTGAAAATAATAAATAAACCTTTTTTACAATCAAATAGTAAGTAAAACTAAAAGGCCGGTAAGGGAAAAATAGAACAAAGAAAACCAAAGAACAACCCAGACCAAAATCATTTAGAAGGTTCCTCGCGAAAATCCTGGCTAAATAGGCGGGCCCGTTAAGTTGCTTGGTCTTTAGCTCTGCGCGATTAGCGAAATGGCCCGATCACTCAGTTGCTTGGTCTTTCGCGAAGCCCGAGTGGGCTTCGCCCGCTTTTGGGAAGATTTCACATGTTTTTTTTGGGTTTTTATTGGTTTCATCAATTTCTATGTTTGTTTTTCGGGTTTTATTTTCATTATGTATTCCTTGTCTTAGTTTTCCCTTTTATCTTTTCAATTACATGTCAAATTTTAAAATATATGTTGTACATTTTTAGTAGACAAGTTGAACATGTTTCAGATATACATCAAACATTTTCCAAATATACAATGAGTGTTTATCCGAATACATGCCAAACATTTTTTAAATGGTCACTGAACATTTTTTAATACACAATGAACATTTTAAAACACATAATGAATTTTTTTGGTGAGATTTGCTAACATTTCGTAAGTGTGTATGAACATTTGATTTAAATGTAACAATTTTGTTATGTGTGATGAACATTTCGAACGCAATTTTTTAAATGTCACAAACAATTGCTTGGATGGTGCAATCATATTTGACAAATTATGTGAGCAATGTTTTACATTTTCATGAACATACATAGAAAATGTCAAGACCATATTTTAAAACGGGCGGACATTTTAAAATGACACAAATGCTCTTTTTGAATGGTATGAGTTTTTTTAAGAAAATTGCACGAAGAAATTTTCACAAATATTTTTAAAATACTTTCATTTTTCCAAGAAAAAATATAAAAATTAAAAGGGACCACTCCTTTAAATCTATATTAAGCGACAGGGGTTTCTCTACTACCGCAAGTTCAACACCATTTCATGGTTGCATGTTGCGAGCAAGTGCGTTTGATGAGGTGTCTTTTGAATTCTGTTCTACTGAAGGCGACATGGCAGCTCATGAGGTACCTAGATTAATTTCTACATTGTCTGAATTTTGTACTTGGGTTGATGAACCTCTAGTTTACTGCTCATAAATGATGTAACCATGTTCGATAATGAATAAATTGGCCCGAGGGATTTCCTGCAAAAATAAATCAAACGATGAATAAATTAGCCCGAGAGCTTTCTCAAAAAAATAATTTATGTTTGACTTTATCGTTGCTGCAACCTGCTTATTACCCCATGTTAGCAATGTGGACTCAGCTGGATTTTGATTCGTAATGGCTTGATCTTGGTATCAAACATTGGATGCAACTTGTTGGAGGTAGAATCAGACTCCTTTCTTGCTGCTTAAGCATTGCAGAAAGATGAGAAGTCCTACATAGTCGATCATGCGTGCAATTACCGCACGGCTATGCAGTAGGGAGACGATCATGCATGCAATTACAGTTACAAAAATGCTTATGCTTTTAACTCGTAAAAAATGTGAGGAGTTTCAGTTGGGAGCGACTAAATCTCAAGTATCTAGAAAAATGATTCATGATAGTTACTCTTTTACTGTTCGTTAGACCTGCATCCAGCGGTTTGGAAGTAGTCTTGCTCTTAACCAACTTCTTCATGAAGCCACAATCCTATCCAAGGGCGGAGCCAGGATTTAGGCATGACGGGGGCGAAGAAGATAATCATAGCTAAAGAGAAGGAAAAGGTCCAATATGGACTGGACTTTGGCACATTCATGCGTCCTTGCCCATGTCCATGTAAGTCAATATGAATATCGCTAGCAAATTGAACTGTGGGGAGCCGGTGGCAGCACAAAAGTCCATTCCATGTGTTTTGTCCATATTTTCCCTGTTATGTTAATTCCCAATGCAACATTGATATGAAATCATAACAATATATGTTGACTATTAAAAAAGTACTATATTTCTCCTAGAAGAAATTTAGATCTATGGTTGTGAATAAGATCAAACCAAATTAGTTTTTCTTGTATTTTATGTCGAATATAGATTAATCTGTTGAAACTGAAATAATACAATCACACTAGTGGACTATAATCCATAGGGGGAAAATCGTACTGGTAAAGTTGTAATTCAGAAAATCACATCGAATCTAATTAGAAAAGGCAAATCCAGTCAGAAATTAATCAATCCATTGCACGTTTATGCAAACAAACTAATTAACCAGACCACTATAGTTTCCAGTTCATGGAAAATCATGCTAGTAGAATGTAATCCATGGAAAACACTAATTACTAGTGTACCTTCAGGAATGAAGAACAGATGAGATCCACGAAGTTGAAGTTGGAGCGAAGGCAGGATTAAATAGAGGCTGGACGCCATGGGTAGCAAGCAAGAAAGCGATCTGTCAGTACTCGGTAAGATCGGTTAGGCGACAACGGCGGCTAGGTCTTTGCGTGAAGCGGTGAAGGTCCAGACCCTAGCGAGCGTCTTAGATTTTTGTAACGCCACGGTGGCCTCAATGGCCTGAACATGGGCTGAATTAGTGGGCCTTTGTATGTACAGTATAAAATAGAATTAGGATTGGGCTTAATGAAGTGATTAATTAACAGCTACGGAGATTAGCACGCTACGCATTGGTTGGGGGGGGGGGGGGGGGGGCCTCCCCCCCGTCTCCGCCCCTGATCCTATCTAGCCCTTGCATAACCTTCGACCCGCTCGCCCCATCCGCCCGCCCCCACCGACTCACCGCTTCACACTGTAAACCCTCTGCCCTCATGTTCCGACGCCGACAGCCTCCACACCCGCACGAGTCAATCTGCTTCCTCGCCTCTACCTCAGACGTCGTAGCTCGCTATTGCTCCAAGCGTTTTCCCCGTTTTCGGCAAGGTCCTGGCTCGGCCTCGTTGGAATCGACTCACGTCACTGTGCTCCTCACGCCGCCCTCACCTTCGGCCTCCGGCGAGGCAGAAAATTGACTGACATGCGAAAATGTTTCAGGCACATGCATATTAGCAAATTCGGTTAAAATCTGAGGGAAATGGATGGAGAAAATGTAAGCAGTTCCATTAGGTACGTGCACTATGCAATTTTGGCTACCACGAGCAGCGCACGTCAATCATTGCACTTTTCTGAAAGATCTAAAAGTAAGTTGTTTGAAAGATCTCAATTATTGCACTTTGGTTTGTACTGTAACAATGAGCACAGTACGCCCCCTTTCTTGGTCTGCTGGTGATACAGAAAAATGGGTGACATCCCATCGACTCACGCAACCACCTAAACTTTCTACTACTGTTTATCGTCATGGGCGGAGTGTCTGATCTGACAGATAATGCGCATAATAAAAGAGCCAATGCAACGGAAGAAGGTCTGCATGCGTGATCCGAGCCAAGCTCGAGCAATCCACCGCGCGACTTCCCGAGAATCGACATGGTCTGTGGCGAGAGCATGCCACTGGAACGCAAGAAGGTATGCGTGATCGGAGCCGGGATGGCCGGGCTCGCCTCAGCCCGCGAGCTGCGCCGGGAGGGCCACGACGTGACGGTGCTGGAGCAGAACGCCGACGTGGGCGGGCAGTGGCTGTACGACCCGAGGGGCGACGGCGCCGACGACCCTCTCGACGCCGCGGGGCCGGTGAAGGTGCACGGCAGCTTGTACGCGTCCCTCCGCGTCATCAGCGCCCGGGAGAACATGGGCTTCACCGACTTCCACTTCGCGCCCAAGGATGGCCGCGACGGCCGCCGCTGCCCGGGCCACCGCGAGGTGCAGCTCTACCTCAAGGACTTCTGCGACGCGTTCGGGCTCATGGAGGCTGTCCGGCTCAACACGCGTGTCCTGCGCGTCGCCATGGCGGTGGCACCGACGCGGCAGTGGGCGGTGAGGTCCGTACACGAGGGTACGGAGGAGGAGGAGAGGAGGTCTTCGACGCCGTCGTCGTCGCCAACGGCCACTACTCGCAGCCGAGGCTGCCAAGCATCCAGGGCATGGAGGCGTGGAGGGGGAGGCAGATGCACAACCACCCGTACAGGCTGCCGGAGCCGTTCCGGGGCGACATGGTGGTGGTGGTGGTCGGGTGCGGGGCGAGCGACAAGGACATCGCCATGGAGGTCCGCGGGTAAGGAGGTTGTTACGCTCTCAGTTCGATTTGGGTACAGAGAGTCTCGGATTACACGAATTTTAGGAAGGTAGCTGGGGATCTAAGCCAGAAAGAAAGGGGAATCAGAGAGGGATAGCCGCCGCCGTCAGGAGTCGTCTCGTTTCTGCCGGTTTCTTCTAGTCTCTCCTCGCTGAATAAGTTTTTTTTTTTGAGGGGAAAGCCAGTTCTTTATTCATCGAATTCCACAGAAAGTGGGATAATGCTTACATCATGTGGTTGGCCAAACTACACATGACGTCCAGGTGCTAGATTAAGAGCGTATCTAGCTAGGCGGTGAGCTTCTACGTTGCTATATCGACTTTCAAAAATAAAACTACAGGAAAAAGTAGTAGAACGGGCTTTGATCTCGTGGACAATTGCGCCATGTTTGCCGTGGGAACCTTCAGCAATATCTCTCACCACCTGTTTTGCGTCTGACGTGACCACAAAACTCTGCAACAAAAGATCCTCAGCTGCACAAAGTGCCTCCCTGCATGCTATCGCCTCCAAAATCATTGGGTCATCCACTCCTTGCACCACCAGGGCTGTGCTGCCCAGGTAGTTTCCTTCGGCATCCCTACATACCACTGCTGCCGAACCACCTCGCCCTGGTCTCACGGCCGCGTCCACATGAAGCTTAGCATGGTTTGCCGGAGGAGCTCTCGGGCGAGTTCTACGCTGCAAGTTCCCCCTCCCCCCCGTCCTTGATATCCCAGCCGGTTTGCCTTCTTTAATGCTCTCGAGCTCTCCAATGAATCTGGTGGTGAATGAGAAAATTGATTGAGGACTTTGGAAAATCCCCTCGTGGATGGACTTCCTCCTTGCCGACCAAATAGCCCACAAAGTGACGGCTAGCTTGACGAAATGAGCATGTGATAATGCCTCCATTTGTGTGAAAAGCCACTGTTTGGCTTTCGGCTCGCTATTGCGCACCAGCAAATGCCCTATTTCCTCCTCTACCAACGCCCAAGTGCATCTGGAGGTAGTACACTCCAGGAGTGAATGGCGCCATGAGTCCGGTGCCCCACAAAGGCCGCATGCCACAAAGTTTGACATATGTCGGTGAGTACGGACATCCTCGGTTGGCAACGAGTGTTTTGAAAGTCTCCATAAGAACATTCTAATTTTTCCGGGCACTTGCGTTTTCCATAGAGTTTTCCACTCGTTCTGCTCGGCCGTGTTGGTAGACGAGCTAGCATTGCCGTTTAACCAAGCCTCACGGCGATTCCTTGTTGATACAAGCATGTTGTATGCCGATCTGACAGAAAATTGTCCATTTTTCTCAAAGTGCCAGCTCCATAAGTCAGTTATATTACGAGTGCACAGTGGTATACTAGTAATGACTTTCACATCCATGGGGAGGAAAGCCTCTCGGACCCTCTGTATGTTCCATGTCGCTGTAGTTGGGTCTATGATTACTGACACAAACTGAGGCAGGTTCTCTGTCATACAGCCATATGGACGTAGCATCTCATCCCTAGGTAACCAGTTTTCAGTCCAAATACTTGTATTCTGCCCATTACCGATTCTCTTTATTAGCCCTTGCTGGAGAATATCTCTTCCTTCTATTATGGCTCGCCAAATCTGACTCGGGTGGGATCCGAGGCTGGCTTCAAGAATAGTTGAACCTGGATGGTAAACGCTCCTGAGGATGCGAGCACTTAGTGAGTCTGGGTTTTGAAGCAAGCGCCACGCTTGTCTAGCCAGCATAGCCAGATTAAAGAGCTCAAAGTCTTTGAAACCCAAACCCCCCATGCCTTTTGGTTGAGTCATGTCCTTCCAAGAAACCCAATGCGGCTTACGATGACCTTCTTTACTCCCCCACCAAAATTTCCTTATGAGCATATTCAAATGTTCACACAGCCCTCTTGGTAATTTGAAACAAGACATAGAGTATACTGGCACTGCCTGAGCAACCGCCTTAACGAGAACCTCTTTTCCAGCCGTGGACAAGGACTTCTCTATCCATCCTTGAATCCTACTCCACAATCTGTCCTTCAAATATTTGAAAGCACCGTTCTTTGAGGAACCGATGTCAGAAGGCATACCCAAATATTTTTCGTTCAATGTCTCATTTGGTACATGCAAGACGCCATTTATTTCATTACGAATATTTTCTGGAACTCCTTTGCTGAAGAAGATGGATGATTTTGCATAATTAATCCGCTGGCCAGAAGCTTGACAATATATATCCAAAACTTGGTTCACCTCCATCGCACCCATACCATTCGCCTTGAAAAACAGCAGGCTGTCATCTGCAAATAGCAAGTGGTTTACCGGTGGCGCCGTGGCTGCCACTTGAATCCCACTCAAGTTTGATGACTCACTTTTTGATTGTAGGAGGCACGAAAGGCCCTCTGCTGCTAACAAGAACAAGTATGGAGACAACGGGTCCCCTTGTCGGATTCCACGAGATGGTTTAAATTCTTCTAGTTTCTTCCCATTGAACAAAACTGAAAAATTAACTGAGCTCACCAGATTCATGACAATATCCACCCACCTGGTAGTGAAACCCAGCTTCAGCATAATTGCCCGCAAGTAGGGCCATTCAACTCTGTCGTAAGCTTTCGTCATATCAAGTTTCAAGGCACATGATTGATGCTTCTTTGCCTTGTTGCGCTTCATGAAATGCAGGCATTCATATGCTGTAATGATGTTATCAGTAATGAGCCTCCCAGGCACAAAAGCAGACTGCTCCTCCGAGACTATATCCGGTAATACTACCTTAAGGCGGTTAGAAATCACCTTCGAAGCTATTTTGTATAACACATTGCACAAACTGATTGGGCGAAATTGCGACAAAAGTGTGGGATTTTTTTACCTTAGGTATAAGAACTAGGATGGTGTTATTTATGCACTCCGCCGACTCAGAGCCCTCCACAATCCTCAGAACCACTCTAGTTACCTCGTCTCCGCACACGTCCCAGTGTCGCTGGAAAAAATGTGCTGGAAATCCGTCGGGACCCAGCGCCTTAATGGGGAACATCTGGAACAAAGCTAGCTTGACTTCTTCCTGAGTATACGGGGCATTCAAGGATTCATTCATAGCTGCAGTCACCTTTACTGGAACAGTATTGAGCACATGATCCATGTCCTGCACTCCTTCAGAGGTGTATAGCTCTTTGTAGAATGAGGTTGTCAAAGCTTCCATCTCATCTTTATCATCGGTCATCTGTCCGTCCGGGCGCTGCAGATTTTTGATTTGATTCTTCCTTCGTCGTCTACTAGCTCGGAGGTGAAAGAAATAGGTATTTTTATCTCCGTGAACTAGCCACCCACTTGTGGGCTGAATAAGTAGGCTACGTCACCCACTTGTGGGCTGGGTAGCGCTCGCTGGGCCTTCTCACCCTCTCGGCTGGTTACTGGGACTGCTCGCCGATGGGTCCGTAGTCGTACTGGGTTGGGCCGTAACAGTCCCCCCTTCTTGAGAAACATCTTGTCCTCAAGCTGGAGCGTTGGGGTAGTACTGTTGTAGCTCGTCGCGGTCTTCCTATGTAGCCAGCGACGCCGGTTGGTCCGTCCACCGGACCAGCACCTGCTGAACCGTGGTCACGCTGCACGCTGCGTTGTTGCTGTCGATTGGCGAGGATCTCCACCGGTGCCGGACTTGGCACATCATCGACGGGTAAGTCGTCGAGGGCTTGCTCCGTTGGTGGTAGAGCCCGCCGCAGTTGTGAGACGTGGATGACGGGATGGATGGTGCACGTCTCGGGAAGTTTGAGCTTGTACGCCACTTGACCAACATGCTGGATTACCTGAAAGGGGCCAAAATATCTGAAAGAAAGCTTCTGGTTAGCTCTTGTCGCCAGAGAGCGCTGGATGTATGGCTAAATCTTGAGGAACACCCAGTCATCCACGTTGAAGGTTCTTGCAGACCGATGCTTGTCAGTAGACTCTTTCATTTGTTGCTGAGCGCGGAGCAGGTGTTGTCGGAGCAAAGCCTCCATCTGGGCACGATCTTGTAGCCAATCGTGCAGGTCCGGAGCAGCGCATGCCACCGGGTCCATGATGCCGAAATGCCGTGGAGCATGACCATACAAAGCTTCAAATGGAGAGATCCCCAATGCTGAATGAGGGGAAGTGTTGTACCAGAACTCTGCTAGTGCCAGCCACGAGGACCACTTGGACGGGCACGCATGCACAAAGCACCTTAGGTACGTCTCGAGGCACTGGTTCACCCGCTCAGACTGCCCATCGGTCTGCGGGTGTCGTGCCGTGCTCATGCGCAGCTTTGTGTGAGTTAGTCTGAACATCTCCTTCCACGTGGTGCTTGTAGATGTTGTTCACGAAGGCCTGAGCGACTTGAAACGCCGTGAACGGGTGGACCAAAGGAATGAAGTGTGCGTACCGTGAAAACTTGTCCACGACCACCAGGATAATGTTGTAGCGAGAGGATTGTGGCAGCCCTTCAACAAAGTCCATGGTAACGAGCTCCCATGCCTGTTTGGGCACGGGCAGTGGCTCCAACAATCCTGGGTAGCGGACACGCTCCGGCTTCGCCTGTTTGCACACTTGGCACTCCTCAACAAATAGCTTCACATGCTGCTTCATACTCGGCCAAGTGAATAGCCGACGGATGCAGAGGTATGTGGCGTTGAATCCTGAATGACCGCCAATGGCCCCGGAGTGGAGGGCTGCTAGGACTTGCTTCTGTAGCAGCACGTTGTGCCCCAGCCAGACACGCCCGTTTTGCTTGATGATGCCGTTATGTAGCTGAAACCCGTCGTGGCCGTTTGGCTCTGTAGCAAGCCGAACCAGCAGTTTCTGGGCCGCTGCATCAGTGTTGTAGCCTTGTTGCACCACCTCCAGCCAGCTAGGTACTGCCACCGTGACCACGGCCAAGTCTCCTTGTGGTGGTCCGGGGCGTCGGGACAGCGCGTCAGCCACACGGTTGTCCTCTCCTCGTTTGTATACGATTCTGTATCTCAAACTGAGCAGCTTCGCCATAATCTTCTACTGCCAAGGTGTGGCCAATCGTTGATCTTCCAAGTGTACCAAGCTACGCTGGTCCGTGTAGACGATGAACTCATCGTTCTGAAGGTACGTGCGCCAGTGCTCCACTGCCAGCAGAATGGCCAAACCCTCCTTCTCATAGGTGGACAAGGCATGGTTCTTGGGTCCCAGTGATTTGCTAAGAAACGCCACTGGGTGTTTGCCCTGGCGTAGCACCGCTCCAATGCCTCAATCTGAGGCATCCGTTTCTAGCTCGAACTGCCTCGTGAAATCAGGGAGGGCTAAAACCGGCGCCGTGACTAGCGCCGTTTTGAGCTCCTGGAATGCAGCAGCTTCGAGCTCAGTACAACGAAAGACCGTGTTTTTCTTGACCAGGTCCGTTAGTGGCCGATTGATTATGCCAAAATTCTTGACAAACTTACGATAATATCCTGCTAAGCCGAGGAACCCTCGCACCTCATTGACATTCACTAGGGTCGGCCATTTCTGAACTGCCGCCACATTTTTTTCGTCTGTGCGAACTCCATCTCCACTGATCTCGTGCCCTAGATAGGTGAGGCTGGGCCTTGCGAACGAGCACTTGCTCAGCTTGATCTTCAGCCGGTGCTCGTCGAGTAACTGAAACACTTGTCGCAGGAGCTTGATGTGTTGCTTCATCTCGGCGCTATAAACCAGGATGTCATCGATAAAAACTAGCACTCCCTTGCGATTCAGCGGTACCAACACGATGTTCATCCCCCCTTGAAAGGTAGCCGGGCCACCGGTGAGTCCATATGATAGCATCCAGAACTCGAAGTGACCATGGTGAGTTTTGAAGGCCATTTTGTGCTCATCCACCGTCCTCATGCGGATTTGATGGTACCCAGCTCACAGGTCCAGGCTAGTGAAGAGATTGGCACCCGCCAATTCATCCAGCAGTTCGTCGATGACGGGTAGCGGAAATCGATTCTTCATCGTCACAGCATTGAGGTGCCGGTAGTCCACGCAAAAGCGCCAAGTAAGATCCTTCTTTTGTACTAGTAAAACCGGTGACACGAACGGGCTGGTGCTGGGCACTATAATGCCGTGAGCTAGCATGTCAGCCACTTGTCTTTCAACTTCGTCCTTTTGTGCCGGGCTGTACTGATACGGTCGGACGTTGACTGGTCTTGCCCCAGGCAGCAGGGGTATGGTGTGGTCAAACGCGCGCTGCGGTGGCAACCTGCGCCTTGCAAGAGATCTGTAATTGCGGAAGGAACTGGCAGTTCTGTGGCCTTGATCTCTTCGTCCACCATAGCACAAAGGTGTACCACCTGCGCCACTCCGGCACGCTGCAACAGTGTGTGCAATTCCTGACTGGAGAGCTGCTGACATTGTGTTGTATCTGCCCGCGCACCTTGCAAGTGAATGTGTTCTCTAGCATGATCAAAACTCATGGTCTTCTCCCTCCAGTGCACCTTCATCGGACTATGCTGCGCCAACCAATCGATCCCGAGAATGACATCATAACTGCCCAGGGGAAGCACCTTGAGGGTGGTGGTGAAGGTGATGCCCTGAGTGCGCCACTGGCAGTCTGGCAGCTCACGATCACTGCGCATCACACCCCCCATTCGCCACCCGCACGGTCAACGAGCTCTTGGAGGCTTGCACTCCCTGCAAGTGGTCTACCAGGGGCTCACATATGAAGCTATGGGTGGAGCCCGAGTCCACCAGCATGATAACTTCATGATCCTGAACCCAGCCATGGAGGCGCATGGTGGTAGGAGATTCTGCACCCTCCACTGCCTCCTTGGAAATAACACAACAGTATGCATCTTGCTCGCTAGAGATGTCCTCGCCGTGCGCCTCTTCTCTACCCGGGGACCATGGGCGCATCGATACGCTCGCAGCGCCGCCATCCTGTTTCTGGTGGTGGCGTGTGTGCCGCCTCCATGGCGCGGCGGTCCGTACTGCACGCTTCGGAGGAGGCCGCCTGCTTGGGTGGAGCCATTGGTGGAGGTGGTGGTAGAGGCAACACCGTTCGTGGCACTACGCGCGTCACAGTGGGCACGGAATAGTGTCGCTCTTCGCGCTTGTCCTCCCGGTGCATCGTTTCCATCACCTCTTACTGTAAACAAGCAAGATCGACGGCAGTATCGAGAGATTTTGGTCGATGCAAAACTACAGCTGCTCTAATTTCCTTCTGCAACCCATTAATGAAATGAGTAATAAAGTATGATGGCTCCCATGACTCATGATGTGCCATGAGATTGTGCATGAGATGAGTAAATTTTTCAGCATACTCTGTCACTGAATCATTCTGTCGAAGCCTATTAAACTGGCGCAGGAGGGATTGAAATTCCTCTCGCCCGAATTGAACACAGACGGCCTCAACAAAGGTGTTCCAATCAGTGTAAATCAAGTGAGCCTTAGTGGATTGCAACCACGCTAGTGCCCCGTCGATGAAATACATCGCGGCGCAGCTCACCCATGTATCTGGACTAAGAGTACACACTCCAAAGTAGGCCTCACATTTCAAACGCCAAGCTCTGGAACCATCCCCGTCGAACAACGGAAAATCAAATCGAGGTGGTGGTGGAATCGGTGGTAGTTTCGGTCCCCAAAACATGAACTCTCCCCGGGCGGAAACTGAGAATTGTGCATACCCATGACCGGAGGCGCCCGCGGGGTGTGCTCCCTCGGTGACATCCCCCGGTGAGTTGTTGTCCTGCCGTGGCCAATGGGCCCGTGGCCGTCGCCACCAGGAGCTTGTAGTGGCTCCCCCACCCGAGGGAAGGACGCGTCCGTCACATGGCCTGGGATCGACGACAGGTCCGCCAGTCGGATCAGCGATGGTTGGAGAAGCAGCGGCGCTTGGTGCTGTGCCTGCGCCTGCGGAAGAAGCAACACTTGTGAAGGGCCCGTCGGCGAGGGAGCGCGCGATAGCGTGAATGAGTCCGCCGCCTTGCCCTTGTCCAACAGCTGCTGTAACACCCCAAAAATTTATTCATATTTTCATTAAGTAAAAGTTGGTCAGAAATAAATTTTTTGAGCTATTCGTTAATTTCACAGCCTTTTCCGTTTTATGTTTTACAAAATTATTCCCTCCATAGAAGATTATTTTGTAGAATGTTGTGGTCCTTGGTTGTTTTGTAAATAATTTCATTTATATCATAAACAACAGTAGGAAACATTTTCATAATAAAATTTTCCACAAATAATTCTTTTACTAGCATTTCCAATTCTTGAAATGCTTCTGTTGCACTACAAAGATTTTAAACAATTGTTTTAAAATCCCACAAAAATTATGAGAGGTCAGGTGATGCCTGTATGTCACTTTTGAGCAAAAACCTAACTATGTCCTTTGAAAATTTTGAGTGAAACATCCTCTTTTCATTTCTGCCCCATTCTTGAGTTATAACTACAACCCTCTTTTTCCTAGCTCCAATGATTCTGAAACTTTTCCATCTTGTAGTCCTTCCAACCAAAACCTTAACTCCAGAAGATCAACTCCATTGGAATCTTTTTAGTCCACCAAACATGCCTCTGAAGTTTCTGTCTAGAACTGAATTCTGGTAAAACTTGCACTAGCAAGTTTCTCATTTTGCCAAACTAACTCCTCCATCACCTCTATCATCTAAAGAGACCCCACCCTGCCAAGTTTCAAATCCATCAAAGTCCTCTAGCTTGCCCTAGCATTCTATCGAACACCTTCAGCTCATGATAGGATTTGGCAAAGTCCTCTATCATTTGGCAAAACCAGCATGTCCATTAGCTCTCTCACAACTAGGCTCATAGTACTGTTAATTTGCACTGGCATCAGAGGCTCCTAGACCACTGAAGCATTTTGTCGAGCAAGGTACGTGCACGTCTGAAGCATGTCCAGAGCACGCGTTTGGCACGCGTCGGCACCGAGCTGCTGCCGCCGCTCTGCTGCCTCCCCCTCTCATCCTGATCCTTCTCTAGATCGGCTCGACCACCTGGAAGCTCGCCGACACCCTCGCTTGCCCCTAGCGCCGTCCACCGCCATCTACGACGACCAGGACCGCCGCCCGATGAGTCCCACTCGGCCACGTCTCTGCCCAACCTGCGTGGCGCGTCCCGAGCAGCCCAGCTCCTCCCAGGAGTAACTGCGGGCTGCCACCGTCCTCACCGACCACCCTGCCGATGGCCTCACCTGCCGCCGTAATGATCGCCACCGCCGTGCTTATCCTGTGGACACCGCGTAGCCGACCCCCTCGCCCTATAAAAGCTCACCCCAGGGCTCTCTACGATACTCACCACACTCCCCTCCCCCTCTCTGATCCCCCCTCAAGCACCCAAGCGACCGGACGAGGTCATCTTCCTCGACTCCGGCCAGGGCACCCGCCACCAACTTCCGGTCGATTTCGACGCCACTAGGGCCTCCCCCTCTCCACTCTCTTCACCACTAGCCTCCTGGACCCCCCGCTGATCCACTCCCCCTTCCAATTTGGCTTGGGAGCCGCCGGAGGCAAGAGCCCACCTCTGCCCGACGGCCGCCGGCCGCTGCAAAGCTCGCCGCCGGCGACCCCGTGTCCTTCACGGGCCATGCAGCACATCGGACTGACCACCGTGACTCCCTGAGCAAGACGATGGCCTCCTCTTCCTGAACGGTGCCACCGTTCGCCGGCAAGCCTTGCCGGAGCGCCACCTCTGTTCGGCCAGAGGAGAAGACGCGGGTGGCTGACCAGTCAAACCTGACTGGTGGGGCCCTAGGGACCACTGTCAGCGACCGAAGCCACGCCGGCGTGTCCGTAAGTGGAGTCATGTTCCGTCGGAATTGCTTTCCCACTGGGAAAGCGTATTCCGGGCAATACACCTTCGACGTCATCAGCCCTCCCGCGCGGCCGAACGGCTGGGCTCGGCCCAGTTGTGCCAGACGGCTAAGTCTCGCCCAGTGCGCACTTCTGCCCTTCTCTTTTTCTTTTCCAGCAGATCTCAAATAATTCTACAGCAGTCATTTCTCATCCAAATTTGATTGTTCAAACTTCTACGTACCTGTAAATTCATTCTCTATTTTATCAAATAGGGCGAACATTTTTCCTAGGCCTGGTTTTTGCTGGATCTAGTAAATAGTCCATTTCCTTGATTATTCCAGCTTAGTAAATCCATAGGAAAATCATATGAACTCCAAATGACTTGATTTTTTTTCTGTTAGTTCTCAAATTTCATCTAGTTATTTTAGTATTTATTTCAAAAATTTCCAACTAACTTTTTAGCACTGTTTTGGATTTATGTGGTAATTAAAATATTTTGAAAATAGGAAATGGAGGGGAGATATATTTCTCAAAGTTTTTGGAGTGCACCCGATCTTTTTGCATGCTCAAGGCAAGCATCTTGAACACATGATATGGTGAATGCATAGTTGTTTGCTTGCATGTAGAATTGAGTTATGACTATGTTAAATTCATATAGAATTTTCATGGTACTAGTCATACATGCATGATCCCCCTTGATGGTGTTTATCCTTCACTTAAACATGAAGTATAAGTAAGTACGGTTGTTTTCATGTGCCATATGTGCCTGTGTTGGTCCGGGCTAATTTGCAGGAAGAATCAGTCACGAGAAAAGTGACCGTGAGACTGAAATCTCGTGGTGACGAGAATGATCAGTGAGGGTATGTTGGGACATACCAGGTAGTGACCCTGTTGGGTACTGCCAAGGAATTATGTTATGCTAACCACTGTAGGAAAAACTTAAACCTCCTGAGTTGACCGTAGATCGAGTCTTGTTCCGCTAACCCACATACTGGTTTCGTGCTACCACTTGTCCCCCGCCACAGGCAAGGTACGGTTCAGTAAGTTGTTAACCCTTTTCCCTGCACACACTGTACAGAGAGGCCACGATGAGGGTTTCCAGGTACCGACTGCAATGCCAGTCATCGGGCCATGGGGCATGGGTGTATCCTGCTGGGCCGAGAGGGGGGCACCCGTTGTAATCCGCGCATGTTAATAGTGATCCCATGCTACTCGAGACGATGGTCTCCCCGCCTTAGAGTTTCTCTTGAACGGTGCTTTGGGTGATTCTTGGCATCCAGAAAGTTAATCTGGTGTGTGCTGGTCAGGTGTGTTTTCATCCCAAAGACCGTAATCGGAATTAGTCAGCGTCTCGGTGTTGGCTAAAGAAATCCTTTACTTGTGGGTAAAGAGTACACCCTCTGCAGAGTTATATATATTCGAATAGCCATGTCCATGGTTAAGGACTACAGTCTGGGTTGGTCAAGTGTCGGTCTTAGTGCCAATCTCCAAAGGAAATAATTAAATTGATCATGATCCATTCGTAGGATGTTCATTGTCAGTACTAGTGCTATGATGTATATTGTTGTTGACCTGAGTATTATTATGGACTAACCTTTTCCTCTTTATGTGAAATCTTGAGTATCTCTTGGGATGGCTAGACTACTCGGGATACTCGTTTTGTTTTCTTTCCTGAGTATCACTTGGGATGGCTAGTCCACCTGGATACTCATGTTAATTTCTTATAAGCCCTTTATGACGCGTCGCTTCAGACACCCGACCATGGCATTTATTTTCAAGACCTCTCGAGGCGTCGCTTTTAGACACCCGTTTGGCATTTCTTTTCAAGACCTCTCGTGGCGTCGCTTGAGTTCTCGGGCAGTCCTGTCTCGCCCGATTCTCTTTTAGACACACGTTTGGCATTTCTCTTGGAACTCTTCGGGCAGTCCAACGCCCAACGTTCCGTTTCATTTCTTTGATTTACTAATAACATGACTTATTTTCTGTATGAATATTTGTCATGCCATGGTTTAATACTCAGTCAGCACATGCATATAATTTAATTCATCATGAGCATATGCATCCGGTATATCTTTTGTTCTTGATGTTTGCGAGTACATTCAAACGTACTCACTGGCTTGTCCCTGGCTATTGTCTTGGCTAGATCATGATTCAGAGAGGAGCTCTACGAAGACACCCCCGCAACCTAGGATTCGGAAATAGCAGCCATGCGAGATAGGGGTCAGCTGTTCCTGTGGGAATGGAGTTCCATCAATCTTGGAGATCCATGAGTCGCTTCCATCATCTGCCACTGGAAATCATTGTTGCACCCAATGGACCTATAAGGTCTTGTACTCAAATCCTTGTAATTGCTTGGAATTCTGTATCAAGGAAATATCCACCAGCAACAGTAATCCTGGGGCTGGTGGTGACATAAGGGTCGTTTGCTGGGAATTTATGTCCGGAAATCCGGCCACTACAACCTTGGTATCAGAGCCAGGCTGACCACTGACTAATCCTATCTTAGCCTGGTCACTATCCCTAGGTTTCCACACCGTCCATATCTTTTCTTATCCACCGTCAAGCTCATCCTATCCGATAGCCTGCACAGTGGCGAGCCTGAGGTCTTCCTTTGATCTTGTTGGCTACTCCGATCGGACTATGTGGGTGACAAGGTTGATAGAAAGTCCACTTCAGGTACTTATCAATTTCTTGGTAGATCTCTTGTGTCTTGGTCCTCCAAGAAACAAAACTCGGTATCCTTATCCACCGTCGAAGCGGAATACATTGCTGTCGGTTCATGTTGTGCTCAATTACTTTGGATGACCCAAACTCTTAAGGATTATGGGATAAATGTGAAACATGTTCCATTGCTTTGTGACAATGAAAGTGCTATTAATATCGCTCACAATCCCGTGCAACATTCTCGAACTAAGCATATTGAAGTTCGTCATCATTTCATTCGAGATCATGTTACTAAAGGTGATATTGATCTTAAGCATGTTCGTACCGATAAGCAATTGGCGGATATATTCACCAAACCGCTTGATGAGAAAGTATTTTGCCGTTTGAGAGGTGAATTGAACATCATTGATGCTTCATACTTGGAGTAGGAACTCCATGTGGATACATGCAAGGCATGAGCCTATGACTAATCCTTGACTTCTCTCTTATGATGATGATCATGTGTCTTGGATATATTTGTACCCTTGCATGCTAACCATTGTAGGTACTTGGATGAATCTAAATCCATGGGATTGCAACTCACTCACATCTTGAGCAACCTCTACATCACCAAGTCTCTACACCAAGGTGGTTGAAAACAAGAAAGCATGAAACCCTTCAACATATCCTTTGACTAATCAAATTTCATTTGGTATCAAATCATGATTGTCATTTTGGATACACAAGTGCTCTTCCTTGCAAGACTAACCCATGTAGGTAGATGAACTCAAATCCAAGGGGTGCTCCAAATCCTTGATGCGCTACATCAACCTTGAGCATCCCACGCAAGTTCAACTACATGACCAAGTTCAACACCACCACCCCAGGTATGATATTCCATCTTAGAGAAGCTTTACCCCAAGTTATGGGTCAAAGCAGCTCAACAAGATGTGAATACATCAAAATGCTTAAACGAAAAATGGTAACCCCATTTTGATCTTAAACGATGAGTATGACTTACGATCAAGTGTTCTCACTTGACTCCTCAGTCAATATACTCTAACATAGGTGACTTTGTCGCCGCCCAATTCTAGATGAAGTTATCTAGTGTTTCTCTAAGTTCTTGCATTTGTTCCTTGCATATTTGTTTGCCTTCTTTTTCAAAAAAAACTTCATCTATATTTTGTTTTCTTTTCTCTGTTTTGTTCTGCATTTCCTACATCAAATTCATTGCAAATCCTTCAGTTAATTCCTTGCAAATCTTTGTGAGATCTTATCTGCCTAGTGAGCTGAGGTGACAAACATTCTCTGTGTGTTGAACTCGGTCACACCAGTCTGTCACTTTCGGTCAAACCGAACCATTTCGGTGCAACCGAAGAATACAACTCGGTGTCACCGATTTCACTGCACAGAAGACAATTTGCCACTTGTTCCTGCATATTTTTTCCAGCTCCGCTCAATGATTATTGTCCTCTACCTGCATCACATTCTACATGCTGCTCTGTTATGTGACTCAATGACCAAACCTATTTTGACTCACACTCCAGAAGATCCCTTCTTGGAAATTGATGTCAAAGGGGGAGAGAGAGCTCACATCAAAGCTTAATCACATCGAAAGGGGGAGAGAGGTAATCGCATCAAAGGCCCCAGATGCTTGGTGTTCAAGAGGAGAGAAGACACATGTCTTTAAGAGGGGAAAGACATGTTAGTTTATGTTATGTTCTGTGCTCTGATCTGTTTTGCTCTGATTTTGTTTCCCTATTTTCTCCCATTATCCAATATAAGATTCAGGGGGAGAAAGACTTCTAGGGAAGGAAATATTTGAATTCATTGCACATCTTTACCCTTGGGGACATGTCTATATCCAATAGGAGTACCTGGTACTCATTCTCTACATGTCATCCCAATCTTGGTACTCTTGTGGCTCTTTTGTTTGCTTTGTCTAGTAGATGTATCTGTGTTATCTAACCTTGTTTACTCAGGTTCATCTCTTCCTAAGCCAGCTCAAGACCATGAGGTAAGTATATGCATCACACTCATGTGCATGAAGATCTCTTGCTAATGTACATATTGTTTGCAAGAAGGACTCATGAACATGAAGGTACAATTCCCATATTCACATCATTTGCTCTGATGCATATAGCCAAGATACATGTAACTCACTGCTTGCTCTGTCATGCTTATGCATTCACATGCCCTTACATTCTATATTTACATGATTGCATACATGTAGGGGGAGCCTACGCATGCTACATGTCTTTCCAAAGCTTTACTTGCTATTCCTTATATCTTTATCTAAGGCTTTGATGTATGTTGTCATCAATTACCAAAAAGGGGGAGATTGAAAGCACAAGTGCTCCCTGGGTGATTTTGGTAATTAATGTCAACATATCTCTTGTTGGACTAATGTTTTTATCTAGTATATTTCAGATAAGTTCAACAGATGGAGTGGCGTGGACAAGAGGATGTGGAACCCCTGCAAGATGCTAAGGACAAAGGATTGGCTCAAGCTCTAAGGCTCAAGACTCTGCATTTTCATTTTAGTGATGCAAGATCACATTGAGTCCTTAGGAAAGCCAATACTATTAAAAGGGGATGAGGTGTTGCTTAATGGCTTGCTTGCTCAAAGTGCTTAGTGATATGCTCCAAAGCCCTCAACCACTTTCTCATATCTACATATGTCCCAAACTAAAAGTCAAACTCGGCCCCACCGATTTGATCTATCCGGCGCCACCGAGTTCATTTGACATAGCCACTGCCAAAAACCCTAATCAATTCGGTCTCACCGATGGGATCCCGGTGTCACCGAGATGGGCTTGCAAACTCTCTGGTTCCTATTGTAATAAATTCGGTCTTACCGAGTTTTGTGATCAGTCTCACCGAGTTTGCTTGACCAACTCTCTGGTTAGCTTATCGCCAAAATCGGTCCTACCGAGTTTGTGTAATCGGTCAAACCGAGATGAGGTTTTACCCTAACCCTAGAACATCGGCCCCACCGAGTTGATCATACCGGTCCCACCGAAATGCCTAACAGTCACATTATGAACTAAATCGGTCCGACCGAGTTTTCTGATTCGGTCCCACCGAGTTTGGTGAATTGTGTGTAACGGTTAGATTTTGTGTGGAGGCTATATATACCCCTCCACCCACTCTTCATTCGTGAGGAGAGCCATCAGAACATGCCTACACTTACAACATACATTTTCTGAGAGAGAACCACCTACTCATGTGTTGAGGTCAAGATATTCCATTCCAACCACATAAATCTTGATCTCTAGCCTTCCCCAAGTTACTTTCCACTCAAATCATCTTTCCACAAAATCCAAATCTGTGAGAGAGAGTTGAGTGTTGGGGAGACTATCATTTGAAGCACAAGAGCAAGGAGTTCATCATCAGCACACCATCTATTACCTTTTGGAGAGTGGTGTCTCCTAGATTGGTTAGGTGTCACTTGGGAGCCTCCGTCAAGATTGTGGAGTTGAACCAAGGAGTTTGTACGGGCAAGGAGATCGCCTACTTTGTGAAGATCTACCCTAGTGAGGCAAGTCCTTCGTGGGCGATGGCCATGGTGGGATAGACAAGGTTTCTTCTTCATGGACCCTTCGTGGGTGGAGCCCTCCGTGGACTCGCGCAACCGTTACCCTTCGTGGGTTGAAGTCTCCATCAACGTGGATGTACGATAGCACCACCTATCGGAACCACGCCAAAAATCTCTGTGTCTCCAATTGCGTTTGCACACTCCAATCCCATCCCTTTACATTCTTGCAAATTGCATGCTTTACTTTCCGCTGCTCATATACTCTTGTCATGCTTGCTTGATGAATGTTTAAACTTGTGCTAAAACTCCAACTTAACTTGAAGAAATTAAAAACTGCCACTTTTCTTTGCTAAGAGTCTATTCACCCCCCTCTAGACACCTCTTCTCGATCCTTTCAGGGCACCACATAAGAGCATCCCTACCGGTTCACCAGAAGGACGACCTCCGACGAGCCCCAAGCCATCCAACTTGCAGCCCGAGAGGGTATAGTTCATCTTCGGCATTTGTCGCCAAGGGTTAACAACCGCCCTTTCTTCTACTACCCTAGTCGTGAAGGCTATAGTAGCCCGACCCAGGTCGCCAACGGAGACCATGAGTCGGATCCTTCTCTAGTGCATCTGGTGCGCTACATGAGAGCTCAAGAAGCACTATTCGATCAGGTCACCAATGATCTGATTGCGACCCGCGGAACGCTTGCTATCCTGACACCGGTGAGAAGTGAAGCTGCAACCGACACCGACACCCCGATAATGCTGCTTGGGAGGCCAGTTGAGCCCCCAAGGTCTGCCCCTGTCATCTACCCTGGCAATGCCTTCGCCTCCCCAGGGGAAACTCCGTCGTCTCTTGGAGACCTACTCCAACGGGATTGTGACCACGAGACCCCATGAGGGGCATCATCGCTATCCCAACACAATAGCTCCACATCCCACCCCAAACAACTCCGACACTGAAGCTCACGGAGAAGCTTCAACATCTGCAAGACACGCCCGACTAGATGTCAACGAGGTGGAGGAGTGTTGTTAAATCTTAGTAGTCCTGTTGTCTTGTATTTTCAAGGTAGCAATCGCATGGCATAGTGAGCTTGTAAGTTACCCGCGTGCCATTGTTTTAAATGGTACTATGTGTAATCTAGCGTAAGGGGTTGGCGTATGGCGACAGAGTAAATGCTAGACGTGACTGCCGACACACATAGTAATACGTCACACTCCTTTTGAGAAGTGGTGTCCGAGAATTTGACTTGGACAACCCTATGTCGGATCTGATGCACAAGTCGTACTAGTGCAACATCATGTTTCCTGACCCAGGCACCTTATAAGGGGCCGTATCCATACACCACACCAGCCACCACCACACTTGAGCATCGCTCTTCTCCATTCATCCTTCCATGTCTCACCCCGGAACCTACCTACGAACTCCAGATGCAAGCCCTGGTAGTTTTGTTAAGGTTTTGTGGGATTTGACCCGCAATACACTTGGTTCTAGCCACCCACCCCAGTACGAGTGAGGGAGTCCTGGACTAAGGGGTCCTCGGGCGTCCGACCAGTTGGCCATGGGCTGGATTGATGGGTTGTGAAGATACAAAGACCAAAGACTGCACCCGTGTCCGGATGGGACTCTCCTTGGCGTGGAAGGCAAGCTTGGCGATCAAACATGTAGATTCCCTTCTTTGTAACCGACCCTGTGTAACCCTAGATCCTCCCGGTGTTTATATAAACCGGAGGACTTAGTCCGGAGGAGGGAGATATACATTACCATAGTCATACAGGCTAGACTTCTAGGGTTTTAGCCATAACGATCTCGTGGTAGATCAACTCTTGTAATACTCATATTCATCAAGATCAATCAAGCAGGAAGTAGGGTATTACCTCCATAGAGAGGGCCCGAACCTGGGTAAACATTGTGTCCCCCGTCTCCTGTTACCATCGACCTTAGACGCACAGTTCGGGACCCACTACCCGAGATCCGCCGGTTTTGACACCGACATTGGTGCTTTCATTGAGAGTTCCACTGTGCCGTCCCTTAAAGGTTTGATGGCCCCTTCAATCATCAGCGACGATGCTGTCCAAGGCGAGACCTTCCTCCCTGGACAGATCTTCGTGTTCGGCGGCTTTGCACTGCGGGCCAACTCGCTTGGCCATCTGGAGCAGATCGATAGCTACGCTCCTGGCCACCAGGTCAGATTTGGGAGCTTGAACTATGTTGCGGACATCCGTGGAGATTTGATCTTCGCCGGATTCGAGACCGCGGCAACCACTCTTGGTCACCCCGATGAACATGACCTAAATCTGTCATTGGATCGCATCCAGGAGACAACTCCTGTAACCGCTCTGGCCTTAGATCCGGAGCAGACTGTGCCATCCAAGGACGGGAGGCTCAACCCCACCACGGAGGCCACATATTCCCCGACGTTGGAGCCGCACATGGACTTAACCTCACACGATATCTGTGTCACCGGAACTTCGGACTTGTCTCTGGTTATAAGTTTCGAACCATGTGAGCCCGCGGACGCCGAACTTGATCGTTTATCGATCTTTGAGTTCAGCGCCGCAGACATCTTCCAACACTCGCCCTTCGGCGATGTGCTAAACTCATTAAAGAACCTGTCCTTGGCGGAGGACTCACAGCCGAATTGTATCCGCTTTGAAATGGAGGCTGATGATGGAGAATCTCGTTTCCCACCCACCGCCCACTTCATAGCCACTGTCGAAGACCTAACCGACATGCTCGACTATGACTCCGAAGACATCGACGGTATGGAGGACGATGCCGGAGAGGAGGAGGCCCAAAACCCGCCGTTCACGGGACGATGGACGGCCACTTCCTCATATGACGTATACATGGTGGATACACCAAAAGATAATAGCGGCGACGACAAGGAAGACCCAGAGAAGAGTGACCCCCTAAGACACAACCTAAGCGCTGGCGTCAGCGGCGCCGCTCTAAATCGCGCCGCACCAGAGACAGCAACATCGGCACAGGAGACGACAACACTCCGGATGGCGCCGAAGACACAAAGGAACCCGATGAACAAACTGCCGAACAAGACAATCGGGAAGATGGGCAAGTCAGCCCTGACGAACATGCCATAGAAGAAGACTCGGAGGACGGCAGTTATCATCTGCCCTCCAAGGAGGAGGTGAGCCTCGGCAACGAAGACTTCATCGTCCCTGAGGAACCTCTCGAGCAGGAGCGCTTTAAGCTTCAGCTAATAGCCACTGCGAGGAGCCTGAAAAAGAAGCAGCAGCAGCTTCAAGCTGATCAAGACCTGCTCAACGACAGATGGACCGATGTCCTGGCAGCTGAGGAATACGGCCTTAAACGCCCAGCCAAAAGTTACCCGAAGCGCAAATTGATACCTCAGTTCGATGACGAGGCGCCAGAGCCCGCACCAGCATCACACAATGCGGTTGATCGGCCACCGCGCGGTCGGGATAAAATGGCAACTCGAGCCGAAAACCAGACTATCCCACCTTGCCGTAAAGGCAGGGATAAGACAGCTCGAGGCCATACATATGACCTTCGTCAAGACCTGGACAGTAGAGCAGGACATACAAGATCGATCTACGAATCGCGAGGACGTGCCTTGACACGCGAGGACGGCTATCTATTCGGACGTGACAAACCTAGTCACACCCGGGCCGAAAACCGTAGACGGACTCCATCGGAGCTACGTCGCGATGCGGCCCGATATAGAGGTGCCGCACACCCTCTTTGCTTCACTGACAAAGTAATGGACCATGAATTCCCAGAAGGGTTCAAACCCGTAATAATCGAATCATATGATGGAACAACCGATCCCGCGGTATGAATCGAGGATTTTATTCTCCACATCCACATGGCCCGCGGGGATGACCTTCATGCCATCAAATACCTCCCACTAAAGCTTAAAGGACCAGCTCAGCACTGGTTAAACAGCCTGCATGAAAATTCTATTGGTAGCTGGGAGGACTTGGAAGAGGCCTTCCTCAACAACTTCCAAGGTACATATGTCCGGCCACCGGACGCCGATGACTTGAGCCACATAGTTCAACAGCCTGGGGAGTCAGCCATGAAGTTCTGGACAAGGTTCCTAACTAAAAAGAACCAGATCATCGACTGTCCGGATGCCGAAGCCCTAGCGGCCTTTAAACATAGCATCCGCGACGAATGGCTCGCCCGCCACCTCGGCCAAGAAAAGCCAAAATCCATGGCAGCCCTCATGGCACTCATGACCCGCTTTTGCGCGGGTGAGGATAGTTGGCTGGCTCGCAGTAAAAACACAGCCAGCGAGGCAGGACCCTCCGAGGTCAAAAACAGCAACGGCAAGCTCCGACGCAACAGACACAAAAGCCGAAGCAATGGCGATAATACCGATGACACTACAGTCAACGCCGGATTCAGCGGCTCCAAGTCCGGCTAGCGTAAGAAGCCGTACAAAAGAAACAATCAGGGACCATCCAGCCTAGACCGCATACTCGATCGCCCGTGCCAGATACATGGCACCCCAGACAAACCAGCCAATCATACCAACAGAGATTGTTGGGTTTTTAAACAGGCCGGCAAATTAAACGCCGAGAACAGGGAAAAGGGATCGCAAAGTGAGGACGATGACGAGGAGCCCCAGCAATCGAACACAGGGGGACAGAAGAAGTTTCCCCCTCAAGTCAAAACAGTGAACATGATATATGCTACACACATCCCCAAAAGGGAGCGCAAGCGCGCACTAAGGGACGTCTACGCGATAGAGCTAGTCGCCCCAAAATTCAATCCATGGTCATCATTCCCGATCACCTTCGATCGCCGGGATCATCCGACTAGTATCGTTCATGGCAGTTCAGCCACACTAGTCCTCGACCCAATCATTGATGGATTTCACCTGACGCGCGTCCTTATGGACGGAGGTAGCATCCTCAATCTGCTCTATTAGGATACAGTGCGAAAAATGGGCATTAATCCATCACGGATCAAGACCACAAAGACTACCTTCAAAGGAGTCATACCAGGTGTAGAGGTCCGTTGTACGGGCTCAATCACGCTAGAGGTTGTCTTCGGATCTCCGGACAATTTCCGAAGCGAGGAGTTAGTCTTCGACATCGTCCCCTTTTGCAGCGGCTATCACGCGCTGCTTGGACGAACCGCATTCGCTCGATTCAATGCAGTACCACACTATGCTTATCTCAAGCTCAAGATGCCCGGCCCACACGGCGTCATAACGATCAATGGAAATACGGAACGCTCCCTCCGCACAGAAGAGCACACAGCTGCCTTAGCAGTAGAAGTACAGAGCGGCCTTCTCAAGCAGAACCTTAATTCGGCTGCCGAGCCCACGAACACCGTTAAGAGGGTCTGAACTACCCTGCGGCAGGACAGTTCGGCTCGTCAGGAGCTCGACTAGCAATCCGGCCTCCGTCTCAGCCCCGATCAAGTGGTGGCATTCGTACCGCGCGTACATAACTACGCACTCAAAATACCATGGCCATAGATGGAGGCATACCTACCTTGTGATCCATAGTACGGCTCGATCGCTCCTGGACACATATACTTTCACCGTTTATCTTCCTCTTTTCAGGTCTCTTTTCCACAGGCTTTTCCTGAGGGCTTGATCACCGGTCCCGTCAAAGGATAAACACACCAGGCTGGCAAGAAGCACAAGCGTACAGGGGAATTCCTAGGTGCCTTCTCTAACAATCACTCTACCTGTTTTCAGGACCCACACGCAGCTCTCCCTTGGTCGTGGGATGTCAAATTGCCCGTTGCTTATCGCACTATTTGTAGCAATGCGCTTTGACGTATTAATAAAATTGCAATGAAAACAGTTTGCGGCCCAAATTCTGCGGCCCCAGCTCATTACCTTTGCTCCTTTTCTGTTTTCCTTTTCTTTCTGTTAACAACCTTATTAGATAGCACTCATACACCCTGGTATGCTTCACATTGGCCAGGGGCTTTATAGCGCCCTGCAATACGACAATAAAGTCCAAACACTTTTTACAATATAGTTCGGCACCCCGGATTTAGCACTATATGCATTGGCTCTGAATCATGTCTTTGGTCAATAGTTGGGTTGCCCGGCTCCTGTGCTTACTACCTTATGTTCCGCTATATCGGCTAGGGTAGTAAAGGGAGAACTACTGTGATTGTGCCCTGGTTCATCCGGATGAGCACCTCAGTAGAGAAAGCCGAAAACTGACTGTCATGATACGGCGAGAGACAGTCGGCTCTTCGGAGGTCTCAAATTGTTAGAGGTTTTTTCCGCATTACACGATGAATCGGTTCTTATCCGATCAGGTGTTTACAGAATCTCCCCAGTTCATACTTCCGAATACTAGGGGCTGCGCCTAAATTTTTATCGTCGAACTCCTATGGCTAAGTGAGGGTGATAAAGCATTATAGTCCGATTGCCTTGTTCGTTGCGCTGAACACCTCCTTCAAGGACCAAATAATTGGATCAAGAGTGTTTAGATTTCATCCTGAACACCCCCGTATTACCTACATGGGGGCTGAAGCCGACGACTGGCCAACTCTCAGATTTAATAAAAACGGCCGCACAAGAGGTAAAAATCTAACACAAAGCATTATATTACATAAATTGTCTTTGTTTCATAAACAGGGCGAGACAAAATACGAATGTATTCATTCAAAGATCACGTCTTTCGCACACTGCTCCGCAACAATGCGGGACCCCTCCAGGATGTCTCCAAAATATTGCTCGGGTGTGCGGTGCTCCTTGCCCTCGGGCGGCCCTTCGGTCGCTAGCTTGGCGGCGTCCATCTTCGCCCACCACACCTTGACATAGGAGAAGGCCAGGCGCGCGCCCTTGATGCAGACAGACCGCTTGACGGCATCCAGCCGAGGACAGGCACCCACCAGCCGCTTCACAAAGCCGAAGTAACTGCTGGGTATAGCTTCGGCTGGCCACAGCCGGATTATTAAATCCTTCATGGTTAGTTCGGCCACCCTGTGTAGCTCGACCAGCTGCTTTAGCGGATCGCTGAAGGGCACCGGATGTTCTGGCGCAAGATATTGCGACCAGAATAGCTTCTCCGTGGAGTTCCCTTCTTCGGCTCGGAAGAACTCCACGGCGTTGGACACACTACGTGGCAGATCAGCAAAAGCCCCTGGAGAACTCCGAATCCGGGTTAGTAAAAGATACTTCCTCCTTACAAATTTGCTTTTCATACTGAATGCCTTACCCGCCGCGATCTTCCTGGCCTCCTGGATCTCCTGGAGGGCACCCTGGGCCTCACTTCGGGCCGTCTTCGCACTCTGATGAGCCTTGGCGAGTTCGGTCTCTTGAGCCGACACATCGCGCTCCAAGCTCCCGCACTTCCTCACTGCGTCTTGGAGCTCCTGTCGGACCTCCTTGACCCGGGCCTTGAGCTTCTTACGGGCGGCCTGCTCCTTGACAGCCTTCCCCTCGGCTTCTGCCAGGGCCTTTCTCAGGGCCTCGACCTCGGTCGTCGCTTCTATACATATCATGACACTTCAGTCAATGCATATCATTTTACCTTTTTCAAACATATAATAGGTTATTACATACCTTGTTTTTCTTGGAGCTGCCTCCTCACCTAGCCGAGCTCCTCCTCGGCCTACTCCAGTCTCTGCTTCAGTCTGGAGACTTCAGCAGTATGCGAGGCTGCGGCCAACAGCGACGCCTACGTATTCATTTTAGACAAATTTAGTTAGTTTCCTGCAATAAGGGATTGATCCTCTGTCCGGCTTTTTCTTTCCGAACACCGGAAAGTGTCTCAGGGGCTACTGTCTATATTGGGATTTTTCTCTTTCCGCGTCGCTTACCTCAAAACCTGTCAGCAGGCTGCTGCAGGCTTCGGTTAGTCCACTCTTGGTGGACTGAACCCTTTCAATTACCGTGCCCATAAGAACACGGTGCTCATCCACAATGGAAGCGCCTCGCAGCGCTTCCAGCAGATTATCCGGTGCCCCTGGTTGGACAGGGGTCACCGGCGGAATAGGCATACCCCCTTCTTTTGAAGGAGGTTGCGCGCCGGATTCCGGAGCTGTATCGGTCTCTGGAATCGAATCCGGCTGAGGGCCAATCTGAATACGACCCTCATCGCCAGTCTCCACGGGGATCGGCTCCCCTTGGTGTCCGGCAACAGAGGCTTTGCCTCCTAGTGCCTCCTGAGCCTCTCCCCGGCCTGGGAAAGTCCTTTGGGACAGCACCTCTGCGTCGTCCTTGGCCTTGGGGGAGTGAGCGGTCGGCGGCGACTCGCTGGCCATCGCCTTTGAATCCAACGAACCTTGTGACGAGGATCGCTGGGAGCTGTCATGGGCCGGACTGCAATAGCATAACTAATCATGTTAGTACAACGAAGAGGAAAGGCTACATTTATGGGCATGTATAAGTCCTAGCACTTACGATGCAGCCCGAGGCTTAGTGCGGGGGTGTCACTCCGGACTGCTGTCGACGTCCCATGCGGAGTTATCCGCAAGGGAGCCTTTCCCTTTCTTGGACGTCTCCGCCTCCAGGTTCGTGGAGGCCGCCCTCTTCTTCTTTCCCTCATCGGGGGGAGGGTTGTTCTCCTCCTCCTCCTCCTCCTCGCCGTCCTCGGCGGTGGAGGAAAGGGTCACTTCATCTTCGGATGTCACGTCCGAAGCACCCTTGCGACAGGGGCCACCTTTGGCCCCCCTTGGCCTTCTTCTTGGCCTTCTTTTCCGGCGGCCTATAGGGCGCCGGAACCAGCATCTTCGCCAGGAGTGGGATGACTGGCTCTTCGAGCAGCGGAGCAGAACTATGGATCTGCTCCGCTCTCTCCCTCCACGCCTGAAAGAAATAAAAAATATAGCAAATGTTAGGTATCCTCCTTGAACAAATAAGTAGAAGGTACGCCTTAAAGAACTTACCTCATTGGCGGGATGGGTGTGATCGTGCCCATGGTCCGAATCTATGACCGGTGGCTTTTCGTTGCCCTTAAAGAGCAACTTCCAGGCATCTTCGTGAGTAGTTCCGAAGAGCCCTCCCAGGGTCTGGTGCTTCTCCGGATCGAATTCCCATAAAGGAAGCTTTGGCGTTGGCAAGGGAGAATCCGGCGAACCAGCATTACCTGGATCACGTCGACGAGCTTGATGTTTCTATCCACCATGCTCTGAATGCGCGTTTGCAGTGCTATTAGCTCGTCTGACGCAGACCAGTTGGGGCCCTTCTCCATCCAGGAGGTGAGCCGCATTGGAGCTCCGGCCTTAAACTCGGGAGCCGCCGCCCAAGTGGCGCCGTGTGGCTCTGTGATGTAGAACCACTGCTTCTGCCACTCCTTGACAGTCTCCACGAAAGTGCCTGTGGGCCAGGTGACGTTGGGCATCTTGCTCACCATGGCGCCTCTGCACTCCACGTGTTGACCATCCACCACCTTCGGCTTCACGTTCAAAACCTTGAGCCATAGGCCGAAGTGGGGATGGATGCGGAGGAAGGCCTCGCACACGACAATAAATGCCGAGATGTTGAGGAAGGAGTTCGGGGCTAGATCATGGAAATCTAGCCCGTAGTAGTACATCAGTCCGCGGAAGAAGGGGTGAAGTGGAAACCCCAATCCACGGACGAAGTGAGGGAGGAAAACTACCCTCTCGGTAGGCTTCGGGGTGGGGATGACTTGCCCCTTGGAGGGCAGACGGTGGATGATTCCTTTCGCCAGGTACCCCGCCGCCCGGAGCTGGGTGATGTCCTTTTCCTTGACGGAGGAGACCATCCACTTTCCTTGGCCTCCGGATCCGGACATGATTGAGTGCTTCCTAGAGATGGAGAAGATGGGAACTTGGGCGCTGGAGCTCGAGAATGGAAGGATAGAGAGGAAGAGAAGGCATGGGTGAAGGAGGGGAATCCCTATCTCCTTATAAAGGCCGTGAATATTGAACGTCTCCCCACTCACCTTGAAACTCGCCCATTCCCAAGGATTGTGTAAACAACACGGTTGAGTTACCCATGCTCGTATTGATGAGAATCCCGCAATAAGGGGACACGATCTCTGCTTTGACAAGACGTGCCAATGGCAACCGCGTCTCGAAACATGGAGCGGCAGACGAAAAATGGTTCGAAATTATGACCGGGCAGACGTGATCATGCTGCAAAAAGTTGTCAGCGGGTTGGACTCCTGGAATATTATATTCTCTCTGCGGTTGTGTGTGGTGCGTGTGTTACAGGTCCGGACATGTTTAATACGTCCGAAGACTATCTTGGAGTTCGGAAGGAGGAACCCGCCTTGCAATGTCGAAGACAGATCTACGCGCCGGATACCTTGTCATTGAAGCCAGGTTCAGGGGCTACTGAGGGAGTCCTGGACTAAGGGGTCCTCGGGCGTCCGGCCAGTTGGCCATGGGCCGGACTGATGGGCTGTGAAGATACGAAGACCAAAGACTGCACCCGTGTCCGGATGGGACTCTCCTTGGCATGGAAAGCAAGCTTGGCGATCAAACATGTAGATTCCCTTCTTTGTAACCGACCTTGTGTAACCCTAGATCCTCCCGGTGTCTATATAAACCGGAGGACTTAGTCCGGAGGAGGGAGATATACATTACCATAGTCATACAGGCTAGACTTCTAGGGTTTTAGCCATAACGATCTTGTGGTAGATCGACTCTTGTAATACTCATATTCATCAAGATCAATCAAGCAGGAATTAGGGTATTACCTCCATAGAGAGGGCCTGAACCTGGGTAAACATTGTGTCCCCCGTCTCCTGTTACCATCGACCTTAGACGCACAGTTCGGGACCCCCTACCCGAGATCCGCCGGTTTTGACACCGACAACGAGTTGTTCAAAAATGAGGATCACCCCTGATTCCTCAAAATATTGGGCAGTTGTGCACATCCCACCGGAGGATTTAAATCAAGGCCCTCCATATGTTGTCTTCGTCGGGAGATCCATGCCAACCTCAGGCATGGCTATTGAGGCTGCTGCTTATGAAGCAGTTACCCGTCTTCGATTCACCGTACCCGCTGCCAGTGAAAGGAAATACTACTATTTCCCGAGCTGCGCAGCTTCTGGAGCAGAATCCACGTTCCGTTCTGAACGTATAGAGAGGGATCCAGCTCTGGCCAATCTCATTCAATATGTGATGGCCCAGGAGCATCTAACCCAGCAACTAATGGATTACCTCCATTATCTTGCTGTCCTGAATCCCCACGTCGCCATTGGTGGACCACCATGGCCAACTCCGGAAGGGCGTGTTCTTCGTTTACTTCCTTCACTTTCCCCGGAAGAAGAAGAATGTGCTCCAGCACCAGGAACCCTTCCACAAGACCCTTTAGATCTCACCTTCGAACCGTAAACGGTCATTGTTGTTGTACATAGCACTAGTTTACGTGATGCAACCGTTGTATTGTATTTCAGGGCGTATGTCATAAGTGCATTGCCATGATTGCATTCTGCATATATGATCATTTGTTGTGATTTGCATTCAGTTCTTCTGCCCCTAACAAATCTCGAGGACGAGATTTTTCTTAAGGAGGTTAGAGTTTGTAACACCCCAAAAATTTAATCATATTTTCATTAAGTAAAATTTGGTCAGAAATAAATTTTTTGAGCTATTCATTAATTTCACAGCCTTTTCTGTTTTCTATTTTACAAAATTCTTCCCTCCATAGAAGATTATTTTGTAGAATGTTGTGGTCCTTGGTTGTTTTGTAAATAATTTCATTTATATCATAGATAACAGTAGGAAACATTTTCATAATAAAATTTTCCACAAATAATTCTTTTACTAGAATTTTCAATTCTTGAAATTCTTCTGTTGCACTACAAATATTTTAAATAATTGTTTTAAAATCCCACAAAAATTATGAGAGGTCAGGTGATGCCTGTATGTCACTTTTTGAGCAAAAACCTAACTATGTCCTTTGAAAATTTTGAGTGAACCATCCTCTTTTCATTTCTGCCCCATTCTTGCGTTATAACTGCAACCCTCTTGTTCCTAGGTCCAATGATTATGAAACTTTTCCATGTTGTAGTCCTTCCAACCAAAACCTTAACTCCAGAAGATCAGCTCCATTGGAATCTTTTTAGTCCACCAAACATGCCTCTGAAGTTTCTGTCCAGAACTGAATTCTGGTAAAGCTTGCACTAGCAAGTTTCTCATTTTGCCAAACTAACTCCACCATCACCTCTATCATCTAAAGAGACCCCACCCTGCCAAGTTTAAAATCCATCAAAGTCCTCTAGCTTGCCCGAGCATTCTATCGAACACCTTCAGCTCATGACAGGATTTGGCAAAGCTTTCTGAACTTCATTGGACACTTGATCATTTGGCCAAACCAGCATGTCCATTAGCTCTCTCACAACTAGGCTCATAGTACTGTTAATTTGCACAGGCATCAGAGGCTCCTAGACCACTGAAGCACTTTGTCGAGCACGCTACGTACACGTCCGGAGCGTGCCCAGAGCGCGCTTTTGACACACGTCGGCACCGAGCTACTGCCACCACCCTGCTGCCTCCCCCTCTCATCCTGATCCTTCTTTGGATCGTCTCGACCACCTGGAAGCTTGCCGACACCCTTGCTTGGCCCCTAGCACCGTTCACCGCCGTCTACGATGACCAGGAGCGCCGCCCGACAAGTCCCACTCGGCCACGTCTCCGCCCAACCCGCGTGGTGTGTCCCGAGCAGCCCAGCTTCTCCCAGGAGTAACTGCGGGCTGCCACCATCCTCACCGACCACCCTGCCGACCTCAACGGCCTCACCTGCCGCCGTAATGATCGCCGCCGCCGTGCTTATCCTCTGGACACAGCGGAGCCGACCCCCTCGCGCTTTAAAAGCTCACCCCGGGGCTCTCTACGATACTCACCACACTCCCCTCCCCTCTCTGATCCCCCCTCAAGCACCCAAGCGACCGGACAAGGTCATCTTCCTTGATTCCGTCCAGGGCACCCGCCACCACCTTCCGACCGATTTCAACGCCACTAGGGCCTCCCCCTCTCCACTCTCTTCACCACTAGCCTCTTGGACCTCCCGCTGATCCACTCCCCCTTCCAATTTGGCTTGGGAGCTGTTGGAGGCAAGATCCCACCTCTGCCCGACGGCTGCCGTCCGATGCAAAGCTCGCCGCCGGCGACCCCGTGTCCTCCACGGGCCATGCAGCACACCGGACTGACCACCGCGATTCCGTGAGCAAGACGATGGCCTCCTCTTCCCAATCGGTGCCGCCGTTCACCGGCAAGCCTCGCTGGAGCACCGCCTCTGTTTGGCCAGAGGAGAAGACATGGGCGGCTAACCAGTCAAACCTGACTGGTGGGTCCCAGGGGACCACTGTCAGCGACCGAAGCCACGCCGGCGTGTCCGTAAGTGGAGACGGGTTCCGACAGAATTGCTTTCCCACTGGGAAAGCGTATTCCGGGCAATACGCCTTCGATGTCATCAGCCCTCCCGCGCGGCCGAACGGCTGAGCTCGGCCCAGTTGCTCCAGACGGCTAAGTCTCGCCCAGTGCGCACTTCTGCCCTTCTCTTTTTCTTTTCCAGCAGATCTCAAATAATTCTACAACAGTCATTTCTCATCCGAATTTGATTGTTCAAATTTCTACGTACTTGTAAATTCATTCTCTATTTTATCAAATAGGGTGAACATTTTTCCTAGGCCTGGTTTTTGCTGGATCTAATAAATAGTCCATTTCGTTGATTATTCCAGCTTAGTAAATCCATAGGAAAATCATATGAACTCCAAATGACTTGATTCTTTTTCTGTTATTTCTCAAATTTCATCTAGTTTATTTTAGTATTTATTTCAGAAATTTCCAAATAACTTTTTAGCACTGTTTTGGATTTATGTGGTAATTAAAATAATTTGAAAATAGGAAATGGAGGGGAGATATATTTCTCAAAGTTTTGGAGTGCACCCGATCTTTCTGCATGCTCAAGGCAAGCATCTTGAACACATGATATGGTGAATGCATAGTTGTTTGCTTGCATGTAGAATTGAGTTATGACTATGTTAAATTCATATAGAATTTTCATGGTACTAGTCGTACATGCATGATCCCCCTTGATGGTGTTTTATCTTCACTTAAACATGAAGAATAAGTGAGTACGGTTGTTTTCATGTGCCATATGTGCCTGTGTTGGTCTGGGCTAATTTGCAGGAAGAATTAGTCACGAGAAAAGTGACCGTGAGACTGAAATCTCGTGGTGACGAGAAAGATCAGTGAGGGTATGTTGGGACATACCAGGTGGTGACCCTGTTGGGTACTGCCAAGGAATTATGTTGTGCTAACCACTGCAGGAAAAACTTAAACCTCCTGAGTTGACCGTAGATCGAGTCTTGTTTCGGTAACCCCCATACTGGTTTTGTGCTACCACTTGTCCCCGCCACAGGCAGGGTACGGTTCAGTAAGTTGTTAACCCCTTTCCCTACACACACCGTACAGAGAGGCCACGATGAGGGTTTCCAGGTACCGATTGCAATGCCAGTTATCGGGCCAGGGGGCATGGGTGTATCCGGCTGGGCCGAGAGGGGGGCACCCCTTGTAATCCGCGTGTGTTAATAGTGATCCCATACTACTCGAGACGATGGTCTCCCCGCCTTAGAGTTTCTCTTGAACGATGCTTTGGGTGATTCCTGGCATCCGGAAAGTTAATCTGGTGTGTGCTGGTCAGGTGTGTTTTCATCCCAAAGACCGTAATCGGAATTAGTCAGCGTCTTGGTGTTGGCTAAAGAAATCCCTTACTTGTGGGTAAAGAGTACACCCTCTGCAGAGTTATATATATTCGAATAGCCGTGTCCATGGTTAAGGACTACAGTCTAGGTTGGTCAAGTGTCGGTCTTAGTGTCAATCTTCGGAGGAAATAATTAAATTGATCATGATCCATTCGTAGGATGTTCATTGTCAGTACTAGTGCTATGATGTATATTGTTGTTGACCTGAGTATTATTACGGACTAACCTTTTCCTCTTTATGTGAAATCTTGAGTATCTCTTGGGATGGCTAGACTACCCGGGATACTCGTTTTGTTTTCTTTTCTTTTCTGAGTATCACTTGGGATGGCTAGTCCACCTGGATACTCATGTTAATTTCTTATAAGCCCTTTATGAGGCGTCGCTTCAGACACCCGACTGTGGCATTTATTTTCAAGACCTCTCGAGGCGTCGCTTTTAGACACCCGTTTGGCATTTCTTTTCAAGACCTCTCGTGGCGTCGCTTGAGTTCTCGGGCGGTCCTGTCTCGCCCGATTCTCTTTTAGACACCCGTTTGGCATTTCTCTTGGAATTCTTCGGGCAGTCCAACACCCGACGTTCCGTTTCATTTCTTTGATTTACTAATAACATGACTTATTTTCTGTATGAATATTTGCCATGCCATGCTTTAATACTCAGTCAGCACATGCATGTAATTTAATTCATCATGAGCATATGCATCTGGTATATCTTTTGTTCTTGATGTTTGCGAGTACATTCAAACATACTCACTGGCTTGTCCCTGGCTATTGTCTTGGCCAGATCAAGGCTCAGAGAGGAGCACTACGAAGACACAGCAGCCACGCGAGATAGGGGTCAGCTGCTCCTATGGGAATGGAGTTCCATCAATCATGGAGATCCACGAGTCGCTTCCATCATCTGCCACTAGAAATCATTGTTGCACCCAATGGACCTATAAGGTCTTGTACTCAAATCCTTGTATTTGCTTGGAATTCTGTATCAAGGAAATATCCACCAGCAACAGTAATCCTGGGGCTGGTGGTGACATAAGGGTCGTTTGCTGGGAATTTATGTCCCGGAAATCCGCCCCCTACAGCTGCGCACGCAGGTCGCCGACTTCGGCTCGTAGTTTTTCGACCGATCGCTCGATCGTCGGCCTCCACCCTTGGAACTGAAGGACGACTGGATGGATGTCGTCGATCTTCGCCGTCATCGCTGTTATCGCTGCCTTCAGGTCAGCCAACGCCTTGCTATGCTCTTCCATGGAGTTGGCCTTGCCATGCCTTATCTGAATAATCGAGGGAAAACGCCCCGCCAGGTTTGATCTATCGGCGGAATTGGTGGGAAGTTGATACGTCTCCAACGTATCTATAATTGTTGATTGTTCCATGCTATTATATTATCTGTTTTGGATGTTTAATGGGCTTTAATATGCTCTTTTACATTATTTTTCGGACTAACCTATTAACTGGAGGCCCAATGCAAATTGATGTTTTTCCCTATTTCAGTGTTCGCAGAAAAGGAATATCAAACGGAATCAGACCTTCGCGAGGATCGTTTTTGGAACAAGCGCAATCTAGGGGACTTGGACTGGAAGTCAAGGAAGCAGCAAGGAAGCCACGAGGCAGGAGGGCGTGCCCCGGGGGGTAGGCACGCCCCCCACCCTCGTGGGCCCCTCGCAGCTCCACCGACCTACTTCTTTCGCCTATATATACTCTTATACCCTGAAAACATCCAGGGGAGCCACGAAACACTTTTCCACCGCCGCAACCTTCTGTACCCATGAGATTCCATCTTGGGGCCTTTTCCGGCGCTCCGCCGGAGGGGGAATCGATCACGGAGGGCTTCTACATCAAAACCATAGCCTTTCCGATGATGTGTGAGTAGTTTACCACAGACCTTCGGGTCCATAGTTATTAGCTAGATGGCTTCTTCTCTCTCTTTGGATCTCAATATAAAGTTCTCCTCGATCTTCTTGGAGATCTATTCGATGTAATTCTTTTTGCGATGTGTTTGTCAAGATCCGATGAATTGTGGGTTTATGATCAAGATTATCTATGCAAAATATTTGATTCTTGTCACGGATATACCCCGCGGCGTAACCCGGCCGGAAGTATAACCCGGTCGGTCTTGGCGGTTTACTTGAGATCCGGCTAAGACTTGACGATTCACTGGCGACCCGTTTGGACCTGGCGGTTTATGATTCATTGGTAATCCGGCAGGCGGGTCAGAGGAGAGACAAGACCCGGTGGCCCAACGGGCGGTTCATGAAGGCCGGTTCATACTATGGTGGGCCGGTTTACAAGGAAAGGCATAAGGAATATTTGCCTTACAAGGAGTTAAGACCTGGACTTGTATCCGGTTTGTATTAGAAGGTAGACTAGTCTTAATCCTAATAGGACTCCACATGTAACCCGCCCCTTCAACTTATATAAGGAGGGGCAGGGCTCCTCAAAGAAGGACAAGCAAAAAGAAACAATCTCTAGGGCTAGACACAAAGAGCCGGTTTACCGGCGACTCCCTCGTGATCATAATGAGACCTAGCCTCAAACAGCATGTAGGGTTGTTACCGGATGATGTTTCCCGGGGCCCGAAGCTGTCTAAATCCTCGTCTTGTGTTGCGTCTCTCGATTCCGCTAAACCCATCTCAAGCTACTACATAGATGCGTTGGCCTCACGACTAAGTCCTGAAACTAGGACATCTGCCGTGACAATTCCACGGCAGTTGACGCCCACCATGGGGCGTGCGCACGGTGGTGTTGAGTTCTTGGAGGGATTTCTTCAGGGATCGAGAAGCTCGCGATAAGCCGGATGAAAAAGAGCCGGCGCAGAAGATAACATCATCAACGATCAGTCAAAGCGAGATATACAAGATCTTAGATCAAGAAAATTAGGGCAGCATTTATGCGCCAGCACACGAGACCAGATGCGTATCTGCAGAAGGAAAATACAAGTCATCGGTTCAATCCGATTTGCAGCGAAACTGAGGGTTGGACCCAGGCCTGATCATCGTATCAATGAAAGACAGACGTGACGAAAAGAATAGCCAAAATAAAGTCAATGGGATCTGTCCATGTACAGAACTGTGGGGTCGATGGCATCCAACCACACGGGAATTATTTAGCTTGGCACGGATTTCGAGCAAGTTCAGTGAATCTACCATATGAAGCTACTAGTACAATACGGATCGGACTTTTCTCAGCTTACTATATTGAGCAAATCAACAAGTTATTCCGATTCAGACAGCTGGACGATCATCAATGCGAAATCAGATCGGTCTTTTTGGTGTGTCATGGAAGGAAACTGAGATATCTCGCAAGTTTTCTGTTTTGGTTTCGTCGAGCTCGCCGATGCAGCCTGAGCCGGCGTCGTCTCCGCTGGCCTCGACCGAGCCGCCACCTCGCACTGCTACAGCTGCTGCCTTGGGCCGGGCCGTTCTTATGGCCGCTACTAAACCGACTCGGTTCCCGCCACGGGTCGCGAGTGTCATCGCCTGCCGCGGCCACGAGCCGGCCCACCTTTATCGCTACGGCCTCGTCATGCTGCAGCCAAACAACAACGTATGAAGGCATCAACTCAGGACGCAGACAACAACTCCAGATTTGACCGGTCATTGACTCCTCTCAGGAAGACCAAAAACAAAGCATCAACTGGTACACCATTGTCCACTATGACGTACGGAGGCACTAGTACAGAGTGTTAGTCCAAACTTTATTTTTTACCATCAGATGTCACGGCCGCCGAGGCATATCACTAGTTGCAAAAAGTTGCTACACAGCAGAATTCACCGATCTATGCCGTATTGCTAGCGTGTTAAAAAAAAGGGAATGGTCAAACCAGCCACGACCCGGAGGGAGAGTTGGTTGTGGGGCACAGACTCGCACTGTCTCCGAGCCGCAGGAGCAGGCTTCGGATCGCCGCAGGCCTCTTCAGCCGCAAAATACATCAGGTGATATCCATCGAGTTTACTTTTATCAGTACTTATTTTTTTTGAAAACAACCACTCTGCCCTATAGTGTTGTTATATACAGCCGTCGCCCCTGCGGTCCGGTTTACATCAACGTGCCGGCCGACTCGCCCATCCGCATCACCTTACAACGCCACGGACGACTCGCCCGTCCGCCCTCGCGGCCGGTTCATGTATCCGCGCCAGCTTACAACATGGAAGACAACTCGCTCATCCGCGACGGTCTACAACACTATGGGCGATTTACCCGTCCGACCCCGTGGCCGACTCTCCCGTCCGCACCGGTTTATAGTATCGCGGTCGACTCATATGTCGGCTCCCACGGTCGACCCGCCCGTGATTGATTTTAGCTTCACCGTGGTGATCATTAACTCCACGGTGGATAATTTTCGCCCTAACACATAAGGTGATATCCATCTAAGTTTGTTTTATTAATATATATTGTTTTTGTCAAAGAATAGTTTATCTTTGCCTTGGTCTGCAATACTATTGATGCAGGACAACTGTTCACTACATCAACACGACGTGGCTGATTTACTTGTCCGCGCGGCTTACAACACCCGCGATTGACTCGCCCGTCCGCGCCGGCTTACAACACCGCGGCCGGTTCATCTATCTGAGCCGCTTCTGATGATGCGGTCGTCTTTGCTGTCCGTCTCTCGCGGCCTGGTCTACATCAACATACCGGGCCGCACATGTCTGCACGAGTTGTTTATGGAATATGAGCAAGTCACAGCTTGGGTAGCCTGATTTTCTTTCAACAAAATGGAGGCAAATTATCATATACCATCAACCGCCGTCTGCACTGGGTGGCCCAATGGGCAGGCACACAAGTCGCCGCCACTACAGTTTGGTTAAACTTCAAAACAGCCAGTTGGAAGGAACCATTGGCCGAGTTGCTGACACGGCTCATACGGGATCATTTATAACCCGCCGCAGTCACCTCAACCTTCTGTGGATTCACATCATGCTATCAACACCAATGATATACAAGTTATGCCGGTTTATATCACAGTCAAATATGGAGAGTTTCAAGCCAACTCCTCGAGTCACCTTTGAGACTTGGGGGCTACAATGATATGACTCAGCAAAGGTTGCCGGTTTTTCAGTGAAGTCAAGAACCCCAGGACGCTGGAGGGAAAGATAACCCGGTCCCAGAGGCTACTACCATATTGATGACAATTTGAAGGCCGTCACAAAATTTCCGGTTCAAAATAAAGAATGCCGGTTTAAAATCCGGTTCAAGGGAAATCTGTTCTCCCACAAGGCTCTGAAGCTCTTAAATCCGGATTAAGAATTTCCGGTTCAAGAGGAGTTAATCTCTCGCAAGTTCGAGCTGAAAGGCCGTTAGAAAATTTCCGGCTGAAAATGAAGGTTCCGGTTTAAAATCCGGTTCAAGGGAAAGATGTCTCCCATAAAACATTGAAGCTCTCAATATCCGGTTCAAAATCCCGGTTCAAGAAGAATTTATCTCTTGCAAAAAGTTAAAGGTAGCCGAAGAGGGCCTGTTGCCATGATGCGCGGTTCAAACATGAGTATCCCGCCTTATTGGCCTGTCATATTATTGATCACATGGGGGTTTCTGCTTTATAAAGCGGCGTCCGATTTACCCCTTGATTCGGCTTATCAAAGCTTCCTACAATATCACTTGGGGGCTTGGTCGTATCCGAACCATAGCTACACCTCTTGATCAGCGCAATGCCACAACATCACTTGGGGGCTTGGTCGTATCCGAACCATAGTCACACCTCTTGATCGGCTCAAAGCCAAATAAATCCGGGGCCAAAGAGAGTGTTGTAAAACAACAACTCAAACATAGGCACCCACTGAGCACAACTCAAAATGTTACTTGGGGATTCTTTGCTGTCGAAATGAACAAAGAATCTACACCTGTAATAGGCTATCAAGCCATGGCTTGGAAGCCTGCTGTATACACCTAAAACCCCGGGTTAGCCTGCCTATTTAAGTAAGTCACTCCGCCCAGGTAAACCTGGTATGACCCTTCGAACTTTGACAAGTTACTCCAGAAAAGGACCCTGAACTTGTCAAGTTAAAACGATGATTGGTTAAGGATTGAGGACCATCTTAAAAGGCTTTGTGAAATGGTTTAACTCAGTGGCCTGGCTGCCCATGAAAAGCCTCGAATTTGGGGCCTGGCAGCCCGTGAAAAGCCTCGACTACAAGTTTTCATTTGCTTTTTGCCAAGTTTTTCTCTCTTTTGACAAAGTTTATGATGTTTTCTGTTAAAACCGGTGTTAATTAACCCGGCTACGCTGTCAACTGCAAGTTGTCAGTATATGATCAGTCATAATCCGGAGATTATCAACCCGGTCTGGTTTTGACTACAAGTCGCCAGTATTACATATGGATAACCCGGTGTTTATCATAACCCGGTATGATTTTATCATAAACCGGCACAATATGGAAGGAGTTATCAGTACTCAAGATTTGGGTTATCACCCTTACTACAAAAAGTTGGTAAACCAACGATGTGATTCAATGTCACAGGTATGATATATTTCATATTTAATTATTCTTAAGTGCAGCCTTGATTATAAACCCAGGTTATATGTTGGGCATTATGACCCGTCCGGCGGTAAACCGCCAGGACACTTTAAACTTGTTGTATGCAGAAACAGGTTGAATAAAGCATGATTATAAATCACCGGCGTTTATTAAACCGGCCTGGCTTTCGACTATATGTCGCCAGTATGATGATAAATTATCCGGTGTTTATTAAACCGGCCTGGCTTTAAGACGATAAGTCGCCAGTATATGATGAGAAATTATCCGGTGTTTATTAAACCGGCCTGGCTTTGGAATATAAGTCGCCAGTATATATTTGGATTGCGCCATTGGAATCATGCGCTTATAAATCATTGGGTTATATTATTCAAATAGCCAAACTTGGCTGAATTTTCATTATGATATTGAATGAATAAGGTTTTCATACCGGATTATATTATCTTGAATAGCCAACATGGCTGGATTTTATTATGGTTATTAATAACCGGTATTATTGAGGTTTTCAAAGTCGCTTTAGCGCAATGGCTATTATTTTATCAAAGGATATGATTTATTCTACAATGGAAGGAATAGTCCCGAGTCGCTGCAGGCTTACGACCCGGCACTTGGGGGCTACATTATTCAAGCTGAGATTACATGAAATATGCAAGTCCCATGTCACTGCTAGCATGCGCCATGGCACTTGGGGGCTAATGCAAAGTCATTTTTTGCTCATCTTATTAAAGACCCGACTCATCACATCATAATGAGCCGGCCCTTGGGGGCTACCAATTGCTCCTGTCAAACATTCAAGGTATACAAGCATTAATCCATTAAATTAAAGGGTTCATTGCTCAGTTGGTAAAGCACAAAGCTCTTAACCTTGTGGACATGGGTTCAAGCCCTACGATGGAAGCTACATTATAAGATGTTATTTTCATTGAAGTATATATCAAGTCCCGGTTCAGTATTATCTTACTAAGCCGGCCCTTGGGGGCTACACATCACTGCTCAAGTCTACATGATTATATTTACAAAGTCCCTGCTCATTATTGCATAATGACCCGGCCCTTTGGGGCTACACTGATTGAAGTTTTTATAAGCAATTACAAGTCCCAGGTTGCTGCAAGCATGACAACCCGATACTTGGGGGCTACATATATGGAGTATTCAGTTTTTTACTAGAGATGAACAACATGGATTTCTTCAAAGTGGCAGTAATTATATGAAAACAAGTCTCAAATCATCACTTTGTTCTGTTCAAAACTTGGGGGCTACAGGTAATATGGATAAAAGAGAGAAATATCTTCCAATTTCCAGTTTTGAGCTAACCAGATTGATCCGGTGTCTGCAACAACTATGACCCGGTGTCTGCAACAATCATGACCCGAAATTATCAGTTTTTATAACCCGGCAGTTTTTGGCAATGATAAACCGGCAAGTTTTACATCTTCAAACCGGCTGAATATCAGATAAGTATTTCAAGACCCATATTTCTTAAACCGGCGCTTTGGAAGCCGACTCAAGTGGATTATTCTTCACAATATTTCTCTGTGAGAAACCAATGTCAGCAAATTGAGTATGAAGCTGGCTTGTTGACCCGGATTTTCTAGAAGGACGAAATGACAAGGACTTAAGGATGATCAGATGCCGGTTTACAAGAATTCTTAACCCGGAGCATAATCTGTCAAATTTGTTCTTGTGTTTGTTTTACAGGATCAGTTTAGCATGGATAAATCCAAATTAAACTGGGGGCTAATGTCAGGGATATACCCCGCGGCGTAACCCGGCCGGAAGTATAACCCGGTCGGGCTTAGCGGTTTACTTGAGATCCGGCTAAGACTTGACGATTCACTGGCGACCCGTTTGGACCTGGCGGTTTACGATTCATTGGTAATCCGGCAGGCGAGTCAGAGGAATGAAAGACCCGGTGGCCCAACGGGCGGTTCATGAAGGCCGGTTCATACTATGGTGGGACGGTTTACAAGGAAAGGCATAAGGAATATTTGCCTTACAAGGAGTTAAGACCCGGACTTGTATCCGGTTTGTATTAGAAGGTAGACTAGTCTTAATCCTAATAGGACTCCACATGTAACCCGCCCCTTCAACTTATATAAGGAGGGGCAGGGCTCCCCAAAGAAGGACAAGCAAAAAGAAACAATCTCTAGGGCTAGACACAAAGA
This sequence comes from Aegilops tauschii subsp. strangulata, assembly GCF_002575655.3. Lineage (NCBI taxonomy): Eukaryota > Viridiplantae > Streptophyta > Magnoliopsida > Poales > Poaceae > Aegilops > Aegilops tauschii. Next base: position 134,958,860 of record NC_053040.3, read on the forward strand.
GTCGGTTTACCGGCGACTCCCTCGTGATCATAATGAGACCTAGCCTCAAACATCATGTAGGGTTGTTACCGGATGATGTTTCCCGCGGCCCGAAGCTGTCTAAATCCTCGTCTTGTGTTGCGTCTCTCGATTCCGCTCAACCCCTCTCAAGCTACTACATAGATGCGTTGGCCTCACGACTAAGTCCTGACACTAGGACATCTGCCGTGACAATTTCACGACAATTCTTCTCTGAATTCTTATATGCATGATTTGATATCTTTGAAAGTCTCTTTGAATTATCGGTTTAGTTTGGCCTACTAGATTGATCTTTCTTGCAATGGGAGAAGTGCTTAGCTTTGGGTTCAATCTTGCGGTGTCCTTTCCCAGTGATAGCAGGGGCAGCAAGGCACGTATTGTATTGTTGCCATCGAGGATAAAAAGTTGGGGTTTATATCATATTGCTTGAGTTTATCCCTCTACATCATGTCATCTTGCCTAATGCGTTACTCTGTTCTTATGAACTTAATACTCTAGATGCATGCTGGATAGCGGTCGATGTGTGGAGTAATAGTAGTAGATGCAGAATCGTTTCGGTCTACTTGGCACGGACGTGATGCCTATATTCATGATCACGCCTAGATATTCTCATAACTATGTGCTTTTCTATCAATTGCTCGGCAGTAATTTGTTCACCCACCGTAATATATGCTATCTTGAGAGAAGCCACTAGTGAAACCTATGGCCCCCGGGTCTATTTTACATCATATTAGTTTCCCGTCAACTAGCTATTTCTGTCGCCGTTTATTTTGCAATCTTTATTTTCCAATCTATACAACAAAAATACCAAAAATATTTATCTTATTATCTTTATCAGATCTCACTTTTGCAAGTGGCCATGAAGGGATTGACAACCCCTTTATCGCGTTGGTTGCAAGGTTCTTGATTGTTTGTGCAGGTACTAGGAGATTTGCGTGTAGTCTCCTACTGGATTGATACCTTGGTTCTCAAAAACTAAGGGAAATACTTACGCTACTTTGCTGCATCACCCTTTCCTCTTCAAGGGAAAACCAACGCATGCTCAAGAGGTAGCAAGAAGGATTTCTGGCGCCGTTGCCGGGGAGATCTACGCTCAAGTCAAGACATACCAAGTACCCATCACAAACTCTTCTCCCTCGCATTACATTATTTGCCATTTGCCTCTCATTTTCCTCTCCCCCACTTCACCTTTGCCGTTTTATTCGCCCTCCTTCCGTTCGATCTTGTGTTACCATGTGCCTTCTTTTTTGCTTGCATCTTCGCTTGCTAAGAGTTTATGGATCCTCATCCCCTTGCTAATCTTTTTAAGAGATCCAATTATGATGAACCAATTTCTAGTGATTTGAGTGCACTAGATTATCTTTATGAGGTTTTGCTTAAAATTCGTAAATCTGAAAATTGTGATGAAGAAATTTATGAAGAGATTCACGATAGCTCCTTGAATAAAAAGCATGATTGCAATGATTTTACTATAAATTCTCTTGATGTCAATTGTGCTAATAATATGCAAAACCCTAAGCTTGGGGATGCTAGTTTTGCTATATCCTCTACTTGTTGCAACTATCATGATTGGGGTGATTCTTCTTATGATCTTGAAAATTTATTTAAGCCTCATGATGAATATGAGATTGATAATAGTGTTTGCAATAATATTGAAAGTGGGTTTGGAAGAGTGTCAACTTTAGATCCCACATATTTGGAGAATGTTCAATCTTATGGTATTTTTGATAAAAGTGGGTTTGGAGAGGTCATGACTTAAGTTAATGATAATCCCACTATTTTGGAAGAGTGTCAACTTCGCATGCATGTGGATCTTGTTGATAATATGTTATGTGATAGCTATTTTATTGAATTTACCTATCATCCTACATGTAATTATTATGAGAGAGGAAAATATGGTTGTAGAAATTTTTATCTTACTAAATTACCTCTCGTCATGTTGAGATTGCTATCGTCTCTTTCTTCTTCCTTGCATATGCTAATTTTTGCTTGCTATGATAGTTTGTTTGCTTATAAAATGCCTATGCATATTAAGTATGTTAGACTTAGATGGGTTTATCACGTGTACAATGATGCTCTCTTTATGTTTCAATTGCTATCTTTCATGTGAGCATCATTAAAATTATCAACGCCTAGGTAGGGGCGTTAAACGATAGCGCTTGTTGGGAGGCAACCCAATTTTATTTTTGTTCCTTGCTTTCTTCTGTTTAGTAATAAATAATTCATCTAGCCTCTGTTTATATGTGTTTTTATGTTTTAATTAGCATTTGTTCCAAGTAGAACCGTTGGGAAGACTTGGGTGAAGTCTTTGCGATCTTGCTGTAAAAAACAGAAACTTTAGAGCTCACGAGATTAGCTGCCATTTTTTACTGGAGAGTGATTTTAGGTTGATTCCTTTTGAAGATGATTAATAGACAAATTCCTCACGTCCATCAATTTATTTCAGAATTTTTTGAGTTACATAAGTTTTCGTTTTATACAGATTACTACAGACTGTTCTGTTTTTGACAGATTCTGTTTTTTGTGTGTTGATTGCTTATTTTGATGAATCTATGGCTAGTATCGGGGGGTATGAACCATAGAGAAGTTGGAATACAGTAGGTTTAACACCAATATAAATAAATAATGAGTTCATTACAGTACCTTAAAGTGGTGGTTTGTTTTCTTACACTAACGGAGCTCATGAGATTTTCTGTTGAGTTTTGTGTTGTGAAGTTTTCAAGTTTTTGGGTAAAGATTTGATGGATTTTGGAATAAGAAGTGGCAAGAGCCTAAGCTTGGGGATGCCCAAGGCACCCCAAGGTAAAATTCAAGGACAACCAAAAGCCTAAGCTTGGGGATGCCCCGGAAGGCATCCCCTCTTTCGTCTTCGTCTATCGGTAACTTTAGTCGATGCTATATTTTTATTCACCACATGATATTTGTTTTGCTTGGAGCGTCTTGTATGATTTGAGTCTTTGCTTTTTAGTTTACCACAATTATCCTTGCTGTACACACCTTTTGGGAGACACACACATGAATCGGAATTTATTAGAATACTCTATGTGCTTCACTTATATCTTTTGAGCTAGATAATTTTGCTCTAGTGCTTCACTTATACCTTTTTAGAGCACGGTGGCGATTTTATTTAGTAGAAATTATTGATCTCTCATGCTTCACTTATATTATTTTGAGAGTCCTTTAGAACAGCATTGTAATTTGCTTTGGCTATAAAATTAGTCCTAATATGATAGGCATCCAAGATGGGTATAATAAAAACTTTCATATAGAGTGCATTAAATACTAGGATAAATTTGATACTTGATAGTTGTTTTGAGATATAAAGGTGGTAATGTTAGAGTCATGCTAGTTGGGTAATTGTGAAATTGAGAAATACTTGTGTTGAGGTTGGCAAGTCCCGTAGCATGCACGTATGGTAAACGTTGTGTGACAAATTTGAAGCATGGGTGTTCTTTGATTGCTTTCCTTACGAGTGGCGGTTGGGGACGAGCGATGGTCTTTTCCTACCAATATATCCCCCTAGGGGCATGCGTAGTAATACTTTGCTTCAAGGGCTAATAAACTTTTGCAATAAGTATGTGAGTTCTTTATGACTAATGTGAGTTCATGGATTATACACACTCTTACCTTTTCGCAATTTGCTAGCCTATACGATACCGTGCATTGCCTTTTCTCACCTTGAGAGTTGGTGCAAACTTCGCCGGTGCATCCAAACCCCGTGATATGATACGCTCTATCACACATAAGCCTCCTTATATCTTCCTCAAAACAGCCACCATACCTACCTATTATGGCATTTCCATAGCCATTCCGAGATATATTGCCATGCAACTTTCCACCGCTCCGTTTATTATGACACGCTCCATCATTGTCATATTGCTTTGCATGATCATGTAGTTGACATCGTATTTGTGGCAAAGCCACCATCATAATTATTTCATACATGTCGCTCTTGATTCATTGCATATCCCGGTACACCGCCGGAGGCATTCACATAGAGTCATATTTTGTTAAGTATCGAGTTGTAATTCTTGAGTTGTAAGTAAATAGAAGTGTGATGATTTTCTTTATTAGAGCATCGTCCCATGTGAGGAAAGGATGATGGAGACGATGATTCCCCCACAAGTCGGGATGAGACTCCGGCCGAAAAAAACACATAAAAAAAGAGGCCAAAGAAGCCCACATGAAAAAAAGAAGAAAAAAAGGAAAAAAAAGAAAAAGAGAGAAAAAGAGAGAGGGGACAATGTTACTATCCTTTTTCCACACTTGTGCTTCAAAATAGCACCATGATCTTCATGATAGAGAGTTTCTTACTTTGTCACTTTCATATACTAGTGGGGATTTTTCACTATAGAACTTGGCTTGTATATTCCAATGATGGGCTTCCTCAAAATGCCCTAGGTCTTCGTGAGCAAGCAAGTTGGATGCACACCCACTTAGTTTCTTTTGATGAGCTTTCATACATTTATAGCTCTAGTGCATCCGTTGCATGGCAATCCCTACTCCTCGCATTGATATCAATTGATGGGCATCTCCATAGCCCGTTGATTAGCCGTGTCAATGTGAGACTTTCTCCTTTTTTGTCTTCTCACATAACCCCCATCATCATATGCTATTCCACCTATAGTGCTATATCCATGGCTTGCGCTCATGTATTGTGTGAGGGTTGAAAAAGCTGAAGCGCGTTAAAAAGTATGAACCAATTGCTCGGCTTGTCATCGGGGTTGTGCATGATGGGAGCATTTTGTGTGACAAAAATGAAGCATGGCCAAACTATATGATTTTGTAGGGATAAGCTTTCTTTGGCTATGTTATTTTGATAAGACATAATTGCTTGGTTAGCATGCTTGAAGTATTACTATGTTATATGTCAATAATAAAACTATGTCTAGAATCTTTTGGATCTAAACATTCATGCCGCAATAAAGAGAATTACATTGAAAATTATGTTAGGTAGCATTCCACATCAAATTTTTTTTTTATCATTTACCTACTCAAGGACGAGCAGGAATTAAGCTTGGGGATGCTTGATACGTCTCCAACGTATCTATAATTTTTGTTTGTTCCATGCTATTATATTATCTGTTTTGGATGTTTAATGGGCTTTAATATGCTCTTTTATATTATTTTTGGGACTAACCTATTAACCGAAGGCCCAGTGCAAATTGCTGTTTTTTTGCCTATTTCAGTGTTTCGCAGAAAAGGAATATCAAACGGAATCCAAACGGAATGAGACCTTCGCGAGGATTGTTTTTGGAACAAACGCAATCCAGAAGACTTGGAGTGGAAGTCAAGGAAGCAGCGAGGAAGCCACGAGGCAGGAGGGCGCGCCCCAGCGGGGTAGGCGTGCCCCCACCCTCGTGGGCCCCTCGCAGCTCCACCGACCTACTTCTTTCGCCTATATATACTCTTATACCCTGAAACATCCAGGGGAGCCACGAAACACTTTCTCCACCACCGCAACCATCTGTACCCGTGAGATCCCTTCTTGGGGCCTTTTCGGTGCTCCGCCGGAGGGGGAATCGATCACGAAGGGCTTCTACATCAATACCATAGCCTCTCCGATGATGTGTGAGTAGTTTACCACAGACCTTCGGGTCCATAGTTATTAGCTAGATGGCTTCTTCTCTCTCTTTGTATCTCAATATAAAGTTCTCCTCGATCTTCTTGGAGATCTATTCGATGTAATTCTTTTTGCGGTGTGTTTGTCGAGATCCGATGAATTGTGGGTTTATGATCAAGATTATCTATGAACAATATTTGATTCTTCTCTGAATTCTTATATGCATGATTTGATATCTTTGCAAGTCTCTTTGAATTATCGGTTTAGTTTGGCCTACTAGATTGATCTTTCTTGCAATGGGAGAAGTGCTTAGCTTTGGGTTCAATGTTGCGGCGTCCTTTCCCAGTGACAGCAGGGCAGCAAGGCACGTATTGTATTGTTGCCATCGAGGATAAAAAGATGGGGTTTATATCATATTGCTTGAGTTTATCCCTCTACATCATGTCATCTTGCCTAATGAGTTACTCTGTTGTTATGAACTTAATACTCTAGATGCATGCTGGATAGCGGTCGATGTGTGGAGTAATAGTAGTAGATGCAGAATTGTTTCGGTCTACTTGACACAGACATGATGCCTATATTCATGATCATGCCTAGATATTCTCATAACTATGCGCTTTTCTATCAATTACTCGGCAGTAATTTGTTCACCCACCGTAATATATGCTATCTTGAGAGAAGCCACTAGTGAAACCTATGGCCCCCGGGTCTATTTTACATCATATTAGTTTCCCGTCAACTAGCTATTTCTGTCGCCGTTTATTTTGCAATCTTTATTTTCCAATCTATACAACAAAAATACCAAAAATATTTATCTTATTATCTTTATCAGATCTCACTTTTGCAAGTGGCCGTGAAGGGATTGACAACCCCTTTATCATGTTGGTTACAAGGTTCTTGATTGTTTGTGCAGGTAGTAGGCGATTTGCGTGTAGTCTCCTACTGGATTGATACCTTGGTTCTCAAAAACTGAGGGAAATACTTACGCTACTTTGCTGCATCACCCTTTCCTCTTCAAGGGAAAACCAACGCATGCTCAAGAGGTAGCAGAAGTGGCTCTGATTACCAAATGTTACGCTCTCAGTTTGATTTGTGTACAGAGAGTCTCGGATTACACGAATTTTAGGAAGGTAGCTGGGTATCTAAGCCAGAAAGAAAGGGGAATTAGAGAGAGATAGCCGCTGCCGTCAGGAGTTGTCTCGTTTCTGCCTGTTTCTTCTGGTCTCTCCTCGCTGAATAAGTTGGCTAGGCCACCCACTTTTGGGCTGGGTAGCGCTCGCTGGGCTTTCTCACCCTCTTGGATGGTTCCTGGGACTTGCTCGCCGATGGGTTCATAGTTTTACTGGGTTGGGCCGTAATAGAGGTGCACCTCGTGGCCAAGTCCATGGAGGAGGTCACCCCAGGGCTCGCCAAAGTGCTCGCCATGCATAGCGCCAACCTGCACCTGCAACTGCACATACGTACTTACGTCCATTCCGTGCTCCGGTCAGTCACGTCGGTCGGTCTCCTTGTCTGAGACCATGCCAAAATGAAATGATTGACCCGTACATGGAAAGCTATTAGGTGGAGCGTCTGTGCGAGGTCGGGCGGGTGGTGTTCCGCGGCGGCTCTGGCGTCCTCGCCGACACCATCATCTACTGCATAGGGTACAATTACTCTTTCCGTTCCTGGACACGGCGGGGGCGGTCACCGTTGGCAACAACCGCGTCGGCCCGCTGTTCGAGCACATGTTCCCGCCGTCACTCTCCTTCATCGGCATACCCATAAATGTACGTGAAAGTACAGGCATTACAAAAGATCTTGATGATACTCATCGAGGTGGAGCAGAGACATCTTGGGTTCTTTCTGACACGTACCGAAACAAGTTAATCAATATGTCTAGTTCACATGTGTTTGCACCATGGTTCTTCGAGGCTCAGGCGAAATGAGTGGCACAGGTGCTGTCCAGGAGGAGGACTTTGCCGCCAGAGGAGGAGATGATGCGGTCCGTGGAGGAGTATTACCGCGTTAGGGAGATCGCCGGCATGCCCAAGAAGTGCACGCACGACATCTGCTTGTCTGAGACCATGCCCATGGTATGAAACAACAACTTTAGCAGACTCCCTAGAAAGTAAGGGACCGACTGTGCATCCTACCTTTAAAAAAAACTTCTATCAGTCACTTATATTCTAGACCGTTTGATATTCATTGAATGGCTGTAAATAGACCTGACATTGCTCATACTCAACCTCTAGTTTCTTCTTCCTCCTTTGTAGCCACCGGCTAGCCCAGGCCTAGTCGCTGCCTCCGCCCCCGTGGCCGACGGCTCGCACCACCTCGTCGCTCCGCTCTCCCTCTACCTCTCCACACCGTGATGCTAGCCTCCACCTCGACCATCCCTCTAACCCCCGTCACACCGGAAACAACTCTGGCGATCCCCTACACCCCACCACCCCCTAATATAGATAATGGGGCCATGGCTCCCCCTAAGATAGCTTCTCCGGCCAACGTGAAGGAAGGAAGTTTTTCCGGTACCTGAGAATTAGCAAAACCAAAAAAATGGATTTGCTAATTCTCAGCCGACTCTCAATCGACACAGAGTTCCAATCCATCTGACTTTGAGGTCCATGTAAGTTATTTTTCGGATCCCGATAACGTTCGGACATCATTTTTTTACCATGTCAAATCGAATGTTTTTATGGCAATTTTAATGACGCGAGGATGACAAGTTTAGTTAGCAAGCATGAGAAATCAATGCTCAGTGCATTTATTGCTAGGGAATTGCCATGTGTGTCAACTTTACTTGCCATACTCGCGTCACTAAAATTGCCATAAAAAAGTTTGATTTTCCGTGGTCAAATTCCGAACGTTCGGGATTCATCATTTTCATTCTTCTTAGTTTGGAAACATAAACTATAAATTCTCATGCACTAGTCTAGATGAACAATTTTTAATAACACAGTGAACTTCTTTCAAGATTTGTATTAACAAATTTGCAAAATCTCAGTCGACTGACCACTAGTTGCTCCAAAATTGTTTTAAAGACTTTAAAGCAAGTGTGCAAAGTCAGACTCACAAAAACTACAACATTTATATTTTTACCACCATGTGGAGCCTACTTGTCGATGTGATACACATTTTTTTACTTTTTTTGTTTCACCTACATTCTTCCCCCAACCATGCCGCAACAATATCTCCGTCGTCTACCACTTTCCACACCACCCACAAGCTCATGTCGAGGCATCGGTCATTGCTACTAGAGGGAGTGCAATGTGAAGCCCCTGGACATCACGAGTGGAGAAGAAAGCGGCGCCAGAAGGTGCAAGATGGGCGACAACACACTCAACAACTTGATGGAGCAAGGGAGAGATGACCTCATCGTTGCTAGCCATGGCGGCATTCATACTGGCCGCCGACCTATCGCAAGGTGACGACGAGGGTGGGCGGTAGCGAAAACTGGTCCACGGTGTCAGATGGAGGTGGTTGGTGCTAGTTCAATGGCGTTGTGACGAACCCTCCCCCCATACCCCCAACACACAGAAACAGTGGTTACATAGGGGCGTGGCTAATAGTTAATCGACTCAAAACTGGTTTTGTGTGGGCCGATCATTTTGGACATTCGGATGCAAAATCAACAGCGAGATTGTACTCTTCAATCTCCGGCTCATCTTCCACCTCTGACCACCTCGTGTATCACTGGCCGGGGCGCCTGCTCCCCCTCCCTCTGCGGCCGGCGGCGCTCCCGCGACCGCCTCGCCACACCATCCTCCCTAAACCGCCGCCCCGGGCCATCCCACTAGCCCCAGGCGATGACCGATTTTTCTCCGGCGAACTTGCACCACCGCCGAGCTACCACCACCACCACCGATGTGCTGCCTCCCCCACCCCCACCCTAACATAGATGATAGGGTAGCCTGGCAGCGAGCTTCTGCGTCTCCTCCAGCGAGCTTCTTCCTCCCCTTCGGCAGTTTCTCCCTTCTAGCGATATCGACTAACCCAAAATAAAAAATCAGGGGACTGACATTTATACCTCCCCTCCCTCCCTACCCCCTACCCCCACTACACACACAAACTGTAGTTATAAAGTGATATTTATACAACCATCCCCTCCCCCAAATATAAATGCCAGAGGACAAGTTTGAAGTGTCTTTAGAATAAATGGAGACGGTTTAAGACTCTGCCATCATAGATTATTCTTTACCCCTAGCCTTAGATTAACCTATTTTAAAAGTAGATAATTTGGTGAATCTGTTAGACTTGCTCTAGCAATGCTTGAATGCCAGCAAGAATGGACATTGGTTAGCCCCTCCAAGAGGAGGGTTCTTCTTGGTCTTGAGGCCATGCAGCATGCTTCGGCCAAACCATCTTTACGTTCTCTAGCTGCGAAATCTATGCCTAGGAAGCATGCTATGTTTGCCACGTTCATGCAATACCCTGCATGTAAAGGTTATAGTTATGGCCCAACCTCTGATGAGGTGACCACGATCAGGGCAGCTGGTTATCAGGTCTCGGCGTATGAGGAGACCGGAGTTTCTTCTCTGGCGCTGACCTCGCCGTCGCCGGTAAGGCCAGCTATTCAGTTTGGAATGGTTCCTATTTCCCTGGAAGGTTTATCTCCTGCTTGTTTTAGCCCCGGATCTTTGGGTGGGCGGCTGTTATTTCCACCTGAAAGTTTGGATTCTTTCAAATCTCCTTCGGTTTCCCCACCGGGCCATAACCAGGCCCTAGGCTCTAGGACCCAGCCCATTTGCCTGTCTAATGATGAAATTGAGAGCCCAAAATACCCGACAATTCGCTCTCCTTCTCCATAGGATATTATCAGAGATTTGCACAGTTTTGATGATATGATCGAAGATATGGATGCTAGTTATTGGGACTGTCAACATTGTTTGGCTATGCGCCACACGTCAGAGACCTGCATGAACCCAGTTCGGTGTAGAAATTGTTTCCGTTCGGGTCACATTAAAAAGGATTGCACCGGCCAACCCCCTGACTTGTCCATCTGGGTGCCCAAAGTCCCATCGCCGGGTTTTGGTAAGCGAGCCAGGAAGGAGGACTCCTCTCTCTCCCCTGCCTCTTCAGTTTCCCGAGGACAAACGCCCCCATAGCAAGAAGAAACCCCAACCTCTGCTTCTCCACCGCCGCCATCATCGCCGCCACCGTGCCTGGCCTCGCACAACAAGCTTGCTCGAGCTCTGATCCTGCCCTACCGCCCCCAATGGCGGTGTATGCGATTGATCCTCATCGCTTCATCCCTGCTGGGCTCGTCTGCCCCGTACCTTCTACACCCCGGCGATCCCACCACCTCGGGCACATGAGCAGTACATGGTGGCTATTGTGGAGCCGATCCCACCTCCCGAGCTGGTTGCAGTTCGTCGACAGTAGGTTCTTGGTTTCCTAGTACAAACCATGCATGTCCCAGTTATTTCAGCACAGACATGGTTTCAAGGGGTTGGTTTGTTTGAGATGGAGGATCCGGTTGTTTGTGGCTCTTTTACTTTGCATCCGCCATTTCCTTTAGGAGTTGATGAGGAGGGCAATGAGTTTTTCATCAGATTTATTCCCCATAACCAGGGAGAGGGGTTTCAAGTGATTCATGGTCACAGAACTGGGTGGTTGATGTTCATAGGAATCCCTTTGGATTATCATAACACTCAATGCATTGTGGACGTCGTCAGTACCTTTGGACAGTTTCATTACTGGAATAGCACAGACAGGGGCAAGGTCAGATCTTTTGTCCGTGCTTCTTTTCCGGATAATGCTATGGTTCCATGCTCTGTCACCTTTTGAGAGTTTGATAATTGGGGGGGGGCACAATTGTCTCATGGTCGGCTGGTTGTTATATTATCTCTGGGGAGTTTGCTGAAGCCATGATCGCGGCTGATGAGGATCCCATGCCACTCAATGGTAATCCACATCCAATGCCAGGGGTCAATCCACCGCGGCCATTCTGGGCAATGCCACCTTACCCTGCTCTTGGTTGGAACGCTGTGCCTCCAGGACATAACCAAGATCACAATGCAGTGGACGGATGGGGCCACAATGTGCAACATGACGTTGGATGGGGTCCTTGGAATGAACCAACTAATCCCCCCGAGCAGCAACCAATTGAAGATGTTCCACCTGGCCAGGATCAAAAATCTATTATTCTAAACCCTTCTTTGAACATACCTGCAAGTTTGCCTGGGTTCTCTCTGTCATCTTTGCCAATTAAGTTTGGGTCATCTGATCTCGAGCAGCGCTTCTTGTCCATGACTGATCAACAAGATTTTGTTGCACCTCCTAGGTCCTCGGTGGTGATTGAGGAATTGCCTGTAGATGATCTCACACAGTCCAGCTCTGATCTACCACAGTCCCTCTCCTAGCTGGATTCTCAGGAGGAGTTTCAGTTCATTTCAACCACTCCTACGCCATTGGGCAAGAGGCCACGGCAGACACGATGCTCCAAGCACACTGTTACTTTGGTTGAACCTGAATTGGACTTTTCCACAAGGAGACTGACTCATAGTTGTGCTAAAAGGAGTCGTATGAGGCTAGGCTCTGCAATTCCAGTGAAATCTGCTCCGCTACATCGCCCCAAGGCCATGAAGCTCAAGACTGATGCCGAGTCGAGCCAACAGCTCCCCCTGCCGCTTCCAACACCAATCCCAGCAATGCAAGCTATCGGTTTGTCTCTGGGTATTGACCCGACTGAGTTATCTATGGAGAAGCTTATGGGTACTCCACGTCCAACTGAGAATGATGATGTTTCCCATGATGATTGAAGACTTGAGAAGATCGATGGAGAGATGGGCATTTTTGGTCCTATGCCCTTTTGTTTTTAATTTCATCTACATGTTTGCCTGTCTGAACTTATTGTACGCATCTCTGCTACGGTTATGCCCTTGTTGTTAGGGAGCTGGGCTCATTGTTATCTTCCTTTGATGGTTATCTATGGATAGTAACTCTTATCGTAATTGGCATGTCCTGTGTTGGAATGTGCGTGGGTTAAACTCTGAAGCTCGGCAGCGTGATGTAAGAGCGAAAATTGAAGAGAGCCGATGTTCTATTATCTGCTTGCAAGAGACTAAATGTGAGCATTTTGATATTAGAATGATTAGGTCCTTTTTTCCTCGGAGATTCGATCAATCTGCCTTCTCACCCTATGTCAGCGCGTCAGGTGGAATCTTGGTCATTTAGAACTCCTCTATCTTTGATGGCCACCTAATTGAAGTTCAACGTTTTTGGGTTGTGGTTTCCTTCAAGTCTGTTCATAATTCAGATAATTGGACTCTTGTTTCTGTTTATGGACCATGTGAGGGCCAGCCCAGAGATGATTTTGTTGGCTGGCTATACCATTTAAACATCCTCACAGATGATAATTGTTTACTCTTAGGTGATTTTAATTTTATTCATTCATTAGATAACAGAAGCCTCCCGGTGGTGATGTTAATGATATTTTCCTTTTTAATGAGGTGATTGGGCATCTGGGCCTCCTCGAACTGCCATTGAAAGGTCGAAGCTTCACTTGGTCCAATATGCAGCAAAACCCATTGCTCGAGCAGCTTGATTGGTTCTTTACATCCGCTGATTGGATCTCCCATTATCCAAACACGGTGGTGCATCCCTTGGCCAAAACGGTCTCCGATCATGTGCCTTGCACTACAAAAAAAAGACACATCTGTGATATTTTGGGCCGAACGAATTTTTTTTCTGTCATACTTATGACACTTCTATGACGATAATTGTGACAAAACCTGGTATCATCATAGATGTGGTGGGGTCCTACTTCTATGACAAAAAATCATGACAGAAAATGGGCTTTTCGTCCTGGGCGGGCCGGAGACGCAGCTGCATGACATTCTCTGGGTCGTCCATGACTGAAAAACCATGGTAGAAGCGAGGGCGAGGAAAATATCGGGGTGTTCCCGGTTACGGTGGGTGGTCAGGGCCGAGCGATGTGCGTTTCTCTCATACACGCATGCGCGTGGGTGCGAGGCGTTGGGCTCTAACTGAACCCGAGCGATTGCACTGCAGGCTACGCGTTACTGAACCCGAGCGATCGATCGATGGCTGTTAACTGAACCCGATCGAGCGATTCCTTCGCTACTGCTGCTAACTGAAGCCGATCGATGCTGCCTTTGGATGAACAGTGAGCGTTGCTGGGGGGGTTTGGATGAACAGTTCCCGGTGGGGGTGGATGAACAGGACCCCGTGGTGTTGCCTCTGGATGACCAGGACCCCGATCGATCGAGCCGGTTGGGGCTGGATGAACAGGAACCCGTGGAGGGCTGGATGAACAGCACCACCCCGTGGAGGGCTGGATGAATAGTAGACGGTGGAGGGCTGGATGAACAGTAGCCCGTGGAGGGGTGGTTGAACAGGAGCCAATGGAGAGGGCTGGTTGAACAGTAGCCCGTGGAGTAGCGCGCGGTGGAGGCTGGATGAACAGGACCCGTGGATGAACAGTCGCAGGTGGAGGCTGGAGGAGGTCGACGGTGGAGATGAACAGTATCCCGTGGAGTCCCGTTTTGCGGTATGCCACACCCCTCCCGATGAACAGGACCCCTGTTTCGACTGTAGCGCTCCAACACAAGTCCGTTTCCTCCGTTTTGCGGTACGCCACACCCCTCCCGATCAACAGAACCCCCGTTTCGACCGTAGGAGGTCTGTTTCCTCCGTTTTGCGGTACGCCAGACCCCTCCCGATGAACAGGATCCCGTTTCGAACGTGGCCGGTCGAACACAAGGCCGTTTCCTCCGTTCTGTGGTACAGCAGGCCTCGTTTCCATCGGCTATTCCGTCCAAGCCCTCCCGATGAACACGACGACGCATTCCGTTCTGACCCAGCCGGTTGGCTCCCCATGAACACGACGACGACACTGTTCCTCCGTTCCGACCCAGACATGTACACGAGACCTGGCCGTACGTATGCGCGAGTAGGTGTTCGAGACCCTGCCCGTATGTACGTACATGGCCGTATTTTTTTCTTGCACACTGGCCGTTGTACGTACGTGTACATGCTACGTGCGCTCCTCTACTACGACACGTGCGCGCCTCTACATCGACCAGTATGTACGTACACGTTCGCGGCCAGAATGACAACGCTACGTACGCTTCGACTAGGTGGGTCCCGACTGTCAGGCACTTCCTTGCGTGAGAAGATGTAGCTGGTGGGTCCCAGTAGTCAGGGGGCGAATCATTTTTTTGCCCGGACGCACTTCCTTGTGTGCGAAGATGTAGCTGGTGGGTCCTAGTAGTCAGGGGGAAACGTCTTTTTCGCAAAATATGGTGGTCTGTCCAGTGGGTCCCCGCTGTCAGGTGGAGGAATAATTATTTTGCGCGTAATAAGGAGGCACTTCCTTGCTGTGGCCGTGGACCCAGCTGTCAGCCTTTCCACGTACAGTACTCTTCCGATGGAAGTCGGTCGTTGACCACGCCGCGCCGAGAGCACCAAGGCGGTGGATGACGGTGAGGCCTAGGAAGGGGACGACGCGGAGCCAGGGAAGACGCGGCGGTGGATGCCCACGCGGAGAGGAGTACAAGGGTTCACTGGTTCGGCTGCGGTGTGAGGCTGCCGTCGCCGCAGAATAACAGGGGGTGTGGGTGAGTAGAGGGATGGCCTGGCCAGCGGTGGGAGTAGTAGGGGGGCGGTGAGGCCTCCGCGGCATCACAACCGGCCACGGGAGGCAGGAGCATGAGGCACGACAGGCGCTGGTTTGGGCGGCTGGAGCAAGAAGACCAGAGGTTGAAGAAGCACTACGGTCGTTGGATGGACATCGTACGATCACTGGAGCTAGAATCGTGCATATTGACTAAGTTGACAAAGCCCTCCGTCCCCATCAACTTAGTAGGCTCACAAGTCAGCCTCCCACTATACTAGGTCCCAGCTAGCAGGGGGTATTCATTTTTTTGTGCGTAAGAAGGAGGCACTTCCTTGCGTGCGAAGATATAACTGGTGGGTCTGAGCTGTCAGCAGCGGCAACGTTTTTTTCACGAAATACAGAAGCCCTTTCGGTGGGTCCCAGATGTCAGGTGGAGGAATCATTATTTTGCGCGTAATAAGGAGGCATTTCCTTGCGTGCGGCCGTGGACCCAGCTGTTAGCCTCTCCACGTACAGTCCACTTCAGATGCATGTCGATCGTTGACCACGTTGACCACACCGCACCGAGAGCACCAAGGCGGTGGACGACGGCGAGGCCTAGGAAGGGAACGACACAGAGCCAGGGAAGACTCTGTCGACGTTCTGGGAACGGGGGTCCCCAGACTTGCCTGCCTGCGGCCCACGGCGTGGCTTTGCTAGCAGGCCCGTACGGCCCATCTTCATCAATAAGGCATCCAAGACCCTCGCGAGGTGGACGACGCAAGACCTCCTCAGGAGCGGCCTCGCCAGGCAGGCTTGCGAGGGGTGGAGAGATCAAGGCAAGGCAAACCTCGCGAGGTTCTCGTGACGTGAGCCATGACGATCGAGCCCAGGCGGGCGCCAGCGCGCGCAGCGTCCTTGTTTCCTCTTTGGTGCAAAGGAGGCAAGCGCATGCGCGGAGTACCGATGCATCAAGCAAAGGTTTCCATATCAGTGCAACGAGACCAAGACCAGCAGGACGGCAAGACG
The DNA here is from genome assembly GCF_002575655.3 of Aegilops tauschii subsp. strangulata. Taxonomy (NCBI): domain Eukaryota; kingdom Viridiplantae; phylum Streptophyta; class Magnoliopsida; order Poales; family Poaceae; genus Aegilops; species Aegilops tauschii. Next base: position 134,975,011 of record NC_053040.3, read on the forward strand.
GAGGTCACCATGGAGCCCAAGGCGGCGGCACCACCAGAGCCTTTTGCAGGCGAAGACTACTTTTGTCAGGATAAGCTGTACTAGTTGTCCCCTTTCAAATTGGCCGTTGTTGGCTACCTTCCCGCTCAATATTTGGGGAGAGGACCAGGGCCTCTATAAATAGGACTAGCCGCCACAATAGAAGAAAACGAGGCCTGAGCTGATCAAATCCTCACCCACACAAGTTCGCCAAGCACAAGAACACCTCAACCTCAAGAGGCTGTTCTTCCTCCTTGTACTGTTCATCCTCAGCCCAAGAGGCAATCCACCACCACCACACTGGAGTAGGGTATTACACCACAACGGTGGCCCGAACCAGTATAAATCTTGTGTCCCTTGTGTTGTGAGTTTGCCGAGTCAGTCTGTAAGATCTTAGCAAAACTAGGACGTGGATCGGTAGGGGGGAAATCTTCGTGCGCACTCAAGTGTTCGAACCTTGAGGGTTTTGCCGGAACCCGTGATTCGACATTTGGCGCGCTAGGTAGGGGTGCGCCGAAGCCTCCCTCCCTTCGATCTGCACTTCGTTGCTTCATCGTCTCCATGGCGGACGCTTGCCGTGCTCGCGCTGAGCGCCGGGCTGCCCTTGCCGCCCGCGTTGCTTAGACGGCTCCCGTCGGTGGGCCACCCCATCGTTCTCCGTCGCCTGCCGCCAACGCCGCCACCGGCCCGGCGGGGAACGAGCAGCAAGGATCCTCGCTGCACCCCTCGGTGCGGCGGGACGGCCGCATCGCCACTCCATCGCTGACCCCGGCCGGTTCGTCATCCCATGCACGTCGCGCTCCCGTGGATGCGCAGGCTGCTCTGTGCATGGCGCGCGAGCTCCTGCGCTACCGCCCCATCGACGACCTCTACGAGGACTGGCTCGACCGCATCACCGAGCTTGTCAACGCCGCAGGGGGCTCCCCTGCGCCGTCCCTCTCGCTGCCTCGTCCTCCGTCAGCCATGGGTGGTGTGGCCTATGGAGCGCCTCCGCCACCTCTGCCCCAAGACGGAGTCTTGGCGCCAAGGCGAGCGGCCCCACGACACGACCTGCCGCACCCGTGCAAGAAGAAAGAAGCTACCAAGAGGTCCCAATTCCATGAGAAAACGCCCCCCCGCTCCCTGCACCACCACAGCAAGACCGCGTGCCACCTGCGGTGGCGGTGCGCGGACCCCATCAAGAACAAGTTCTCCACCAGCGTCGAGTCCCTGTGACCATGGCGGGCTGCCGCGCCTTCACCCCTGAGCTGCGTAGCGTCGCCTGGCCCGACAAGTTCAAGCCGGACCTGCCTCCTCGCTACGACGGCACCCCCGACCCCGCGGAGTTCCTGCAGCTCTACGAGCTGAGCATCGAGGCGGCCAACGGCGACGAGAAAGTCATGGCGAACTGGTTCCCCATGGCTCTCAAGGATGGCTCCCGCTCCTGGCTCCTGAACCTGCCTCCAGGCTCGATCTCCTCCTGGGACGAGATGCGCAACCGTTTTGTTGCCAACTTCCAGGGCACTCGCGACCGCCCGCCGGCCGCGGGTGACCTGCGCCGCCTCAAGCAACAACCAGGAGAGACCCTCCATAAATACATCCAGCGCTTCAACAACATTTGCCTCAAGATTCCCAAGGTGACGGACGAGGCCATCATCTCCGCGTTCTCTGATGGCGTCCATGACGTCAAGATGAAAGAGGAGCTCGCCATCCACGAGGAGCTATGCACGTCTCTGGAGCTGTTCAACCTGGCGACCAAGTGCGCAAGAGCTGAGGAGGGGCGCCTCTCCCTCCTCGAGCTCCCGGCCGCGGACCCGGAGGAGAAGAAAGCCAAGGCCAAGGACGTGAAGCGTAAGGGAGCAGTCGTGCTCGCGGCAGAGCCGGACACGAAGCGCGGCAGGGACCAGCCCGAGTCATCCAAGAGCAGCCGACCGTTCTGCGCCTTCCACAACCTGCATAGCCACAACACCAGCAACTGCCAGGAGCTCAGAGCCATTCGAGAAGGACGCTTCGGTCGATGCCCCGAGCGCAACGACCGGGGCTACGGCCAAGGAGGAGGACGTGGTGGCAGACGCTGGGATGACCGCGGCCCGCGCTAGGAGTGGCACAACCGGCCTCGTGAGGACCGCTGGCAGGATCAGCCTCGCAAGGGCGCCTGGAGGGATCAGCCGCGTGAGGATCGTCCTCAGGGCAACGCCGGTCTTCCTCCGCTACCGCCACCACCAAGAAGGAACGACGACCACCATCAAGACGAGGGGGCTGGGGGCTTTCAGGAGCCGCGTGCTATCGCCTGCATCTTGGAAGTAGCTGAAGCCCCAGCCTCGCAGCGTATCTTCAAGCAGTTTGCTCGTGAAGTGAATGCAATCCTCCCCAAGCTCGAGGCCACGCGCCCGCTCAGTTGGTCCAAGTGCCCCATCACGTTCAGTTCGGCAGATCAGCTCAAGTGCGCAGCTACTGTAGGCGTCCTCCCAATGCTTTATTCACCAGTCATCAGCAACGTGCAAGTCACCAAGACCCTCATCGACGGCGGCGCAGGGCTCAACGTCCTGTCCGTCGACACGTTCGACAACCTCCAAGTGCCGTATGACCAGCTTCAGCCTACCAAGCCTTTCTCAGGAGTGACCGACGGTTCCACCACACTGATAGGGTAGGTCCGCCTCCCTGTCACCTTCGGAGAACGCAACAACTACCACACCGAGCTCGTTGACTTCGACGTCGCCTACATCCGCTTGCCATATAATGCGATCCTTGGGTACCCAGTCCTGGCCAAGTTCATGGCGGTGACCCATCACGGCTACAATGTCCTCAAGATGCTGGGAAGCGGCGGAATCATCACAGTCCCGTGCGAAGAAAGAGATGCGGTGTGCTCCTTCAAGCGTGCCTTCCAAGCTGTAGCAATCGACGACCCCGACAGCAAGGGCGAGCGCCCTCCTGAGGCCACCCCCAAGAAGAAGAAGCAGCTGCACCGCGCAAGACCTCAAGCAAGCGGCGCCTCGTCAGGATCGGCGCCTGCTCCTGGGGCGCCTCCCTCCATCGCATAGGAATGCGCGCCCGGCGCCCCTCTTGGGCAGGGCTCAGGGGCTCTCTTCTGGAGGGCCTCAGACTTTGCCAACATCACGAGGGAGGCACTTGGGCACCACTTGGAGGCATGCTTCACGGCATGTTTCCCTCAGGAGGACGCAGGGCGAGGAGCGCCCACCACTCAAGAGTTCATCACCAAGACCACTCAGGTACTGCAAGACGCAAGGGCCATGCGCGGCGGCCGCCGCTCACCAGGCGCAGCTCCCCATCCAGGCGAGGATGCCGGGCTGTGCGTCTGCATCGACGTCCCAGGGCTCAACAGGTCCGCATCTCAGGAGCTTTTCTGGCCTTCGCGTGTGCGACGCTGTGAGGGCCCACCTCACAGATACGTTCGCATGCCTTTTGGCTTGCCGAGCGTGGCGTCCGCCTATTAGCGCAACCTGCGGAGCATCCTGGCGGCTCAGGAGGCCAGGCATCACGCCGTCCTGACGGAGCTGGAGACGGTCCTCAAGGAACCACCAGGACCCCCAGAGCCTCCCAAGGTTCAGGGCCCGGGTGGCTCATGAGGAGCAACCCCTTCGCCGCGTACCTTCAGCTGCCCCAACTCTCCTTCATCAACAGAACCAGGTGACATTTTCCAAGTTTATTTAGCTGGGAGCGCCCCCAGGGCTGCATCATTCCCAGGCTGCGTGGGTCCGTCCCTGTGGCATGTATCCCTTTTATGTGTTTAGCTTACCTCGCTGGGAGCGCCCCTCGGGCTGCATCATCCCCAAGCCGCTCGGGCCTGACCCAGTGGCATGTATCTCCCTTGCACTTACTTAAGCCTGCTGCTTCCATGCTTAATCTACTTTTGACTACTACTCGTTCGATCGTCACCCACCATGGGGGCCGCGCGCCGGCCGTCTTTCTTCAGGATCCTTCGCGTGAGTAGGTTAAGCACGACGTCTGTGCTCGGGACCGTCCCTGCAGCGTCGATAAATCCAGCGGCTGAGCTCTATCTGGCGGGCCGGCCCCGTTCACGTCACCTCCTGGGGCCGTTGGTGCCTGGCCTCCTCACGCGATAACCTTAGGAGATTTGTTCGGCGCAGGTTGTCTGACCACCTCACAGGACCAGCGCAGCGAACAAAAACCAAGACCAGGCGCAACCTGCCTTGAGGTAGGGCCTCGTGAGCCCCGCGCTGGCTCACGAGTGCCCAGATACAGCTCGTCTAGCCCTGCCGTGCAAGCCACGTGTCAGGGCGGGGCTATACACGCCCCGGGGGCTCTCCGCAGTAGGGAGTCCCCCACCCACGCACCAGTGGAAGCACCATGCTCCGCGCTGGTCGTCGACACTGCCGAGGAGCGGCTATGCCCGTGCACAAGCGGAAGCACTACGCTCCGCGCTGGTGATAAACAACTGAGGGCGGCCTCACGGCCGTACCAACCTCAGGGAGCCCCAGAGCTCAGTGTCCGGCCTCACCGCAACGCCTCCCCTCGGGAGAGCTGCGCGAGGGGGCTGGGCACAGGGGCTGCGCTCGGGTCACGCCCAAGCGTACGCCACCCAACCAGGTCCCTCGGACCTGGTCGTCGCACGCCCCTCCCGAGCCGAGCCTCGGCGAGGGCAAAGGTATGGAGGTTGTTTGCATGTCAAGGGGGACTCCTGAGCATCGCGACTTAGGAGCCTAACTAGTCACGTAGCCCCTCACTCCTTGGTCCGTCCTGGTCTCCGGTCGGCCCAACGACGGTTGAGGTATGAGCGGGGCCGGGCTCTGCCGACGTAGAACATTAACCTATCCTCGCGTCTCCTTCCTATAAGCTGTTTGCGCGTCAAGGGGGACTCCTGAGCATCGCGACTCAGGAGCCTAACTGGTCACGTAGCCCCTCACTCCTTGGTCCGTCCTGGTCTCTGGTCGGCCCAACGGTGGTTGAGGTATGCGCGGGGCCGGGCTCTGCCGACGCAGAACACAAAGCAAATAGGAAGAAAACCGCAAAATCTCAAAGCAAATATTACAAGACATATTGTTCTCACAATATCAAACGCAAGTTTAACGCCTCCACTAGGCATGGTTCATGTCACAGGAATAAAACAGGAAAGGAGCCGCAGGTCATCCTTGAACACCATCGATGCCCGTAAGAGGCACTCCCCCCTTGATGGCGTCGCCTTCGTCTGGGCCGCCAGCCGGAGCTGCAGGAGTGCCGGCACCTTCGGTCGAAGGCGTGGAAGTGAAGCCGCGGAACTTCTTCAGCAGGGCCTCCACCTGACCTTTCACGGTTGCGGCGGCAGCCGTGCAGTGTTCATCAACTACAGGCTCCAGCAGCTCGTCAAGACGAGCGCTGGGGTCATGAAGGTGCAGGTGGCTGAAGACCCGCGTCAGCGCGGCTGAAGAAAGGACGCGAGCCTCTGCCTCCGCCATGGGACCGATGCCCTCCATGACTTCCTCGAACGCCTTCACCAAGAAGGGAAGCAGCTGAGCAGGGCCATCCTCGTCGGTGGTCAGCGGCCTCTCCAAACCCTTCTCGTACAGTGCCTTCAGCGCCACGCGGGACCTCTCCTCGAGGAGTGAGAAGGCCGCGCGGTCTTCGGCCAGGACCTTCGCCTTGGTGTCAAGCTCGACCTTCTTTGCCTTCACCTTCCGCTCCAGCTCCTCCAGCCGGCTGCGCTCCGCGGCCCGCGTCTTCGCCAACTCCCCTAGCTCGGTGTCACGGTCCTTGATGGCGTCCTCCCGAGCCCTCATCTCCTCCTCCTTATCCTGGCGGCCACGAGCTTCTTCCGCGAGCTGGTCGCGCAGGCTCTTTAGCTCGTCCTCCAGCGCCCGGCAGCGGTCGTGGGCAGCCTCAGCGTCTTTCTGTGCCGCCTCGCGATCAGCTCTAGCCTTGGCGGCGGCCAGCTTCTCCTTCTCGAAGGCCGTCGCGGCCTGACCCAGTGTCGCTCGAACCGCCGAGTCAGAATGAAGCCAGCCAGAGGCGAGCTCCAGGCGCCCGGCCACAAGGCGCGGGTCCGCGCCCAGGAGATCTTCCCGCAGCTGGGTCATCTCCGAAAGGGCACGCTCCAAGACAGCGGAGGAGGCAGAAGAACCTGGGAATAGTGGCGCAGCAGGAGGAGGAGATGGCATCATCACCAGAGCCTGGGAGACCAAGGGCTCCTGAGCTTTTGGAACCTTGGCAGCCGAGCCGGACATCGGCACTTTCGGAGCCAGCGGGACCTCGGGGACTGACTCCTCCTGACGATGCTCCTCCTGGTCTCGTGAGGGCGACCGGGCCGGGGAGGTGCGAGTGCTGTCGCCTCTTTTCTCTGTGGAGGGGGGCATGGCCGCAGCATCCCGCTTCCTCTTCTTCGCCGAAGGTAGCGGCCTGGACAACCAAGGACGAACGTCAGGAAGCAGCAGCATAAGCAAGGACAAGGCAAAGACTAGAGCACTTACTGGTCCACCACGGCGTAGTCCACCCTCCGCTTGGTGAGCTTGAAGCCCGAGAGCCTCGAGGCTTGAGGTGCGGGCGCGCTGGCTCCGAGAGCAGAACCTGGCGCAGCGGAGGGGCCGGAAGCAGCTCCAGACGGCGCCACGGCAGGAGTAACATCTCGAGAGACCAGCGATGACCTGCCCCTCGTCGGGATGACGGGCGGCTCCCCTTTCTCCTGGCGGGTGTCGGCCTCGGCGTCATCAGGTAGGGCGCGGAAGATGTCGGCTTTGCTCAAGGGGGAGGTCTCCCCCGTCCCTTCGGGGGTCACCTCCGAGTCTTCCTCCTCCCCCTCTTCCTCCCCGCGGGACTCGTCAGAAGACAGCTGCACCGGCTTCGGCGCCGCAGAGACCCCGGTAGGCGCCGGCGGCACCAGCCCGCGACTGTCGAAAGTTGGCCAGGAGGCCACGATCTGCTCCCAGTCCTTGCGGTGGAACAGAGGAACAAAGGCGCTCGATGGGTACTCTTGGTTGTCCCCGACCAAGAGGCGCAAAACTGCGGACAACTCGTCGTCGGGCAAGGCCTCCGGGCTCAGGCGAATCTTGTCCTCTTCGTCTCCAAGCCTCCACAAGGGGCGCGCATGCGCTTGAAGAGGAGCAACGCGCAGCGTCAAGAATTCCCTCAAGAGCATGGCCCCTGTCACCTTGGCCGCCCTCGCATTACCCGGCTTCAAGTCGACCTTCATCTGCTCCAACATCGACGATGCCCGCTCATCAGTAAGCTTCGCACAAGACCACCCCTTGTCGGACTGGGGCATCTCCGTCGGCAGCGCCAAGCGCGGATGGATGCACTTGGCACCCATCATAACCCATTTGGATCTGAGGTTGACGGCCTTCTTCCCGGTGTTCGAGATCGAGTTGGCCTTGCCGGCCACGATGAAATTGGCGCACCCGGAGATGTGACCCTCGCTGACGCGGAGGAAGAAGAAGTGGCGCAGAAGAGCCACGGACGGCATCACGCCCAGACACGCCTCACAATAGTAGGCGAAGATGGACAAGAGAAGGATGGAGTTGGGAAGGAGATGCAGCGCCTGCAGCCCGTACTGGCCAAGGACCTCATAGTAGAAATCAAAGAAGGGAGGAACCAACCTTGCGGGGATGCTGCTCGTGAAGAAGGGGAAGAACGTGCTTCCCTCGGGCTCCGGCACGTCGGAGGCAACCCGGAGCTCCGTCTTCCCCCTCTCATTGCTGTCCCCCGCCGTCAGCAAGCGCGTGGCTGCGAGGCTCTTCTCCGAGATGTTGGGCGCGTCAAGAGCAGGTTCGTACCAAGCTGGCGACGTGGAGGGCTTGACCTTGCGCGGCACCATTAGTCACTGATGCGGAAGAAGATGGAAGCAAATCTGAGGATTCCGGAGGCAGGGCGCAAGAAAGGGGATCTGAGCAAGGCGAAGGGAAGCAGTGAAGACAAGCACTACCCACGCCAGCCTTTTTGTCAAGTTGGGCAGTTGCCGAGGCAACGTGGGGAAGCGGAGATGCCCATGTCCAATCAACCGCCACACGTCGACCAAGGCCGCAGGCTATTGGGGCCCGCGGCGCTCCGTACATGACCCTTGGCTTCGCCTCGAAGCCAAGCCTGAGAGCGCCTTGGGCCCGGGGGCTACTGTCGGCGTTCTGGGAATGGGGGTCCCCAGACTTGCCTGCCTGTGGCCCACAGCGTGGCTTTGCTAGCAGGCCCGTACGGCCCATCTTCATCAACAAGGCATCCAAGACCCCCGCGAGGGGCCAAGCCTCGCGAGGTGGACGACGCAAGACCTCCTCAGGAGCAGCCTCGCCAAGTAGGCTCGCGAGGGGCGGAGAGATCAAGGCAAGGCAAACCTTGCGAGGTTCTCGTGACATGAGCCATGACGATCGAGACCAAGCGGGCTCCAACGCGCGCAGCGTCCTTGTTTCATCTTTGGTGCAAAGGAGGCAAGCGCGGGCGCGGAGTACCGAGGCATCAAGAAAAGGTTTCCATATCAGTGCAACGAGACCAAGACCAGGAGGACGGCAAGACAGAGGTCACCATGGAGCCCAAGGCGGCGTCACCACCAGAGCCTTTTGCAGGCGAAGACTACTTTTGTCAGGATAAGCTGTACTAGTTGTCCCCTTTCAAATTGGCCGTTGTTGGCTCCCTTCCTGCTCAATATTTGGGGAGAGGACCAGGGCCTCTATAAATAGGACTAGCCGCCACAGTAGAAGAAAACGAGGCCTGAGCTGATCGAATCCTCACCCACACAAGTTCGCCAAGCACAAGAACACCTCAACCTCAGGAGGCTGTTCTTCCCCCTTGTACTGTTCATCCTCAGCCCAAGAGGCAATCCACCACCACCACACTAGAGTAGGGTATTACACCATGACGGTGGCCCGAACCAGTATAAATCTTGTGTCCCTTGTCTTGTGAGTTCGCCGAGTCAGTCCGTAAGATCTTAGCAAAACTAGGACGTGGATCGGTAGGGGGGAAATCTTCGTGCGCACCCCAGTGTTCGAAGCTTGAGGGTTTTGCCAGAACCCGTGATCCGACAAACTCGGCAGTTTTTTCCCACGCGGAGGGGAGTACGACTGTACTAGGGTTTACTGGTTCGTCTGCCGCCGCCGAAGAATAACAACAGGTGTGGGTGAGTAGAGGGATGGCTAGGCCAGCGATGCGAGTACGATGGGGCGGTGAGGCCTGCGCGACAGCACAGCCGGCCATGGGGAGGAGGGATCAGGCAGTCCCGCCGGCGCTTGTTTGAGCGGCTGGAGCAGGAAGAGCAGAGATTGAAGAAGCACGACGACCGTTGGATGGACATCCAACAGTCACTGCTTGTGCGTCAACCTTTTTTTAGGAAAGCCTCAAATCTGCGGAAAACAACATACAACCCATCTGCCATTATTTCTAATAATCTACAGTCCATTTGCTAATTCTTAAGGTTTTTTTGGAGCCCATATTCTTTTTGTTAGCATTACAGCCCATATTGTGGCCACGGTTAAAAAATTATACGAAATTTTGCATATTTCGGTGCGGTCCAAACTGTTTTTAATCCCGAAGTTTCGAGTCACGTTCAAACTGATTTTAAAAATAAATATATATCAATATAAAATCCAACAAATTGTCCACGCATAAAAATCAATGCAATGTAAAATCTCGAAATGAAAAAAAAATTGGAACTAATTGCCGGTTTGATGTGTTTTAAAAATGTACAGCCCATTCCTCATTACTGATAGGCCATTTTCTCGGCCAGCCGAATGAAGCTCTCCTCGTCTTGAAAGATTTGCAGCCCAACAGGCCTGACAAAGCGACTTACTTGGCAAATCACAAAAAAACTGGGCTGTGGCCGTGGACCCAGCTGTCAGCCTCTCCACGTACAGTACTCTTCCGATGGAAGTCGGTCGTTGACCACATTGACCACGCCGCACCGAGAGCACCAAGGCGGTGGATGACGGCGAGGCCTAGGAAGGGGACGACGTGGAGCCGGGGAAGACGCGGCAGTGGATGCCCACGCAAAGAGGAGTACGAGGGTTCACTGGTCCGGCTGCGGTGTGAGGCTGCGTCGCCGCAGGGCCTGGCTAGTGGTGGGAGTAGTAGGGGACGATGAGGCCTCAACGGCAGCACAGCCGGCCACTGGAGGCAGGAGCAGGCGGTCTCGTCGGCGCTGGTTTGGGCGGCTGGTGCAAGAAGAGCAGCGATTGAAGAAGCAGCAGGACCGTTCGATTCAAATCCAACGGTTACTGCTGCTAGAATCGTTTGTTGACTAAGTTGACAAGCCCTGCGTACGCGTCAACTTAGTAGGCCCACAGGTTAGCCTACCAACCGGTGCGCCCCAGATGTCAGTGGGAGGAATCAATTTTTTTCGTGTAATAAGGAGGCAGTTGATTGCGTGCGGCCAGGCCAGCGGAGGGAGTAGGGTGGGCCGGGGAAGCCTGCGCGGCATCACAGCGGGCCACAAGAGGAGGGAGCAGGCAGTCCCGCCGGCACTAGTTTAGGCGGCTGGAGCAGGAAGATCAGAGATTGAAGAAGCACGTCGGCCGTTGGATGGACATCCAACAGTCATTGCTGCTAGAATCGTGTGTTGACTGACAAAGCCTTGCGTAAACAAGTCAGGCTCGAAATCTGTGGCGTGTACAGCCCATTTGCTATTATTTTTATAAATTTTCCCGATTTTCTAATTCATATGGAATTTATTGCAGCCCGTTTTCCATTTTTAGAATTGATGCCCATTTTCTGGTCAGTACCAGGGTTAAAAAAATTAACTAAATATGTGGGAAATTTTGAAAATTCGCAAATTTTTGCTGGGGAACAAAATATTCTTAATCCAAAAATTAGTAGCCATACTAAAACAAATTTAAAAATAAATTAGTACTATGTCATGTTAAATCCAATGAAATACTCCCTCCGTCCCAAAATTCTTGTCTTAGATTGGTCTAAATACGGAGGTATCAAGTCACGTTTTGGTATTAGATACATCCGTATCTAGACTAATCTAAGACAAGAATTTTGGGACGGAGGGAGTATAAGATATCAGTGAAGAACAAAAACAAAAAAAACTAATATCCCATTTGCTATTTTTTTTGGAATTTTCAACCCCTTTTGATATTACTTTTAACAGACACTGACCATACTCTTTGGCCAGGCTGGAATGCATCCCTCCTCGTCTTGAAAGATTTGCAGCCTAGTAAGTCGGAGAAAACAAATAGGCCTAGCTTGGGTATTCTTCAAAAAGAAATACTGGGCTACCTATTTTCCCAAAGAAAAAACTGCTGGGCTGGTCCTGTTGTTAGACGGGCCACAGAGACCGCACAACCCAGTTTATAGCCTACTCCTCCGAATTACTACTAAAAAAGTTGTGCAATTCTGTCGTTAATTGACTATACGTTGAAAATGATGTGGGTCCCAGATATCAGCAGGGTGGATTAGAGTAAAAAACGTGGGGTTCATCTGAGTAGTAAAAGAGGCGCTTGCTTGTGTTCGGGAGTGGACCTGGTGGGTCCGTACTGTCATACTCACAACTATAGTCCTCTCCCGATTCACTATGTTGACAGGGACCGTTTAAAAAAAACTATGTTGACAGGGCCGGGCGGCGGCGCCGTGGCGAGCGCACCAAGGCGGAGGATAAAGTGTTGTCGCCAATGTGCTGGGCTGGGTTGGACATTCTTATTGAAAAATAAAATGGACCGGATCTATTTACGACGTTGACTACGATTTGCATGGGTCCGCTGGTTGCAGGAAGAAAATGCTGGGAGAAAGAAGACTGGTCGCTATCTTTGCCGAAGAATAATATCGGCTAAATGTAACGACACTATCATAGGAAATAATATCCTCCTGTTAAATCATGAATAGAACTGGTGCATGAGCATTTAGCTTTATTTATTTACTTATTTATGTTTAGGGGACCATGAGCATGTACCTGGGCCGGATTCATGTGAGAGCCTCCCTTCCAGTTAATTATGGGCTTCTCTATTGGGCCTTCATCAGTGGGCTGCATGTTATCAACAAGTGGAAAATGTGTTCCGTACGAAAAATAGTATGCGCTACGTACGGTACGGGGCACTAAAGGATCGAACCATGCAACGACTTCCAAAACATTGTGTTTGTCGTTCTAACAACACATTTATTCAACCAACAGACGAAATATACTACTGATTGTACATTGAAAACAGCAGCAGCAACAACCAGGGCTGGGGGTGCAATAGAAGCAATAAGCAGGCCAGAAGAGTGAAGACACATCTCTCTCTTCCAAACCAAACATCATCCATCATTACAAAAGGGCTACCAAAAAAGAACAAGTGTATGCATCAAACTAAATAAAGATCCTACTACACCAAGTGTACACATCTAACTAACTGGCTCAGTTAGACGTTACTATTTATTAAGCTGTGGAGATTGGCTGACGGCTTGAACCAGATGGGTGCCTGACGGGGGAAACTCTAGCCAGCATGTCGAAGTATGATACTTGCGACCCTCTCTCCTACTTTGGGCTGCAGAGCGTGGCGGCACATATCAGGGTATGGTGCATGCAGAGACACATGGTATGCCGTGTACACACAGTTTTGCCTGATGAACGAAACCGCGCTGCCATCATGATCCTTGCCGTCGGTTATCTCCTGGTTAATCGGATAATTCAGTCCGACAAACAGAGAGCGTGTACCAAGGCTACTTACCAACCTCCAGTCAAAAATTCCTGAAGGCCCACAGAAGCTGGGATCCTGCTCAAAGACCTTGCAGTGACTGTGATTGTATTCCGCGAAACAACACGTCCGGTACGTGCGAACGATCATCAATTGTTCACCGTTGTCTGATCGAGCCAGGAACCACCTGCAACTGCCATGCCGCTTTTCTTTGAAAGGTTCTGGGATTAGGAAGGGTAGGGACACCAGGCGGCCTACAACATCATATCAAGTTGGAGTCAAATAACCCTCAAAAAAAGTTGGAGTCAAATAAAAAGGGCTCTTGATGTAGTCAATCTTAAGAACAACATGTTATGAGCATGAATATTTTTTCAGTAAATGTTGACAGTAATATAAGCAAGCCATCATGATATCATAGGAAAGTAACATACTGCTGTAACAGCCATTTGTAGCAATGACTGGAGTAGGCCAGCAATACGTCTAGCCATAGAAGGAGTCGACAGCGTAAATGAAGCCCTTGTGTTCAATGGCATCAGAGAACCATGGAGGATGTATGATCCTGCGATTGACGTGCAGATTTATCCACTTACCGCAGTGACCTGTCAGATAGGCGAGACCGCGGTTGAAGAACGCAATTAGCCTGAAGTCTTTATAATTCACAGATCTTGTGGGCACTTGGCAGATTACAACCTTGAGCAAATCAAAATTGGTATCATGTTGGCTACTGTAAGATTCCGAGTATTCTGAGCAGCGGTGCCAAAGCAGTGCAGTGTTAATCGAAGGAAGGGGGATCAATCGCTGGGTGTAGACCTCCACGAGCATCCAGCTGCCGCGATCGTCGACGAGCACCATCCAAGACGTGTTCATGACGACCCGGTACATACCGTTAATGTAGTTGAGGGTGACGGGGATCGGATCGCAGTCAAGGGGGTTGATGCTCGCCACCCTACGATTGTTATGCTGCGTGACACGCCATTTCTGAAGATCAGGTGGCATCAGCAAGCAAGGAGCTGGCTTAAAAAGCTCCGGCCTGAGGGCTTTGAGTAAACGGTACAGCCCTGACGAGCACGCGGGGAGCGGCATGGTACTGAGATTGTCCACATGCGAAACAATGAGCTTGATTACCTCTGTGGGGAGCGAATTCCAGCCAGTCTTTCGGCGGACGCTGCTCGGTTCTGCCATTGTTAGTGCTTGGGTTTCGGACGAGGGGGAGGCGCCTTAGCGGGGATGGAAGATTGGACGAGGGGGGGGAGGCGCCTTAGCGGGGATGGAAGAGCGGACAAAGATGGAGAAGCGAATATGTGATGCGGGAAGTGGACTGGTGATGATGACTACAACACACCGCTTGACTTACGAGACACATACCAGTAGCGTAGGGTCATATCGAAGTCAGACAACTTGCTTGACTGATCACAGTACTGGTACTCCCTACAGTACCTACTACTATGCCCTAACTTGCTTGAGTAGAGTAGTAGTGGTCCGGGCCGGATGCTCGCAGCGCGATGACCTGAGTTCGAATTCTGTCCTAAACTTTAGCTTTTTATAATTTTTTAATATATACTACTTCTTTCGCTACTGTACTGGCAGTGGAACCCACAGAGTACTTAGAATACAGGATTAAGGATGGATTTGTTTCTTTTTAACTTTCTGTACGAATCTGTAGCCAGCCTGCAAGTCATGTACACTGTACTCACAGTGGAACCCACAGAGTACTTAGGATACAAGATTAAGGATGCAATTAACTTTTTATAGAGGGAGAATCATACACGCAATTAACTCAAATGGATTGGATGTGACTCTATTATTCTCCAACGGCAACCGGCAAATTTCCTCCCGCGGGCCGGAGTAGGTTTCTTGGTTTGCATGCGGGTTTAACAGAGGGGTTTGATGGAGGCGAGGAGGCGTGTTCAGCCGGGCGTGCAGTGGACGGCGCAGTACTATTCAATTTGACAACTACAACTAGTATATTATAAAAAACAAAGAAGAGTAGTAGAGATAGAGATAAGAATAGAGACTAGGGAGGAGCACCATCTACTGCTTCGTGGGCTACTCCTGCGCTCCATTCGGCAGCCACAATGTCCCCTACAGCCACTCCCTCCTACGCTCCATTCGGCGGGCGCTGTTTAAATTTGGGGAGCGCACTCTCGCGACTGCTAGCAGCGACGACTTCACCGACGACGACTTCTTCCCCAACCTCGGCAACCTCTTCCTCAACGACATGGCCGACAACCTCAACGCCAATGGTGCTACTCCCGTTGCACCGTATGTGTTTCTGTCCTTCTTGTTCGAAATCGTGGTAGAATTCATGTTTCTAGTCTGTGTCCTAGATTCGATCTGTTCATCTACTATGCTAGTCCGCATGATTAGTTTAATCTCTGTTATAGCCGTCATGATTTATTTTGTGCTTATTCGGACTAAATCTCGTAGTAACTTGCTCATATATTCAACTGGCGGAACGTCCCCTACAGCCACTCCCGTTTCATGGACGGCCTGGTCGATGCCTCCAAGGAGCCCTTCGTCTACTGCTATGAGTGCCCGGTGCCATTTTGGGGCTCGCCGGCGGACATCGTGCATCACCTGACGCAGGCGTGCGGCGATCACTACTGGACCTTGGCGAAGAACATCAAGTACAAGACGTGCTTCCCGTTCACCGTGCTGGAGTCGCTGGAGGATCACCGCCGCCTGCTAGTCTCGGAGGAGGACGGCAGCGTCTTCCTCTGGATCGTGGGCACCGGCGAGGCCCGCGCAGGCCGCCGCCCCGTCTCTGTAGTGTGCATCAGGGGCGACGCCGCTGACGCTGACACTGACACGAGGCCGAAGTACGGGTGCGTGCTCACTATTACTACCCCTCGGAGGTACGTGGGCGGCGACACTAGCTACGACAAGCTGACTTGGACTCTGCCGAGCTGGGACCTTCCCACCGATGTGGACAAGGAAGACGCACGGTATTATTTGACCCCCAACAATGTGCACGGGGCCTCCAAGGAGGTTCACCTGGACATCTGCATTATCAAGTTAAATGTTGATCATTAGTCTTTGCTCAATGTAATCTGCTGTCTAAGCATGTGGATACTTCCATGCATGATCTTGCTCTATTGGAGTATCGCGCATGAATAAAAGTGTATCCATTTATGGTTTAGTCTAGAATCTTCCATGTATGAATTTTTACTACAGTACTGGTGAAAGACTTATGATGAACCATTTCTTACATATCCTCTGCCCCCTTCCAAGTCATCCTGATTTAATCCCTCCCTCTAGGTGTATAAGGGCATGGTTAATACTTAAATAGTATAGCCAACTGTTGACTATAAGAAAGTGCCATGTCATCTGTAGCCAACATGTATAACAATGGATACTCAAAAACTAATTCTTGAAGATCATTTCTTGCAAAGCACAATAAGAGTTATTTCTTTACAAGTTTTGGATGCAGGTTGAACAGTTGAACGCTTTTGTTTGCAAAAGATACTTTTTTATCTATTTCACCCGGATGTTTGTGAGCTCTAGAGATGAAATAGTATCCGAACAAACCTATTGATACCCGTTACACATCAGACGACCCCCACATCCTTTGTCAAAATAAACAACTCCCCGATCAATGCATTTTACTCTTCCGTGCAACGCACGGGCACCTTACTATAGATTAGTACGACCAAAAATTGAACTAACATTATATATAGTACGATAAATGATGATGCATGTCACCTAAAATTATATCATTGAAAAATATGTTCAAATACGAATCCAACGATATTGCTTTTGTTGACATGCACTAACATTTTGTCAGTTAAATCTTCAGTCAAATTCAATGGGGGATAAACCACGACCGATGTAGTACTAGTGTAGAGGGCGGCGTTGCACGGAAGTCTCACCCCTCTCGTAGCGCGGCAGTAAAGCCGTCATATCACAAAACCCAACCACTCCCAGTAATAAGGGTCCTGGTAAAATAAACGGACAAGCAACCATCACATCCCTCCGTCTTTTTTGCATTTCATCTCTCTGCATTTACTTTCTCCAGTTCATCTCCCACACTCGATCCCTAGCAACTACTCCTAGTATCCCTAGCTACTACTCCTAGGGCCAGTTCTTTTGGCGGCTTCCCCAGCTTTTCCCATAAGACTAGTCACAGTGGAGAGTAACATTCAGGCGCCTCACTCATTTATTTGGGCTTCTAAACTACTACTACTAGTACCTCCGTCCTGGTTTATTCCTCACCATTGTAATTTGTGCTAAATTTTTACCAAAGATTTAACTCATAAAATGTTAGTGCATGTGACATGCACTAACATTTCATTAGTTAAATTTATGATCAAAATTTGACACAGATTACAATGGGGACCAATAAACCAGGACGGAGGTAGTAGTTATGGGATTACTAATCTAGAAGCCTAAAAGAACTGGCCCCTGGTACTCCTACTAGTAGTAGTACTCAAGTTGGAATTCCAATTGCACGGCACAACTTGTTAGGCAAAAAATTCGATACAGGGAGTACAAAGTACGACAGAGAAATAACCACAGAGAAGGAAGCTAAAAGTTTGTGCGATAGTATATAGTAAAGTTTGTGCTATATGCACGTACTTACAAAATGCGTACGAATACACAAGGTCTCCGAACTTTCCCTTTTACATACTTAATTAAGGACGCTAATAATTCCTGAACGTCGGGATTTATCATTTGCGTCCCAAAACTAATGAGATCGCCTTACGAAACAAAAATTATACTCCTACTAAAAGCCACGGCGCTCGCAGGAGCGCTTGCGGTGCGCCACGAGTGCCCTGGTGCGCGGCCGTTTCCCAGCGCGCCGACACAACGCCTCTTCCTCAGCCTCGCAACTCGTGAGGTGCTGATTGGCGGCTTGCCGGCGGGCGAGCGCGATCTCACCGGTGTGGTGATCCGGCGCCAACAGGTACTCCTCCTTGCTGGAAGCGTGCACTCGGTCCACGTACCGCCAAGCGTAGATGAGGCGCTTCGGCCCGACTGCACTCAGGGCTTTGGCACGGGCGTCCTCCGCCACCCTCACGGCCCTCGCACGAGCCTTCTGCCAAAGAGCCAATTGACTGACTCTCTCGGACGCGACATAGGCCTTCCAGGCAGCTTGTCCCGCGGTGCGCTTGTCTTCCTCGGCCTTCTTCTCCGCCTCTATTTTGGCGCGCTCTGCTGGAGGCAAAGCCTCCCACAAGGCGACATCCATTTCTTTCCGAAGCTCCTCAAGGCTGGAGGGCTCGGCGGGCGGCGCGGCGTTCTCCTCGTAGCGGGGAGCCGACGCGTCCTCCGACGCGCGTGCTGGCGAGATTGGGAACACCGACGCGTCCACCTTGACGCGTCGCGGCGAGGAGCGGAACACCGACGGGTCCTCCTCGACTAGTGGTGGCGAGGAACGGAACAGCGACGCGTCCACCTCGACGCGTCGCGGCGAGGAGCAGAACGCCGACACGTCCCCCTCGACTAGTGGCGGCGAGGAACGGAATGGCGACGCGTCCACCTCGACGGGTCGCGGCGAGGAGTGGAACGCCGACGCGTCCTCCTCGACTAGTGGCGGCGAGGAACGGAACGACGACGCATGACCGTCCGCGCAGTGCAGCGAGGGGCGCCTAGGGCTTGGGAGGGGCGATGCCATGGTGGTCGACGTGAGAGGGAGGGGGAGGAGATAGAGATGAACGTGAGCGTTCTTCCGAATGTCGTGGGAGGCGCAGTATTTATAGCGAGCAATGGCACACCTATGTAAGATATGGACTGAGCTGCACTGACTTAACTGCAGGTCCAGTTGCGTCACTGACATGTGGGCCAGACCCCTATTGGGCCCATATGTCAGTGACCCAATGAACCTGCAGTTAAGTAACTGAAGCAGCGTCCCGGAAGATATGTTGCGTGAGTAACAGCTACGTGGGCATATTTGTTGGAGTAAATTACGGGGGAGGGAAGGGGTGGAAATATTGCTAGTCACAACGGATTGGACGGGCGTGGGGGGAGGAGAGTTATGCATGCAGATTTTTTCCACACGGGGTGGAGTGGTGGGACCGCCGGAGGGAGAAGGAGAGTCTGGCAGGCATATTGTTTCCACACATGGAGAGGAAAAGATTTGGAGACGAACGGGCTTCCTGCAGGTATGGGGAACAGTGCATAATAAGTCTCATCTTGCATGTCGGGCTAGGTATAGTCTCAAGTCATTAAAAACATACACGCCCCACACATGTTCATATTTGAAGGTGCACTAAATTATTGCATGCGATGGTTAAGGCTGGCCATAATGGTGGTATCTTAGCTGGTATCATGCACACGGGAATAGCAAACATGCTGATGTGGCAAAGAATTAAAGAAGAGAGGGGGGGTTAGAGTAACTACTAGTGTTCATGCATTCATTGGTAAACACATTTTTTTGTGAAGAACGACAACATTAGTTGAGTACTTTTGCAGACTACAAAAACTATTCCACCGCCTCTATCTTGCTAAGAGTAGGTGAAATTTTTGAATCGAGCCCTTTAAACTAGAAGGGAGGTAGTAGTACTCTAATAGCTAACCTTGGCCCTGTTTGGATCCATGGGTTAGAGTTAGTTTGGGTTAGTTTGAACTCAACTAACCCAAAAAAATCTAACCCACCCAAGAGGTGCTTATTTGGGTTAGTTCTTCTCGGGACACTAAAAAACACATTTTTCTCTCGCTCTCCTCGCAGCAGATCCCTCCCCACTTCCTCGAAGCTTCTCGTCCTCTCCCTCCTTCCCTCCCTCTCGCACCGCCCATGAAGGCACCTCGCCGTATCCGCGCTCCATCTAACCCTATCATCCCAACACCTCTTTCGCTAGAGTTACTTCAGGGTTAGTTCAGGATTAGAATCTTTAACTCATCTAATAGTAGTTCTTATACTCATTATAATCAGTATTGTAGATATTGATATTTTTAGTATAAATTTGGTCAAACACTTTGCAAACGGTTGACGGAAGTAAAAAGGACCAGAGGGAGTATCATGCATGCGGAGTAGGCAAAAAAATTGCTCATTTATAGCCGGTCGAAGTCTCAAAGGGCGCAACCGCGCGAGAGAGGCGAAGGTCGTGGGAGGCGCGACGGTTGACGGAATTAAGTGAAGTTACCCACACGCTGGCATGGCGTGCGAACAAGCAGAAGCTATACCGTCAGCCCTACGATATGGGTCTAGTAGACATGACATCTAGTGGGTCTTGCATAGTTCTCGAGAACTCTTTGGGGGCTTGCACCATTTATCCACCGGGCAAGCCAGCAACCCCACGCCGTTCACACGCCCTACTCGTCCCCGTCTTCTACTTGTACAATACCTTACAATAGTTCGCTCCCAGTCGTCCCGTCCTTTCACATTACACCAGTTCAACTTCTCCTAACCCTCCTCCAAAATCCATGGCCTCCCAAATCTCCATGGTCGCCGCTGAGTACCAGGTTAGAGCCATCACCGGTGATGAGTTCTTCGTCATCTACACACGTGGATCCGCGACGGTGAAAGCATGCCTTGCTCGCTTCCTACGCATGTTCAACAGTTCAACGGATGAGTGGGTCGCTGGGCTAGATGTTGAGTACACCACAGTCCTGCAAAGAGAGAAGAAACTAAAGGAGGCAAAGAAGAAGAAGCCCGTCGTGATCCAGGTTTGCGTACATAACGTGTGCTTGGTCTACCACATATGCCATGCCGACGTTGAGTGCCAGGATTTTAAGAACTTCCTCAAGGACGAAAGAGTGAAATTCGTTACTGTAGACTTTAGGAACGACAGGGATGTCCTGGGTCGGATAGGCCTCGTTGTAGGCCAGCCCTTTGATCTCCAGAAGGCAAGCCTGGTGTCCTCCTCTCAGCCTTCAATGCTGACCCTGGCAGCAGCCATGATTGATCCTTCGTACGCTAAACTGAAGAAACCTCACCACGAGTTTCATCATGCATGGGAGTTGAAGACATTAGATGAAGATCGCATCCTGTACGCAGCAATGGATGCCTACCTTTGTTTAAATATCTACAAGGGTTGGATCAAGAAGTAGAGCCCAGTGTCCGGTTCAAGCAAAGAAGCGTCGGCGAAGAGGAAGAGGGACGAGGACGAAGTCGAGGACGTGGACTCGGACTCCGAGTAGGTGGCAGTGCCGTCGCTCATGCTGGTTCTACTGCAGTGTCAAGCGGACTAGTTGCTTAGTTTATTTTCAAGGGTGTGTTGTGCTGAGGCCCCAGCAGAACTATGTTTATGTTCTTTCTCGTTATTTGAACTCTTTAGTACGTACAGTAGTACTAGTACTATGTCTTACTACTGTTCTTCTTGCAGTTGGTACTACTGCTCGTATCTTCGAGTTCCTACTGTACTTAATACGTTCATACTAGTAATATAATTTGGGTCAGTTGATTTGTGAAAGAAGTTCAACGGAGTGAAGGAACAAGATGGCAGGGTGCCCATGATCTATCTTATGAGTGTTGGGTGTGGAATGTCGTTCGCCAAAAAAAAATGGATCGTGCCCGAGGTTAAACGGATGGCGGGGGTGGGGGGAGCATGGCGGTGGCAGGCGGTTCAGGGGAGGGCGTGGCGGCGGTGGCAGGCGGTTAGGCGTGTGGCGGGCTGAGAAGATGAACCGTGCATCTATTTTGGAGGTTGAAGAAGCCCTTCTAGCCATCCATGTTGCATCAAATGGCTCACAAGAGTCGACTGACCCAAATTGCCCCTTCAGATTGCAGGATCCACGTGGCATTCAAGGTCTCGAAAGTAGATTCCGCGTCCGCACCCGGTTTGCGGGCTCGACGCGCGCGCGACCGGCTTCCGCCGCGACAGCCACCAAGCGCGCCTCCTCCGCGCGGGCAGAGACGACAATGGCACGCTAGTTCCTCCTCGCCGGCGTTCTGGAGCACGCGCTCGTCCTCCTCTTCGTACGCTACGTGCATAGACGCGGCTCCACTAGCTGCTCGCGTGCTTGGCAGCACGGCGGCATCGCGAGGAGGGACTGCAGACGACGTGAGCGGGCGAGCCTTCGGCTTGGCGGCGACACGGCGGCGATGGGCGAGAAATTGTTGGCCGGAGTAGGCGGGCGCCGGCATGCGCAACGGCGGTGGCATATTGACGAGTGCGCGTATGGGAGCTTAGTTTAGTTTTATATAGGGTTGGTCAAATTTAAAATAAAACCATACTAGTCCATGTAAACATTAGACTTAGGCAACGCTTTTATTAGTTACCACAACCGCGATACGGAATCCTGTGCAAGCGCGTGAACCACGGCCGCGCGGTCGATCGAACGGTGCGTCACCGTGTCACGCTCAAAGGACATCCACCAAACCTTTTTGTGTGTGTGAAAACAATCCCCGAATATTACTCAACTTTTTTTCCGGGAAAAGTTCTTGACGCTACATATTTCCATATATTTGAATTTAGCTCCAGTTCGTGTTTATTTGGATTTGGACGTTTTAGGCGCGCCCTAGTTTTTTTAATACTGATTTTGTGTGTGTGACTGAGAGAGAATGTGTGTATGTGTCCATACGTGTGTTGTGGCGGAAGGGCAATGTGGAGACGGTGTGCGTGTGATAGAGACATAGAGATGTGTGAATGTGCAAATGATCATGCATGAGTGAGACATAGACAGGTGCCGATACGTTGTGTATACATGAGAGAACGGTCTTCTATTTTACTTGTGTGTGTGAGAGAGAGAGAGAGAGAGAGAGAGGAGCATCCGTAGCACAACAACTATCTCTCTCGATTCGTCCGTCCCTCGCACGATCGCATGTAACACATGCATCAACGCGCACATATTGACACCCTCACCCGGCCCCTGCCCACCTCAAGGCCCGCACATCGCTCTCTATCTCGCACGCACAATCTCTTCGTGAATACCCTATTTAGCATGTAGCTTTCCGTCACATACACACACATTTCTCTCCTTAGGTTTGTTTTCTCTCAATATCTGACACACACACACACCCCCTCCCCCGAGCACACAATTCATCCCCATCCAAGGTTATATGGCGACCACTCTCGCTTGTGCTTCTCTGCACCCCAGCATGCACAACACCTCAATCTTCAAGGAGGGCATCGAGGAGATCGAAGACGGCGACCACACTGCGCTAGAGAATGCGGGGCCATTTGGAAGCAGGATGATGTGACGACGGCTGACTGACTCCTCCCCCCACCCTCTCTCTCTCTCGCACAAAATTACCAATCCCTCTCTCCCCCGCACAAATTTATCAATCCCTCAACCCACGAGATCCTTCCCCTCTCGTCCATGTTTTTCCAGCTCTCTCATCAAACCTGTTGTCTCTTCTCCTTCCACGTGTACAAAATCCGGATGCACACGCATCTCACGTATACTACATGTCTCCATCTTTCTCACAGACCTAACTTCTTCCTCTCTCTTTCTCTCTCTATCTCCCTCTCTCTGTTTTGTTAGGTTTGTCTCCTACTCTCTCGTCCACAAACATACAATCTTTCCCGCCCTATCTGCTCCATCTTCGCAAGCTCTCTCTGCACTTTTCATTCACACATTGTGATATGTTAAAAATGTTGCTTTTATAATGGCTGATGTAGAGTTATTGTTGGTTTTGTTGCATCCTACAAAGTAATAACTGAAATGCATTTTGATTGTCATTTGACTGGGATTATGCGAGTTTGAGCATGTTGTGAAGTACTATAGACCTTGTATACATCTTGGAATTCGACAATGATTGTAACTATCGAATTGTATAGACCATTACATTCGAAGTCAGTAGCCTAATATATTTATTTCACAATTTCAAAAAATGATTAATTCACTACATACTAAGAAAACAAATGTGTACACCCTCCGTTTTTATTTAAGTCCGCATATTAGCATTGGTCAAAGTCAAGTTTTGTAAACTCTCAGAAAGTTTATAACAAAAAATATTAACATATACAATAACAAATAAATACCATTAGATTCATTATTGAATGTACTTTCACATCATACATATCTGTTATGGTAAATGTTTATATTTTTCTATAAACTTGGTCAAACTTTAGGAAGTTTGACTTCAGTCAAACCTAATATGCAGAGTTTACTAGTACTACTCGCTAGTTGCTTAGCCGAATCACCCAACACGCTACACGGGGAGTTTAGTGTCACAAAATTTTGAGGTCGGCGGGAAAATCTCCCGCGACCCTGATTCGAGCAGTGGGAAGTTACCATCATAGCCTTCGGAACAGGCCTACGGATGACGGTTGGTAGGGGGTTGTTTTCGTAACTTCAGGTTCATCCTACCCAGCCAACCCCACCCCGGCACCCAGAGTAGTACACCTGAATACTCCCCATTTTCTATCCCCACCGCAAAATAGACTTCTCCACGGCACCACAGCCTTCATGCTCCTCCCCTTCTACATCAGCGCACTCGTCCACCGCAGCGCATCTGCCTCATTGACGACCTCGTACGCCGCACTGGAGCCGGTCCACCGTCGTCGTCGTACACGGAGCCTCTTCCCCGGCACCGTCTTCCATGGTCTCGGATCTGCTTCCCGGAAGCCGACGCCAAGCGCAGAAGCACCACCGTCATGGACAATGAACTGACTCCCGTTGCCGACCATGACTCACAGAGGCCGCCGCGACCATCTTTCTCCTCCCCGATTGGTAATGTGTGTATTGAATCACTTAGCAGTACATGTGCAGTTCCAATTTTGTTCATACCTACCCTTCAAATTTCCTGGGTGCTATTGTTCCCGTAAAAGTAATTGGTTATAGCCTCCATTGTCCAACAAAATATCAGCTTGTAATTGTGCGTCGCTCATGTATCGCGCTGTGCTTGGGTAGGTTTTCATCTGCAACCAGTAGTGTGGCAAATGATGGAAAGTTTTTTAGAACTAGCAAGATGCCCATGCGTTGCATGCATCAAGATGCATTTGTATGAGTAGTTTATCTTGTGGGAGAAAAGGATGAACGAGGGAATGCCTTATTTGCAAATGCGGAGAGGGGTGTGGGTATCTTTTTGCAAAATTGCCACAGTTTCCTTCCTATCCGTCGGATATAAATCGGATGGCCTGTATTGCAGGATGGCAAGAACACCATCGTCGCCAACTCTGTTTTTTATAAGAGTAGGGAAAAAGTAGAGAGTAGAGAAGTAGAGATAAATATAAAATAAATATAACAGTAGAGAAGAGAGTAGAGATAGCAGATACGTCGGGAAAGGATTGCGCGCGCGCGGGAAAAAGCGGCCGGGCGTGCGCTAGTTTTGGCGCGAGGCGTCCGGCGCGCTTTACAAAATCCAATGCCCTCCCACCACTCTGTGCCTTGCCACCGCTCTCTCCCCACTCTGTGCCTCGCCACCGCTCTATCCCCGCTCTTTCTCGCTTCGCCGCCGCCGCGCCACCATGCCGCCGCATTACTGGGAAACTTGGGGATACCGCGGCGTCCGCGCGCGCCCCTCCGGCGGCTTCTCCGCCGAGATCCGGTTCCGCGGGATGCGCCTCGGCCTCGGCAATTTCGACACCGCCAACGAGGCCGCCCGCACGTACGACGCGGCGGTGTGGCGCCTCCGGTGGCCTCATAGAACATTGAACTTCCCCAACGTGCTGACGCGGGAGCGGGCACAGGAGCTCGCGCCTCTGCCGCGGCTTATCACCGACGAGGATCGTCGCGACAACCGGAGGCGGGAGCACCGTCTCGGCATCACCGAGATAGACGAGGATGCCATGGCGCTGTGGCGCCAAAGCTTCCCGCAGGACATCATCTACGAGCGCGAGTTCTACGAGCAAAGGAGGGCGGAGAGGGATAAGAGGAGGGTGGAGCGAGCCGCCTATCGCGAGGACAAGCGTAGGCGAAAAGCGGACGCTCAATTCAACATGAGGCTAGGAGCAGCATCGCCCTGGAAATCCGCCGACGATCTGTATCTTCATGCCTACAGTCAGACGTCGGAGGAGGACATCACCGAGGAGGAGTCAGACGACGAGGAGTAGTTGAATAATCTATTTTTTATCTATCTATGCTGAGAACTATCCTCTACTCTCTAGTCTCTGCTCTCTATCTCTACTTCTCGATCTCAGCACTGTAAACGCTTTTTTAAAGCACCGCACGTTGCGATTTTGTTGGAGGTGCGCTAACATGGCAGACGAGTGCTTTAATGTTGCCCACAAGATGCGCGAGTATTACTAGTAGTATATTTTTCTTGCCATGTTGAGATTTTAAAACCACGAGTGCGAACATGCAGAGGAGCAATGAAGACCAAACACGGGATATTGGGGACATCTTCAAGGAGTGTGGCAAGTTAAAGAGGAGCTGCACCGAACGTGTAAAACGAGCTTTGGTAAGTAACACCTTTCAATTACTTTCATTTAGCCTCGTGTTCTTCGATGTGTATATGTTGTAGTTTCTGTTTCTCTTAAGCCTCGTGTTCTTCGATGTGTCATAAGAAGAGTCTTAATCATCCTAATGCTTTCGTTTTTAGCTTGATGTAGGAAGTGGGTGTTCTCACCTTGTAGTCTATTTTTATATTTTTTTCCTTTTGAATTCACTTCTCCCAGTTCTGTTTATCTGGCTTCTACTAAATGGATCTGGGTTGCTCTGAGTATTGATATAAAAAAGAAGTAACTTCATGTCAGGATGCAGTTCCCGCGAGGAGGCAAGTATGGTCAACCTCGAGATCATGTTTCCAGAATGAGGCTGGATTACACACAAGGTGCCATTTCCCTAATGATGCTGGATTAGACACAAGGTGAAAATTCCCAGATGATGCTGGATTACACACAAGCCAGGTGGAGTCGTCAGTTGTTCGTGTCCTCGTGGCTCTAGTAAAGGCTGAAAGAAAGCGTGTAGCAGCCCTTGAGAATGTAGCTGAGTTCCTGAAGAAGCGAAAAGAGCATTCAGATGCTCTCTTCACCCATGCCAAAGAAGAGATGGAAGAAGCCAGAAATAAGCTAGCAGAGGCAGAGCAGGCCAGGCGTCTCCTGCTATCTAAAACTGTTGTCAATACAAAAATTTCCGTCATAGTAGCTAGGTTCAAATGTTTATCCAGTCAGCATGCCTGTTGTGATGTCCGTGCATCTACTGATGTGGCACAAAATATATTTTTTCGGGTCATGTAATAACAACAATTACTTTCCAAACAATAACAGACAAAGCATTGGACATGGTATAGTTCACGCGCAAGCCCGACATTCCAAGTTCAACTTCCACATCAAACTCATGTTCACAGAAATCTCCACATTCATACATAATGTCCACAACCATGATTCACTTCAAAGCCAAAAAAAAATTGAGGAGAGTTATGAATAAAGAAAAACCTCTAGTTCCTGCTACCAGTGCGAGCACAACAAGTCAACCATGCGTAATTAATTATATTTTGGTCATTTTTTGTTCTAAAATGTCGGCCGGCTCGCGGAAGGACGTGTTGCCGGCACACGCGCGGAAAGCCGGTTGCATGCGGCGAGGAGGCGTGTTCAGCCGGGCCTACAGCGAGTGGGGCCCTCTTGGCTGGCGCGCCGGTTCAATGCCTGCGCTATGAGAGGTCGCGTCCGTGTCAGAGCAATCACTCCCTCCAGTCCTTTTTTGTTTGTGTATAACGAAATCTTGTTTTCCATTCACATTTTACAAGTAAAATTCGTGGACAAACTTTGACCCAAAATACGATGGGGACTAGTAAACCAGAATGGAGGTAGTAGTTTTTTTAATCAAAGAAGGGTTTCCCCCTTCCGATTTTCATTTCTGAAAACCAACATCTAAATCTAAACCATAGTATTTGCCCTAGAACTACCAGGTTCAACATCTCGCAACATAAACCCATACAACCATACGCCAAGCCACTGGCGGAGGACCCCGGTGGGCGAGGGGTGGCAGCCGCCATACCTTGATGCGGTGCAAAAAAATAGTATACCTACGTGCTATCGGCTGGCTGGGTACGCTCGTTGCCTTGTTGACTCGTTGTATTGCTAAAGTCGCCGTTTGCTGGAATGGGCCACGCAGACGCAGGCCCATGTTTCTCGCCACTCTCATTTACAATGGATCGCACCAGAACGCATGACGCCAGCCAGCGACCCGAGACGCACTTCGGCACACGCATCAACCCTAGCGAAACTTCGACGTTTTCCTCTTTGTTTCCTAGCGCGGTGGTGGCTGGCCAGGCCAGCACGAGGCGGATGACGAGACGGCCAACGGCGGCCGTGGGCTGGGCGTTGAGCCAGCATGAAGGACTACGGCTGGGGCCCGGTAGTAGCGAGCAGCACGACATTAGCCAGCTGCCCAGCTCTGCCTCCTTTACGGGTCACGGCCGGTAGGCAATAGTGTGGCATGTCGCCACACCTTGAAAAAATTTCGTCCTCCGCCTGCCAAGGAGGTACGTAGTCCTATGAATTCCATTTTCGCTCCATACCAATCGTTCTAAAAAACTACTTAGTACTTATAATGCGCCATTGAAAATCAGAACTCTTAACCCCGCTAAAAAATGATATTTTAAACGTGGCTACTCAATCTGTGGCAACTGGCGAGCTACCGCCTCCAAGTCGTTCACCTGTGGTCCCGACCATCAACTCCTACGGATCAAATTATCACGCGAGCTGACTATTCCTACAAAGGTGCGCTCCACCACGTACCCGATACCCGCGAATGCAGCAATCGTGCACCTAGGGTTTTAGGGTTTATTTGTTAATGTTGCCTTTACGTAACACTCATGTGTGCGAGACAGCGAGAGACCGACTGCGTGCGTGCGCATCTTCTCTTCGTATATGTACTCCACCGTCTGTCTGGTGTCCAAAAAATTATAATAACTACTAGCAATGTGCCAATGCGTTGCCACACGATCAGAGTAGATTAATACATATTCACCTATTTGATAAAAAAGTCTAGTTTTGAAATACGTATATCACTAAAAAAATGTTATGTTTCACTCAAAATATATTCCTTTGGCGGTTTTGATGAGATAAGGGAGGAATGTTGTTGGTTTCAAGATTCGAGAAGTGGTATATGTCTAATTTCTACTCTTACTAGCAAGATGCTCGTGCGTTGCACGGAACATCAAGATCTTGTGGGAGAAAAGGATGAACGAGGGAAGGCCTTATCTGCAAATGTGGAGAGGAGTGCGAGTAAATTGCCATAGTTTCGTTCCTATCCGTCAGATATAAATTGGACGACCTATATTGCAGGATGGCAGGCCCACCATCATCACCAACTCTGTTTTTATCCCTACTCTTATAAAAAGCATAGTCGGTGATGATCGTGTGCCTGCCATCCTGCAATATAGGCCGTCCGATCTATATCTGACGGATAGGAAGGAAACTATGACAATTTTGCAAAAAGATACCCACACCCCTCTCCACACTTGCAAATAAGGCCTTCCCTTGTTCATCCTTTTCTCCCACAAGATAAAATACTCATACAAATGCATCTTGATGTTCCGTGCAACGCATGGGCATCTTGCTAGTTGTTGCAAAAAGCCCATGTGTGTGAGAGAGAGAGGGAGAGAGGAGGAGGATGGAGTGCATGTGTGACAAAGACACAAAGAGTGTGTATGCGAGAGGTATCAGCTTAAAATGAGGCGATAGTGTGTGTGTGCACGATCGAGAGGGCGTGTCTCAAGAAGGGAACAAAAATCTACATAGATACAAGGAGCGGGAGAGAGACATGTATGCGATAGTGGAAGCACGAGTGTGCGGGTGTATAAACCTAGCTAGAGGCTAGTCGATAAATGTTTGTGAGAGAAATACGAGTCGGGGGTGCGAAAGTGAGAGTTTTGTGTGTGGGAGAGAGAGACGGTAGTCGGGAAGGGGAGTGGAAGCAGGAGTTGTGTGTGTGAGAGAGAGGGGGGGAGTTTGTCTGATCGGTAAACAAATGAATAATGTCAGTCTGGGATGGAGACGAAAAGGAGACCGCAACAAATGTTGTGTCTACAGGAGAGAGAGAGAGTAATTTTAGTGGTATGATTCATATCTGGAGACATATAGGGTGTGTGAGAGAATCCCATAGAGAGAAAGACAAAGTGAAAGATGAGTGGAGACTGTGTGTGTGGCGGTGAAAAAGAAAGCTTAGGTACCTAGTGATACGAGAGAACGGTAGAGACGTGAGAGATAATGAAAACTGTGTAATGTATAATGATAGGGAGAGTGTGACACTTCTGAAGGGAGACGTCGAGAGACCATGTTTGCGAGGATAGGAGAAACGTGAAGTGAGCGTGCGGGTGAGCTGGAGACAAGAGAGTGATAGCTATATGAAGGAGCATGCATGCGAGAGAGATGGGCGTGAAAGGAGTGAACATAAAAGGGATTCAAATATTTGAATTCGAGATGATGATACATGTAATCCATACTCGAACCAAAATTGATCTATCAAACATGTATACTCATATGAATTCACGCGCATCTATGTTATTTAATATGTAGATATTACTGATTCATACATTTTAGTAGAACATAATTTGGTTTTATTTTTTGAATTCAACCTTATGATTTTGAGATCATTGTATTTGTAACTTGTTGTGCTTTTGAAAGTATATATAAAAAATGATGTATATAGAATTTTATTCCAATCGAACATGGATCCCGCCCGAAAAAAATAGAATACAAACGGGATTCGAATTGAGTTGGCACGGTAAACGTGCACTCTTCAAAATTTGAACGAAGCGGGGAAAGTCGCAGTAACCGCCCGAAACCAAAATCTGCGAGATGGAAATTACTACTGCCTATCCCTGCCACGCAAAGCCTATCTGCTCAATTTCTATAGGTTTCGATAGGGGTAGGTTTGTAATTTCACTCAAACGTGACATAACGGCCTCTCACCCGGATTCATACATGGTGGGCGCCAAAACACAGTGTGTCCTCGGCCGAAATCGACACCCTCCCCGATTTATACACGGTGGGCGCCAAAAACAAACTCTTGTCGGCAAATATTTGGTGTATGCGAGATTACCATCCTATCCCCAATCGACTAATATTGCTGTGATGTAGGGAATTTGAAACGGGGGCTAAGTTTGTAAATTTCCTCGCATTTGAGACAAGCGCGCCCTGAAGCCATGGTTCCCCCTTCCTCTCCACCTCCATTTCCCCATTCGTACTCCGTGGGCGCCAAAACACCCTCTCCACCCCAGCCTCCTCCGTCCGCCACCCCATCCACCGCCGTCCTCCTCCACCATGCCGGAGCTGATACCCCAACGCCGCCGTCCATTACAAGAGATCGACCTCTCTCATCCACGGCTTTGGACAGGGATCCTTGCATCACGTCCTCTCGCTTCAGCCCCGCCGTCGTCCACCTTGCCGGCGCCGCTCCTACGACCGTCTCGTCCACCGTGCCCCGCCACCACCGTCTACCCTCCTAGATCTGCTTCCACGCTGCCGACAGCCATCGCTACCGCAGCACCGTCAAATTCTCAGCAGATGCATACACGGCGCCGCACCAGAGGCGGTAGTCTTTCGTATCTGCTCAACTTATTTATCACAGCAAGAAAATAGATCGCCACTGCTTTACTCTGATTTCTTGTCCATCACTTACTTGCTAGTTGAAAGCAAACATTGGTTGCGAAGTTGCCTTTATCCGGTTTGCACCTTCATATCCGCCATGTCACGCTCAACACTATACTCCCAATGCTTATGGTTTTCTCCTTTTATATTCCACACTAGTTAAATCACAGTAGACTAAATTTCAAAATTGGGTCAGTCGATTTTTCAGAGCTCGACCGAGTTCACCGGTGCGAATGAAGGGGTTCGGGTGGGGACTTTGGTTGTGGGGGGGCGGTGGTGGGGCCTCGCCGAACAAAGAAAACTCGACGCGGGTGGGGGCGGGGGTGGGGGTGGGGTGGCGGAGGAACACAGGCGGAGGGGGCCAGTGGTCCGGCCGGCGGCCCGTGCGGTGTTCTGTATGGGAAGAATCAGAGACGAGGAAGAAGAAGGGTTAGGAGACGTAGGATCTTCATCCAACCGCCTGAAATGGTCGACTGACCCAAATGACAAAAGTCACGCGACTTGCATGCAGACATGCCTTTATATTCAGTACCATCATCGTACCTGCTTAGCACTGCTCATGAATCCATCAAGCTAAACAACGTGCCACTCATAATTCCAAACTTGTTGCTCAAGTACGAATCTGATATGATGCTGATATTACTAAAACAGATAACATTTAATTGGTCAGCTAATGTTCCTACTTTACTTTCGAAAAAGCACATGCACCACATATAGAGAGACAGCAGGGAGTTGCTTTCTTAATGCGCTCTGGTTCATCATGTGTGGGCACTGCGCAACGAACATTTTATTATCCAAAATCTGCTTGCTCTTCTTTAGCATGTTCCTCTTCTGTTCTTTAATAAGTACTCTCTCCGTTCCTAAATACAAGTCTTTGTATAGATTCCACCATGGACTACATATGGAGCAAAATGAGTGAATCTACACTCTAAAATGTATCTGGATACATCTGTATGTGATCCATAGTGGAAATCTCTACCAAGACTTATATTTTGGAACAGAGGGAGTATGATAGTAGTACAGTATGTTCCTTGTAGTGAAGATGAGCAGGGACATGTGCAGTGTAGAGGTCTATACGGTCGGTTGGTATGGACACTTTGAACTCTTCGGGCCTCTTTGATTCATAGGATTTTGTAAACATGGGAATAGGATTTGTAGTGGCCTGCCCACTTGAATCCTATAAGAATAGCAAGGAAATGCGGGGAGCTGTGTCGCCTTTGAGAGTTACACTGATATTAACAGTACCGCACCTTCAGTTGAAGAGAGCTGGTATCTGAAGCCTTTCTAGCCGTACCAGCAATACTAGAACATATGTTCCAGCAAGTTCCACTTTGCTGATTTTACTCTGATGCTTACGGTTTTCCCGTTATATGTACACCATGATCTGTGTAGCTGCTTTGTGTCGCACTAGTAGCAGTCCACTCTTGAAGCTAAACACCACAATGACTTACAAAATTGGCACCAAGGCATTGAGTGCCATTCTGGATGCAATGAAACTCATACGCTCCCCACCTGTTGATTCTTGTTCAGAATATGATCCTAATGACTATTCTAACCTCGAGGAGTCAAAGGCAGATGGCCTGTCCTGTTCACCCATCAAGGTGCCTGTTCTAATTTGGCAAGGTTTTATTGATTGCACATATCTTGCATATGTTATCTTGCATTTCTTCTACTTTGTTGCTCCGCCATCTGCTTAGTTTACTCATCATATATGTCGAGATGCCATCCCCATCCATTATCAATACATATTCCATCTGTCATCATACCATGTTTTTCCACTCAAATGCTGTTCTTGTGTATCAGACATCAAAAAGGAAGAGGGTGATTGCCAAACCTGATGGAGCACCAGCAAAGTCCTTGAAAAACGTGGTTGTGCCGGAGAAATCAGACAACACCCCACTTATATTGGTTGTACAACCAGTGACACAAAACGTAGGACCGACTCCAGTAGACTGTACCCATACTTCACTGGCCACACCACTAGCCGCACCACACAGGACCTACACTCCAGCAAAAGGTATGCCGATTTCAATTGCCATAGCACAAGCCGTACCACAGAAAAATCCCACTCCAGCAAAAAGTACAGCAAGTCCACCGGCCGAAGACCTATCCCAACTGCAGAGACGGCCAATTCCTGCAGACTTGAACCCCATTCCAGTTATTCCCAGTTTAAAAGACAATGCTTTCAATGTTGTTAGGGACTACGTGCATATATTCCCATCATGGGAAGATTATAGTGAAGACAAACACCATTTTCACATCTTCCTGTCCCACTTACGTGTAAGTGCTATTATTCATGGTGATTATTTTCCTGTTTTCTGCTGATTGAACACATCAATAATTTACATTACATTGTTGTAAGTAGGCGAGGGTCAATCTGGATAGTCATGACGAGCAAAGCTTGCTTGCGCTTTTGAAGGAAGCATTGCAGCAGTATTGGTGTTACCTGAGGAAATCACACTTTGATGGCTAGTCTATAAACGAATTTCTGGTGAAGTCTCCTGTGCTAAATTTAGAAGACATCGAATGGAAAAACCTTGTTATGCACTGGTCTTGTTCCGAGGATGAGGTACTGTCTATGATATAGCATGACAATTTGAACTTCTACTTTTCCGCATGTGCCTTACGGATCTTTTTTGCAGGAAATCTGCTGGAAAAAGAATTCCGATTTGAAAAGAACGACAGGATATCGCAACTATGTTGCCCGCTGCTTTGCTCTTGTTAGTACCTGTTGTCCTGTATCACTGTACTTGCATACATACCTGGTTCATTATGTGACAGCAGTATGCATGATAGCTTGCTTATCAATTGTTCGCTCCAAATTATCCGATCTGTATGAATGGTTACATTAGTGTAGAATATATCCAATGCCAATGAAATTTTTTAGCTCTGTATTGTTCTTGTAAGTACCTGATGTCCTTTATCAGTGTACTTATATTGACAGGTAGTTGTTCATGTACCATCACTCTGCAGCTTATTTTCCTTTGCCCTCCATTTTCTACACATAAGATCTATATTTACTCTTACCATAAGGTTGGATAACACTGATGGTACTGAAGAAGTTTAGCTCTGCATTGCTCTTGGTTGTACCTTTTGCCTGTATCGCTGTACTTATATTTATAGCTACTTGGTTATGTAGCATCACTCTTCATCTTATCTTAAATATTCTCCATTTTTTCTTATATTGTCACATCTATATTTACTCTTACCAAAATGTAGAATAACGGCAATGCTTATTAAGAAGATTCTGTGGTAAACTTCTTGAATTGCCTCCCCATCGGCATGGACAAGGGCTTTATAGAGCCTGCCTTCACCAATAATGTAAGTTTGTCCTTCTCAAGCCTTCAAACTTTGTTGTGTATATTTGGTTAGGCATGACTGCAACAGCTGTTTATTTTTGGTGTTTGCATTAAATTGCAAGTTTAAAGTTTACTATGTAGTTCATAAACAAAAGTTTGTCCTTCTCAATTTAAGTTTTCAGTTGTACAACCAAATTCCTTCTTCATACCATGTAAATTAAACTATACAGAGCAAGTGATCTTCTTTTGCACTGCATGTATGCTTCTGTTCTTGATCCGTAATCCAGTGGTGTGGTGAACCTACCCACTACAGCACAATGTCATATTCTGCAATGTCTTAACTATGAACAATGTCATATCATTCTACTATTATTTAAACCGTCTCTTTATTTGCCAATCTGAAATGGGATAAATTGACAGCACACTAACCATTGATACTTATGAGTTCTTGATCTGTAATCGAGTGGTGCCGTGAAGCTGCCAACTCCTTCACAATGTCATTTCCTGCCATGTCTTGACCTGAACAATACCATATTGTGTTAATGCAATTTTAAACTGTGTCACTTTATTCGTCAGTATGAAATGTGATGAATTTTCAGCACTGATACTTTTATGTGGAAAACCTGTCATCTGTCTGCTTGTTTATCTTTCAGAGTGAGGAGGATATAAGTGTTAAACAAGCGTAGTCTCGTCAGCTTGCTCAGCTGCTTGCGCTGCAGCTCCCCAGCAGGGCTAACCTTTCTTGAACTCTATTGAAGTGCTGTCGGTTTTGTATATTATTTTGTCGGCATGTTTAGTTGCACCGGTGGCGATCTTTGATGCCCCGTGTATGTAATCTGTTGTCTGCTTGTGCTTTATTATCACGGTGGCGAACTTTGATGCCCAGTGGATGTAATATGCCGTAATTTCTTTATTGTATAGTCTAGGTTTTTTCTTATTCACGATGCTGCAGTTACTTTACTGTATATATATCCTGTCTTCGCAGTAAACCGGCCAAACCGTAAAATTACGGTACATAATCGGGCCGTCATGCAATCACGATGTATGACCCGCATCATGGGCCCCGTCATCTTGGTCCGTTAGAAGGCCTAAATGTAAACTGGCCCACTAGTAGATTCGGGCCTTTAATAGGCCGAGTAAACCGCCGACCCTCTTTTCGCAAGAAAACTCAATGGGCTTTTAGGAGGTTGAGAAGTAGGTTGGGCCTGAAACGTGTCGAACAGCTCACGGGCCGGCAGATGCCCGAAATGGACCCCGGCCCATGATTGTGCCAATCAAATCACGGGCTTTTAACAGGCCAAAATTGTCTCGGTCCTTGTTTGGCCCAATAGGATTATCGGCTGCGAGTAGGCCGGGTGCAAACCGGGCCGTAGTTAGGCCCAACTATATGACGGGCTTTTAACATGCCAAAATTAATATAGGGCCGAAATGTTAAACGGGCCCTTAACAGGCCGAAACTAATATCAGGCCAAATTACTAAATGGGCCTTTAGCAAGTGGGCCCAAAAGCATAGCGTCCAGTTGACGGGCCGAATCTGATATGGGCCATAATTTAGCCCAAAGCCTCTTAAAGGGCCGGACCTGATCTGGGCCGTAATTTGGCCCAGAACGTGGTAGGCTTTTACCGGGCCGGATCTCATATGGGCCATTGTTAGGCCCGGAACGTGGCATGCCATTAATGGACCGGATCAAATATGGGCCGACATTTGGCCCAAAACATGGCAACTATTTAATGGGCCGGCCTACTAGGGTCCTCAAAATCTTGTGGGCCAACAACTGGGCCGGCCCATTAATGTTGGCGAAATCTCGTGGGCATTTAGCTGGGCCGGCCCATTATGGTCCACAAAAATCTTGTGGGCCTTCACCTAGGCTGGCCCATTATGGCCCACAAAAATCTTGTGGGCCTTTACCTGGGTCGGCCTATTATGGCCCGCAAAATCTTGTGGGCCTTTAGCTGGGCCGGCCCATTATGGTCCGCAAAATCTCATGGGCCATTAGCTGGGCCGGCCCATTATGGTCTGCAAAATCTTGTGGGCCTTTAGTTGGGCCGGCCCATTTAAACTTTGTAAGTGCATCTAGTGCCACCCCTAGTTGGTTTTGGAGTATTGACGACAAACCTGGTTGAGGGACTAATGTGTTTGTGAGAATTGCAGGATAACACAGGTAGTAGTCCCTCATTGATTCGGTTTACCTACCAGAGATGACCCCTAAAAATGTATGAAGACATTGAAGACGATGGTGGTATGTGAAGATATTCACATTGAAGACTATGACAAGAGAAGGCATTGTGTGAAGACTATGGAGCGCGAAGACCTAGTTGTTTCGTTGTTTCCTTTTCTTCTTTGTTGAGTCGTAGGAACCACCGTACTGTTAAGTGGGGTCCCAGTGAACAAAGTCAGAGTGACTGAAGTGATGCTCAACCAAAATCCTATGTCTTCGAGCGAAGACAATGAGAGCAAATCTTATCCAGAGCTGGATGAGTCAGCTTTACTTGTAGCCCAAGTAAAGTTGCCGCGTGTGTTTGAAATCTAACCGTTGGAACACGTGTCAGTTCCTTAGTGACCCAGGGTCATTTCGGACAAATCAGGTCGGGTTGCCTAGTGGCTATAAATAGCCCACCCCCTACACCATAAATTGGTGGCAGCTCAGAGTTAGTGCACGGCTTTTGTCGTTTGAGAGCAACCCACCTCCGAAGCTTTTGAGAGAGAGAAATCCTTGCGAGGACTAAGCCCAAACACCCAGAGCCAAATAGTGTTAGGCATCTCATAAGTCTTTCTGTCCGCGTGACCTGAAGACTTGTTACACTTGAGGACTGTGAATCCTCCAGCCGGTTAGGCGTCGCGTTCTGAGCATCCAAGAGTCATTGTGGATCACCGGTGAACCAAGTCTGTGAAGGTTTGGAAGTCTACCTTGAAGACTTACCAGAGTAATTGGGCGAGGACTGGGTGTCCTTAGCTCAAGGGGAATAAGGTGAAGACGCGGTCTTCTGAGTTGAATCTCAGCCTCCCTAACCAGATGTACAGTTGTCACAGCAACTGGAACTGGTCCAACAAATCATGTGTCCTCAACAAGTGACTGGTTCTATCCTCTCCCTCTCTTTACCTACAGTTTGTCTTCGTGAAGTAATTGCTTGTTTGCTTTACCTATTTGTCTTCACTGTGTGATTTCTATCGTTGTTTGGCTTCATACCATCTTCCATCCTGATCCGTACTACCTAGCTGCTATTAGTCTTCGCACTTTCACTTCATTGAATACTTGACTATGGCTTGCCTAGTGTAGTCTACCTTCCGCTGCATATCAATAGGTTCATTTCTATTGTTTGTCTTCGAAACTCTCATGTTTTGAAGACTTTCATAAAAATCACCTATTCACGCCCACCCTCTAGTCGATAACTAGCACTTTCAATTGGTATCAAAGCAAGGTACTCCCTTGGACTGTGTGATTCGGTTTAACCACCTGGAGTTTTAGCTATGTCGACTGCAGGGATAATCAAAGTCTCCGCTGCTTGCCCCGTCTTCGATGGAACTGAATATCCCTACTGGAAGAATAAGATGCGCATGCATCTTGAAGCCATTGATGTCGACCTCTGGTATGTCGTCAAGAATGGTGTTCCCAAGACTGGTGAAGGTGTCACCCCTGCTGATGTTAAGAAGTTCATTCAACTGGATTCTACTGCCAAGAACATCATCTGTGGTCATCTGACCAAAGGACAGTATGGCCGTGTGAGTGCTCTGGAAACATCGAAGCTAGTCTGGGACTGGCTCTCCAAGATCAACGAAGGCGTCTCAACCCAGAGAGATCAAAGGATTAGTGTTCTTCGCAGCCTCTTCAACCGCTTCAAGAGAAACGACAATGAGAATGCCCAGCTCACGTTTGATCGCCTCACTGACATCACAAATGAGCTTCGTGCTCTCGGCGCCACTGAGATTACCAAGCATGAAATCGTCAAGACACTACTGAGATCACTTGACAGCTCGTTCGACACCCTTGCCCTCATGATACAAGAACGCCCTGACTTCGAGACACTCGATCCGTCTGATATACTTGAGAGGCTCAACACACATGAGTTCCAACTATCTGAGAAAAGAGATATCTATGGTCCCAACTACGGCCGAACTCGTGCTTTGAAGGCAAAAGCTGTTTCCTCATCTGAAGAAGAATCTGACTGCAGTTCTGATGATCCTGAAGACATTGGAAAGGAACTTGCTATGCTTGTGAAGAAGTTCCAGAAGTTCACTAAGAAGAAGGGCTTCAGAAAGTCTTCACGATCCAGCTCAAGAAATGACGAGGCTTCCACTCATGACTACAAGAAGAGAACATGTCACAAGTGCAAGAAACCTGGACACTACATCTCTGAGTGTCCACAGTGGGACAATGAGAACAACAAGAAGAAGAAGAAGAGCAAGGAATATGATTCTGATGACAAGAAGAAGAAGAAATCCTCAAAGTCTTCTTCGAAGTCCTCATCCAAGTCTTCATCTCATAAGAAGAGCTCATCTGGCAAGGCTCGTGCTTTTGTCGGCAAGGAGATGGATTCAGAGGAGGAGTCTGCTTCTGAGGAGGCGGAGGTGGAGTCTGAGGAGGAGTCCGACTCTGGCGTTGCAAGTCTGGCTCTAGCTACAGCCTACGTTGCCAAGTCCATATTCAACACTAAAGACAATGGCTCCGTCACCAACGCTGAAGCTAATGACACGGACGAATATGCTCCCACCTACTGCTTCATGGCACGTGGTGCCAAGGTAAAATCACGCGATGCTTACTTTCAAACATCTAGTGAAGATGACTCTGAGTGTGAATCCAAACCCAGCTACAAAACACTTGCTAAAATTGCAACTGAACATCAGAAAGCTATGGAACATACTCAAAAACTGTTAGATAAAAGCGATGACCCGTTGGACGCTGAAATGACCCGTTCTCAGTCCTTAATTGAAGACATAAAAATCTTCATGTTAAGTACCAGGAACTTGAAAGTCGTCATGAAACGCTCTCAACAACTCATGAAAAGCTCTCCTATGATTATCTTCAAAGGAAGTAAGAGCTTGAGAAATTGAGAGAGACTCATGAAGATCTTCAAAAGGAGAATGAGTCACTTCGCGCTCAACAGACCAGTTCCGCTCAGGAAGGATTTGAACCACCATGTCTAAAATGCCTTGAGCGTGATAACGCTACTTCTGTTGCTGAATGTTCTACTGCTGCTACTGTTGCAATATCTTCAACTGCTGATGTGGTAACTAACCCCTTTGCTGAGGATACCACTACTATTGCTGATCAAAATGCTAGGTTGAAGACATTGCTTGAAACAGGGATGTACAAAGTCTCAAAGGGCATCAGACACTATGCGATGTCCTCAAAAAGCAGATTCTGAACCGAAACCCTAGGAAAGAGGGTGTTGGGTTCGAGAGGAAAATGAATGTTGATGGCTCCTGCTGGAAGCCTAAGCAGTACCCCAAAACCACATGGGTTGCTGCAAAGGGACCTTCAGTGGATCCATCCACCTTATCTGGCTTCACCTATGCTAACCCTATTATCATTGATGAATCCTTTGATGCAAACTATAAACTGTTTAAGAATCAGAATGGTGAAGTGTTTGCCAGGTATATTGGTACTAACTGCAGGAATGGGCCACCTATGAAGAAGATCTGGGTTCCCAAAAGTTGTCTTGAGAATCTTCCTGTGAATGTCATCATGACATCACCTGGGAAGAAGAAAAATCCCAGACCAAAGGCTTCATATGGCCCAAAGGCTTCATACAGACAGAGGATTCACCGGAGTCACCCTAACGCCAATGTCTTGCAGGGAAACCATACTCAGACTTATGAATATGAGCGTTTTTCTTCAAACCGCTATGTTCATAAGACTAAGAACTTTTTTGCTTATTCATATGAGTATCATTCATCTCCTGCAAGGTTATTTGCTAGGGCTCCAAAGCCAAAGTTCTCAGATGCTGCACTTAGACTCATTGCTTCTAAGCCACCCCTGAAGATGTGGGTGGTTAACAAGAATTAACTTTCTTTTGCAGGGAAAGGTCTCCAGCCGGAAATCAAAGGCGTCTGATGCTATTGCTGGGGACCTAAAACATCTTGTAGGGCGCAAGATCAAATGCCCAAATGGTCTCACTGTGTATTTTCTTCCTGAATCGTTTGCCAATCATCCTATCAGTCCTAATCTTGATCTGAGCTTTGATAATCCTCTTGCCCGTAAAATGTTTATGCTTCACAATACTCTTGGTGAAGCCTATCCCCCTAACTGTACTGTAGGGTATGACACCTCATGCTTCAGAATGGATTATGGACATCGGATGCACTAATCATATGACTGGTGATCGAAGTCTTCTCATGGACTCAACCTTACGTCCATCTGACAAGAGTCACATCACATTTGCTGACACTGGTAAAAGCAAGGTATTGGGTCTAGGTAGAGTTGCAATCTCAAAGGATCAGCACATGGATAAAGTGATGCTTCTTGAATCCCTTGGTTTCAACTTAATATCTGTCTCAATGCTTTGTGACTTGAACATGATTGTGATATTTGGAAATATCATTGCCTTGTACTTATGGAATCTGACAAGTCTCTAGTCTTTGAAGGGTACCGGAAAGATGATCTATACATCGTAGATTTCTCAACAAGGCCACAGCTTGCCGTATGCCTTCTTGCAAAAGCTTCAGAGTGCTGGCTCTGGCATCGGAGGCTAGGGCATGCTGGCATGAGGAACTTACACACTCTCGCAAAGAAGAAGCATGTCATAGGCATCAAGGGCGTCAAGTTCAAGAAGGATCATTCGTGCGGTGCCGGCGAAGCTGGAAAGATGACTAGGGCCAAGCATCCCTCGAAGACAATCATGATGACATCTCAACCCTTCAAGCTGCTACACATGGACTTATTTGGCCCTACTCACTACTCTACTCTCACTACAACTGCTTGTCTCTATGGCTTCGTCATTGTTGATGATTATTCAAGATATACATGGGTTCACATAATTCTCTACAAGACTGAAGTGTAGGATGTCTTCAGACGCTTCGCCAACCGTGCCATGAACAACTATGGCATCAAGATCAAGCATATCAGGAGTGATAATGGCACAGAGTTCAAGAACACCGGCCTCGATCGGTACTTGTATACATTAGGCATCACTCATGAGTTCTCAGCTCCGTACACCCCTCAGCAGAATGGCATCGTGGAGCGCAAGAACAAAACACTCATTGAGATGGCTCGGACGATGCTCGATGAATACAAGACACCCAGAAAGTTCTGGTCTGAAGCTATTGATACTGCATGCCATGTCATCAATCGTGTTTATCTTCACAAGCTTATGAAGAAAACAT
Organism: Aegilops tauschii subsp. strangulata; assembly: GCF_002575655.3. Classification (NCBI taxonomy): domain Eukaryota; kingdom Viridiplantae; phylum Streptophyta; class Magnoliopsida; order Poales; family Poaceae; genus Aegilops; species Aegilops tauschii. The sequence goes on from NC_053040.3 coordinate 135,016,529, forward strand.
TGTATGAACTCCTCACTGGTAAGAAGCCAAATGTCAGCTACTTCAGAGTATTTGGTGCTAGGTGCTGGATCAAGGATCCACATCACACTTCAAAATTTGCACCGAAAGCACATGGAGGTTTTATGCTCGGTTACGGAAAGGACTCGCACTCCTACAGAGTCTTCAACCTCTTTCACTATAAAGTGGTTGAAACTGTGGATGTGCGGTTCGATGAGACTAACGGCTCGCAAAGAGAGCACCTGCCAAATGTGCTAGATGAAGTTCCACCCAGTGAATCCATCAAGCTAATGGGAACTGGAGATATCATACCGTCTGAAGCACAGCCTGAAGAGGAACTTATCATTTCTGCACCTAATCAACCTGAAGACAATGCTCAGCCCGAAGACAATCCTCCCAACGATGACAATGATCAGCAAGAGCAAAATCTTCGTCCAGTTCATCCTCGTGTTGCAAATGAAGTACAGATTGAGAAGATAATTGATAGCATCAATGCGCCTGGTCCACTCACTCATTCAAGAGCAACACAACTAGCAAATTTCTGTGGGCACTTTGCTTTTGTCTCAATATATGAACCTAAGAAAGTTGCTGAAGCCTTCATGGAACCTGAATGGGTTCAAGCTATGCAAGAAGAGCTTCAACAGTTCAAGCTGAACAATGTCTAGGAACTTGTCAAGCGTCCTCACCCCCGCAAGCACAACATAATAGGCACAAAATGGATATATCGCAACAAACAAGATGAGCATGGTCAAGTTGTCAGAAACAAAGCTCGTCTCATTGCTCAAGGATACACTCAAATTGAAGGGATTGACTTTGATGAAACATTTGCTCCTGTGGCTAGGCTTGAAGCTATTCGCAAATAGAAAAGGGTGTGGAGGGCGGTGGCATAGGGCCGGCGGGCGAGGAGGAGCTCACCTCCATCGGCCGTTTCCCTGCAGCTGAGGGCTCCGTCCAACCCTCGACTGAGGAGGGCGTAGAGCCGCGCTCCTCTCCACCAGCCCGTTCGATCCCGCGGCGGAGGAGGCGCCGACGACCGCATCGACGTTGTCTGGATTGTGCTCGTCCTGCTGCGGCTTCCTTGGGACGAGACCTGGCGGTGGCGCCCGCCTTGCTGTCGGGACCGTGGAGAGGCACAGCGCTGAACCTTTCTACGAGAAAGTCACCAAGAGGAGAAGATCTGCCGGTGAAGCCAGCCTTCCTTCGGTGGCCAGCGCCGGAGGAGCAATGGGGGCAGCGGCGGCGGCAGCAACAACCCTCGATGGGGAGTGGGGAGAGGAGGTTGCGTGTGGGAAAAACAAAGGAGAGATATTTCTGGGATAGCAGGCCTGCTCCGACGACACGATTGTCCAGGCACAACGCAAAGATTGGCCACAGTGCGCCTCGATGACATGGCTAATGCTAGCATTAGCCCTTTGCGCCACTCCTATTGTGTTTGATTTCCATCTTGGTTGTCAGGAGGCCCAGGCACGCCCTGGTGGGTTGTGCCCACCTCGGGTGCCCCCCGGACCGCCTCTTTGCTCTATAAATACCCCAATATTCCAGAAACCCTAGGGGAGTCGACGAAATATTCATCAAGCCGCCGCAGAGTCTAGAACCACCAGATCCAATCTAGGCACCATCTCGGATGGGGTTCACCACCTCCATTGGTGCCTCTCCGATGATGTGTGAGTAGTTCTTTGTAGACCTTCGGGTTCGTAGTTAGTAGCTAGATGGCTTCATCTCTCTCTCTGAATTCTCAATACAATGGTCTCTTGGAGATCCATATGATGTAACTCTTTTGCTGTGTGTTTGTTGGGATCGATGAACTTTGATTTTATGATCAGATCTATCTTTTTATATCCATGAAAGTATTTGAGTTTCTTTGATCTCTTTTATGCATGATCTCTTATTGCCTCGTATTTCTTCTCCGATATTTGGGTTTTGTTTGGCCAACTTGATCTATTTATCTTGCAATGGGAAGAGGTGCTTTGTAGTGGGTTCGATCTTACGGTGCTTGATCCCAGTGACAGAAGGGGAAACGACACGTATCTATCGTTGCTACTAAGGATAAAACGATGGGGTCTATCTCTACATAGATAGATCTGGGCTACATCATGTCATCGTTCTTATTGCATTACTCCATTTTTCCATGAACTTAATACACTAGATGCATGCTGGATAGCGGTCGAGTGTGGAGTAATAGTAGTAGATGCAGGCAGGAGTCGGTCTACTAATCTTGCACGTGATGCCTATATAATGCTCATTCCCTGGATATCGTCATGATTATTTGAAGTTCTGTCAATTGCCCAACAGTAATTTGTTTACCCACCGTTTACTATTTTTCTCAAGAGAAGCCACTAGTGAAACCTACGGCCCCCGGGTCTCCTTCTCATATATTTGCCTTTGCGATCTACTTTTTCCTTGCATTTATTTTCAACTCTACTAAACCAAAAATACAAAAATACCTTGCTGCATTTTATTTCTATTTATTTTATTTGGCGTTCGATCTATCAATCTACTATAATTTTATCTCACGTCCGTTTGCCTATCTTGTGGCGCCATACCCCGGAAGGGATTGACAACCCCTTTAACACGTCGGGTTGCGAGGATTTGTTATCTGTGTGCAGGGGTTGTTTACATTGTGTTGCTTGGTTCTCCTACTGGTTCGATAACCTTGGTTTCATATCCGAGGGAAATGCCTACCGCCGTTGTGCTGCATCATCCCTTCCTCTTTGGGGGAATACCAACGTAGCTTCAAGCGACATCAGGAAATTATCTCTCGAAAACATCAATGGTTCTCTCATCACTCTCATCCCAAAGACCATCTCTCCTGAAGGACCATATACTTTCGTCCTATATCCCTCACCAACACTTGCTTAAAATTTCTAACGAAGTTGTTGGCCAACAGGTTGCAGAAAGTTATATTAAAGTGCATACATAAGAATCAATATGGGTTTCTGAAAGGAAGATCAATACAGGATTGCCTAGCCTGGGCTTTTGAGTATATTCATCAGTGTAAATAGTCTAAAAGGCAAATCATAATTCTCAAATTGGATTTTGCCAAGGCCTTTGATACTATGGAGCATGAGGTCATTCTTCAGATGTTTAAACATAAAGGGTTTGATGATAAGTGGTTGGGCTGGGTTAAGGAAATTCTTTCCACAAGCTCCTCTTCGGTTCTGCTCAATGGTATTCCTGGGAAGCAATTCAAATGCAAGTGTGGAGTTAGGCAGGGTGACCCTCTTTCACCTTTGCTTTTTGTTCTAGCAGCAGATCTCTTGCAATCAGTGGTAAACCAAATGTTGGCCCATGGATCTCTATCTCTGCCTATTCCATCTCATGATGTGGATTTTCCGATCATCCAATATGCAGATGATACAATTGTCTTCCTGTCAGCCAAAGAAGAGGAGGTTGCTGCCCTTAAGAACATGTTGTATACTTTTCAGCAATCCACTGGTTTGAAGGTGAACTTTGCAAAATCTTCCATGATACCCTTGAACATGGAGGAAAGTGAAGCTACTAGGTTGGCTGCTGTGCTGGGTGTAAAATTGGTCAGCTTCCCTTCACCTACCTTGGACTGCCCTTGGGAACTACCAGACCCAGGATAATTGACCTCATTCCCCTAGTTGACAGTCTGGAGAGGAGGCTGACTGCTAGTTCTTCTATGTTGAATCAAGGTTCTCGTCTTCAGTTACTCACTTCTGTCCTGACTTCAATGCCAATATACTTCCTGTGTAGTCTACAAATTCCACCAGGGATCATCAAACAGCTAGATAGAATTTTTAGGCAATGCCTCTGGAGGGGCAATAGTGATGCTCCAAAGCAATCCTTGGCTGCATGGGACCTGGTCTGCAGGCCAAAGGACAAAGGAGGCCCTGGGGTGATTAACCTAAACATCGAAAATAAAGCCCTTCTCCTCAAGCACCTCCATAAATTCTATATCAAGGCTGATATACCTTGGGTGGCTCTGATATGGAACAGTTACTATGATCTTGGGGTTCCTCATGCCACCACCCCAACTGGCTATTTCTGGTGGAGGGATGTGCTAAAACCGCATGATGCTTATACTGCCATTGCCTCAGTGCACATCAATATGGGAGATTCTACCCTGTTTTGGACTGATGCTTGGCACACTGGGGGCTCTTCAAGGCCTTTGTCTTGGAGATTGCCTCGGTTGTTTTCTTTTGTCAATAATGACAAGATATGAGTCCAAGAATTCCTTCAGTCCCAGGATTTATTCTCCATGTTCTATTTGCCTCTATCTCATGAGGCTGCATCAGGGCTGCATGTGCTTGAACAGTGGATTCTGAATTTAAACAGAGACCCCTGCATTCCAGATGTTTGGGTATGGACACGCAAGTCTGGTGATTATTCTGCCAAAAGCTTTTACACAATAATGCACTCACACTTGCCTACCATCCAGCCTTGCAAATGGTTGTGCCAGAGTAGGTGCACCATGAAGATCAAGGTTTTTGGTTGGTTGTTATTCTTTGACAGACTCAACACCAAGGATATGTTGGTTCAAAGGCATTGAAGATCTAGCCAGGAAGACAACCTTTGTCTCATTTGTAATGAATATGTGTACGAGGACATGATTCATCTGTTCTTCAATTGCAGTTTTAGCTCCAGGGTGTGGAATTATTTATGCATTGATTGGTCTAGGAGCTCTGATATCCAATAGTGTATCCATCATGCCAGGTCCAGCTTCAAGCATCCCTTCTTATTTGTGTTTATGCTAACAGCAGCATGGAATATTTGGATTCTAAGGAATGGCAGAACTTTCAGAGCAGAGAGAGCCACTTTCAGTGCCTGGAGGTGCAAATTCATCCATGATATATCTCTTCTAGCTCATAGATTTAAAGATAGTAATAAACATAAGTTGCTTGCTTGGCTTGGTACTTTGTTGTAATTCAGGTAGGCATAGGTAGGTCCTTTTCCTTTCTTAGCTTTTGTACATAGTTACTTCTATTTGTACAGTTCTCCCTGTTTTTTAATAAAGGGCTATGGGGCTTTGCCTCACAGTAAATATAAAAAAAACGCTTTCATACCTAGCTAGCTGATCAAGATATTTACCTTCGGGGTATTTTTTTGTTCCTTTGATCTGCAGTACATGGATGATTTCGGGAGCAAGTACTGCGGCTTCCCTCGCGTGGAGAGATGGCATCACGAGTTGGTCGTGTCGTTGTTTGCCAACATGAACGACAATCTTGAGACCTTCCGTGATGACTACCAAGATAGCGACTCCATCCGCAAGGGTGTGGAGGAGTGGCACTTGTCTACACAACAGGCCCAAGCTGCTCCTGCTGGTAAAAAGATGTCGCTTGGTCTTTCGTGAACAAGCACAATGGTCTGTGCACACCCTTCATGAAATGGCGGGCCTTCCATGCTTCCACAGTAATCATTGATATGTTTTATTCTTTTTGTACTTTTATAAATCATATGCCCGGAAATGCGACAGATAACTTATAAATGCGTCTGTGTGATTTGTTATTTGTAGTAAATTAAGTTGCACACATAGTCGGTGCGGGGATCGAGAGATGTTTTCCCACCATTTTCAAAATAAAATGTTTCTCAAACTGTTGAACACTTGAGTTAGTGATGAGACCTTACAAGTTACAAGATAATTTCTTAGCCATCTTTGATGATTAAGAGGAGAACATTATATTAGAATAATTCTAGGAAAGGAGGCTGAAGTGACATAAAACCAAACCCCAAATTTATGAGTTATAGCACGTGGAATAAATATGGACCCCATATTTTAATGCTATGGTTAGATGTATATACCTTAATTATTCATAGCAGTTGTGGATGCTTACTAAGTGTATACTCATAAGTATGCAAGTCAATGGTTTTGTAGCACATAAGCCTATGCTCTATCACAACAACGATAAACAACAATAGGTAATGCAAGGAATTACGGGTAATAACAACTAGGAGATATTCCATCTACACAAGAGAAACACATCAAGCTTGCCTTTAGCACGATTAATGATTGATGAGGCACTTGCTGCACTCCTTTTCTTTTATTGATACTTCAATTCTTGTAACCTTTCAATCAAACAAGCCCAACAACAACTCTTTCTAGCACTTGTAGTGATTCCTGGCTAATTTCCACGCATCAATTCCTTTTTCCACTCGTTGGGCTCGACACTTTTACTTATTGAAAGTTCTACAATTGAATATCTATGCTTATCGTGTATCAACACTCTTTTCTGGCGGCGTTTCCAGGGAATGTATCGCTTTGGTATGTGAAAACCAGCCATGTGTGAATTTTACAGTCATAGTTTCTCTTGTCCAAAGTGGATATTCTCGGATATTTTCTACTTTGTCACTGTAACCTCCCTCGTAATCGATATAATTGCAAATATGAACAAATCTCCTTCTTTAATTGTACACTCGCAGAAATGGACGTATTTAGGAGGGAGGGAATAAGGACATATACAGAAAGTATAAGAGGAGAGGATCATATCCATATAAAATGGGTTGCCATTGGAATCTCCATAAGTGAAGACGACCAACATTACGAGCACAGAGGTCGCACCGCCTGCCATTGTCTCTATGACGTCAACACAAGACTCTTTGATATTGGGCTTGAGGATTCACATGTAGTCATCCTCAAAACACCAATCCGTTCTTAGACACTATATGAAGGAGAGGGAGAATACCCTAACGACTACTCAACCCATCACCAGTTCCATCGTCATCGCTGCCATAGTCAACACAACCACCATGTCCATCTACCTTTAGATTAAATACTTGTAATCGAGATCGCATCATGGTAAGCGATATTGTAAGATGGTTAATCATTCATCTTCAAGTAAACCCATCTAAAATTGCTCTTTTCTGTCATCCATTTTCGATAAATGGGTAATATCCTCAAGCTAAGAGTCAAGACGCAGCCTAGCACGCTGCGTACGAGCAGCTATATGATAGACAGTATGATTTTCTTTACATATTTATGTTTGTATAATAATATGTTCCTTGTCGCCTATTCGATCCTAGGACTCGCTGGTATCCGATGCACCGACGATCTATACAAGGAGAGGAGACACACAAGGGAGTGTGGAAGGCTATACGGAATACCAGTGATGGTAAAGCTAGTACAGTCGCCAAAACTAATTCGTTGGAGGGACAACGATGTAGTCACGAACTGGTAATGCAATGGTTATTCTTTAATAATTTAGTTACCCCTGTGAGATTAGGGCCAAGGTAGGATGACTCAATCCTTGATTCAGCGTAGTCAGTCATGGTGTCAAAGGGACGCATCACCCACGTATCTAGTTACAACAATTTTATTATTTATTTATCATACCTTGTTTATTGTCTATTTTATAATCCCATGCATGTTTACACATCTATAGGTGAAACCTCTGCTTTGGCCCATTTTATCGTATTGTTTACAACCGCTACCTGATGTCGGCTAGGACCACATCGGTATTTCCCCAAAGAGGAAGGGATGATGCAACACAGTGACGGTAGGTATTTCCCTCAGTGAAGAAACCAAGGTTATCGAACCAGTAGGAGAACCAAGCAACACAACGTAAACAGCCCCTGCACATAGATAACAAATCCTCGCAACCCACGTGTAAAAGGGGTTGTCAATCCCTTTCGGGTAGCGGCGCCCCAAGATGGGCAAACGGACGTGAGGAAATTATAATAGATTGATAGATCGAACGCCAAATAAAATAAATAAGAATAAAACGCAGCAAGGTATTTTTGTATTTTTAGTTTAATAGATCTGAAAATAAATGCAAAGGAAAAGTAGACCGCAAAGGCAAATATATGAGAAAGAGACCCGGAGGCCGTAGGTTTCACTAGTGGCTTCTCTCGAGAAAAATAGCAAACGGTGGGTAAACAAATTACTGTTGAGCAATTGATAGAACTTCGAATAATCATGACGATATCCAGGCAATGATCATTACATAAGCATCACGTCCAAGATTAGTAAACCGACTCCTGCCTGCATCTACTACTATTACTCTACACATCGACCGCTATCCAGCATGCATCTAGTGTATTAAGTTCATGAAGAAACGGAGTAATGCAATAAGAACGATGACATGATGTAGACAAGATCTATCTATGTAGAGATAGACCCCATCGTTTTATCCTTAGTAGCAATGATACATACGTGTCGGTTCCCCTTCTATCACCGGGGTCAAGCACCGTAAGATCGAACCCAGTACAAAGCACCTCTTCCCATTGCAACATAAATAGATCAAGTTGGCCAAACAAAACCCAAATATCGGAGAAGAAATACGAGGCTATAAGAGATCATGCATAAAAGAGATCAAAGAAACTCAAATACTTTCATGGATATAAAAAGATATAACAGATCATAAACTTAAAGTTTATCAGATCCCAACAAACACACCGCAAAAGAGTTACATCATATGGATCTCCAAGAGACCATTGTATTGAGAATTCAGCGAGAGAGAGGAAGCCATCTAGCTACTAACTACGGACCCGAAGGTCTACAAGGAACTACTCACGCATCATCGGAGAGGCACCAATGGAGGTGGTGAACCCCATCCGAGATGGTGTCTAGATTGGATCTGGTGGTTCTAGACTCTGCGGCGGCTGGATCAATATTTCGTCGACTCCCCTAGGGTTTTGGGAATATTGGGGTATTTATAGAGCAAAGAGGCGGTCCGGGGGCACCCGAGGTGGGCACAACCCATCAGGGCGCGCCTGGGCCTCCTGGCGCGCCCTCGTGGGTTCTGCTCTCCTCGGAGCACCCCCCAGGCGCAACCAGGGCCCATTACGTGTCTTCTGGTCCATAAAAATCTCCGTAAAGTTTCGTTGCATTTGGACTCCGTCTGATATTGATTTCCTGCGATGTAAAAAAACATGCAGAAAACAACAACCGGCACTTGGCACTATGTCAATAGGTTAGTACCAAAAAATGACTATAAAATGATTATAAAACATCCAAGATTGATAATATAACATCATGGAACAATAAAAAATTATAGATACATTGGAGACGTATTACTACCATTTTCGTATGTGTTTGTACACTAGCTAATATTGTAGCGCATTTGTTCAGAGAACAGTGAGTTACACGATAACAAAGAATAATAGAAGTGTGTCCTCTATCTTCACTGTAACTTCCTATTTCGATAAACCTAGGTCTCTAGGGAAACCGGTGGTTCCCATCGCTATCTAGCACCAGGGAAGTGTCTTCGACAACATGGTTTGCTGCAGTATGACTCACGCTAGTCTGGAGTGGCAGCGACCAGATCCGCAGCTCGACATGGGCGGTCTGCTGACAGACGTGGGGTGTTTTAAGGTGGGGGGTCCCACAAATTTGCTAGTGCCTTTTTGGCCAGACTTGGAGTACTAGCGGATGCAATTATCGAATGAATTGTCTTGAAGATGTTGATTGGAACATCGTTTCATGTCCGAGATGAAAATTCTTCTCCTAAACGTTATTGCCCGTGCTTAGAAGCGACGAACTTGCATCGTTATCTTGCTGAAGACGTCGTATACTTAATGTTGTGTTGGTCTTCATTGGCCGGTCACGGCAACCAAGATGGAAATCAAACACAATAGGAGTGGCGCAAAGGGCTAATGCTAGCATTAGCCATGTCATCGAGGCGCACTGTGGCCAATCTTTGCGTTGTGCCTGGACAATCGTGTCGTCGGAGCAGGCCTGCTATCCCAGAAATATCTCTCCTTTGTTTTTCCCACACGCAACCTCCTCTCCCCACTCCCCATCGAGGGTTGTTGCTGCCGCCGCCGCCGCCCCCATTGCTCCTCCGGCGCTGGCCACCGAAGGAAGGCTGGCTTCACCGGCAGATCTTCTCCTCTTGGTGACTTTCTCGTAGAAAGGTTCAGCGCTGTGCCTCTCCACGGTCCCGACAGCAAGGCGGGCGCCGCCGCCAGGTCTCGTCCCAAGGAAGCCGCAGCAGGACGAGCACAATCCAGACAACGTCGATGCGGTCGTCGGCGCCTCCTCCGCCGCGGGATCGAACGGGCTGGTGGAGAGGAGCGCGGCTCTACGCCCTCCTCAGTCGAGGGTTGGACGGAGCCCTCAGCTGCAGGGAAACGGCCGATGGAGGTGAGCTCCTCCTCGCCCGCCGGCCCTATGCCACCGCCCTCCTGAACAGCTCCAGGGCGACTAGGCCAACGCATCGCCGCAGCATGCGCTGGTAAGCTCGATGCGCCTAACCCGTGTCCCTGCTCTATTTGCTAAGACGTTGAAAGTTAGTGACAAGTTATTTTGAAGAGTGGGGAGTATTAGCAGGTCTACGAACTGTTGCTTGATCTATCTCGTGTGTGTCTGGATGCCTGCTTCTGCTTGATCGGGTTCACGGTTTGTTTCCAGCAATGTGAAATGCATGTTTGCATTGAACTGACTAGACTGTGCTCATTTTCTCACTCCTTTTCTATACAAATGGAACAAACTCGCGTTACGAGCAGAGTACAGTTGGTCGTCCTCCTTGCTTGAGTTTATGAGGTGCCATATATTCATATATATTACGAATACGTTGCCGCAAGCATGCAGTTTCATGTACTGGAGCAGGTTTGCATTGGCCAATGGTCAGAAGATAAAAGACATGCCCACACTATGTTGCTTTCTTTTAATTCCTAGGTGATGTGGTGTTTGTGCCACATCTATTTGGTTCTTCAAACCAATTTGGTGCTTGTTTGGCTGGATTCGGATCAACCTTTGGATGGGCAGGATAACTGAACAAAAAGCCGAAACAACAAATTCCGGAGAACCTGAATTTTGTTAGGATGTGAATCTGGTAATTTGGTTGGTCCAGTGAATTCATCTTCTGACAGCCCAAACAACAAAATTTGGCGAACCTGAATTTTGTTTTCATCAACTGTCAAGTGAAATGAAAAACAAACCTCGAATTGACTGTAAATTTGGCTTGTTAGGTTTGCCGTCGTGTTCTGATTTTGGCTTTCCTGTGCTTTGCCCAACCTAGGATTCTGTGTCGATTGGGATCTGTTACTTAACTCATAGGATGGCATAGACAATGTTGTCTATTCTTTAATCTAAGTCATATACTTCCACTTATTGCATAAGATATGGTATTCATCATATGCTTTTGTAGGAAGAAGACCTCTGTACGATGACATTTGGGCGGCCTTTGAATGGTGAAGGTGATGGTAAGTGTCTATCAGTTCTGAACTCGTTTGAAGAGACAATATCTCGTGAACTACGTGCATGTAAATCCCAAGCATTGTTGAAGAAAAAAAACACTAGAAGGTACTTGTATTGTCATGTCAGATATCCTTTGATGCAATTACATGTTCATTATTTTGCATTGCGTAAAACCTTGTTCCTTGTTTTTTCAATTTGCTGATGTCACGGTCCTCGGTCCTAGCTCCAGTAGTAATCTTGAGCTCATGCATACCAAGATAAAATCTATCCTTTTACTAAACATACACCAAATATATGTCCTTGTTTTTTTTAAATTACAACTAGCTTTCATTTAGCTCTGAAATTTTTGGACTGCTGATTAGTTTGCATCAAATTGTTTTGTACATGAAGTTTTTGAAGTAAGTAGGTACTTCATGTTAAGATACTTCTAACTTAGTATTTAGATTGCAACACGAAATTAATAAAAGAATTTGGACACTGGGCATTGGAAATGAAAGGGAAGTTATTGAATTACTTGGTAAATGCTTGGCATATTTAATTTGAACATACACGTGGTGTGCAATTTGTAGGTTTTGTGTTGTTAACTAGAAAGTTCTATTAGGACATATTTTGAATCGCTACAAGATAATCCTGAGCTAGAAGAGGGTTACTGCAGAGCCTTGTTGTGAGATTACATTTTCGTAAGGTCTTAACCCATGTTTCTTTTCCAATTCTTTAAGTTGCTCAGTCTGCTTTCCTTAATGCTGATACTTGATGTGTGTATGATTCATGAATCATATTGGTCATCTATGTTTGTGTTGTATTATTGTGATAACGCAATGGTTTCAAATTAAATAATGGCAAATCAAGTTATAAGCTGGTGCTATCCAAATTGGGAAGTTTTAAGAATTTGCCACTGCATTCATTGGCAGATGCGGATTTACCACTTGATGTTTCATGTCATTTGGGTCCTGAACAACTGTCATTGAGATAATGGAGTGAGACTGAAATGCCATTGAATTGAGTGGCAACCCTCAGTTTCTCTTTAAATTGTCGGTGAGAGGGGAGGGACAAAGAGTTTGTTTCGGCACACCACTTTACCCACTGTATGCATTGATTGCAATTATTGTATTTTTACTAGAACTAAATGTTATGTCGTATATCATAGGGAAACAAGGTTTTTTCAAGAATTAGGCGATGAACGAGCATTTTTCCTCCGCTTTGCCGTTTCTGAACGAAGCGCACACCTAAGCATAATAAGCGCACGTTAAGCGCTGGTGGTTTTGCCTCCGGTCAGCACCTAGGAGCACCGAACTTTCCACTGTAGGGAGATGTGCAAATAAAGACCACTATAGCTGAATGCATAAATGAAGGCCAAGTTTAGTTCCGTGTGATCATCTGACCGATTCTTAAGAGGGGTATTCATCAATTTTTAAATGTCATCGCACTTCTGTATGGCCGTGTAGCACTTTAGCATGTCATTGTGTGCATGAGCAAACCTCATGCATGAATACCGTCATTTCTGAAGATGATACATAAGAGGATTTTAATTGATTTCTGAATGTCTTCATATTTATCCGTATTATTAACAATGTAGCTAGTTAGCTTACTTCTGCAAATACCCATCTATTTTTGTTTCATTGGTATATCCATAACTGTTTTTTAGGAGTCTACCGTTTCATTGCTATTTTTCCTTTATAATAAATGATCCCTCGTATATAAATAGCTTTGAGGTTTTCTTAGTCCAGTAAAGCTCATTTATGATGTAAAATTGAATTTCTGATAGCTGGCTCATTTTTTATTCCATTAGGCCCTCTTGTAGAAATATGATTTTTTCCCTGTCCTAAGTCATCCTGGCAAATATGTATTCAGTGAGTTACTATGTTATTGTTTCCCTCTTACATTAACAATGATGCAAAAATTGAAACATACCTTACTTGTTCAGGATGGCAAGCTTTATGGGCGAGACTTGTTTTGTGATGTAATTTCAAGGGCCATGTCATTAATGGACATTATAGGAGATAAAGAGTTCCAGTCGAATGAGTTTGTAGTGCAACTAGGTCAGGTCAGCCACCAGGGTTATTCCTTTTTTCAACCTTTACGTCATACATAATTGTTTCTTGGTTATTACTCCCTCCGTCCCAAAATAAGTGTCTTGAGCTTAGTACAAATTTGTACTAGAGCTAATACAAATTTGAGACACTTATTTTTGGACGGAGGGAGTATTACTCATGCAGTCATAAAAATATATCTGGACTTCTGTACGTGGTGGTCGCTCAGATCCCAGCCTTGCTTCCACAGGTGTACTAGTTCCTCTCTGTATATTCTTTGATTTTTTCAGTCCAGTTCATCTTTCATAGGTAATCCTTTGCAACAATTTTATAAGATGCTGAAATCAAAGGTGTGGGCTCTATTTGATGAGCAAAGTCTACTATAAAATCAAGAACACAAGGAGGAGTATGGGCCTGCACGTGCCTATAAGAAGAAGATGGCTTGAAGTGATTTGTTTTTTTTTCAGTTGCGTCGATGATGAGATCTTCGTCATGGACCTCAACAAGGGTGTTGTCTTCATAGGTAGCTCCCTCCGCCACTCGATTTGTCTCGTGTGGGTCTCGTGAACACTTTGGAGCCATGACCTGACATTATATACTAATGAATCAAAGAGCAATATGTTGGGGAACGTTCCATGGAAAACAAAAAATTTCTACACACATGCAATGATCTATCCATGGAGATGCATAGCAACGAGGGGGAGAGTATGTCTACGTACCATCGTAGACCGTAAGCGGAAGCGTTTCACAACGAGGTTGATGTAGTCGAACTTTCTTCACGCTCCAACCGATCTAGTACTGAACGCACGACACCTCCGCGTTCTGCACATGTTCAGCTCGGTGACGTCCTCCGCCTTCTTGATCCAGCAAGACAACGAGGTAGTAGATGAGTTCCAACAGCACGACGGTGTGGTGACGGTGATGGTGAAGTGATCTTCACAGGGCTTTGCCTAAGCACTACGAAAAATATGATCGGAGGTGTAACGGTGGAGGGGGGCGCTGCACACGGCTAGGCAATTGTATGTTATGTGCTAGGCGCCCCCTCCCATATATATATAGGTGGGAGGGAGGGAGGAGTAGACAAAGGAGGCGCCCAAGTAGGAGGAATCCTACTTGGGGTCCCTCCCAAGCCGCACCCCCCTTTCCTTATTTGGAGTGCGGGGAAAGGCAGGGGAGGGTGGCGCCCCCCCCCCTTTTCCTTTCTCCCATGAGAGGGAAAGGCAGCAGGGGCTAGGCCTCCCCTTTTTCCTTCCCTAGGGCTGGACAAACAAGGGAGGGGGCGCACCAGCCCCATTGTGGGCTGGTCTGTCCCCTCCTTTGTCCCATAAGGCCCATATCTTGCTGGGGGGGTGCCCGGAACCCCTTCCGGTGACCCGATTCTTTCCCGGTACGTCCCGAAACACTTCCGGTGTCGAAATACCATCGTCCTATATATCAATCTTTACCTCTAGACCATTTCGAGACTCCTCTTCAGGTCCGTGATCTCATCTGGGACTCCTAACAACATTCGGTCACCAAAACATATAACTCATCTAACACTATATCGTCAATGATCGTTAACTGTGCGGACCCTACGGGTTCGAGAAGTATGTAGACATGACCGAGACACCTCTCCGGTCAATAACCAATAGCGGAACCTAGATGCCCATATTGGCTCCTACATATTCTACGAAGATCTTTATCGATCGAACCGTTATGACAACATACGTAATTCCCTTTGTCCATCGGTATGTTACTTGCCCGAGATTCGATCGTCGGTATCTTCATACCTAGTTCAATCTCGTTGCCGGCAAGTCTCTTTACTCGTTCCGTAATACATCATCTTGTGACTAACTCCTTAGTCATTTGCTTGCCAGCTAATGATGTGTATTACCGAGAGGGCCCAGAGATACCTCTCCGATACTCGGAGTGACAAATCCTAATCTTGATCTATGCCAACTCAACAAACACCTTCGGAGATACCTGTAGAGCATCTTTATGATCACCTAGTTATGTTGCGACGTTTGATAGCACACAAGGTATTTCTCCGGTATCCGGGAGTTGCATAATCTCATAGTCGAAGGAATAAGTATTTGACATGAAGAAAGCAATAGCGATAAAGTGAATGGTCATTATGCTAAGCTAACGGGTGGGTCTTGTCCATCACATCATTCTCCTAATGATGTAATCCTGTTATCAAATGACAACACATGTCCATGGTTAGGAAACTTTAACCATCTTTGATCAACGAGCTAGTCTAGTAGAGGCTTACTAGGGACACAATATTTGTTTATGTATTCACACATGTATTGAAGTTTCCGATCAATACAATTCTAGCATGAATAATAAACCTTTATCATGAATAAGGAAATATAAAATAACAACTTTATTATTGACTCTAGGGCATATTTCCTTCAGTCTCCCACTTGCATTAGAGTCAATAATCTAGTTCACATCGCCATGTGATTAAACACCAATAGTTCACATCATGATGTGATTAACACTCATAGTTCATATCGCCATGTGACCAACACCCAAAGGGTTTACTAGAGTCAATAATCTAGTTCACATCGCCATGTGATTAACACCCAAGAGTACTAAGGTGTGATCATGTTTTGCTTGTGAGAGAACTTTAGTCAACGGGTCTGGCACATTCAGATCCGTATGTATATTTGCAAATTTCTATGTCTACAATGCTTTGCATTGTGCTACTCTAGCTAATTGCTACCACTATCAATATGTATCTAGATTGAGACTCTGAGTCATCCGAATTGGTGTCAAAGCTTGCATCGGCATAACCCTTTACGACGAACTCTTTATCACCTCCATAATCGAGAAATATTTCCTTAGTCCTCTTAGGTAACTAAGGATAAATTTTGACCGCTGTCCAGTGATGTACTCCTGGATCACTATTGTACCCCCTTTTTAAACTCATGGCAAGGTACACAATAGGTCTGGTACACAGCATGACATACTTTATAGAACCTATGGCTGAGGCATAGGGAATGACTTTCATTCTCTCTCTATCTTTTGTCGTGGTCGGGTTTTGAGTCTTACTAAACTTCATACCTTGCAATGCAGGCAAGAACCCTTTCTTTGACTCGTCCATTTTGAACTTCTTCAAAACTTTGTCAAGGTATGTGCTTTGTGAAATTCCTATTAAGCGTCTCGATCTATCTCTATAGATCTTGATTCCCAATACATAGGTAGCTTTACCGAGGTCTTTTGTTGAAAAATTCTTATTCAAGTATCCTTTTATGCTATCCAGAAATTCTATATCATTTCCAATCAACGATATGTCATCCACATATAATATCAGAAATGCTACAGAGCTCCCACTCACTTTCTTGTAAATACAGGCTTCACCATAAGTCTGTATAAAACCGTATTCTTTGATCACCTCATCAAGGCGTATATTCCAACTCCGAGATGCTTGCACCAGTCCATAGATGGATCGCTCGAGCTTGCACACTTTTTAGCACCTTTAGGATCGACAAAATCTTCTGGTTGCATCATATACAACTCTTCTTTAAGACATCCATCAAGGATTGCAGCTTTGACATCCATTTGCCAGATTTCATAAAATGTGGCAATTGCTAACATCATTCGGACAGACTTAAGCATTACTACCGGTGAGAAAGTCTCATCGTAGTCAACCCATTGAACTTGTCGAAAACCTTTTGCGACAAGTCGAGCTTTGTAGACATTAACATTACCATCAGCGTCAGTCTTCTTCTTGAAGATCCATTTATTCTCTATGGCTTATCGATCATCGGGCAAGTCCACCAAAGTCCACACTTTGTTCTCATACATGGATCCTATCTCAGATTTCATGGCCTCAAGCCATCTGCCGGAATCTGGGCTCATCATAGCTTTTTCATAGTTCGTAGGTTCGCCATGGTCTAATAAGATGACTTCCAGGACAGGATTACCGTACCACTCTGGTACGGAGCGTGCTTTTGTTCGACCTAGGAAGTCCAGTAGTAACTTGATCCGAAGTTTCATGATCATCATCATTAGCTTCCTCTCTAGTTGGTGTAGGCATCACTGGAACGGATTTCTCTGATGTGCTACTCTCCAATTCGAGAGAAGGTACAATTACCTCATTAAGTTCTACTTTCCTCCCACTCACTTCTTTGGAGAGAAACTCCTTCTTCTAGAAAGGACCCATTCTTAGCAACAAAGATCTTGCCTTTGGATCTGTGGTAGAAGGTGTACCCAATTGTTTCCTTAGGGTATCCTATGAAGACACACTTCTCCGATTTGGGTTCGAGCTTATCAGGCTGAAGCCTTTTTACATAAGTGTCGTGATACGTCCATTTTGCATCATGTTTTCCTACTGTTATTTACAATGTTTTTATCTATAATAATGCTTTTTGGAGTAATTCTAATGCCTTTTCTCTCATAATTTGCAAGGTACACACCAAGAGGGAGAATTCTGGCAGCTGGAAATCTGGACCTGAAAAAGCTACGTCAGGCTACCTATTCTGCACAACTCCAAATGAGCTGAAACTTCACGGAGATTTTTTATGAAATATTTAAGGAATATTGGAACCAACAACTACCAGAGGGGGGCCACCAGGTGGGCACAACCCACCTGGGCGCGCTAGCCCCCCTGGCACGCCCTGGTGTATTGTGCCCTCCTCGGCCCACCTCCGGTGCCCATCTTCTGGTATACAAGTGCTTTTGACCTAGAAAAATGATAATAATACTTTCGGGGTGGAGTGCCGCCGTCTCGAGGTGGAACTTGGGCAGAAGCACTTTTGCCCTCCGGCGGAGCGATTCTGCCGGGGGAAAATCATCGTCATCATCATCACCAACAACTCTCCCATCTTGGGGAGGGCAATCTCCATCGACATCTTCACCAGCACCATCTCATCTCAAACCCTAGTTCATCTCTTGTATTCAATCTTGTTGTCGGAACTATAGATTGTTGCTAGGGGGTGACTAGTAGTGTTGATTACATCTTGTAGTTGATTACTATATGGTTTATTTGGCGGAAGATTATATGTTTAGATCCATTATGCATATTAATACCCCTCTGATTTTAGCATGTTGATGAGTTGTGAGTAGTTACTTTTGTTCTTGAGGTCACGGCATAAATCATGTTGCAAGTAATCATGTGAACTTGATATGTGTTCGATATTTTGATAGTATGTATGTTGTGATTCCCTTAGTGGTGTCATGTGTGTCGGTGTCAAAACCGGCGGATCTCGGGTAGGGGGTCCCGAACTGTGCGTCTAAGGTCGATGGTAACAGGAGACAGGGGACACGATGTTTACCCAAGTTGGGACCCTCTCTATTGAGGTAATATCCTACTTCCTGCTTGATTGATCTTGATGAATATGAGTATTACAAGAGTTGATCTACCACGAGATCGTAATGGCTAAACCCTAGAAGTCTAGCCTGTATGACTATGGTAATGAGTATCTGTCCTTTCCGGACTAAGTCCTCCGGTTTATATAAGCACCGGGAGGATCTGGGGTTACACAAGGTCGGTTACAAAGAAATGAATCTACATATCCGGTCGCCAAACTTGCCTTCCACGCCAAGGAGAGTCCCCTCCGTACACGGGTGCAATCTTCGGTCTTCACATCTTCACAGCCCATCAGTCTGGCCCATGGCTAACAGGTCGGACGCCCGAGGATCCCTTAGTCCAGGACTCCCTCAGTAGCCCCTGAACCTGGCTTCAATGACGAGGAGTCCGGCGCGCAGATTTGTCTTCGGCATTGCAAGGCGGGTTCCCTTCTTTCCAAACTCCAAGATAGTCTACAGACGTGATGATTGTATCCGGACCTGTCACCGCACATAACCACAGGGAGGATATAATACTCCACGAGTCCAATCTTCTGGCAACTCTTTTACAACATGACATCATGTCGGTCCGGTCATTATTTCGAACCGTTGTTTCGGCTGCGGCCCCCCACGTTCCAAAACATGGTTGTTAATGACACGTCTTATCCAAGCAGAGATCGTGTCCCCTTATCAAGGGATTCGTTTATCGACACGGACGTGGGTAACCCAACCGTCTTCAAGGTACAACTCCTTGGGAATAGGCAAATTTTAAGGCCTGGGAGGAGGCGTTTGATATTCTCGGCCTTTATAAAGGGGCATAGACCCGCCCTTCCTCTCCATGCTTGCTTCTTCCTCGACTCTTACTACCCCGAGTTCCAACACCCAGGTTTCACCCTCCGTAAGCCTCAGTCATGTCCGGATCCAGCCGTCAAGGCCAGTGGGTGGCTTCTTCTGTCACAGAGGAGGATATCGCAAAGCTTCAAGCGGCAAGATATCTGACCGCAGAAATTCTCCATCGGCTTCCGACGGAGGGGCAAGTTATCCCTACCCCTAGATCCGGCGAGAGGGTCGTGTTCGTTTCCCACTTCCTCCAAGGATTAGGGTTCGCCCTCAATCCCTTCGTCCGGGGGCTCATGTTCTATTACGGATTAGATTTTCACGATCTCGCCCCGAACTCTGTTCTTCTCATCTCGGCGTTTATCGTCACGTGCGAGGCCTTCCTCCGAACTCCTCCACACTTCGGCTTGTGGCTCAAGACCTTCAATGTGAAGCCGCAAATGATAGAGGGGGAGCAGGCGGAGTGCGGTGGCGCCTTAGTGAGCAAGCTTACCAGTGCTATCTGGCTAAAAGGATCATTCAAACAATCCTCCGACTTATGGCAGTAGGAGTGGTTCTATATCACCGAGCCCCGCGGTTCCAAGTGGGCAGCTGCGCCTACGTTTCGATCCAGCCCCCCAATTCAGCTTGCATCGTGGAAGAGGTGACGAGGATCAGTTGACTGGGGATCAGTTGACGAGGTATGGACTCTGCAAAGTCGCATCCGAAGCCTCATTGAAAAGGATATCAATATTGTCAGCGTTATTCAGGTAATGCTAGTCCGCCGAACCCTGCCGTGCCAACGACGGCCTCTCCGCCTGTGGGAGTTTAACCCAGAAGGGCCAGGGACTCTTCAGCACTGAGCAAACCATCTTCTTCCAGGGCTGGATAAAGAAAGCGGAACGGATTAGGTGTCCGGCCCCTCTTCCCGAAGACTCAGCGGACCCCTTGTTAACAAGGATGCTGGCACCGGCACCGCACCAGGCGCCAGCAGGGGAGGGCAAGGTGGAGAGTGAGAAGACTCGGGGTGACCTTCGTTCCAGAGGTAAATTAGATACTGAGTCTAGAGAAATCGACATTTCCTCACCCGAAGACGAAGGCGAAAGAGAAGCCAGTATCCCTTCTCCCTTCAGGAAGAAAAGGGCCGCCTTCGAAGACTGGGAGGGGCAGTCTCCTAAGAGAGGCAAGATGCTACCGTCGAGCAGCTTGGGACTGGAAGGCGATGCCAGTGAACAGCTCCATTTTGAGGAAAAGCCCTCAACCAAACCGTAAGTGAATCCGGGGTGCTTTGATAGCGTCCCTCTTCTTTCCTGTTACCGAAGAGATACGTAACGTGCCTGTGTATTTTTACAGTCCGGCACAGATTTTTTTCGGGGCAATCCTCTTCTTCAGGAGATCTCCTCCCAGAGATGATGGAAAGCGAGACGCCTCCTCCGACCTCCTCGCCCAATAAGGCGGACGACTCCAAAGTGTCATCTCGGAGGGTTATTCTTGATCAACAAGCGGTGCAGGGGACGAAGGAGGCAATACCCGAAGGTGGACCTCCAATCGTTCGGGATTCGGGGGCCAATAATGAAGGCCTCGGACTGTCCGGCTTTCAGCCAACGATGATTCTGGAGATGGGTGAACGGGTTCCTTTAAAGGATGGTCATGCTCCTTCAGCGGCTTCCGGAGACCCGGCGGCGCCGGATATCTTGAGGGATATGTTGCAAAAAGCTTCTGTCTCGGGGGAACAGCGTACCTTGATGGGTACGGTGGTCGAGAAGATTCAGTCCGTGAAGAGCGGATTGAATGAAGCATTCATGAGCCTGCTAAAAGGCTTCGAGGTTTGTGATGTAATATTTTCAACTATATTTGATTTGCAAAGATGCACCTGTGTATATGTAGTATCCCCTGAGACTCGGGTTGGCTCCCCATGGGAGGCGAACGGAGGATCAAAAAGAAATACTCAAGGACTAATCTGATTAACTGGAACACATGCTGCTTCCCCCTGGCTACTTCCCAGACTACGGGGATTGCCGAGCTGCAGCGGAAGCTTGATGTGGCAGGGGATGACATTGCGTTAATCAATATGCCTCTTGAAGAGTCGCAAGGTATGTATTTGGGGCAGTCCCTTCACATACATTTTTGTGATATAAGCATGACGCTGAAGGTTATATACTAGAATATGCATGACTGCAGATGGTGCTGCTGCCGTTGAAACTCTTCGGGCGGAGCAGGCCCGGGCTAAGGAGCAGGCCCGGTTTAATAATGCGGCTGTTGAAAAGGCATCAGTTGATTTAAGAGCCGAACAAGCTGCTCGGCGCCAAGACGGGGAGAAGATATCCACTATGGCGCTTGAATTAAAAAATGCTGCTAGCCGCTGTGAACTTCTTGAGAAGGAAAATGAGACCAAAACGGCTGATCTTAACAAGGCCTTACGAGAGGCGAGGGAAGCGCGGTCTGAATCCAGAGCAGCCCGTGAGGAGATCCGGCAAGATGGGGAGATTGTGGCCGGTAAGCCCTTTCTTCTACAGAGTAAGTTCGGCGATCCGAACTATGCTCAGCTTAGCCAAGTGTGGAGTTCTCCGGACGAGTTTTTAGACTTTCCGAAGAGTTCTTCTGATGCAGCGCGGTTTTACCAAGCGCGAGAGGGGTATGCAACAGAGAAGCTTTTCTGGTCACAATTTGGTGCGTCAAAGCACCCTCTGTTGCTGAATGAACAGATGTCTCAATGGGCCGAGCTTCATAGGATATCCGGCGCTGCCATGAAGAACGTCATAATCCGGCTGTGGCCGACTGAGCCTGTTTCGAATAGCTACTTCGGCTTGGTGCAGCGGCTCATTGATGCGGTGCCATGTATCGACGCTGTGAAGCGGTCGGCGTGCATTGAGGGTGCACGGATGGCCTTTTCCCATGTCAAGACATTCTGGGGGAAGATGAGGGCCATCGATGTTGCGGCGAAAAGTCCACCCAAGGGCAAGGACCGTCACGCACCGGAGCTTTATTTTGAAGACGTCCTAGAGGCCGCCCGCTTGATAGAGGGTCAATGCTCGAAAGACATAATATTCGAATGAGGTGTATGAGAATTGTAAAAGATAATTTTATAGTTTAATCTATTTTTATGTTTTGCTCGAAAGCTTATGTCCCTCCTGTGCGGCCGTTTTAATATAATCTGGAAGTTTTCCAGTCGTCGGCTTCAGCCCCCTCGTAGGAAGTACGGGGGTGTTCGGAAAAGCATTTAATCACTCTTGATCCAATGTCTTGGTCCATGAGGAGGTGATAATGCGGCGAACCAGGCAATCAGACTATAGGGCGTTAACACTTTCACTTAGCCATAGGAGTTTTATAGGGGGGGGGGCTACGATATAGCCCCTGGTATGTGTACGGCTTATTCCAATATGGTGCGTTACATATATGACCTGAAAAAAGGTCCTTCGTGTGACACGGAGGGAATCGTGGCAGATTCCGGTAAGTCATCGAGTGGTTGACCAGCTCTCGTAGCATCATGACAGTCGGTTTTCGGCTTTCTCTACTGAGGTGCTTGACCAGATGACCCGGAAGCACAATCGCAGTAGTTCTCCCTTTACTACCCTAGCCGATAGAGCGGAACGTAAGGTAGCAAGCACAGGAGCCGGGCAACCCAACCATTGACCCAAGACATGATTCGGAGCTGCTGCATATAAGGCCAAACTCGCGACGCCGAAGTACGCTTATAAAGCTGTTCGGACTTTGTTGGCGACTCATTTGTTCCCATACCGAGCCCCTGGCAGGTTGTGCCGAGGTATGGCTATAAAACAGCTATAGGGGCCGAATTCATTTGCAAAAGAAACGAATGATTAATGCGGATTATATTTACTCGGACCTGAGCGATATGCCAATGATTACTTTATATATATAAATACCACAACCCCGGCTATTTGACATGCCTGGGGTCGAAGGCGGAGGAAAAAGGCATATTACAGGCTCGAAATAAGAGTGCGGTCCACAAAAAGTTATTTTGGACCTCCTGTCGCATGTCTACGCTGCCTGTCCTCGGCGAGGGGAATCCTTGACGGAAGTAGCCCCTTAGCTGAGTGTACGGATCCGAACTCCGATGGAGTCGGTTTAGATGCTTGTCCTTTGCGTCACCTATTTTTAAGAAATAATGAAGAAAGAAAAAATGAAAGTAGATAAAAATGTTACGGGAATGCTTGCCAGCTTGTCCGTATTGTGCTTCCGCCAATGCCCATGGTATCTTAAGTGCATATTGATGTATACGCGGTGCGAATTTTGCGGGTATATGAGGTGGGCAGTGGAAGCCGGACTGCTATTTCCGCTCCGGGGTTGACCGATCCTCAGGGGGAAATTGCTTCTGACTCCCGGTATTTGGTTGGTGAACCTCTCCATCGTCCCTATCTCCTGGCGGCCTCCTCCCCTTGTGTTCGGCCCCGAACATAAGGGGAGGAGGCCGCCAGGCGATAGGGACGACGGAGAGGTTCACCAACCAAATACCGGGAGTCAGAAGCAATTCCCCCCTGAGCTTGCCGGCCTGCTTGAAGACCCAACAGTTTCTATTGGTATGATTAGCTGGTTTATCGGGGTGGCCGTGAATCTGGCAGGGTCGATCTAGTATCCTGTCTAGGTTGGATGGTCCATCTCGATTTGCCTTGAGTGGCTTTTTCCGTTGACCGGGTTTGGGATTGCTGAACCGGCGTTGACCGCTGTGTCGCGTGATCTTTCATTATCATCGCAACTGTTGTGTTTGCTTCGTCGTGGTTTGCCATTGCCGTCTCGGACTTCGGAAGTGCCCGAGTCGCTGATGCTGCTGCTCCTACGAGCGAGCCAACTGTCTTCTCCCGCGCAAAAGCGAGTCATTAGAGCGGTCAGGGCTGTCATGGATTTAGGTCCTTCTTGACCGATGTGGCGTGCAAGCCATTCATCCCGGACGCTGTGTTTGAAGGCCGCGAGGGCTTCCGCGTCCAGACAGTCAGCAATTTGGTTCTTTTTAACTAAGAACCTAGTCCAGAGCTTCCTGGCTGACTCTCCGGGCTGCTGGACAATGTGACTTAAGTCATCGGCGTCCGGTGGCCGGACATATGTCCCTTGGAAGTTGTCGCGAAAGGCGTCTTCCAAATCTTCCTAGCTACCAATGGAATTTTCTGACAGACTATTGAACAAGTACCGAGCTGGTCCTTTGAGTTTTAGTGGCAGGTATTTGATGGCATGAAGGTCATCTCCGCGGGCCATGTGGATATGGAGGAGGAAGTCCTCGATCCATATTGCGGGATCCGTTGTTCCGTCGTATGATTCGATATTCATCGGTTTGAACCCGTCTGGGAATTCATGCTCCATTACTTCGTCTATGAAGCAAAGAGGGTGTGCGGCGCCTCTATGTTGGGCCACACTGCGACGTACCTCCGATGGAGTCCATTTGCGGTTTTCGGCCCGGGCGTGGCTAGGTTTGTCACGTCCGAATAGGTAGCTGTCGTCGCGTGTCGAGGCACGTCCTCGTGATCCGTAGATCGATCTTGCGTGTCCTGCTCTACTGTCCAAGTCCTGTCGAAGTTCATGTGTACAACCCCGAGTTGTTTTATTCTTGCCTTTACGGCGAGGCAGGGCGATCTGGTGTTTGGCTTGAGTTGCCGCTTTATCCGGCCCAAGTTGTGATCGGCCTGCTGCATTGTGCGATGATGGTACGGGCTCCAGCGCCTCATCATCGAACTGAGGTAGCAATCTACGCTTCGGGTAGCTTTTGGCTGGGCCGCTAAGGCCGTATTCTTCGGCAGCCAGGACTTCGGTCCATCTATCATTGAGCAGATCTTGGTCCGCTTGAAGCTGCAACTGCTTCTTTTTCAAGCTTCTTGCAGTGGCTATTAGCCGGCGTTTGAAGCGCTCCTGCTCGATAGGTTCTTCTGGCAAAATGAACTCCTCGTTGCCAAGGCTCTCCTCTTCCTCGGAGAGCGGAAGATAGTTACTGTCCTCCGAGTCTTCGTGTATGGCCTGTTCATCCTGTTCGGGGGTTGCTCTAATAGGGTTTTCATTGTCTTCGGCATCGTCCGGAGTATTGTTTTTGTCCGGTGCCCGTGTTGTTATCTTTTGTACGTCGTGACTTAGAGTGGCGCCGCTAACGCCGGCGACTGGGCTTTGTCTCAGGAGGTTTGTCTTCAACTGGATCCTCTTTGTCGTTGTTATTAGTTTCTTTAGGCGTATCCACCATGTATACATCGTAGGAAGAAGTGGCTGTCCGTCGCCCAATGAATGGCGGGTTCTGGCCCTCCTCGTCGGCATCATCATCCGTACTGACAATGTCTTCGGAGCCGTAATCAAGCATGTCGGTTAAGTTTTCGATAGTGGCTATGGAGTGGGTGGCGGGTGGGAAGCAAAATTCCCCATCATCAGCCCCTAGTTCGAACCGTACATAGTTCAGCTGTGAGTCCCCCGCCAAGGACAAGTCCTTTAATGAGTTTAGCACATCGCCCAAGGGCGAGTGCTAGAAGATGTCTGCGCCGCTGAACTCAAAGATCGATAAGCGGTCAAGTTCGGTATCCGTGGACTCACATGGTTCGAAACTTATACCCGGAGAAGAGTCCGGAGTTTCGATGACACGAGTGTTGCGTGAGGTTAAGTCCATGTCCGGCTCCAACGCCGGAGAATCTATGGCCTCCGGGGTGGGGTTGAACCTCCAATCCTTGGATGCCACAGTGTGCTCTGGATCTAAAGCCGGAGTGGTCACAGGAGCTATCTCCTGGATGCGGTCTGACGACAGATTTAGGTCATGTTCGTCAAGGTGACCGGGAGTGGTCGCCGCGGTCTCAAATCCGGCAAAGATAAAATCTCCACGGACGTCCGCAGCGTAGTTCAAACTCCCAAATCTGACCTGATGGCCAGGGGCGTAGCTATCGATCTGCTCCAGGTGGCCAAACGAGTTGGCCCGCAGCGTGAAGCCGCCGAACACGAAGATCTGTCCGGGGAGGAAGGTTTCCCCTTGGATAGTATTGTTGTCAACGATTGAAGGGGCCATCAAACCTTTCTGGGACGGCACAGTGGAACTCTCAATGAAAGCACCAATGTCGGTGTCAAAACCGGCGGATCTCGGGTAGGGGGTCCCGAACTGTGCGTCTAAGGTCGATGGTAACAGGAGATAGGGGACACGATGTTTACCCAGGTTCGGGCCCTCTCTATGGAGGTAATACCCTACTTCCTGCTTGATTGATCTTGATGAATATGAGTATTACAAGAGTTGATCTACCACGAGAGCGTAATGGCTAAACCCTGGAAGTCTAGCCTGTATGACTATGGTAATGAGTATCTGTCCTTTCCGGACTAAGTCCTCCGGTTTCTATAAGCACCGGGAGGATCTAGGGTTACACAAGGTCAGTTACAAAGAAAGGAATCTACATATCCAGTCGCCAAGCTTGCCTTACACGCCAAGGAGAGTCCCATCCGGACACGGGTGCAGTCTTCGGTCTTCGCATCTTCACAGCCCATCAGTCCAGCCCATGGCTAACAGGCCGAACGCCCGAGGACCCCTTAGTCCAGGACTCCCTCAATGTGAACGTCGACTACATGACACTTCACCATCTTTGGGCCTAAGGGAATGCATTGTGGAGTAGTAAATAGATGGTGGGTTGCGAGAGTGACAGAAACTTAAACCCCAGTTTATGCACTATTCCGTAAGGGACCGATTGGATCCTAGAGTTTAATGCTATGGTTAGGATTTATCCTTAGTACTTTTCTCGTAGTTGCGGATGCTTGCGGGAGGGTTAATCATAAGTAGGAGGTTTGTTCAAGTAAGAACAACACCTAAGCACCGGTCCACCCACATATCAAATTATCAAAGTAGCAAACACAAATCAAACCAACATGATGAAAGTGACTAGATGAAATTCCCGTGTACCCTCAAGAACGCTTTGCTTATTATAAGAGACCATTTTGGCCTGTCCTTTGCCTCAAAAGGATTGGGATACCTTGCTGCATACTTGTTACAATTATCGTTACTTGCTCTTTATAAATTATCTTGCTATCAAACTACTCGCTACTTACAGTTTCAGCACTTGCAGACATTACCTTACTGAAAACTACTTGTCATTTTCTTCTGCTCCTCGTTGGGTTCGACACTCTTACTTATCGAAAAGAGCTACAATTGACCCCCTATACTTGTGTGTCCTCATGTCGCAACCCCAAATTTTAAGAAATGACAGCTTAGGTTTCTTGCCAAACCACAGTTCATACGGTGTCGTCTCAACGGATTTAGACGGTGCCCTATTTAATGTGAATGCAGCTATCTCTAACACATAACCTCAAAACGATAGTGGCAAATCACTAAGAGACATCATAGATCACACCATATCTAATAAAGTACGGTTACGACATTCGGACACACCATTCGCTGTGGTGTTCCAGGTGGCGTGAGTTGTGAAACTATTCCACATTGTTTTGAATGAGGGCCAAACTCGTAACTCAAATATTCGCCTCTGCGATCAGATCGTAGAAACTTTATTTTCTTGTGATGATGATTCTCCACTTCACTCAGAAATTCTTTGAACTTTTCAAATGTTTCAGACTTGTGTTTCATTAAGTAGATATACTCATATCTGCTCAAATCATCTGTGAAGGTCAGAAAATAACGATACCGGCCGCGTGCTCAACAGTCATCGGACCGCATACATCGGTATGTATTATTTCCAATAAGTCATTGTCTTGCTCCATTGTTCCGGAGAATGGAGTTTTAGTCATCTTTCCTATGAGACATGGTTGGAAGCATCAAATGATTCATAATCAAGTGATTCAAAAAGTCCATCTGCATGGAGTTTCTTCATGCGCTTTACACCAATATGACCTGAACGGCAGTGCCGCAAGTATGTTGCACTATCATTATCAACTTTGCATCTTTTGGCATCAATATTATGAATATGTGCATCACTACGAATGAGATTCAATAAACCATTCACATTGGGTGTACGACCATAGAAGGTTTTATTCATGTAAACAGAACAACAATTATTCTCTGACTTAAATGAATAACCATATTGCAATAAACATGATCTAATCATATTCATGCTCAACGCAAACACCAAATAACATTTATTTAGGTTCAACACTAATCCCCGAGGTAGAGGGAGTGTGCGATGGTGATCTTATCAACCTTGGAATCGGTTCCAACACACATCGTCACCTCACCCTTAACTAGTCTCTATTCATTTTGCAACTCCTGTTTCGAGTTACTAATCTTAACAACTGAACTGATATCAAATACCCAGGGGCTACTATGAACACTAGTAAAGTACACATCAATAACATGTATATCAAATATACCTTTGTTCACTTTGCCATCCTTTTTATCCGTCAAGTATTTGGGACAGTTCCGCTTCGAGTGATCATTTCCTTTGCAGTAGAAGTACTCAGTTTCAGGCTTGGGTCTAGCTTTGGGTTTCTTCATGGGAGCGGCAACTTGTTTGCCATTCTTCTTGAAGTTTCCTTTCTTTCCCTTTTCCTTTTTTTCTTGAAACCAGTGGTCTTGTTAACCATCAACATTTGATACTTTTTCTTGATTTCTACCTTCGGTGATTTCAGCATCGCGAAGAGCTCGGGAATCGTTTTCGTCATCCCTTGCATATTATAGTTCATCATGAAGTTCTAGTAGCTTGGTGATAGTGACTAGAGAACTCTGTCAATCACTATCTTATCTGGAAGATTAACTCCCACTTGATTCAAGCGATTGTACTACCCAGACATTCTAAGCATATGCTCACTGGCTGAGCTATTCTCCTCCATCTTGTAGGCAAAGTACTTGTCAAAGGTCTCATACCTCTCGACACGGGCATGAGTCTGACATACCAATTTCAGCTCTTGGAACATCTCATATGTTCCATTGCATTCAAAACATCTTTGAAGCCCCGATTCTAAGCCGTAAATAATTGCGCACTAAACTATTAAGTAGTCATCATATCGAGCTTGCCAAACATTCATAGCGTCTGCATCCGCTCCTGCAATAGGTCAGTCACCTAGCGGTGCATCAAGGATATAATTCTTCTGTGCAGCAATGAGGATAATCCTCAGATCACATACCCAGTCTGTATCATTGCTACTATCATCTTTCAACTTATTTTTCTCTAGGAACATATAAAAAATAGGGGAGCTATATTGTGAGCTATTGATCTACAACATAGATATGCAAAAACAATTAAGACAAGTTCATGATAAATTTAAGTTCAAGTAATCAAATTACTAATGAACTCCCACTTAAATTAACACCCCTCAAGTTATTTAAGTGATACATGATCCAAATCAACTAACCCATGTCCGATCATCACGTGAGATGGGGTAGTCATCAATGGTGAACATCTCTATGTTGATCATATCTACTATATGACTCATGTTCGACCTTTTGGTCTCGAGTGTTCCAAGACCATGTCTATACATGCTAGGCTCGTCAAGTTTAACCCAAGTATTCTGCATGTGTAAAACTATCTTACACCCGTTGTATGTGAATGTGGAGTCTATCACACCCAATCATCACGTGGTGTCTCAAAACGACAAAACTTTAGCAACAGTGCATACTTAGGGAGAACACTTTTATCTTGAAATTAAGTGAAGGGATCATCTTATAATGCTACCACCGTTCTAAGCAAAATAAGATGCATAAAGGATAAACATCACATGCAATCAAAATATGTGACATGATATGGCCATCATCATCTCGTGCTTTTGATCTCCATCTCCAAAGCATCGTCATGATCTCCATTGTCACCGGCTCGACACCTTGATCTCCATCGTTGCATTGTGGTCATCTCGCCAACTATTGCTTCTACAACTATTGCTAACGCATAGTGATAAAGTAAAGCAATTACATGGCGTTTGCATTTCATACAATAAAGAGACAACCATAAGGTTCCTGCCGATTGCCGATAACTTACAAAACATGATCATCTCATACAATAACGTATATCACATCGTGTCTTGACCATATCACATCACAACATACCCTGCAAAAACAAGTTAGACGTCCTCTACTTTGTTGTTGCAAGTTTTATGTGGCTGCTACGGGCTTCTAGCAAGAACCGTTCTTACCTACGCAAAAACCACAACGGTGTTTCATCAAGTTTGTTGTTTTAACCTTCTTCAAGGACCGGTCGTAGTCAAATTCAATTCAACTAAAGTAGGAGAAACAGACACCCGCCAGCCACCTTTATGCAAAACTAGTTGCATGTTAGTCGGTGGAACCGGCTCATGTACGTGGACATGTAAGGTTGGTCCAGGCCGCTTCATCCCACAATACCGCCGAATCAAAATAAGACGTTGGTGGTAAGTAGTATGACTATCACCGCCCACAACTCTTTGTGTTCTACTCGTGCATATCATCTACGCATAGACCTGGCTCATGATGCCACTGTTGGGGAACGTTGCATGGAAAACAAAAATTTTCTACGCACACACAATGATCTATCCATGGAGATGCATATCAACGAGGGGGAGAGTATGTATACGTACCCTCGTAGGCCGTAAGCGGAAGCGTTGCGCAACACGGTTGATGTAGTCGAACTTTCTTCGCGCTCCAACCAATCTAGTATCGAACGCACGACACCTCCGCGTTCTGCACACGTTCAGCTCGGTGACATCCTCCGCCTTCTTGATCCAGCAAGACGGTGAGGTAGTAGATGAGCTCCGACTGCACGACGGCGTGGTGACGGTGATGGTGAAGTGATCTCCGCAGGGCTTCGCCTAAGCACTACAAAAATATGACCGGGGGTGTAAACAGTGGAGGGGCGCCGCACACAGCTAGGCAATTGTCTTTTATGTGCTAGGCACCCCCTCCCACATATATATAGGTGGGAGGGAGGGAGGAGCAGCCAAAGGAGGCACCCAAGTAGGAGGAATCCTACTTGGGGTCCCTCCCAAGCCGCGTCCCCCTTTCCTTATTTGGAGTGCGGGGAAAGGCAGGGGAGGGTGGCACCCCCTCCCTTTCCTTTCTCCCATGAGAGGGAAAGGCAGGAGGGGCTAGCCCTCTGACGGTGTCCTGGACTAGGGGGTACTCACCACGTCGTCTCCCGACCAGCTGGATTGGGCCGAGGACCCCCCCCCCCCCATGGCGGCTCACTCATGGGCCCTTCGGGCAGCCCGTGCCACATACAAGGAAGATCCCACGAGACTTGGTGCACAAGACGAGGACTCTCATAAACCCTAGGCCTCTGGTGTGTTATATAAACCGAGGCCAGGCTAGTCAATAGACAATCTCGTATTCATTACTACAATCTCGTGGTAGATACATGTACTCTGTACTACACCCATATGAATAGAATCAAAAGCAGCATATAGGGTATTATCTCTTCGAGAGAGCCCGAAGCTGGGTAAAATCCCGTGTCCATGTTAGCATCGCTCCAAGACGCCTAGCTTAGGACCCCTACTACGAGATACGTCAGATATAGAACCAACATTGGTGCTTTCATTGAGAGCCTGCTGGGCGATCATCGCAGTTCGATGGGTCATCCTCATCTACATCGGTTCTGAACTCGTCGGTCAGATCGGATGAAATTTCTGCGGTGACACGAACCAGGTGTTGTTTTTCTAATCTACTATCACCGTTTAATCTATGTGAGGACGTTATCTGTTGGCCCATACTATCTCTTGTTCGCAGGTCTAACTAGAATCAGTATTATACTCCTGATCTGATTTGATCTGTGATGGCGGCCACCGTGCGATGTCAAATCAAAATCAAATACGCGTACGCTGCTGAGTCTCTACTGCTTCTGGAACATAAAAATCACAGATGATTAGACAGCTCGCTGCTGCTATAAAAGTCATCATGTGCATGTACGGGCTCGTTGTTTTTGCTGTGCGCAAGTGCCCCAGGCCGGCAAAGATTGGGCTCGATCGCAGTGCCGACAGGGAGATTCCTTTCTGTTTGCCTTATTCATTATTTAAATATATGTGGAGGCATTCTGCACTTTCGACTAGTAGTTTGCTGTTCGTCTACCCTTTACTTAGTGACCTACACCTCTTGCGTACTAGTATTGGTAATACTACTTACAACTCTGCGTGGTGGCCGTTGGAGCAGACGCAAAGTGCTACCCTAGTAGTACTAATTGAAGCACTCTTTGCGAGTTTGATTATTCATCTGTTTGTCTTTAATTTGGCTAGTCTCGTATTACTACCATACTACCTCTCTGCACTATTTTTAATACCTTTTTCTTCTCTCTTGAGAACTATTACTTCAGCCAGTGTTATCTTTTTTACACAGGTAGTGTATGGCCCCAATTATTACGTTTGGAGAGTTCATGGTTCATCGCTATGTTATATTGGCATTGTCGTTCCACACGCCCTGAGCCGATGCCCCGCGGGTTCGGACCAACAATGACGTCGTCGCCGCGTCACTCCATCAACCCCACCGTGTCACCACCCAGGCCATTATTCCTTTAAACAATATGTTTTCAAAAATTAATTATGCAAAGATGTTTATCATTATTATTGTTTCTTCTGGCTTGTGCAATTTACATATGGGCAGGAAATCTACTTTGTGTGCGCCACCTTGGCGAGCATCGTTTATTTTGTTTGCAGTCAGATCAGAGAAGAAAATAAAGATGGTGACGCCCGCCGTCAGGCAGTACGTCGGATCCGGACTTTGCTGCAGCGACGAGCAACACACCTAACTCATGCAAACATTCAACCCCGCGCGTCTTGGCAATTCTTGGAGAAGCAAGCGATCCAGGCGAGGGGACCATGCATGCGCAGCTTTGCGCCGACGAACATTAAGCCCGATAGCAGCACACATTAGGGAGACTTCGTTCTTTTCCTTTT
Organism: Aegilops tauschii subsp. strangulata; assembly: GCF_002575655.3. Lineage (NCBI taxonomy): Eukaryota > Viridiplantae > Streptophyta > Magnoliopsida > Poales > Poaceae > Aegilops > Aegilops tauschii. The sequence continues at coordinate 135,049,499 of NC_053040.3, forward strand.
TCATATTCAGCATCTAGTCGGCCCCTGGTTCTCTGCTACTTTTACTAAAAAGGTACACAGACCAAAAATACTGCCAACCAATTTGGGAATAGTTTTGCAGCACAGTACCCAAAATCCAGTACTATTGCTTTCATGTATTGGTGGATCCGGTAAAAGATCAGAGCAATTTGGTTCTCGTTGCTAGTTCATTATGGATTACTTCGTCTATTCGCATCAATCTGCTACAGTCATCACTCCCAAACAGGTTTTATTTTTCCGAACTATTCGGTCAGCCTCTAAAATTATGGCACGCAGAATATTTTCTGTTGTTTTGCACTGCATTATTTTTGCAGAAATATTTGTCGACACTTGTACGTGGCGTCGGTCAGGTCAGCCTCTCACCCTCGTCTGGGTCGGCACCTGTGTGGACATTGCCACGCCACAACGCCGTCACGTCATCAAGTCGACCTAGGCGCCCAGGCTACATCTTTTTAACAATTTACTTTGCGTATTTTAAACATGCGATAATTTTTTGTATATTTATATTATTATTTTTGGATTGCACTATTTCCTGTGTGTAGGTAAACGACTTCGACTGCGTCATGCGGTCAGTTCGGCAAACCGACGTCGTCGTCCCAATCAGCATAAATTGGCTCGCGTGCTCACCTTGTTGGTCAAATTACCATACCGACATGTTCGGTTGCCTCGAGGACTTCGGTATCACCGAAAGAGCTATACCTCGGCGGGTGTTCGGCGCACGGGCCATATTGCTATTATTATTTGCTTTGCTTAAAATATTAGTTGTGCAACGATTTTTTTACTTTATTATTATTACTTCTGCCTTGCACTATCGTATGTGTGCAGATAATTAATTTTTTGCTGCGTCACGCAGTCACCTCGGCGTACGGAGTCGTCCTCTCGCCTCCATCAACGAAGTTCCACCGTCACCATGGTGTGATACCCTGTGTCGCCATCATCGCGTCGTCGCTTCATCAAACTAACGTTCACCATGCCGACCTGTTTCGACACGTCGACTGACGTGGGGTCTTCATTATCATGCTGCCGAACTACTCTGTCTCCTCGGCTGGACCGGGGACTTCGCCTCGGCACTTCGGCACTGTCGTGCTATCACTTAATCAAGCCAAGCTTTTCGCTTGGGTACGCCACGACCGGCTTGGGGATTGGGACCTTGAGCCGCTACAAGCTCGGCCCACGTCACACCGAGCATATTAACCAGCTAAGTCGCTTTCGTGCTCCAAAACATTTGGTTTTAAATTTTGTTCGGTTTTACCAAGTGTTATACTCTTTTGTCAAAAAGTCATTTGCGGAAAACTTTCTTTGTCAAAACCTTGTTTGTGACACACAAATTCAAATACCCCGTTTACTTGGGGGCTTCCTTTATGAAGCCTTTCCTCTTGCATATGATTATACTTGTATGGCTTCGTTCCTTGTTCGTGTATTACGCCACAATATGCACCATGTTGACTTAAGTGTTCCGCAAGATGGGTTGCCTTGCTCCTGTGTTTACCCGTACGTTCCCGATTGTTCGACTAGGGAGTAAAGGGAGCATCTCTGCGATTGTCACGATCGGGTCATCCGAGCTTGGACCTCAGACTGGGTGAAGCCGAAAGCTAGCACTCTTATTGTTTTCAATCATGGTCGGCACACAACGGAACTCATGAATACAAAAAATCTATCGCACAAGTCTCATAGAGACAATCAGCAACCGAAGAAAGGTATCGGTGGAGGTACTGTTTTCTTCGAAGATGCTTCTTAAACTTCGTCAGTAATATAGCATAAGTTCCCTAAGCGCGCTTTGTCTGTTACAGCCTTATGGCCTGATTGCCTGGTTGTCGAAAACACCGTCAATATTCTCGACAGGTGGAGTACATAACACTTTTCGGCCCTTGACCGAAGAGGGAGAAGCCGACGATCGGTTAAGACGCGTTTAAAGTTCGGGTGGACACAGATATGATATAAGTACTTCGGTACATACAATCATTATAGATAAAATTCTTTTACCCAAGTCACTTGGGGGCTCTTAAATTAGTATGAACCATTTTATAATAGATGTTTTCTTCTTAGTCGCTGCACAGTCTTTTTCTACCACTCCTTTTCGACTCAGGTGTATGATCAATAGCCGGGTAGCCTGGTTTCTCTCTAAAGCCGCTCGCGTTTAGTTCGCTAAACTGGCCTGAGAAACACTCCGCCTTCAGGATAGGGAGGTTGAAGCCGAAGGCTGATCCACTTGAAGTCTAGAGATCAGATGTGTCATGTCAAAGCACGACGAAAGTACAATTTTAAGACCAATTTCATATTGGCAGCAAAACAGCTTGTTTCAATCTAGACGAAGCGGGACATTGTCTTGGTTGAGGTGTTCGGCGTGAAACTCTTTTCTAAAAAATACAGTTCGGCACCTTTCCTGCTGAACTCCACCTCGGTATTGTCAAAACATACATGACAGTTGAACTTGTTGCCGAGGAGGTACGATCCTAGGGTCGGCCATTTTGCCCAACCCAATTCTCGGGGGCTACTGCATTGACAATCCAATGCAGACAATTTAAGTGCAATATAGTTTTCGAGGATATTATGATCCTCAGGTTGGTCGGCCGCACCCAACCTGAGTCTCGAGGACTTTGCACACCGCTTTTTGTGTCCCGAAGTATTCTGCCGAGCTAGGAGTTGATCCTCAGGCCGATTTTGCGAATCAACCTGAGTCTCAGGGCTACTGGGATCAGCGGTCTTATGTCATCCTTCAGGTGCATCTCGGGTTTTAGACCGATACACACCTTGAGGGCTACTGGCTATATATCTCGGCAGAGAATAAATTGCACCAATCAAAAATATTGACAAAAAATCGGCCCGCAGTCGGGGTGGTGCACCACCTCGGAAGCAGACCGGCATAAAGCTCGGGCGCCAGTGGCTGGCTCCATAGAGGGCATTTCCGGCATTAAGCTCGGCTAAACTCCTTCAACTTTTTTGAACCAAGGTGATCTATGACACCTCGGATATAGTCGGGCGTTGGAGCTCGGATACAGTCCGGCGTTGGAGCTTGGACATAGTCCGGCGTTGGAGCTCGGATACAGTCCGATGCTGGAGCTCGGATGCAGTTCGGCGTTGGAGCTCGGCTGTAACAATACTCTTCAGATACAGTCCGGCGTTGGAGCTCGGATACATTCCGGCGTTGGAGCTCGGAAGCGGTCCGACATTGGTGCTCGGCTGCAAAATATACCTCGAATGCAGTCCGGTGTTGGAGCTCGGACGCAAGAGGACACTGCCGTCCGGGAACAACTTCAAACCCGAGGTGGGGCATAAAAATAACAAGGCATTGATAAAGGACGGAAACTTAAAGGGGCTCCTTGGATACCGGGCGTGTAAACTCTTCGGATGCACTTCGGCGATCCTCGAGATCGAAGATGAGAAGATTTGTTGAACCAGTTTTCAAGACCGACGACTGAAGATGAAGATCAGTTCGGAAGAATCGAGGAGCGTCCCCAACTTGAAGACCGGTTCAGGGGGCTACTGACGGTGTCCTGGACTAGGGGGTACTCACCACGTCGTCTCCCGACCAGCTGGATTGGGCCGAGGACCCCCCGTGGTTGTTCACTCATGGGCCACTTCGGGCAGCCCGTGCCGCATACAAGGAAGATCCCATGAGACTTGGCGCACAAGACGAGGACTCTCATAAACCCTAGGCCTTGTTGGGGATCGTAGCACAAATTTAAAATTTTCTACGCATCACCAAGGTCAATCTATGGAGTCATCTAGCAACGAGAGAGAGGAGTGCTTCTACATACCCTTGTAGATCGCGAGCGGAAGCGTTCAAGAGAACGGGGTTGATGGAGTTGTACTCGTCGTGATCCAAATCACCGATGACCGAGCGCCGAACGGACGGCACCTCCGCGTTCAACACACGTACGGTTGGGGAAGACGTCTCCTCCTTCTTGATCCAGCAAGGGGGGAGGAGAGGCTGATGGAGATCCAGCAGCACGACGGTGTGGTGGTGGAAGCAGCGGGGATCTCGGCAGGGCTTCGCCAAGCTCAGCGAGAGGGAGAGGTGTCACGGGAGGGAGAGGGAGGCGCCAGGGGCTTGGGTGCGCAGCCCTCCCTCCCCCCTTCTTTATATAGGGGTCCAGGGGGGCGCCGGCCCCCAGAGATCCCATCTCAAGGGGGGCGGCGGCCAAGGGGGGGGGACTTGCCCCCCAAGTCAAGTGGGGCGCCCCACCACCCCTAGGGTTTCCAACCCTAGGCGCAGGGGAGGCCCAAGGGGGGCGCACCAGCCCACCAGGGGCTGGTTCCCTTCCCCACTTCAGCCCATGGGGCCCTCCGGGATAGGTGGCCCCACCCGGTGGACCCCCGGGACCCTTCCGATGGTCCCGGTACAATACCGGTGACCCCCGAAACTTTCCCGGTGGCCGAAACTGGACTTCCTATATATAATTCTTCACCTCCGGACCATTCCGGAACTCCTCGTGACGTCCGGGATCTCATCCGGGACTCCGAACAACTTTCGGGTTACCGCATACTAGTATCTCTACAACCCTAGCGTCACCGAACCTTAAGTGTGTAGACCCTACGGGTTCGGGAGACATGCAGACATGACCGAGACGACTCTCCGGTCAATAACCAACAGCGGGATCTGGATACCCATGTTGGCTCCCACATGTTCCACGATGATCTCATCGGATGAACCACGATGTCGAGGATTCAATCAATCCCGTATACAATTCCCTTTGTCAATCGGTACGTTACTTGCCCGAGATTCGATCGTCGGTATCCCAATACCTTGTTCAATCTCGTTACCGGCAAGTCACTTTACTCGTACCGTAATGCATGATCCCGTGACCAAACACTTGGTCACATTGAGCTCATTATGATGATGCATTACCGAGTGGGTCCAGAGATACCTCTCCGTCATACGGAGTGACAAATCCCAGTCTCGATTCGTGCCAACTCAACAGACACTTTCGGAGATACCCATAGTGCACCTTTATAGCCACCCAGTTACGTTGTGACGTTTGGCACACCCAAAGCACTCCTATGGTATCCGGGAGTTGCACAATCTCATGGTCTAAGGAAATGATACTTAACATTTAGAAAAGCTCTAGCAAACGAACTACACGATCTTGTGCTATGCTTAGGATTGGGTCTTGTCCATCACATCATTCTCCTAATGATGTGATCCCGTTATCAATGACATCCAATGTCCATAGTCAGGAAACCATGACTATCTGTTGATCAACGAGCTAGTCAACTAGAGGCTCACTAGGGACATGTTGTGGTCTATGTATTCACACATGTATTACGATTTTCGGATAACACAATTATAGCATGAACAATAGACAATTACCATGAACAAGGAAATATAATAATAACCATTTTATTATTGCCTCTAGGGCATATTTCCAACAGTCTCCCACTTGCACTAGAGTCAATAATCTAGTTACATTGTGATGAATCGAACACCCATAGAGTTCTGGTGTTGATCATGTTTTGCTCTAGGGAGAGGTTTAGTCAACGGATCTGCTACATTCAGGTCCGTATGTACTTTACAAATATCTATGTCTCCATTTTGAACATTTTCACGAATGGAGTTGAAGCGACGCTTGATATGCCTGGTCTTCCTGTGAAACCTGGGCTCCTTGGCAAGGGCAATAGCTCCAGTGTTGTCACAGAAGAGAGTCATCGGGCCCGACGCATTGGGAATAACTCCTAGGTCGGTAATGAACTCCTTCACCCAGATTGCTTCTTGTGCTGCCTCTGAGGCCGCCATGTATTCCGCTTCACATGTAGATCCCGCCACAACGCTTTGCTTGCAACTGCACCAGCTTACTGCCCCACCATTCAAAATATACATGTATCCGGTTTGTGACTTAGAGTCATCCAGATCTGTGTCGAAACTAGCATCGACGTAACCCTTTACGACGAGCTCTTCGTCACCTCCATAAACGAGAAACATATCCTTAGTCCTCTTCAGGTACTTCAGGATATTCTTGACCGCTGTCCAGTGTTCCATGCCGGGATTACTTTGGTACCTTCCTACCAAACTTACGGCAAGGTTTACATCAGGTCTGGTACATAGCATGGCATACATAATAGACCCTATGGCCGAGGCATAGGGGACGACACTCATCTTTTCTCTATCTTCTGCCGTGGTCGGGCATTGAGCTGTGCTCAATTGCACACCTTGCAATACAGGCAAGAACCCCTTCTTGGACTGATCCATATTGAACTTCTTCAATATCTTGTCAAGGTACGTACTTTGTGAAAGACCAATGAGGCGTCTTGATCTATCTCTATAGATCTTGATGCCTAATATATAAGCAGCTTCTCCAAGGTCCTTCATTGAAAAACACTTGTTCAAGTAGGCCTTTATGCTTCCCAAGAATTCTATATCATTTCCCATCAACAGTATGTCATCCACATATAATATGAGAAATGCTACAGAGCTCCCACTCACTTTCTTGTAAACACAGGCTTCTCCATAAGTCTGTGTAAACCCAAACGCTTTGATCATCTCATCAAAGCGAATGTTCCAACTCCGAGATGCCTGCACCAGCCCATAGATTGAGCGCTGGAGCTTGCATACTTTCTCAGCATTCTTAGGATCGACAAAACCTTCCGGCTGCATCATATACAATTCTTCCTTAAGGAAGCCGTTAAGGAATGTCGTTTTGACGTCCATTTGCCATATTTCATAATCGTAGAATGCGGCAATTGCTAACATGATTCGGACGGACTTCAGCTTCGCTACGGGTGAGAAGGTCACATCGTAGTCAACTCCTTGAACTTGTCGATAACCCTTAGCGACAAGTCGAGCTTTATAGATGGTAACATTTCCATCCGCGTCCGTCTTCTTCTTAAAGATCCATTTATTTTCTATGGCTCGCCGATCATCGGGCAAGTCAGTCAAAGTCCATACTTCATTTTCATACATGGATCCTATCTCGGATTTCATGGCTTCTAGCCATTTGTCGGAATCTGGGCCCGCCATTGCTTCTTCATAGTTCGAAGGTTCACCGTTGTCTAACAACATGATTTCCAAGACAGGGTTGCCGTACCACTCTGGCGCGGAACGTGTCCTTGTGGACCTACGAAGTTCAGCAGTAACTTGATCTGAAGCTTCATGATCATCATCATTAACTTCCTCCCCGGTCGGTGCAGGCACCACAGGAACATCTTCCCGCGCTGCGCTACTTTCCGGTTCGGAAGGGGTGACTATCACCTCATCAAGTTCCACTTTCCTCCCACTCACTTCTTTCGAGAGAAACTCCTTCTCCAGAAAGCATCCATTCTTGGCAAAAAAGACCTTGCCTTCGGATCTGAGGTAGAAGGTATACCCAATAGTTTCCTTAGGGTATCCTATGAAGACGCATTTTTCCGATTTGGGTTCGAGCTTTTCAGGTTGAATTTTCTTGACATAAGCATCGCATCCCCAAACTTTAAGAAACGACAGCTTAGGTTTCTTTCCAAACCATAATTCATACGGTGTCGTCTCAACGGATTTCGATGGAGCCCTATTTAAAGTGAATGCGGCAGTCTCTAAAGCATAACCCCGGAATGATAGCGGTAGATCGGTAAGAGACATCATAGATCGCACCATATCCAATAGAGTGCGATTACGACGTTCGGACACACCATTTCGCTGAGGTGTTCCAGGCGGCATGAGTTGTGAAACTATTCCACATTTCCTTAAGTGTGTGCCAAATTCATGACTCAAATATTCCCCTCCATGATCTGATCGTAAGAATTTTATTTTCCTGTCACGTTGATTCTCAACCTCACTCTGAAATTCCTTGAACTTTTCAAAGGTCTCAGACTTGTGTTTCATTAGGTAGACATACCCATATCTACTCAAGTCATCAGTGAGAGTGAGAACATAACGACAGCCACCGCGAGCCTCAACACTCATTGGACAGCACACATCAGTATATATGATTTCCAATAAGTTGGTTGCTCGCTCCATTGTTCCGAAGAGCGGAGTCTTGGTCATCTTACCCATGAGGCATGGTTCGCACGTGTCAAATGATTCGTAATCAAGAGACTCCAAAAGTCCATCTGCATGGAGCTTCTTCATGCGTTTGACACCAATGTGACCAAGATGGCAGTGCCACAAGTATGTGGGACTATCATTATCAACCTTACATCTTTTGGTACTCACACTATGAATATGTGTAACACTACGTTCGATATTCATTGAGAATAAACCATTAACCAGCGGGGCATGACCATAAAACATATCTCTCATATAAATAGAACAACCATTATTCTCGGATTTAAATGACTAGCCATCTCGAATTAAACGAGATCCTGATACAATGTTCATGCTCAAAGCTGGCACAAAATAACAATTATTGAGGTTTAAAACTAATTCCGTATGTAAATGTAGAGGTAGCGTGCCGACGGCGATCACATCGACCTTGGAACCATTCCCGACGCGCATCGTCACCTCGTCCTTTGCCAGTCTCCGTTTATTCCACAGCTCCTGCTTTGAGTTACAAATATGAGCAACTGCACCGGTATCAAATACCCAGGAGCTACTACGAGCGCTGGTTAGGTACACATCTATAACATGTATATCACATATACCTTTGGTATTGCCGGCCTTCTTATCCGCTAAGTACTTGGGGCAGTTCCGCTTCCAGTGACCACTTCCCTTGCAATAAAAGCACTCAGTCTCAGGCTTGGGTCCATTCTTTGGCTTCTTCCCGGCAACTGGCTTACCGGGCGCGGCAACTCCCTTGCCGTCCTTCTTGAAGTTCTTCTTACCCTTGCCTTTCTTGAACTTAGTGGTTTTATTCACCATCAACACTTGATGTTCCTTTTTGATCTCCACCTCCGCTGATTTCAGCATTGAATATACCTCAGGAATGGTCTTTTCCATCCCCTGCATATTGAAGTTCATCACAAAGCTCTTGTAGCTCGGTGGAAGCGACTGAAGGATTCTGTCAATGACCACGTCATCCGGGAGATTAACTCCCAGCTGAGTCAAGCGGTTGTGCAACCCAGACATTTTGAGTATGTGCTCACTGACAGAACTATTTTCCTCCATCTTACAACTGAAGAACTTGTCGGAGACTTCATATCTCTCGACTCGGGCATGAGCTTGGAAAACCATTTTTAGCTCTTCGAACATCTCATATGCTCCGTGTTGCTCAAAACGCTTTTGGAGCCCCGGTTCTAAGCTGTAAAGCATGCCGCACTGAACGAGGGAGTAATCATCAGCACGCTGCTGCCAAGCGTTCATAACGTCTTGGTTCTCTGGGATGGGTGCGTCACCTAGCGGTGCTTCTAGGACATAATCTTTCTTGGCAGCTATGAGGATGATCCTCAGGTTCCGGACCCAGTCCGTATAGTTCCTGCCATCATCTTTCAGCTTGGTTTTCTCTAGGAACGCGTTGAAGTTGAGGGCAACATTAGCGTGGGCCATTTGATCTACAAGACATATTGTAAAGATTTTAGACTAAGTTCATGATAATTAAGTTCATCTAATCAAATTATTCAATGAACTCCCACTCAGATAGACATCCCTCTAGTCATCTAAGTGAAACATGATCCGAGTCAACTAGGTCGTGTCCGATCATCACGTGAGACGGACTAGTCAACATCGGTGAACATCTTCATGTTGATCGTATCTTCTATACGACTCATGCTCGACCTTTCGGTCTTCCGTGTTCCGAGGCCATGTCTGTACATGCTAGGCTCGTCAAGTCAACCTAAGTGTATTGCGTGTGTAAATCTGGCTTACACTCGTTGTATTCGAACGTTAGAATCTATCACACCCGATCATCACGTGGTGCTTCGAAACAACGAACCTTCGCAACGGTGCACAGTTAGGGGGAACACTTTCTTGAAATTATTGCGAGGGATCATCTTATTTAAGCTACCGTCGTTCTAAGCAAATAAGATGTAGAACATGATAAACATCACATGCAATCAAATAGTGACATGATATGGCCAATATCATTTTGCTCCTTTTGATCTCCATCTTCGGGGCACCATGATCATCTTCATCACTGGCATGACACCATGATCTCCATCATCGTGTCTTCATGAAGTTGTCACGCCAACGATTACTTCTACTTCTATGGCTAACGTGTTTAGTAATAAAGTAAAGTGATTTACATGGCGTTATTCAATGACACGCAGGTCATACAAAAATAAAGACAACTCCTATGGCTCCTGCCGGTTGTCATACTCATCGACATGCAAGTCGTGATTCCTATTACAAGAACATGATCAATCTCATACATCACATATATTTCATTCATCACATCCTTTTGGCCATATCACATCACAAGGCATATGCTGCAAAAACAAGTTAGACGTCCTCTAATTGTTGTTGCATGTTTTTTACGTGGCTTCTATAGGTTTCTAGCAAGAACGTTTCTTACCTACGTAAAACCACAACGTGATATGCCAATTTCTATTTACCCTTCATAAGGACCCTTTTCATCGAATCCGATCCGACTAAAGTGGGAGAGACAGACACCCGCTAGCCACCTTATGCAACTAGTGCATGTCAGTCGGTGGAACCTGTCTCACGTAAGCGTACGTGTAAGGTCGGTCCGGGCCGCTTCATCCCACGATGCCACCGAAACGAGATAAGACTAGTAGTGGCAAGAAAATTGGCAACATCTACGCCCACAACAGGTTTGTGTTCTACTCGTGCATAGAAACTACGCATAGACCTAGCTCATGATGCCACTGTTGGGGATCGTAGCAGACATTTAAAATTTTCTACGCATCACCAAGATCAATCTATGGAGTCATCTAGCAACGAGAGAGAGGAGTGCATCTACATACCCTTGTAGATCGCGAGCGGAAGCGTTCAAGAGAACGGGGTTGATGGAGTCGTACTCGTCGTGATCCAAATCACCGATGACCGAGCGCCGAACGGACGGAACCTCCGCGTTCAACACACGTACGGTTGGGGAAGACGTCTCCTCCTTCTTGATCCAGCAAGGGGGGAGGAGAGGTTGATGGAGATCCAGCAGCACGACGGTGTGGTGGTGGAAGCAGCGGGGATCTCGGCAGGGCTTCGCCAAGCTCAGCGAGAGGGAGAGGTGTCACGGGAGGGAGAGGGAGGCGCCAGGGGCTTGGGTGCACAGCCCTCTCTCCCCCCTTCTTTATATAGGGGTCCAGGGGGGCGCTGGCCCCCAGAGATCCCATCTCAAGGGGGGGGGGGCGGCCAAGGGGGGGGGGACTTGCCCCCCCAAGTCAAGTGGGGCGCCCCCACCCCTAGGGTTTCCAACCCTAGGCGCAGGGGAGGCCCAAGGGGGGCGCACCAGCCCACCAGGGGCTGGTTCCCTTCCCCACTTCAGCCCATGGGGCCCTCCGGGATAGGTGGCCCCACCCGGTGGACCCCCGGGACCCTTCCGGTGGTCCCGGTACAATACCGGTGACCCCCGAAACTTTCCCGGTGGCCGAAACTGGACTTCCTATATATAATTCTTCACCTCCGGACCATTCCGGAACTCCTCGTGACGTTTGGGATCTCATCCAGGACTCCGAACAACTTTCGGGTTACCGCATACTAGTATCTCTACAACCCTAGCGTCACCGAACCTTAAGTGTGTAGACCCTACGGGTTCGGGAGACATGCAGACATGACCGAGACGACTCTCCGGTCAATAACCAACAGCGGGATCTGGATACCCATGTTGGCTCCCACATGTTCCATGATGATCTCATCAGATGAACCACGATGTCGAGGATTCAATCAATCCCGTATACAATTCCCTTTGTCAATCGGTACGTTACTTGCCCGAGATTCGATCGTCGGTATCCCAATACCTTGTTCAATCTCGTTACCGGCAAGTCACTTTACTCGTACCGTAATGCATGATCCCGTGACCAAACACTTGGTCACATTGAGCTCATTATGATGATGCATTACCGAGTGGGTCCAGAGATACCTCTCCGTCATACGGAGTGACAAATCCTAGTCTCGATTCGTGCGAACCCAACAGACACTTTCGGAGATACCCGTAGTGCACCTTTATAGCCACCCAGTTATGTTGTGTCGTTTGGCACACCCAAAGCACTCCTATGGTATCCGGGAGTTGCACAATCTCATGGTCTAAGGAAATGATACTTGACATTTAGAAAAGCTCTAGCAAACGAACTACACGATCTTGTGCTATGCTTAGGATTGGGTCTTGTCCATCACATCATTCTCCTAATGATGTGATCCCGTTATCAATGACATCCAATGTCCATAGTCAGGAAACCATGACTATCTGTTGATCAACGAGCTAGTCAACTAGAGGCTCACTAGGGACATGTTGTGGTCTATGTATTCACACATGTATTACGATTTCCGGATAACACAATTATAGCATGAACAATAGACAATTATCATGAACAAGGAAATATAATATTAACCATTTTATTATTGCCTCTAGGGCATATTTCCAACAGGCCTCTGGTGTGTTATATAAACCGAGGCGAGGCTAGTCAATAGACAATCTCATATTCATTACTACAATCTCGTGGTAGATACATGTACTCTGTACTACACCCATATGAATAGAATCAAAAGCAGCATGTAGGGTATTATCTCTTCGAGAGAGCCCAAAGCTGGGTAAAATCCCGTGTCCATGTTACCATCGCTCCAAGACGCCTAGCTTAGGACCCCTACTACGAGATACGCCGGATATAGAACCGACACCCTCCCCCTTTTCCTTCCCTATGGCTAGCCAAACAAGGGAGGGGGCGCACCAGCCCCCTTGTGGGCTGGTTTGTCCCCTCCTTTGGCCCATAATGCCGGGGGGTGCCTGAAACCCCTTCCGGTGACCCGATTCCTTCCCGGTACGTCCCGAAACACTTCCGGTGTCCAAATACCATCGTACTATATATCAATCTTTACCTCTCGACCATTTCTAGACTCCTCTTCAGGTCTGTGGTCTCATCCAGGACACCGAACAATATTCGGTCACCAAAACATATAACTCCTATAACATTATATCGTCAACGAACGTTAAGCGTGCGGACCCTACGGGTTCGAGAACTATGTAGACATGACCGAGACACCTCTCCGGTCAATAACCAATAGCAGAACCTGGATGCCCATATTGGCTACTAAATACTCTACGAAGATCTTTATCGGTCGAACCGTTATGACAACATACGTAATTCCCTTTGTCCATCGGTATGTTACTTGCCCGAGATTCGATCGTCGGTATCTTCATGCCTAGTTCAACCGGCAAGTCTCTTTACTTGTTCCGTAATACATCATCTTGTGACTAACACCTTAGTCATTTGCTTGCAAGCTAATGATGTGTATTATCGAGAGGGCCCAAAGATACCTCTCCGATACTCGGAGTGACAGATCCTAATCTCGATCTATGCCAACTCGACAAACACCTTTCGAGATACCTGTAGAGCATCTTTATGATCACCCGGTTACGTTGTGACGTTTGATAGCACACAAGGTATTCCTCCGGTATCCGAGAGTTGCATAATCTCATAGTCGAAGCAATAAGTATTTGACATGAAGAAAGCAATAGCAATAAACTGAACGATCATTATGGTAAGCTAACGGGTGGGTCTTGTCCATCACATCATTCTCCTAATGATGTGATCCCGTTATCAAATGACAACACATGTCCATGGTTAGGAAACTTTAGCCATCTTTGATCAACGAGCTAGTCTAGTAGAGGCTTGCTAGGGACACGGTATTTGTTTATGTATTCACACATGTATTTAAGTTTCCGATCAATACAATTCTAGCATAATAATAAACCTTTATCATGAATAAGGAAATATAAAATAACAACTTTATTATTGCCTCTAAGGCATATTTCCTTCACAGTAACCTAACATACTTTATACTGAAGCATGTTATGGTGTAAAGGTCTCTCGACAAACAGGTGCAAGGAGGGCTTTGTTTGGTGCAGCGCAAGGGAATAGCCAATAGATGTTTAAATGGCAGATGTTTAGACTGCCAAGGATTGGATTGTATTAGTCAATACAATGAACATGTTGGTTTGTCGCCAGTTGCTGTAAGCCACTTCAGATGTTGGTTTGTCGCCAGTTGCAACGGGAGCGATATATTTTTTTATTTTGCGAGAAGCAACAGGAAAGATAATTGGTGTGTCCATCAAAAACGGTCTCCGCAACGGTGGGCAACAGAGCAATGAGTTGCGGTCTTCTCGCTGGACATCTTTGGCCCGCGAAATCGGTGGGGTTGGTCGGCATGGCGGCGAGCACCCAACTCGTGTCTTTTTTCCCTCCATGTCCGCCTTCATCTCGGGGTTGTGCCTCCCTCCTCATTTGGTGGCTGCTTGGCGACCTTTGAGACACGGTTACTTCAACCACTCTCTCCTACGAAGACGTAACCAGATGATTTAATAATCGCATCGCATAAATCTCGTTTCATTAGCATAATCAGGCATGGATGTCCCTTCTTTATCAGAGTGTGTATTCTCTTTGATTATTTTAGCGTTCACGCGCTCACATTTTTTTTCCTCATTAGAGCCAAACAACATATTCTATTTTAGCATTTGCCCATAATTTCTTTCATTTATAGCTAACCAGCATAGAACAAACCGCGCTACTAACCAATGGCCAGCGCGAATAGATAAGAAAATACTATATCATCAAATTCAAAACATTTTGATTTTTTACGTTTTTGAACTTTCAGAAAAAAATATGAACTCCCAAATATTCTTGGAAATATGAACAATTTTTAAAATCCTGATCAGATTTAAAAAATGCGAACATTTTTTTTAAATTCCATATATTTTTGGAAAAACACAAACAAAATTAGAAATGGGAAAAGTTTTTGAAATACACAAACAATTTTTGGACAACATGAACCTTCTATAAAAACATTTTTTTTGCATTTGTGACTATACTTTCAAATGGGAACATCTTTTGAACATTCAGAACAATTGTAGAAAATGTTTCCTTAGACGCAAACATTATTTTGGATTTGTGAAAATATCAATAACAAGAATATTTTAGAATATGAAACATTTTATAAAATGTTATTTTCTTAGAAAAATCTCGAATTATTTTGGGAAAACACAAACATTTTTTTTACAAATATGGGAACATTTTTCAAATGTTGAGAAAATATTGGAACGAGAACAAAAAAATAATGTTTTGAACATTTTTCAGAATAGGAATAAAATTTTGGAATTATGATTTTTTTAATATTAAAACAAAAATTGAAATTCTGTAAAAAAATAGTACACAGAAAAATAAAAATAAATAAGGGAAAAATGAAAAAGAAAAATGAAAGAGAAAGAGAAAGGAACGGGAAAAAAAATAGAAATAGAACACTGAGAAAACGAAAACGGCAATTAAGGTCTTCCATGCGAACCTTCAAACAAATAAGGTCTTCCTACCTGTGTGGGCAGGATAATATGTGGGCTATCTTGGTTGGGCCAGAGCACGTGCGGCCTAAGTATGGAATACTGGACAAACGTTTTTCCTTTTCTAGCAGATAGACATATAAAAATTTAGTACCACCTCGAATAGAAAAGAAATCTCTTCAGCGTTGAACTGACGAAAAAAACATGAAAACGCACCTTGCTTATTAGTAAAGTAGGTATAGATGTTTACTGCCTTGTTGTCTATGCTTTGTACTCTGGTTCTAGTTAATAAGAGTGGATGTGTGCAACACAATGAAGCACAGGCAGGTGGTTTCAACCTCCTAATTTTTGAAAAAAAAACCTCAATGGCATATGAAATATTTTTCTTTTTCTTTTTCTTTTTAGGAATTCATTTTTGTAATGGTTTGTGGTGGTAATAAGAAAACTAAAATTAAAGTTTATATGCAGATTTATGTGTGTGGTTCATGTTAACCTTTTGAATATTAGCATTCTCATGATTATAATTGCACATGTGCGAATGCACACGAACTCCTTAAGAAAAGTTCTTCAAAAGTTCCCTATGAAAGAACCGTTTCAAGCATCTGGTCATCACAAATGTTTTGACTACTCGTGGAGCCAAAACGGACTCCATATGAGTCAGATAATTTGGCATGAAAAACTTTAGTTTCGTGACAATTTTTGTTAAATTTTAGACAGGAAGGGCCTATTCTTTCTAACCTTGTTATTTTTGTCAACTCCAATAAATCGTTTTGCTCTAAACAGATGCCTTGGCTGATTATTTACTTTGCTGTCCTGGAAGGGCACTAGCGGCACTGTGTTAGGCTTAACAAATGTTCCTTGCTCCTCTTTCTGATCAGACGGCAGCAGCAGATTTGCACTATGTCTAGCTAGCTCCCTACCTAGCTTGGTGCCGAAAGTCAGAGCTGTGATGCTTCTTTTGTGCCTAAAATAATTATGATATTTTTCACCTGGTAGATCAGACGAGAATAGATGTCACCAAGTGGCTCACAGAGGTCAGTTCAAGCTTTAGCATTAGCAATGTCCATTGAGTCCGACTTGTGCAATTAAGCACTACCTGTAGCATTAAGTAGCATCATCGTGCGGTTTAAAGTGATGCCCTGATGCGAAGGAACTAAGATAGGTCGGTGGCCGACCTGACCTTATGCGTACAATCCTTCTTTCCGTTCGTGGATCAGGCGACTAGACAAGGACGGCCTCGAGGTGCGACCTAACCGTGAGGTCGTCACGGCCGTCGGGCCCACAAGGGTGCCGGTGGTATGAAGTTAAGGACGTGGCGGCGGCCGCCGGTGTTATGAACTAGATTGGGATCGCGCCTTGGCGCGAGGGTGCCGGTCACAACGTTTTGATTAAGCGGATAATGCGAAGTCAGTAGTAATCCAGGTATAGCATATACATTCATACATGATAACAATACAATGAAGAAGAAACATTCAATTGTGATGGAAGCGATACATAGTGATACTCATTATCGGCGTCACACTATAAGGCATGATCAATTTTAGTGTGTTCATAAGACCACAAAACATAGCCACTCGACAGGAAGTTTGAAACCAAAAGCACAGCCACTCGGCATGAACTTCGGTACCAAAAACGCTATAATAGGAGAGGGGGTAATAAGCGCCGGATAGGAGAGACAACTACCGAGTCATAGCTACTAAGCATACTAATAAGTGTCTTCATTCAACTGCCTTTAGTGACATGTTTCAAGCCATCAAAAGAAAAGCTTTGTACAAACTAAATGTGATCAAAGTAATACAACCTTACGGTGCCTTCAACAAAAGGAAATTTTGGTTTCGATGCGGCAATTTCCTTCAAAAAAGTTGAGCAAAACATGGCTAACAAAGAGCCCAACACATCTGTTGATACATCAAGTCATCGACTAAACCAAGTCGATTTAGAGCAAAAGTGCATATGCAGCATAGCCTCGATGTAAAATGTATCAAACCAAGTGATGCACCTGCCTAAATAGGGCGAGATTTGTAGTGACCATCAAAAGCAGTAAATAACGATCACAGTAATCAAAACAGGGCAATTGCTATGGAACAATTCACATTGATTAAATACAAAATTCAAGACGCACAAAAAATGAAAACATGGAAGGGCATAAGACTCACCTCAGGTACCCTACCTTTCTCTCGGGACTTTAGGTACACAAAAAAACCTCACCGTAAGAGTTTACCCCCATTGCCGCAGCATGGTAAATTTCCATACCGCAACAACAAACATGCAGTTTCATAGCCTACAAGATTGACACTGCTGCTATGCATTATTGCTTTTGTTAATTTTGAATGTACTATACTCATGATCAAAGCATGAATTGCATATTCAGATAGACTGCACCCGCCGTCCACAAATCACACACTCGAGTGTAAACATGACCATTATCTGAAACAGAGAAATAGGAAAGAGATGCATAAACCGCATGAAACATGGAATAAGTTATTTTTTTAATTCTTGGCAGAAAAGCACCACCAGCGACCCATCATCAATGAAGGAGCTAGTAAACTTAACAAACCCTAACCACACTATGAATCACAGCTGCCAAGGTATCATGCGTCATGAACTCAGCAACGAGCAGCCGCTCGCCACCCTTGTAGCATCATCCGATGAGGTTGGACAAGCGAACGCTCTGCAGCAGCCCAACTGCCCTAGCCTCCTCCTGTGCATCCAAAAAAAATGACAGCCAAATTCAGTTCAGACTCCACGACAGAGGCCAGTCGAACACTGGTGCATACGAGGTGACGATCCACCCCCGCGAAGCAAAACAAACCAAAGCAAGGGGCACGAACCATGAATTGGCGTGTGTCAGGCCAGGCGGAGCGGTAGAAGAGCTTGATGGCGACGGTGGTGCCAGAGCTGAAGAGGGCCCGTGGTAGATGGTGTTAGGCTCCTTCTCGCAGTGATCGAAGACGATGTGGTCCGTTGCGAAGCCGTCGGTGGAGGCGCGGAGCTCGTCGAGGTTGTACTCCGCGAACACGGGCACGCCGCTGCCGTCCTCCCCGGTGACGCCATTCTCTGCAGGGGCACGGAGACTGGATCAGCAGCGGATCGAGCCCCCGACCAATCAGTAAAATGAGCCCAATGCAAGGTAAGCAAGGCATAGTCAATCCACAGGATAATTGATTTCCATGGTCACGACAAAAGCAAGAAGGGGATCGGTATTGAACTGGACACTAAAACTGAACATTTTTATGATATTCTAAAAGCTTTCATACACATAAATGATGCATTTCACAAGGACTGAAACATACCAGCACATGGTTTACATGATTAAACTGAAAAAACCTCGAAAGGACCACTTAAATCTAGAGTTAATCCAGCCAATTATCTGAGCGCACCTTCTCTGAACATATTTCTACCACATAAATTTAGAATTATCTAAATAGTATCTACAATATCAAGTTTGAGGCAACCGAACACAAAATAGAGAAGGGGGGAGGAGGAGCGAGCTGTGGCGGGCTAGCTGTACCTACTTGAGCTGGCCCTCCTCCTCTTAGAGAGGACAACGATCTGGCAGTTAAGCGTCTTCCAGGCGCCATCCTTGAAGGAGAGCTCGACGATGTCCTTCCTAGTGCTGGCCACATCGCCAGCCAGGCAACACTGCTTCTCCGCATTCAGGAGTGACTCGATTGCCATGTCGACGCTGTTGCCCTCCTGCCTCACCACAAACGACCATCGTCACACGTGCGGTAATAGCACATCAATCGGAAACCCTAGGCACAGGGACGATAACATGTGAAGCAAAGCAGATCCGCGTGTTACCTCGTGTGTGCCTATGTAGATCCCTGTACGCCTAAGTATCTACATACATCTAAATAAATTCATATACCCGGTGAAGTGTGTAAGGCTGAACCAAAATGTAGAACAAAGGAGCTGCTCGATCGAGTATTTAGGCTGAACCAAAATGTAGAACAAAGGAGCTGCTCGATCGAGTATTTAGGCTGAACCAAAATGTAGAACAAAGGAGCTGCTCGATCGAGTATTTTCCAAGCCCAATTCATACCAACAATGTTTAATGGGGTTTTAAAGTTCTAAAATTGGTCACGACCATCTTCAATCAGGAGAAGCACCAAAATTAATTAAAGAAAACTTGCACATGTATTAGTACTATGAGTAACTCTACTGATTGCTCGCAACCTCTGAGATTATCCTAACAAAATCTCACCCAAGCAATCCGTTTAACTCGCATGGAGAAGAACCGCCGTTTCAATGATGCTACTGGCTGGGAAACTAATACAGAATTCAGTTTGCATGCATTTACTAATCAACATCTCTACGTATCTACACGAAATGCGCCATGGAGAAAAGCAGCTAGCTACACATGTATAGATCAACCGAAGGTTCCAAAGAGTAAGCCAGTAGTATTACCAGCTCCCAGTAAACAACAGGCTCTTTGATTAGTAATATAGTTAATTAATCAGTGTCTGAGATTAGTAATATAGTTTACCAACTCCCAGTAAACAGCAGGCTCTCTGATCAAATGCTCCATTACTTTGAGATATTCAATTGCATTTTGTGCCTAGAACAAATACATTGGAATAATTTATCAGGTCATCTGAACAAACGAAGGATAAAATGTGTGATTGTGGCAACAAAGAGTGAAAAGAAAGGTACCGATAGAGACTCAGTTACTGCAAGGTCGAGATAAAAATTCTGAGATGCTCCCAAGCCGCAAGCTTTTTATTTGCAAACATGGGTTGGAAAGGGGTTCTCAGAAGTTCCAGTATCTGGTAGTCAGCGAACAAATTATATACATGATCTGGATAGAGATGGAAGCATTACCCTGATTGAAACTAAGATGGATAATAAAGAGAAATTAAGATGAGCAATTAATGGTCACCTGATTCTTCTTTAATCTGTATTATAGAAACCTTGCAGCAAATTTTTAGAACTGGACCAACAAGCACATGCGGACGGGAGAAGAAAATGTTGAAAGTGTCATCCACTTGTCATACTTGCATACCAGCCGATTTACTCCAAGGCCATGCTAATTGATCTTGAGACATCAATTTCTTTCAAATCACAGAGAACTGCATCAAATAAAGATTGATCTAGTTAGAGGATGCACAAATCTGCATACGACAAAGTGTATTGATGCAAAATAATGTAATGAAAGCTCTAATTGATGCACATGCAGCCAATTGAGCTATTACCGTTCGACTCCATAGAAGTACTAAACTTGATGATAAACAAAGAGTATACATGGATTAGCCAATTGAGCTATTCCCACAGCCATTGCTAAGCGTCTTATCTGCAGAGAAACTTCTGGATACGTGCTTGTCGCACTAACCTGCCAAAGTAGATTTTATCAACGGTGCAAATCATTGAACTATCTAAAGAGCTAGTCAGCAACTTAATTGAACAGATGGTGAGCAAAAACCGTATTGAAGCTAGGTTATGAATAGCCCATAAGGCACCCTCCTACCAATGCGGCTGCAGGCCATTGGAATATTAAGAGTTTATGTGACTACTCGGCTAATCAATATTTCAGCCACTGAACACTGAATCATTGCAGCTTGTAAATCAACTACTAATGAACAGTCCTCCCCCCTATGGATCCTGCCACAGACAGCAGAACCATCCCAGATCAGAAGCCCGCACACCACTAAATGAATCTAATACTCTAAAATTGAACTGGGCACATGATAAACTCATACTGTGTAGAAGAGAGTAAAAGGAGAGGAGCTACCTTCAAGCAAACTTGACCCAAAATCAGAACCCACGCTCGGGGCCTAGGCTCTCCCTCTCCCTCTGGCGCATGGTGGTGGAGAGGT
Organism: Aegilops tauschii subsp. strangulata; assembly: GCF_002575655.3. Lineage (NCBI taxonomy): Eukaryota > Viridiplantae > Streptophyta > Magnoliopsida > Poales > Poaceae > Aegilops > Aegilops tauschii. The sequence continues at coordinate 135,070,617 of NC_053040.3, forward strand.
GGACGGGTGTGGTGCGTGTTTCTGCCAGAGAGCTCATCCCGGCGTGCCCATCATCGGCGGCTCGCTGTGTACCTCCTTGTCCACATCGGCCGCTGCTCTCCACGAACAGAGCCCAAGGGGGAGGAGCGGTAGCGAGACCATGGGGAGCAGGAGGCACACGCCCGGGCTCGAGCTCGTCCATGGCCGCCACCTCGCCCGGATCCGGATCCGGAGCACCCTTCGACCCCTCGGCGCTCAGCAAAAGGAGCTCTGCTCGCCGCCGGGCCTCACGGGACTGGTCGCCGCCCCGCCGTCTTCGGATCTTGACCCGCCACTCCCCCTGCGCACACTCCTCCTATGGCGGTGAGAGAGCGAGCGAATGAGACCTCTGTTGTCTCTGCGGCCGACACACCTCCAGCTGGGCCGTGAGGTACGGCGATGGCGCCACAGGCAACTCGACCACCTCGTCATCTCCGTGGCTCGCACTGCTCCTCCTCTGCCTGGTCCCGACGGGGAGGAAAACAGAGGCGCACAGGAGAGGTCGTGGCTTGCGCTGCAGAAAGGGAGGACGAAGGAGGAAAAAGGCGGGATGGAGATGGCGCTCCTCACGTCGGCGGCGGCGCGGAGAGATGTGAGGGAGAGAGAGAGACGTGAAAGGAGAGAGAGGTGACCTAGGTCTCACCCGATTGGGGATGAAGCAATGAATCGAGGGAAACCGTGTGGCAAGGGGTAGGTGAAATCCCAATAATGCCCTCGGCGGGGCACTGAATTTACTGGCGGTGGTAGCAGATATTTACCACGGGAGGTAACTATTCATTGCTACAGGGCTTCGGTTATGATCCGGCGGCCCAGATCATCCGGACGCTCGATCCGACGGCCGGAAACGCATCAAAAAATCGATCGAATGGCCAGAATGATCTAAACTCTGAGAACGCTCGGGAGCTCCCAACTAACATAGTAGTCTGATGTGCCCGCCAGGATCCGCAAGAGAGAGAGAGGAAGAAGGTTTGCAAAACAGAGTTTCTACAAAAAACGACTACGGATTAGTTAGAGTAGGCAAGCAGGACGTTTTTCTGGTTTATATAGAAAGGATTATGTACAAGCCATCTATCCAAAGGTACCTTCAAATCGCTCATAACTAAAATAAAGATTCTGGGAACAAGTTGGCAAAGAAGTGAAGCATGCCTAAGTTGTGCTATCCATTGTAAAAAAATACTGAGCTTTTGAAATAAAAATAGGACTACCCTGCATAATATCGCATCTCACAAGCCAATCTGGTGGAACCACAATATGTAATCAAGTCACAAAGCCAATCAAGCCACATAACTGTAGTGGTCAGACAGATCAGCTAAGGAACAATATGCATCAGCCAAATTGTTCATCAGCGTACAGATCAATACATCATATATTTAGATCAAGCAAACTAACACCAGAATAAAAATGCTCCCAAGTTCATTGCTCTTATGCATTTACCAAAAAAATGTGACTGTGCACAACTTACATCCATGATCCAGAAAGTTGAGGGTTGGAAGGGAGGAATGAGAGAAATAGGACCTTCGCCCCAAGCGTCATAGACCCAGTCTTTGAATGATAATTTTCCTGATTAACATGCCCTGTTGCATGCACTGCCAGCCTCTGATCTCCCCGCAGGGCCCGGGATCTCTGAATAACACGGTATATAATATAGTGAGTAGATACCAACAAACATACCCACATATACACACACGAATGATTACACAGAAAGAAATATTGCATAGAAGGTCATGATTCACACGAACTATGTCTTTCATCCAAGATAGCCTGACTGTAATATTAGGACGATATGAAATATTAAGATGCCTGAAATAAAGCTTTCTCTATTCGTAATAATATTTCTCCCAGAAATATTACAGTCAGGCTATCTTGGAATAATTACATGACAGGGGGCATCAACACATCATTATACCAAAATAAAGGAGAAAAAAAGAAGAACAGGAAAAGTTTATGTTCGAGTAATTACTACCTGAAATATCATCATAGTAATTTCGGTTGTCCCTTGATGCTCAACTATTGCCATGCGACAGCCAGACCACCTTGAGCACCACGGTCCGGAAGCCAAGAGCATGAGCAAACCAAAATCAGAATGGATTAACCAGGAAACCCTAGACAAATCGCTAAAAAACAACAAAGCCCTTGATGAGCACATACACATCACAAAGGGAAAGACAAACAAGGGAGCAAATAATCACCTCAGCCATCTTAGAAGCCCACTCGGTGTGCTCCCTCTCCGGCCAACCCGCAAGACAGCCCCAACGCCACGCCACCGTCCCAACCGTGAAACAGCCAGAGAAGCAAGGAAGATGGTAAGAAACAAGCGAAATAAAAGGTAGTGGGCTCCAATACAAACATTAACCAGCCAAAAGACGCTGTTATTAGAAACATGACACTGTGGTTTCTGCTGGTTTATCAACAAATTAAAACAAGCCATTGAACCGACAACTTGCTTACTCTTAACCAGATGAAATCAAGGACCAACAACAAACAATAAAAGTCAAGAACAACTTATATGCAATAAAGGTACGAGAGAGAAGAAATATTCACATAAGACGGCTATAAACACTGGAGCATAAATAAGCAACACCTTTAAATACAAATAAAAAGGGTTCAGGGTTCAATGCATAGTGGGCTCAGATTTGCCTTTCCTCGATCATATAATCTACCCCCGCCATCTCTTGTCACCAGATTAATCTGTTTATACAGTGGAGCTGCCCTGGTTATCACTCAATAAGAATAACCATCCAAGGACATCACATGATCAAAAAGGATTCTAGAGACAAGAGGGAGGACCCAACTTGATACCCACAGGTGCCTTGATTGCTCAAAGGCACACTTATTTCAGCCACAGCGAATCATCATCGCCCTAGCAAGGATGGCTTCCGACCGGTGGGGCACGTGCGAATAAAAAGGGTTCAGTGTTCAATGCATATGGGCTCAGATTTGCCTTTCCTCGATCATATAATCTACCCCCATTATCTCTTATCACCAGATCAATCTGTTTATACAGTGGAGCTGCCCTGGTTATCAGTCAATAAGAGTGACCATCCAAAGGACAGAACAATAAGTATCACAGGATCAAAAAGGATTCTAGAGACAAGAGGGAGGACCCAACTTGATACCCACGGCTAATCATCATCGCCCTAGCAAGAATGGCTTCCGACCGATGGGGCACATGATTCAAATGCGGTGGCACGAGATATCTCATTTTAGGAGTAACTATTCATTCCAGCAGTAACTATTCATTCCAGCAGAAAGCCATGGGCACCGAAGTGGCCAAGGAGGTGAGGAGGTGATGTATAGCACATCTAGGAGCACCATCAGAGACGACCGGGGCAACGAGCGGGCAGGGAGAGAGGCGAGGCGGCGGGAAGAGGAAAGGGCGCGACGCGAGTGCAGGCCTATAGGGAGCGGAACATCAGCTATTTTTTTTCTTTCAGAGTATATAGGAACTATCAAACATATCATATAAGTGCAATCATCTTTGATAATATAAGAGAGCATAGAAATCACAGAGCTTGTTTAAGATATTTTGTCACATCAAGTAGTTTAGATAAGAAAAGCCTAACCCAGAATTACAAATAATTGGAGCGAGCGATAGATTTATTATTCTGATAATTTGGTAGTAACTATACATAAATAATTCATTTGCCAACAGTAAAAAAATATGCGATGCATTATTTACACAAAACAATATTTTTTGTATAGGGTCAAAAAGACATTTCAGCATTCAAATCAAGAAGGCTGAAATAATCTAAGAGTATTATCACTACAGAGCAACAATTTATGAACTCGCTGTCAGTCAAAAGTAATAATACATGGAAATCTATCTTGAAGTGCAAGAGTTCAATTTAGCAGATCTGACACACCAGACACGAATGTGCTTACCTGCTTTCCCAGGCGAGCCTAATCAGCTCTCTTTTAACTGCAATCAAAGATAAGATTTGTTAGGACATTCTTGTGGGCAAAACTTATCATCATGCAAGCAATGGGCCTATCTATTGGCTGCTTGTAGTGCCTAAGGTAAAATCGAAAGGTCTTTTACTGCCACCTTGCATGAAGAGTTTCTATTCACACATGTGTACTGCTATATGAACCTGCACATGCTGACTAATTAAACAACAAAAGCTACAGAGGTGAACTGACTTTTCTCTAATCATACTCTCTGGACAAACCAAGAAGCTCAGATAAATACGCTGCTGGGCAGAACACATAATCTAGTACGGTATAATACTGACTAAGCCTAGGTTTGTGGCCGGAAGGAGAGACCAGAAAGCTATATAAAGCACACGCCCAAAGAAACTAAAACTGAGCAGAGCATTGACTGAATAGGTAGCAAAAGCACATATATCCAAATTCCATAAAAAACCAAAGGAGGTATAATCACTAAATTAGAAATCTAATTAACTTAGTAAACAAACCTAAATTAAGCAGCCTAACTTAAATGGACAACAGTAAATTGAAGCCTACATACCTCAATATCACAACAGAGGACGAGCAGGACCAACCGACAAACCAGCAGGCTATTGGTATAAAGCCAAAAAATAAATAGTAAATAAAACAAAGAAAAGAACAAAAGCACCCAGAATCATGTGCAAATGAAAAAAAAAACCTAGGGCCTAGCACGATCCAGACAAGGAACAAGAAGCACACACCTATAATTCAGGAATTAAGGAAGATAGGACACCACATAAATCCAACCAGGGAATAAGACCCTTTGCCTCTCATTGGCCAGCCTGCACACAATAGACCGAATCTAGCAGCGTACTCATATAGAAAAGACAAGGAATATACACTACTTCACAAATGTAACCCTAGGTCTGGAAAGAAGAGAAGCACAAAGAAGGAGAGGAAAAACAGTCGACCTGTACATCCCTGGATGAAGACGCAGCAGGCTGGCCCAGATCGAGGGATGAACTGACGAGAAGAACGAGCACCTGCAAACGATGGATCAATCCGCAGCAAAATTAGAGACAAAATCACGGTTAAGCTGCAGGGAATGACCAAGAACGGGGCAAAATAAATGCCTACCCACAAATTGATGAACGCACCATCAGATCTAGTGCAACGACGGCAAGAATAAGGAACACCGGCGTCGCACAGCGAATCCATCACATTTGACGCAGCAGGCTGGCACAGATCGAGCGACCAAATGACGGCAAGAACGAGGGGGCCATCTTCTTCCTCCCCCATAGCCTCACGTTCCTCTCCCCGTTGCTCCCCCATCGAGCTCGAGCTCGTCCATGGCCGCCGCGGCGGGCGGGGCCGCGGTCATCGGCCATGGCCATGGCCATGGCGAGCGGGACGGGCGGGGCAGCCCCTTGCTCCCCAGTCGAGCTCGAGCTCGTCCATGGCAGCCGCGGCGGGCAGGGCGGGACGGCGGGGCCGTGCCCATCGTCCCTGAGGAGGTTGACCCGCGGCGCCCACGCCTCCGGCAACCACGGCGCGAATCCGCGGAGGCGCGCCCACAACCGGCGACGCCCTCTGGCGGCGATGCGCGTGGCGGCCGTGGACGGGGAGGATGGCCAGCGAGGAGTGCGGCTAGGGTTCAATCGCGGGCGGGGCGAGTGGGCGCCTGCGAGAAGACATGGTGCGGGGTCGCGGGGAGGAGAGGAGGCAGGCGGCGACGCGCGAGAAAGGGAGCGAGGCGGCTAGGGTTTCACCACGGGTGCCGCCTCCTTTTTGTACCCCTGTTGATGAAATGACGGAAATGCCCTTGGTGGGGCAGCAGAATTACGCGCGGTGGCACGAGACGACGGTAACTATTCATTGTAGCAGTGTTAGTTTTTGATCCGACGGCCAGGATCTTCCAGGAGCGACATCCAACGGTCCAGAACGCATCAAAAATCCGATTCAACGGTCATGAATCGCTGTACTCTGAGAGAGCCCATGTTCTCTCAATTAACATATATCTGGATGCATGCCTCGTCCTCCGTTCGTTCGATACAGTGCGTGTCTCGTCGGCAAGCACCGGTCTAGCGCTCTTTTGATCGGGTCCTCTTCCCCGTGTCTCTACTCTTCTTTGGCATCTCGGCGTACGCCTTTCCGGCCTTGAGCTTATCCGGCGCTGAGCGCGCAAACAGTGGTAATGTGGCCGGCACACTTATGGCGGTGGGTCATGCATGGTCCCTCGCATAGTCGCATCTAATTTACCGAGTTCACCCACTCGATGTCACAAAATCTCGATCACTATCTAAACGCTCTAATATTTTTTGAAGTACTTAAAAAAGAAAAAAAACATTTCAGTCTCCGTTACACCAAGTTATTGATCTCCCATTTTAGAAGAAAAAAAAAAGATACTGACCTCCAATAGTCTTCGTCCCATATTTACAACGACGAAGCGAAAGGTGACCAAGTTTTCTGTAAGGTGGGGTAACCTTTAGTGATTTTAAGAACCGTATCCAAGTTAATTTTTTAAAAACCATATTCACGTTCATTGCTCAGAGTTTAAACTTTTTTCTTCAGACGGTATGCTTTAAAGTTGAAGGTTTGCACATATACACACATGCACGTGTGTTGAAGAATCTATCCATGTAAATCTTCTCTCTTGTACTAAGAAATAAACTGGGCAACTACACAAATGGAACTCTCGGGTCAAGTACTCAGAATTTTTTTGCCAAGGATAATGATATTCTGAATCATGACTAAATCCAACATACTATGCTGATTTCTTACGGAGTGGCTTAGATGGATGAAAAATTGACAATGTCAATACTTTTTAGAGACACGGTAAAACACATACACCTACTAAGCATGCACAATCAACTCCCATGGGCACCTCCGAGAGACTGAGCTGGTAGATTTTAAGATTGATAAAATCGTCACAGAAACCTTGTAGTTGAAGGGCGCGCCATACTATTGAAAGAATAGTGTAGGGAAGTCTGAAATAAATAAAGAAATTGCAAACATCGGGCTAAATTTCGGACTTGAACTTGGCGGACAGGTTCCGCCAAAAGAAATCTAACCAACTGAACTATGATCATTTTGCATTGACAGTGGCGACTCGTATGAGCATACACAACAAACACGCCGAGGAGTTCCAATGGGCCTACATGCTAGCACAAACCAGGTAACCAAAATGATCGTATCAAGCCTGTGAATTCCACGGGCGGAGCACTCAGTTGAGTAGGGAAACCACTGCCAATTTGTTGTTGATTTGCCTAACAAAGCCATTGAATAGAAGACATAAGCAAAGGGTCATCTTGATTGTGATAGCCCAACCAATTGCATCATCCAGGAGTGGAGTTGAATCAACAAGGGATTTGCTTTCAGTCGTGTCCAACTAATAAAGGTGGCAAATTATCAAATGACGTGCGCATGCAGATTCTTCACCTTTTTGTTGCTCTATCCCAAAGATATCATATTCTTATTTCAAAATTGATATACAATATATGATGTACTGCATCACTCACATAGTAATGTTCATCTTTATAATTGAAGATCAATGACATTTGCAAACATGAAACACTGTTTTTTAAAACTATTGCAACATAATGTATTATAGCTCATTGTTGTAGTTTTATTTATGGTCAAATTTATTGTATACGGATGGCAGCACCAGAATGCTCGGCTAAGTTGAATATAGATGACAGTTCTACGAGATGTGCGAGCTTGGAGCCGTCATTCGCAACCGCCGAGGTGCGGTTATAGAGTCTCTAAGGGCATACACGACCGGCCCAGTAGAGCTCAACGATCTGCACCTGGAAGCAAATGAATTCATGGTTGTAACACCTAAGATGAAGATATCCTAAACCAAGAGAGAGTGTTATAGTGTACCTTGTGAATTGGTGCTCTCATCCGAGCGGACTGCAATAATGGCATTATAATCCGTAAAGCATAGTAATTGTATCTATATACTTTATGCAATTTCTTCTAAAAGTGCGCAACTTCCTTTAGCCACTTTGACATTAGGAAAATGCACACCATTTGAAAGTTTCGTGTTGGCAAATTGTAACTAGATGATGTCTCTGTCTCACAAGAAAATAGTAACTATGAATAATGATTCGCCTACCATGAGATAAACCAAAACTCCTTTATGGAGGATACGGCTCACAATATCCTGATTCTAACCCACTCTAGTTAGCCATTATGGAGTTTGTGTGATTGAGATTAGCTCTTCTTCTGTTAGATACATTCACTCGTATGTGGTGAATTTTTCATGCATTCTTACGAATGCTACATGCATAAGGTGGAGAAAAGTGAGAGCGGCCTTCTTGCCTTGTGTTGCATTCAAGTTCTTTTGTGATGTATTCAAGCTGTCATTGTCAACAACCCCCAGCACACTTCTCTTCCAAAAAGCTCCAAAACACTAATAATCGCCTAAATTATGATGGATTGGTGCCTTTTGAAAAGGAAAAGAGATGTAAGAGTCTAAGATAGCAAGGAGGAAATGCACTAGCAAATTCCTATTTTTATAATAATGATTGATCTATGACGTTAGATTTTTCGTAGCTTTTTATAACCACTATGGAGTACATATTTGATCAAAAAGACCACTGATGTAGTTTTCATTTTCCAAATTCCTACAAGCATTGTCCATAAAACTGAAACTCTTGCGATGTCTTAAAAATCCCAAATTATTGACGTGAAGTGTGCGGCAGCCAAATGGACAGTGGAGAGGCATCTAATTGTATTTTTCTCATTTTCTAATTTGGTTTTATCCAGTCTATGTATTTCTCATATTTTTGGATACAAACAATTCAAGATGGGACTCCAGAGATTGCTTAGCCATTTTGCAAGCCATACAAGCAGTTGAACATGTAATGATGCATGAGTTGTATCATGGATTTACTACTCGCTTTTATGCGATAGTTTTGCATAAATTTGTGGATCAGTGCATGATTGATGGAGAGGTCATAGTCCCAACCTCCTTTAGATATTTGTCTATGAGCTATCAATTTTGAGTTACGAGGTTTAGGTACTCAACCGCTTGTAGTTATACAACACAAAGAGAAAGAATTCATATGCAAAGATTGGCCATGACCATGTTTGTTTGGGATTGGTTATGGGCATGTAGAAAACATATTTTAGGTTTACTCCTTCCATGTCTAGTAGGAGCGCGTGCTTCTTATTGCCTTTGGTGTGTTGTATATCGACAAACCCGTTCGATTTGGTTCATTATACCGGTTACATGATACAGGTAGCATACTCATCTGGATGTTTTTGGTAGTTAGTTAAATTATTAATTATTATTTTTGACAACCTAACTACTTTTCAACTAATTATTCAAAACAACTAACTTAACAAGTTCATCATAGGACATTTTAGCAATAGCGGAGAAGACCTTAGTTGTTACTCCCTCCGGTCCTTTTTACTCTGCCTATTAGATTTTTGTCAAGTCAATCATTACAAAGTTTGACCAAATTTATATTAAAAAATATTAACGCCTACAATACCAATTATATATATACCATGAAACTACATTTTATAGTGAATATAATAATATTCATTTGGCATTGTGAATGTTGTTACTTTTTTCTATATGTTTGGTAGAGATACTTTGACTTTGGACAAAACTTATATCCAGACTAAAAAGGACCAGAGGGAGTATAAAACCTTTTCTTTTACCAAAATGATATATTCTAATTTCACGTAAAATTGACCAGTATAGATTAGCAATGGCACGACTTAGAAATGAAACACCATCGTTGTGGTCTTTTTTTTTGCGGGGGAGCACCATTATTGTTGTCAATCCTTAAAGCCAACGTAGCATACTAGGATTCAGCTAAACCCGACTATCTTTTGCTAGTCTGGTATTGAACGTTGTTTAATTAGTGCCCTGCAAAAATATTATTGTTTAGTGATATGGTCATTTGGTTTAACCCAGTCGTCCAATAATGAATCTTGTGGTCATTTTTGGCTTTTTCGCTACCTGTGTGTGGAAGTTATGCAAATATTTTCCGGAACTTTATATTCCACTTCTAAGCTCTTCGGTGCTATCCTTTCCGCTTGGGGAATATATGCAAATGGTTTTCTAAAGTTAGCAAACGTCCTTAGCCATCCATGTAATGCTCGATCCACTTATGATTAATTAATAGTATACATTCATCATGCATGTCGATTATGGATAACAACATGACTTCATTATTGATTTTAGTTCGGATCCCTTGGAAGTGCTATGATATTTGCCTTTTTAGGTGAAACTAGATAAGAAGAAATGAAGGAGCATATTTTTTATTCAAGTGCTGCAACTTTCTGAAATGCCATGATCACTCAGCATAGGAAAAACTTTCCAAACATCATATAATTAAGCAAGGCACATCAAACCTAGGGTTCTGTTATTTAAATTTCTATTTAGTTGTCTCATGGAACCATCACAAAAACCTAACTATTGCCAAGATATCAGCCGTATTACTCGAGGAGGCACCAGTAAAGTAGTTACAATATGGTTCAATTCATTTTAATAAGGTGTATTATTCTTACAAAACTCAAACTCTCCAACCGCTGACCAAATTTATAGGAAACCTGATACAATATCAAATCAGTATCATTAAATGTTCATGATCGATCTGATGATGCTCATTCGATATTGCACACATTGATAGTTTTTCCTATCAACTTGATAAAAATAGAAACAATTGACTTTTGCACAAATTAATACATCTTCTAAAATAGTATTGGGGAGTAGAATGATTCTCGATGTAGTGTATCCACTTAATTTCCAAAAATTAATAACAAAAACTGAGTTTCCAAGTTTTGGCAAAATGTAAAGATCACACACGTAGGAATGAGTTGAAACTTGCCCATGTAAACTACCGTTAATAATATAACAAACTGCGACATGCATGAAAATGAGAATGATAATGCCGTCTTCCTACCTGTGCTCCAGTTTGGGAATTGGTGCCGCCTCGATTCCTTGCCGAGCTAGCGCGATGGACCATCAACAGTGGATTAGTCATCGTCCTCGGACTTGGCCGGCGATGCCGGTTGTGGATCTGCCGGCTACGGGCTGCAGTCTCACACCCTCCTTCCGGTCGATGGTTGTGTGTTGTCAGAAGCTCGCAGCTGCCCAATTGGGGCAAGGTGGGGTCGATTGTGCGGGCGGGTCCCATCCAAATCTAGCGTCCACAGTAGGCGGGGCTAGATCTGATGACCCTATAACCGTCATTGCAGTGGCGGTTGGCAGCCATTGGAACAGGACTGGTTGCGGGCCAGATTTGCTCGTGCTCACAGGTGAGAAAGGGGGTTGGATGTTGTCTAGCGGCGGGAATGAGTTGCCTTTCCTCCCTCTCCTACGTGCTCATGGTGTTAGGCTTTGGGTGGGTCGGGCTCGGGGCCAAGGGTGCCAGGGCGGCGACCCTGTATGGCGGGCTACACGGATTGGCTCTCTAGTGAGCAACGTGGTAGTTGGGCCTGGCAGTGTGCTTCGTCCATGTAGGTGGTGAGGTTTGTTGTGGCGGGTGGTCCTAGAGAAGCTATTGCCGGAGGTGGAGGTCGAGCCCTGATCTGGATATCGAGTCTCTGGTCCGTGGTGGGGGTTCTCCATCGGGATACTTCTCCATGCGATGTGGTGGATGGGGGAGGTCAACAAAAGCTCTGCACCTTGGCACCGACGATGGTGATATCTGTTCATGTATCGTTCCTCTTGGGGCATCGCTTTGTTCCCTCCCTTACATTCAGGGTGAAAACCTTCATTCGCCTGGGGCTGAGCAGTGAACTTGGCACTCGTGCCATGACCCTATTGAGGGCATCGTCGATGCATGTGGGTCTCAATCGAATGTGACAACGTGTCTCGCGCGCTTCCTCTCAGTGACCTTCTGGGACGTTCAGTAGTGCACGGTTGTGTGTATTTAAGCATTTTCGCCTAGTTTTTTCGTGTATTTTGTTTTATCGGCTTTTGAGGGATTCCTTGATACCTTGTATCGTTTGACCATTTGGCTTTATTTATATATATATATATAAAGCGGGGCAAAAATATGTTTTGGGAGTAGTTTTTGAAATTTTAAATGTAGCTCTTTCTCATTTCTCATGTTTTACCAAGGTCACAAATGGACATATTAAATTGAAAAACGTGTATAAGTATATACCACCACCTATGTGCATGAATTTTCTTGTAATTTTTTAGAATATATCAGGTTTGTGAAATGTGTTCCGGACTTCCAGTATATCAGATTCCAAAAATCTGCTCTTGTGGGAGGGCCAGAGAAGAAAATGTAGAAAATAAAAGGATATTGCATTACTTTCTTTAGTTGGTTCCACTACTCGGGTTTGCACCTAGTTTTTTGAGAGTTCTTGGATTTGCCCCTAATTTGTTAGATGGCCTTATGGAAATGCCCTTCCATCTCGTTTCCATCTGGTCAGCATCGTTTGACCACTAAGGGGGATTACTACATATATTTTTTCTTAAAACATCCTAAGCATATCTATAGTTTTACTATTATTTTCGTTGGAAAATATCTAAAAAAGACTGCAGCCATTATCTTATCGACGACATAGCCTGGAGTTTAGTCAAATTTCTCTTTGGGGTGAAAACCATCATCTAACCTCAATGGTTGGGGTCCAGCGACAACAGTGTTGGCGTGTCGTTCACTTTCAAGAGGTATGGTTGTTGAAACACCTATCATATTTCCCCGGGGTTCCCATCATTAATGGTTGATGCAAATATTTGCTGCAATTGATCTAGTAATCATTTTCTGTGTGCATCATCGATGCCCTGACTAGCTCTTGAAATCATGTGCAAGGATCAGAGTGTAGGTTGATATCGTCTTCATATTAGTATATTCTCTTTATCAAAAATGATATTAAATACAACTTCAAATGAATTAATATATGCTATTTATTCTCTTTATCATAATTCTCTTTCACATTCTTGTTGAAATTATGTCAAATATGTACGTGTGTATTGACTACGGTTAGACTGAAGTATGAGGCAAAAAAAAAAAAGACTTGAAGTATGAGGAGGATATGTGTTTGAGTTGAAGCATGTAACTCGGATCAATTATATGAAAGCACTGCAGGGTAGCCAAAATAGGCTCAGTGAACCTGGTAGGATCGTGGCAGGGATGCCTGGAACAGGTCATGGGGTGGCAATCGAGCTATGTCACATGGCTTTGGCGGGCGTGTAGTTGATATGTATGGATTTAGTACAGGAGATGAGCGTTCATAGTCATATACCGGAGATGTAACTCATGTTTGATAGGCGATGGACCTCGTTAACAAAATATTGTCTTTTTCATATACTTTCTGCAATGAACTAATCACGCGTAAACCCTAATACTAGTTCTTATGACACGTCGAAAAGTCAGCTGACGTTGTGCTTTTGCACGTTGCTCCCAGAAATCAAGACCATTTCCTCACCCGCCGGTCTACTGTACTGTGAGCGCAGCTTCGCTAATGGACCTCTATATATAATGGACCAGAGCAATTAGCGAGTACTGCCCCTCCCATTCCTACGGGAATTTTATGTGGAACGTAGCAGCATCACACCACCCAGACAACAGACAACACAGACAACAGAGAGGCATACACTGCTGTCATTGGAACGGTAGCGACCCATGCCATGAGGCCCGGAGCCGAGTACCCCATGGCCCACGGCCCCGCGGCGGCGCCGCGCTCGACGTGGCAGACGCCGGTGCCGTACCTCTTCGGCGGGCTCGCGACGATGCTGGCCCTCATCGCGCTCTCGCTCCTCACCCTGGCCTGCTCCTACTGGAAGCTCTCCGGCGGCCTCGCCGGCCCGGACGAGGACCAACCCCCGGGCTCCGACGGCGAGAAGGGCTCGGCCGCCGGGCCCGCGAGGGAGTGGCTGGGGCACGTGGTGGTCATCATGGCCGGCGACGAGCAGCCGAGTTTCCTGGCCACGCCGGCGTCGATGACGAGCAGTGCCGCTGACGGCGGCGCTGAGACCGCAGCCGGCGCCGCGGCGTGCTGCGCCGCGTGCAGGTCGGAGGAGAGGAAGATGGAGGATGCGCGCGAGGCCGGTGCGCAGCCAGCCGGCTCCGAGGACGACGCGCGGCCAGCCAGCCCAAGTGAGCTACCAAGTAGCAGTACCAGCTCTGTAATTAGCAGCTAGCGAGATAGTACAATTTACATGGAAGGTCTTTTTACATGGAAGGTCTTTTTTTCTGTTTATGTTGCAGTTTTCCTCTGCGGGGTTTTCTGCTGTTTAATTCAGTAGCTGTAAATTTTCTACTGTGGCGATCATTGAAGAATACCTCGTTTAGAAAATTTTGATCGTTTGTATCGTATATAATCAAGCACAACAAAAACTTTACAGAGAACATCAACTTGATTTCGCCTTTATATGAGTAGCTAACATGTGCTTACAAAACACACTTAACTTGCAAGTGATTGAGGACAACCATGGGAGAGATTTCTAACAGATGGAAGGAAGCAACATGATGGCAGTGTAGACTTTTTTTTTGAAAGGGATGGCAGTGTAGACTTGGAGCCAGCCTATGGATGAGTGGGGTCTGAAGACAAGCTCTCGGTGAGCCGTCAGGTCGTTTTTCTTTTGTCCGCATGGATCCATCGACGCATGCACGTGAGCATGTCATACATATCCGGTCCAGCTATCCGAACATGTTGGAGTTACAAAACCGATCGAGATTACTGACAGTATACGTGCTAGAATAATGTGTTGTGTATATGTATTGGTGGCGTACGTGCGTGTAGTTTTCCCTGTAACACGCACGACCCCACGCTCCCGCTCACGACCAGCCCACGATCACCATCGTGGATTCGTGCCCTCTCTGTAACCTCATATAAGCTGTCCGATGGCAATACGATTGTTGTGTTCAATCTCTTATCTCTTTTGTTGAGTATATATTGTATACGTGTATATTGTGTATTGAGCCCACCTCCTAGTTTCTCGCTCGCACCTAGCGTTCCTAGCTGCATGGAGTAAGCCGTTGCCAGGTGTGATGGACCCCTTTATTGCTAAGCTCAAGGCATTTCGGAAGGGAGTGATCTTTGCTCACCTCCGCGGATACTCACATGTGATCATGCAGGTCGACTACCTTGAGCTAGTCAACCTATGGTACTCGCGAGACAATACGCGGTCTATTGCCTCGCCTATCCTGCCAGAACTAGGTGATATGATACTCAATTTTGCTTCTTTCTTAGACATTCATGTTGGGAGGACTATCAATCAACCGGCTCATCTTTGTGCCCAGCGCGCTGGTGCTCAAGATGGAACGGAGAGCTGGCTCGATGTGAGCCCTAGTTTTCTTATTAGTAGCCTTCGGGCAGATTGTAATCGACTTCTAGTTCAGTAATAAAGCTCTCTAGTTCGTTGCAAAAAAAAAAGTTTCTCTGTATAGTCGAGGTTGTGGCCCCCCTTTATACTTATACTAGTTGAGTGCCCGCGTGTTGCTACGGAACAATAAATTTATGTTGCTCATCATTATTGCTAGCCGCTGACTCTGATTCAACCTTGTCAGTTGTCTCGCCACCATCGTTATAAATCCCTTGTCCCTCATCGTCGTCAACCAACGGAGGAGGGGTTTTCTGTCGCCCTAGCAACCCCTCCACTAAAAGCGTTCATCGCATAAAATGTCGCCTTATACTTTCTTGTCCTATACAATGTACCACTAAAACAAAATACATGTGCCTCATACTTGAATTTCAGCTGAACATGAACGAGTCAATATAAATTTATATCCTCATGCTCTTGATCAAAACTCATACAAGTTGAAGGATATTGGACCCCAAATAAATGCTCGAAGTTATCGAGGAACTATAAATTTAGGTAGAGATAATTATATACACGTGCAACGCTATGAAACATCACAAAAATATAACAAAAAATCTAATAGAGCATCTTACCTACATTCTCCCTCTTCAATCATGCATCACATTTCCTTCTTTCTTTCTCTATGTTTGCTCGGGTTTTTTTATTTGAGGGTTCCTCTATGTTTGCTCATGGTCAGCTCCGCAATATCTGCGCCGGTGGATTTCAGGCTAATCTATATAAGCGGCATTTTCTCAGTCGTTGTTTATGGCCTTTCCCATTAGTTGTGATCTGGATCTACAAGGTAACAACTTTTCATGTGTACCAATGATCATTAAACAAAAAAAATGGGGAATCCATCCTTGTTTTGAAGTTATAACAATGTTTTCGATGCCTAAACCTGAGCTTGGCTACCCAAATGATGGTCGCCCGTTAGATGGGCAAATAGAATTACAGTGATTCAGTTGGTTATTTTTATTAATGCTTGGATCTGATTTCAGTGTACTAAATGCTATGTGCACTAATAAGAATTAATATGAATGACCCCCCTAAAACAATTTTAAATGAGCACGTCAATGTTATACCTAATGAAACAGACTTCATATACAGATTCAGTCTCCTACATAACAAGTTGCAACTGATCGGTGTTCAACCTCCATTACCATGTCCAAGGCATCTGATCCAAACCAACCTGAGCTTTGCCTTCACCTGCTTCGCATGCTCATCTTCATGCTTAGGTTGTGCTGCCCCTTTTCTTATATGCCATAAGAATTGAAAAGGATTAAACAACATGAATTGTTTGGTTCAACAACCAATTAGATCAAACCTAATGACAATTCCTGAATCTCACAAGTTGTTTGCTATGGTATCCACAATGCAGTCATGATCACAATAGATCCCTGCAAATCTTTATTAAATTAATCCCTCAAACCCACATGGAAATTTATCCTCAAAAAGCAGATCACCTAAGCGAGCACCACATTGCAATGCAATCTTTTGTACGTGCCTTAGCTGAGTCACAAACCATCTGGCCAGGCTCCTGATCCATCTTTGCCCTTATACTCTCATCTCACTCCAATGTTTAACACTACACTCCAGCCTGCATAGTCAAAATAGATGTGTTCCCTTGAATAAAGAATGTTAATGGTACCGGCCATGTATACAGTATGTAAGCGCACAATAAAGATGGTAGCATGTTCTATCAGACATGTGTATGTAACACGAAAATGACCTACATAGTTGGCGACAAAGCCCTAAAATTTCTCAATTTCAATAGATCCCAAAGCTTGACACATCAACAGTGGCATTTTAGGGGGATGGTAAAAATATCATAATAATGAAGGCATCCAACATTGTGCACACTGTTTTTATGGGGCACATGCATAATGGCAGGAAGTTACTATTTTCAGAGAAGGATATAGCAGTATTGGGTCCAACATGCCCCTCAAACTTTGAAATATCTGACTACAGACAAAAAAAAAGTTCCATTCGGAAATATATATCAAGCGCAGACATGTGTGACCATCTGAAACGTATTCCTGACAATTGCAGTATGAACCTGAGTCTTCACATACAAAATTTTCATAAACTTCAGTAGTTCATGTTCCAAGGATGAGAACATTTAGGTGGAAAGACGCATATGTATATCCTGAAGCCTCTGCCAATCTGATTAAAAATTAGCACTGCATACACATGTATGCAAGTGCACACATGGGAACTGCTGAATGTAGCCTATGCGAGTGGACCTGTGAGAAGGCAGGAACATGTTAAAATATCATAGAAGCAGCAAGGGCCATCCCTCGCAGCGGCCACAAAATACTTCTGAATCACATGCACAGTAATAGCTTTGACCTGAGATTTTAAAATAAAATAAATTCAGTTTAAAAACATGATTTGGTCAAAATGAGGAATATTTTACGAAAAATTGATCCCAAAAGGACAGTAACTCTAGAAAGAAAACATTACTCACAATGGTGCAAGTAGGGGCATATGAAAGAAACACTATCCAACAATAGAAGTATGGAAGTGCACTCCATGTCTGGTAAAAGAAGTTGCTATGTTATCCATACCATTCCTACTGTCAAGTGTCAAGATAGAGTGAAAACATATTTCTTGAGATATTAGCTTCTATTCTATATTAAGTGAATGGTAAACTTGGTTGCTCCAGAACTTAAATGACCAAATTTAAATTTTGTTCTTGAAGCTTCACAAGTAAAATTCTAACCATCAACTCAACTCATTGATGAATACACAGAAGCGTGCCATTGAGAAATTACCTTTAGGGTCTCTAATGAAGAAGATAAAGTGCTTGCATAAACTGAAAAACTCTACTCCTCAAAGTGTTGGATATTTCATTCTACAACATTTCGTATCTGACCATCATTGGATTGCATAGCTAGCAGCAGGACCTCAGTGATAACCATTAGCTGAAACAACCTGTAGTGTGAAGATGACCCAGTAGAGCATATAGGATATTATTATCTCAAGGAAAAAATGAAAAACAAATTGGCTGGATCCTCTTTTTAAAAAAAATAAAATTGCGGCCCTATGTCTCATAGAAAGAGTAAAGACAGTCTATTTTCAAGCCACTTTGCCTAATGGAATACGAACCAGTAATTTAAACAAGTGAGAATTAACTTCTCCTGTCCTAGATAAGAAGAACAAAATAAAGGCTCTTTTACAATCTATATTCTCCTCATCTGCAAAACAATTAGTGTCAGTACATCTATCACTACAATTTACGACACCATTGACGTGCAGATCTAGCAAGGACGACACCACCTGAGCTGTCACCATGGTTAACTCAATAAAGGGCAAGCAGTGTGCTCCTGCTCTGCGTCTCTCGCCGCAAGCGTCCATGTCCACAGCTATGGGCGCTCACATGGCTGCCGGTGTTCGAATCCATCGCTAGGGCTGCACTTTCATGGGCAAACTGATTTAGGCATGATCTTGTTTTAAACTACATCATTTAATAAGAAAAAGAAGCACAATCCATGACAGCACAAATCTGCAAAATAGCAGAAATATTCCAGGAGAATCGACAATAGCACATTCTGTAAAACTATTGTACACAGTAGCAAAAAAATTGTGCACAATAACTCAACATTACGGCACACTCTCCACAAATAGCATTAAATATCTCACATTCTCTTGAAAGATAAAGAACACAAAGGAGTTGGGAGGGAGATAGATGCCACACTCGATACCTTTTATAGCTGCCAATGCATGGAGCAGCACGTTGCGGAGGAGATCAGGGGGGAGCTGGCTGTAGGGAGAAGAAAATGATATCCAGGCGGTGCTTGAACATAGAACGAGATGGCTGCGGAGGGTCGAGCTCGGGGTGGGGCCTGAAGATGAGGAGGTCGACAACAGAGTCCGGCGCTTGAACAGTGTGGCCGTTCTCCATGGCCACCCGCCTCCCGTGCTTCCTGCCGGCAAACACAGCAGTGCGGCCTCCAGCTCCAGCCTTCACGCCCGCTTCCTCTGCTGCTGTACAGGGGCGGGGCCGCCCGCAATAGAGACGAGGGTGGAGGTGAGACGACGGCTTGCCTATTTGGCGACGAAGGCGCGAAGTGAGATGGGCCGATTGCGGCGGCGGCGCGTCCGGGACGGAGGAGGTGAGATGGCGGCGCCAGGTGAGATGGCTCAGCAGCGGCGGCAGCGCGTCCTGGATGGCCGCAGCAAGGCGAGGAAGTGAGACGGCGTCTTTTTTGAAAGTTAGTGAGACGGCGTCTTTTTTGAAAGTTAGTGAGACGGCGTCTTGCCTCCTTCTGAGATGGCTCGGTCGTGGCGCTGCAGTTTGAGGGACGGCTCCTCGCGACGGATCAAGATCTAGACCGGCGAAATGGCGTGCACAGGATGGTGGGCGCGCGGCGGCAATTTTTCCAAGGAGAGAGATGCGATCGGGATGGAGGGGTTCCGAGAGATGGGGGCATGGGTGAGTTCATGGATCACGGTTGTTTTCTCTTTCGGTTTCTGTTTCTCAGCTTTGGTGGGTCGTGCTCGTGTGGGACGCCTCGAAGCAAAAAAAGAAAAAAGAAAATCGTGCGGGATGTGCGAGGTAGCTATCGATAGGAGGGGGTTAAAGCGAGGTCGAACCATCACGACGTTCGATTCTCCTTTAATAGTAGAGATATACGTGCCTGGTGCACCGATCAATGCATTGCGATTGCACAACCCATACTTGTCATTCTACATGGTATCTATCGCAACACGGTCCTGAACCCTAGCCGCCCTTCTCACCGGCACCCGCGGATGGCGCGGACTCGCGCGACCCACACCGCCCTTGTCGCCGGCACCCGCGGGGGCCAGGCCCCGCCACCGTCGCGCCCCGCACCGGCCCAGCAGCCAGCGCCCGCCTTCCCGCCCGCCCCGGTCGCCCCCTTCCCACAGCCCCAGCCGGCCGCCAATGGGGGGGGGGGGGGGCGGCGCGGCGGCCGCCGAGGAGGCCGCAAGCAGCAGCAGGGGAGCGCGAGCGCTCAGGGAGGAGCAGCCCACCCTCCGCAGCAGCAGTACTCGCCGGCCCCGTGGTACGCCGGCCAGAACCCATGGACCAATGTCGTGCACGCCTACTCCATGCCGATTCCGCGTGCCCCTGCCCCGGGTATTCTCGGCGCCCGGCCTCCGTCTCACCAGGCGTTCTACATCGTGCCACAGCCTTACGCGGCGCCCTACGGGGCCCTCTCCTACGGCCAGCAGCCGCAGCCAGGCAGGCCGCCGCCGCTGCCCCTGACGGCCCCGCCGCAGCAGCATGCTCTCCCGCCGGCGCCGTGGGACCCGGCTCTTCTGGCGGCTCTTCACACCGCCCCCTCACCGTCCACCTACACCGGCGGCGGCGGCGACTGGTATATGGACACTGGAGCTACCGCCCATATGGCTGCTTATCCCGGTAACCCCCACACCTCCTATCCCGTCCACACTTCCGCTCGCATCACCGTCGGTGACGGTTCCTCCCTTCCCATTACTCACATAGGACATGCATCTTTTCCGTCTAATTCTACTCCATTATCACTGTCTAATGTCTTAGTTTCTCCTGATCTTATTAAAAATCTTGTTTCTGTTCGTTCTTTTACACGTGAAAATCCTGTTACCGTTGAGTTTGACGAGTGTGATTTTTTTGTTAAGGACGCTCGCACCCGGATGGTACTCCACCGATGTGACAGCCCCGACGAGCTCTACCCGGTTCACTCTGCCACCTCCACCACCTCTGCCGCCCCTGTCGCTCTCGCCACCGGAGTGGATCTTTGACACGCTCGATTGGGTCATCCCAACCCCGCCACCCTTCGTCATATACTTCGGAGTTTTTCTTTCACGTGTAATAAGAACGAGGATCACTCGTGTCATGCATGTTGCCTTGCCAAACATGCTCGTCTTCCGTTTAGGGCATCTTCTCATGTTGCATCGTACCCGTTTGAGTTAATTCATAGTGATGTTTGGACCTCTCCTGTTGCAAGCAATATGGGCTATCTTTATTATCTTGTCATACTTGATGATTTTTCGCATTATGTGTGGACCTTCCCGTTGCGTTGTAAGCCGGATGTTATATCCACTCTCGCCACCTTCTACTCTTATGTTCTCACGCAGTTTGGTCGTCCCATTCTTGCGTTTCAGACAGATAACGGGAAGGAGTCGACAACCTAGCTGTTCGTACTCTCCTCACCACACATGGCACGACTTTTCGTCTCACCTGCCCGTACACTTCGCAGCAGAACGGTCGCGCTGAGCGTGTCCTTCGCACTCTTAACAACTGTGTTCGGACTCTCCTCTTTCACGCCAATGTGCCTGCGCGCTTTTGGCCTGACACTCTCACCACCGCATCACTCCTCATTAACATCCGTCCATTCGCACTCGCGGGAACTTTGCAGCTCATCACCTCCTCTTCGGTGCACCGCCCTCTTATGATGAGCTTCGCATCTTCGGCTGTCTCTGCTACGCTAGCATCACCGCCACTGCGCATCATAAGTTTGCACCCCACCTAACACTAAGGGCTACCGCTGCTACGATCCCATCTCCCATCGTGTTTTCACCTCCCGACACGTTTACTTTGATGAGAAGGTGTTTCCGTTTCAGCAGCAAGTACCCCTCGTCGCCCCATCGCCGTCGGCCACCGGCGGCCCTTCGGCGACTCCGTCAGGTGGACGGCCCCGCTCGGCTCTCGGACCGCCTCCGGGCTTGGTGGTCCTCGCGCCCCCACGTCAGCGCCTGCCTCTTCGGCCTCCTTCGCCGACCCCGCCCCCTCGGCCGGCCCCGACGCTCGACCGGCGCCCCCTCTTCACCCGCCGCCCCCGCCTCGGGCGCCGCGGGCTCGGGCGCCGAGGGCTCGGCTGCTGCCTCCCCGGTCGCAACGCCGGCGGTCTTCCCGGCCGCCTCGCCGACTGCATCACCGGCCGCCTCGCCGGCTGCTTCGCCGCCCGTCTCATCGGACGTTCCGGCGTTGCCGTCTCGCCCCGTCACACGGGCCTGAGCTGGCGTTCACCGTCCGAGTCTGTGGTACTCAAGCGACGAGTACCTCCTCGCCACCTCCATCGCGGAGCCGTCCCCTATTCCTGTGTCCGCTCGCGTTGCCCTTCGTGATCCTCACTGGCTTGCCGCGATGCAGGAAGAGTTCGACGCTCTCCAGCGGAACCGCACCTGGACACTGGTTCCCCGGCCTCCTCGCGCCAATGTCATCAGCGGCAAGTGGGTCTTTCACCACAAGACCCGCTCGGATGGTACACTTGAGTGCTACCAGGCTCGCTGGGTGGTTCGTGGTTTTCGACAGCGTGCTTGAGTTGACTTCACAGATGCGTTTCGTGGTTTGCAGCGGTTGTCAAACCGGGCACGATCCGCACCGTCCTCCAGCTTGCGGTGTCCCGAGGCTGGCCAGTTCATCAGATGGATGTCTCCAACGCCTTCCTCCACGACCATCTTGAGGAGCAGGTTTATTGTGAGCAGCCCATCGGTTTCGTCAACGCATCTCTTCCTGGGCATGTGTGTTTGCTGTCCCAGTCTCTCTACGGGCTCAAGCAAGCACCTCGCGTCTGGTACCAGCAGATCACCGGGTTTCTTCAGACACTGGGCTTCAGCGTCACTCGCTCGGATGCCTCCTTGTTTGTCTATCGCCACGGTGACACGACTGCATATTTGCTCCTCTACGTCGACGACATCATCCTGACGGCCTCCTCCGCAGCTCTTCTTCAGCAGATTACTCTCCGGCTGCGTGACGAGTTCGCCGTCAAGGATTTGGGCGCTCTACATTATTTCCTTGGCATTGAGGTCGTTCGGCGACTGGATGGCTTCTTTCATCATCAGCAGAAGTATGCGCACGAGCTCCTTGAGCGTGCTGGTATGCTCAACTGTCACCCTGTTGCTACTCCTGTTGACACGAAGGCCAAGGTTTCTGCTCTTGAGGGCTCGCCAACATCGGATGCTCCCTTCTACCGGTCCATTGTCGCTGCTCTTCAGTATCTGACTCTCACCCGACCGGATCTACAGTATGCTGTTCAGCAGGTGTGTCTCCACATGCATGCCCCTCGTGACTCCCATTGGACCCTCGTGAAGCGGATCCTCTGTTACATTCGCGGCACGATGGCTCTTGGGCTCACCCTCACGACGTCCACTTCTCTGGAGATGGTGGCCTACTCCGACGCGGACTGGGTTGGCTGCCCCGACACCCGTCGGTCCACCTGCGTGGAGGCTGTGTACCGAGCTGTGGCTAACATTGTTGCTGAGTGCACCTGGCTACGACAGTTACTTCAGGAGCTGCATCATGATGTCTCCCAGGCTACGGTTGTCTACTGTGACAACGTCTCTGCGGTGTACCTCTCCGCCAACCCCATTCATTATCGCCGGACTAAGCACATTGAGCTGGACATTCACTTTCTGCGCGAGCAGGTGGCCCTTGGACGTATTCGGGTCCTTCATGTTCTGACTGCACAACAGTTCGCTGATATGATGACGAAGGGACTGCTGACTTCCACCTTCGAGGAGTTTCGTTCCAGTCTCTGCGTCACTGGCGCCGCTTCGACTGTGGGGGGTGTTGAGTATATTGTGTACGTGTATATTGTGTATTGGGCCCACCTCTTTCTCTGTATAGTCGAGGTT
Source organism: Aegilops tauschii subsp. strangulata (assembly GCF_002575655.3). Lineage (NCBI taxonomy): Eukaryota > Viridiplantae > Streptophyta > Magnoliopsida > Poales > Poaceae > Aegilops > Aegilops tauschii. Next base: position 135,094,381 of record NC_053040.3, read on the forward strand.
GTGGCCCCCCTCTGTACTCATATATACGTCCCTGGTGCACCGATCAATGCATTGCGATTGCACAACCCATACTTGTCCTTCTACATCCTTCATGGTATCAAACGCAGAGGACCTCTTCAATCCTTCCGCGACCAATCCCTCCCACCCTTCCACTGCCATGGACACCAATCCAGTCCCCTCCCCGACTCCTCCGCTGATGGCGACCATGCCGCCGGAGGCATCCTCCACGATGCGATCTTCACCCCGGAGGTCGCGAGCCCTGGTGTTGCGGTGCCACCCCCACCACCCCGTGCCTTTCCCTCCTCCGTAGTGCAGACCATTGACATCCTCATCACATCCCCAATACCCTTGATCTCCATGCCGGCAACTACGCACAGTGGTGTCGCTTCTTCCACACTGTCGTTGGCATCAATATGAAGCTTATTTTATGCCTTTTTGAGCAACTGTCTGGACTAAAAATCAACTTCAATAAAAGAGAATTGTTCTGCTTTGGGAGAGCTAAAGAAGAAAAAGACGACTATAGAAACTTGTTCGGTTGTGAAATGGGATCCTTACCATTTAGTTATCTAGGGATCCCAATTTATCATAGATGGTTAACGAACAAATAATGGAAATGTACAGAAGATAGATTTGAAAAAAAATAAGCTGCTGGAAGGGCAAGCTAATGTCTTACGGAGGTTGGCTAGTTTTGATGAACTCGGTTTTGACGAGTTGCCGATGTTCCTTTTATTTTTCTTTGAAGTAACGGTAGGGGTACAGAAAAGATTAGACTTCTACAGATCCCGATTCTTGCAAAGCGATGAGGCCAAGAAAAAATACAGATTGGCTAGATGGGATATCATGTGTAGACCAAAAGACCAGGGTGGGTTAGGGATCGAGAATTTAGAGGTAAAGAAGAGATGTTTGCTTAGCAAATGGCTATGCAGACTATCTACTGAGACCGAGGGTATGTGGGTACAAATCTTGCGGAATAAATACCTACATACTAAGACTTTGGCCCAGGTGAATGCAAGGCCAATGGACTCACCCTTTTGGAAGGGGTTAATGAAGACAAAATTAACTTTCCTCCTGCGGGTAAAGTTCCTAATTGGTAATGGTACCACTACTAGATTCTGGGAGGATACATGGCTAGGGGAGACGCCTCTGGCTTTGCAATATCCTTCCCTATATAATATTGTGCAACATAAGGAGGATTATGTCGCCATAGTATTAAACTCGGTACCACTTAATATCCAATTTAGGAGATCCCTTGTAGGGGAACGCTGGAATGCTTGGTTGCACCTGGTCCGTATGTTGATGGATGTTCAACATTCAGACCAGGCGAATACAATTAGCTCGAAGTTAACATGAATGGCATATTTTCTGTGAAATCCATGCATTTGGACTTGATTGATTCCGGGCCATTGTCGAGATTTACACATATGGAAGATTAAAGTTCCGCTTCGCATCAAAATCTTTATGTGGTTCGTCCACAAAGGAGTCATTTTGACCAAAGATAATCCGAGGAAAAGGAAAACCCCAGGTGCTGTTTTTGTGATCAAAACGAATCGATTAAACACCTCTTTCTCGAATGTCCACTCACAAAATTATTATGGCGATCAATTCATATAGCTTTTAACGTTCATCCCCCAATGAGCATAAACACGTTATTTGGGACGTGGCTTAATGGAGTGGACATACACATAGCTAACCATATTCGGATAGGGATATGTGCATTATTTGAAGGAAATATTCCCTAGAGGCAATAATAAAGTTGTTATTTTATATTTCCTTATTCATGATAAAGGTTTATTATTCATGCTAGAATTGTATTGATTGGAAACTTAAATACATGTGTGAATACATAAACAAATACCCTGCCCTAGTATGCCTCTACTAGACTAGCTCGTTGATCAAAGATGGTTAAGGTTTCCTAACCATAGACATGTGTTGTCATTTGATAACGGAATCACATCATTAGGAGGATGATGTGATGGAGGAGACCCACCCGTTAGCTTAGCATAATGATCGTTTAGTTTATTGCTATTGCTTTCTTCATGTCAAATACATATTCCTTTGACTATGAGATTATGCAACTCCCGGATACCGGAGGAATACCTTATGTGCTATCAAACGTCACAACTTAATGCTCTATATGTATCTCCTAGGGTGTTTGTTGAGTTGGCATAGATCAAGATTAGGATTTGTCACTCTGAGTTTCGGAGAGGTACCTCTGGGCCCTCTCGGTAATACACATCATAAGCTTGCAAGCAAATGACTAAGGAAGGAGTTAGTCATGAGGTGATGTATTATGGAACGAGTAAAGAGACTTGCCGGTAACGAGATTGAACTAGGTATAGAGATACCGACGACCGAATCTCGGGCAAGTAACATACCGATGGACAAAGGGAATTAAGTATGTTGTCATAACAGTTTGATCGATAAAGATCTTCATAGAATATGTAGGAGCCAATATGGGCATCCAGGTTCCGCTATTGGTTATTGACCAGAGAGGTGTCTCGGTCATGTCTAGATAGTTCTCGAACACGTAGGGTCCGCACGCTTAACGTTCGATGGCGATATAGTATTATATGAGTTATGTGATTTGGTGAACGAATGTTGTTCGGAGTTCCGGATGAGATCACGGACATAACGAGGAGTCTCGAAATGGTCGAGAGGTAAATATTGGTATATAGGACAATGGAATTCAGACACCGGAAGTATTTCGAGGGTACCGGGTACTTATCGGGCCACCGGAAAGGAGTTTCGGGCACCCCCGGCAAAGATATGGGCCTAATGGGCCAAAGGGGGAACAGACCAGCCCCTGGTGCGCCCCTTCTTTGGACAGCAGGCCCTAAGGGAAGGAAAGGGGGAGGGCTAGCCCCTCCTGCCTTTCCCTCTCATGGGAGAAAGGAAAGGGGGGCACCCTCCCCTGCATTTCCCCCACACCTATATAACACAGGGGGGCGCGGCCTGGGAGGGACTCCAAGTAGGATTCCTCCTACTTGGGCGCCTCCTTTGGCTGCTCCTCCCTCCCTCCCACCTATATATATGTGGAAAGGGGGTGCCTAGCACACAACAGATCAGTCGTTAGCCGTGTGCGGCGCCCCCCTCCACCGTTTACACCCCCGGTCATATTTTCATAGTGCTTAGGCGAAGCCCTGCGGAGATCACATCACCATCAGCGTCACCACGCCATCATGTTGTCAGAACTCATCTACTACCTCTCCGTCTTGCTGGATCAAGAAGGCGGAGGACGTCACCGAGCTGAACGTGTGCTGAGCGCGGAGGTGTCGTACGTTCCGTACTAGATCGGTTGGATCGCCAAGAAAGTTCGACTACATCAACCGCGTTGTGAAACACTTCTGCTTACGGTCTACGAGGGTATGTAGACACACTCTTCCCTCTCGTTGCTATGCATATCCTTGATAGATCTTTCGTGGGCGTAGGAAAATTTTTGTTTTCATGCAACGTTCCCCAACACTATTCTGGGCTATATGGAACACTAGAAATAATATGATTTAATGCAACAAAATTCACTAATTTTTTGCAGGTTATATATAGAGCTACAGCCTACATCCGTATGTGGTCGTTACTCACTCATGAGGACTACAGGGAGCTTTTGGTTATTGGGTGCAACCGCTAGGAGACGGTAGCACGAGCTATCTTCAGTCGATTTGGATGGCGAGCTAATAATAGGGTAGGTGTGTAGGCATCGTAGCCTGTTCTTTATCGGCGGATGTGGTGTTTTCTTGCCGGATGTGGCGCTTTACAGATTTTTTAATTACTGCTCAAATTTTGAGCTTCCTTGGAACTTAAGACTTTGTTACGCTTTTTAATAATGTGGCTGCATGCATCGACTGATGCAAAGGCCGGAGGTAATCCACCTTTTTTTAAAAACACCGTCGTTAGCATGTTTGGCATTCGCCACATCATCGCTCCCGCCGCTCCTCCCCACGGTGGCCCCGAGTGGGTTATGATTGATCATTGCGTGGTCCACTGGCTCTATGACATGGTCTCGCCGGAGCTTCTCATCCTCGTCATGCAGCTCGAGGATACCGCCGCCGTTCTCTAGTAGTCAATCGACGGCATCTTCCGCGACAATCAGCTCTCCCGTGCGGTGTACCTCGACGCCGAGTACTACGCCGCCGTCCAGGGCGATCAGACGATCATGCAGTACTGCACCTGCCTGAGGACGTTCGCTGATCAACTCAGCGACCTGACCAGCCCGTCGGTGACACACATCAGCTCTTCAACATGATCCGGGCCTCAGCCATCAGTACCACAGCGCGATCCTGCATCTTACCTCGCGTGTGCCCCTGCCCACGTTCCTGCAGGCTTAGTCCTTCCTTCTCCTCGAGGAGCACCGCGCGGAGCACGCAGCCCGGATCCAGTCCGCGCACGCCCTCATCGCTGGCCGCTCTATGGTGGCCCCGTATCCAACCGCACCCGCTTCAACGCCGCCCACTTCGGACTCCGGTGGCGGGAGGGCCGCGGTTGTGGTTGTCGGCATTCTAGGAATGGGGGTACCCAGACTTGCCTGTCTGCGGCCCACGGTGTGGCCCCATCGATGGCCTAGTACGGCCCAGCTTCAGCATCGACAACTCAAGACCCTCACGAGGCGGACGACACCAAGACCTCCAGAAGGAGCGGCCTCCTCAGGCTGGCTCCTGAGGAGCGGAGATTCCTATGCAAGCCTCACCTCACGAGTTTCGGATGATGTGAGCCATGACGACCAAGGTCAGGCGGGCGCCAGCGGGCGCAGTGCAGCAGTTTCCCCTTTGGTGCTAAAGAAGCAAGCGCAGGCGCGAACTCCCGAGGAATCAGCCAAAGGTTTCCATTCCCGTGCAACAAGACCAAGACCGCCAGGACGGAGGTCATCACCGAGCCCACCACGGAGTCACGACCAGAAGCTTTGCAGGCGAAGACTACTTTTGTCAGGATAGGATGTACTAGTTGTCTCCCTTCGAATTTGGCCATTGTGGGATCCCTTCCCGCCTTCATTTGGGAAGAGGACCAAGGCACTATAAATAGGACCAAGCCACCACCATAGAGGGGGACGGATGATTTAGATCTTCCTCTTCCCACCGGCTCAAGAACACACCTCCTAAGGTCAGTCTTCCACTGTACTAGTTCATCCTCAGCCCCTCGAGGCCAATCCACCACAAAGCAGGAGTAGGGCTTTACACCGCAAGGTGGCCCGAACCTAGGTAAACTGACGTGTCTTCTTCCCCTTGAGTTCGTCGAGCTAGGCTGTGGGATCGTCGGGTTGGCAGACTGGGGAGGTTAAGTTCTTCGCACGCACCCCAGAGTTCGAACCTCTCAAGGGTTTGCGGATCCCAAAATCTGACATTTGGCGCGCCAGGTAGGGGTGCGTCGGAGCCTCTCTTTCGCCGGTCGACTCGCCACCGCTCCATCGCCCCCATGGCTGACGCTCGTCGAGCTCGTGCTGAGCATCGGGCCGCCCTCACCGTCCGCGTCGCTCAGACCGCGCCGGCGGGTGGTGGCTGCCCTCGCCGTCCCCCATCGCATGCGGCGAACGCCACCACCGGCCCCGCGGGCCATGAGCAGCAAGCTTCGTCGCTGCATTCTTCTGTGCGGCGAGACGGGCGCATCGCCACTCCGTCGCTGACTCCAGCTGCTTCGTCCTCCCATGCCTGTCGCGGTCCGGCGAATGCGCTGGCTATGCTGCTCATGGCGTGCAAGCTTCTGTGCTATCGCCTGGTCGACGACCACTACGAGGACTGGCTGGACCGCATCGCCGAGCTCGCCAATGCCACAGGAGAATCTATTGCACCATCTCACTCGCTGCCTCAACCACCGCCTGCTACGGGCGACGTAGCCCACGGAGCACCTCCTCCACCTCCTAGGCAGGACGCCTTCATCGAGCCAAGGCGGGAGGCTCCTCGACGTGATCCGCAGCACAGGGCGCCCGCGCGCGATGAGGCAAGCTGCCAGGTGGTGCAACGGCCATGAGAGGCGCGTGCGCTCCGAGCACCGCCATGTCAAGACCGCGTGCTGCCCGCGGTGTTGGCGCGCGAGCGCCAAGACCAGGCTCTACCTCCACGGCGGGCCCCCATGACAACAGCAGGGTGCCGCGCGTTCACTCCAGAGCTGTCCAGCATCGTCTGGCCGGGGAAGTTCAAGCCCGACCTACCACCACGTTACGACGGCACCCCCGACCATGCCGAGTTCCTGCAACTCTACGAGTTGAGCATCGAGGCGGCCAACGGCGACGAGAAGGTCATGGCGAACTGGTTTCCCATGGCCCTCAAGGACGGTGCGCGCTCGTGGCTCCTGAACCTCCCCGTGGGATCGATCTCCTCCTGGGACGAGATGCGAGAGTGTTTCGTCGCCAACTTCCAGGGCACTCACGACCGTCCACCAGCCGCGGGTGACCTGCGACGCATCAAGCAGCAGCCGGGAGAGACCTTGTAGAGGTACATCCAGCGCTTCAACAGTGTTCGACTCAAGATCCCCAAGGTGTCGGATGAGGCCATCATCTCGGCATTCACCAATGGCATCCACAACATGAAGATGAAGGAGGAGCTCGCCATACACGAGGACCTGTGCACGGCTCTGGAGATGTTCAACATGGCCACCAAGTGTGCGAGAGCTGAGGAAGGTCGCATCTCCCTTCTGGAACTTCCGGAGGCTGACCCAGAGGACAAGAAGGCCAACACCAAAGACGTGAAGCGCAAGCGACCGGCCGTGCTCGCGGCCGAACCAGAGATGAAGCGCGGTTGCGATCACCCAGAGTCATCCAAGGGCAACCGCCCATTCTGTGTCTTCCACAACGTGCACAGTCACAACACCAATGACTGCCAGGAGCTCAGGGCCATCCGCGATGGGCGCCTCAGTCGTCGCCCCGAGCGCAATGACCGATGCTACAGTCATGGAGGTGGCCGAGGTGGAGGACGCTGGGACGGTCGTGAGCCCCGCCAGGAATGGCGCGACCAGCCTCGTGAGGACCGCTGGCAAGGCCAGCCTCGTGAGGGTCCCTGGAGGGACCAGCCTCATGAGGATCGCCCCCAGGGCAACGCTGGCCTTCCTCCGCTGCCGCCGCCACCAAGAAGAAATGAAGAACACCACCAGGACGAGGGGCTTGGGGCTTCCAAGAGCCTCGTGCCATCACTTGCATCCTGGGCGGCGCTCAGGCCCCTGCCTCCCATCATATCTTCAAGATTTTTGCTCGCGAGGTGAATGCGGCCCTCCCCAGGCTCGAGGCAACGCGTCCGCTCAGATGGTCCAAGTACGCCATCACCTTCGACTCCTCAGACCAACTCAAGTGTGCGGCCACAGCCGGTGCCCTCCCGATGCTCTGCTCGCCCATCATTAGCAACGTCCTCGTCACCAAGACACTCATCGATGGTGGCGCGGGGCTCAATGTTCTCTCTGTCGAGACGTTCGATAGGCTCCAGGTGTCGTACAGCCAACTGCAGCCCACCAAGCCCTTCTCAGGAGTGACCGACGGCTCCACCACCCCGATAGGGCAGATCTGCCTCCCTGTCACCTTCGGCAAGCGCGACAACTACCGCACAGAGCTCATCGACTTCGACGTCGCCCACATTCGCCTCCCGTACAACGCCATCCTCGGATACCCGGCCCTGGCCAAGTTCATGGTTGTGACCCACCATGGCTACAATGTCCTCAAGATGCCAGGGAGCCACGGAATCATCACAGTCGCTTCTGAGGAGAAGGACGCGGTGTGCTTGCTCCAGTGCGCCTACCAGGCTGCGGCGGTCGAGAACCCAGATGACGAGGGCGTTGTCTATCCTCCTGAGGTTGTCCCCAAGAAGAAGAAGCAGCTACTCCACCATGGACCTCAGGAGGATCAAGCAGCCGGTGGCCCTGCCTCAGGACCTGCGCCCACCAACTGGGCGCCTCCCTCTCTCGCATAGGAAGGCGCGCCCGGCGCCCCTCTCAGGCTGGGCTCGGGGGCTCTCCTCTGGAGGGCCTCTGACCTAGCCAACACCACGAGGGAGGCGCTCGGGCACCTTGTGGAGGCGTGCTTCAGCGCGCGCTTCCGCTAGGAGGGCACGAGGCGCCAGGTGCTCAGGAGTTCATCACCAAGACGATCAAGGAGCTTCAGGAGGCGCAAGCCATGCGTGGCGGGCGCCGTCGCACACCACCCACTGCAGCTGCTGCCCCTGACGAGGGCCGCGAGCTGTGCGTCTGCGTCAACATCCCAGGGCTCAACAGGGCCGCGTCTCAGGAGCTCTTCTGGCCGTCCCACGTCAGCCGGTGCGAGGGACCCCTCATAGCTACTTTCGCATGCCTTTTGGCTTGTCGAACACGGCTGCCACGTTCCAGCGCCACATGCGGGGCGTCCTGGCGGCTCATGAGGCCAGGCATCAGGAGATCCTACAGGAGATGGTGGTGAATCCTCGCGAGCCCCCCAAGCCTCCAGAGCCTCATGAGGTTCAGGACCTGGACGACTCGTGAGGAGTGGCTTCTGCAGTGCACGACTTCGGCTACCTCAACACTTCTTCAACAACGGTGCCAGGTGACATGTTTTCGTTTGTTCAGTTGGGGGCGCCCCACGGGCTGCATCATCCCCAAGTCGCGTGGGTCCGTCCCTGCGGCATGTATCGCTTTTGCATCCATCAGAACTAGCTCTGCCCTTTAATTATGAGTTACCTTATGATTATCACCTGTCTGTCTGGTGCTTCGACGCCATGAACATTGTGCGCCCTTGCAAGCCCACCCTCGACCGCCTCATGATTAAGGACTGGCACGGCGTCTGTGCTCGGGTCCGTCCCTGCAGCGTCGCTAAACCCAAGTGGCTGAGCTCTGGCTCGTGGGCCAGCTCCCGTGCACGCCACCTCCCATGGTCCTTGGTGCCTTGTTCTTGCATGAGCTAATCGGGGGCGGGTAAGTTAGGGCGCACGACCCGGTGCCTCACCACCACGGGTGCCGCGTGCCGGCTGTCTTTATTAAGGACTTTCGCATGAGAAGACTAGGCATGAAATCTGTGCTCTGGTTCGTCCCTGCTGTGTCGACAAACCCAACGGCTGAACTCTGTCTAGCGGGTCGGCCCCGTTCACGTCACCTCTTGGGTCGTTGGTGTTTGGCCTTCTCATGTGATAACCTCAGGAGAATCACTCGCCATAGGTTGCCTTGCAGGACTGTCACAAGTGTTCCAAATCAAATTCAGGCGCAACCCGCCTTGAGGTAGGGCCTCGTGAGTCCCGCGCTGGCTCACGGGTGCCCATACACACCTCCTCTAGCCCTGCCGTGCAAGCCACGTGTCAGGGCGGGGCTGTACATGCCCCGGGGTCTTTCCTCAGAGGGAGCCCCCACCCACGTACCAGTGGAAGCACCATGCTCCACGCTAGCAATCGACACGGTCGAGGAGCGGCTATGCCCGTGCAAGAGCGGAAGTGCCATGCTCCGCGCTGGTGATAAACAACTGGGGGTAGCCTCACGGTTGCACTAACCTCAGGCGAGCCACCAGGCTCGGTGTTCAGCCTCACCGCGCAGCTTTCCCCTCGGGAGAGTCGCGCGAGGGGGCTGGGCACGGGGGCAACGCTCAGGTCACGCCTGGCATACGCCACCTCGCCAGGTCCCTCGGACCTGGTCTTCACGCGCCCCTTCGAGCGAGAGCTCGGCGAGGAAAGGTATGGAGGTCTGTTCGCACGTCAAGGGGACTCCTGAGCATCGCCACTCAGGAGCCTAACTGGTCACGTAGCCCCTCACCCCTTGGTCTCGTCCTGGTGATCCGGACGACCCAATGGCGGCTGAGGTATGTGCGGGGCCGGGCCCTGCCGATGCAGAGCGCTAAGACCTGTTCCCGCATCTCCACCCCGAGGGATGTTCGTACGTCAAGGGGGGCTCCTGAGCATCACGACTCAGGAGCCTAACTGGTCACGTAGCCCCTCACCCCTTGGTCTCGTCCCAGTGATCCGGACGACCCAACGGCGTCTGAGGTATGCGTGGGGCCGGGCCCTGCCGACGCAGAACACTAAAGCAAACAGAAAGGAAATCGCAGAACCCTAGCAAATTATTACAAAACATATTGTCTCTTAAAAGTTCCAAGCATAAGTTCTTACGCCTCCACGAGGCATGATACATGTTGCAGGATAAGGATAGGGGGAGGCGCCACTCTCGAGCCTCTTCCTCAGCCTTGGACGCTGCCATCACCCGCTTGAGGAGCCCCACCATCAACGACGTCGCCGTCGCCCTTGCCATCGGCCATAGTCACAGGGTCGACGCGGGGAACTTCCGTAGCAGGGCCTCCACTTGATCCTTCACAGCTTCGGCAGCAGCGGTGCAAAGCTCAGGGTTCACGGGCTCAAGCAAGGTGCCAAGGTCAAAGCTGGAGTCCCGAAGATAGAGATGGCTGAAGACGCGCGTCGCGGCCGAGGTAGAAAGCGCGCGGGCCCCTCCCTCCACCATTCGGGCCTATGATACGTCTCCAACGTATCTACTTTTTCTCACGCTTTTCCTCTTGTTTTGGACTCTAATTTGCATGATTTGAATGAAACTAACCCCGGACTGACGCTGTTTTCAGCAGAACTACCATGGTGTTGTTTTTGTGCAGAAATAAAAGTTCTCGGAATGGAACGAAACTTTGTGAGGATTTTTATATCAATAATAAGAATTTCTAGAGGCCAAGACCCACCAAAGAGGGGGCCCTGGTTGGGCACAACCCACGAGGGCGCGCCCCCCTCTCCTGGCGCGCCCAGGTGGGTTGTACCCACCTGGTGGCTGAGGGAGTCCTGGATTAAGGGATCCTCGGACGTCCGGGCTATGTGACGTGGGCCAGACTAATGGGCCATGAAGATACAAGACAGAAGATTTCTACCCGTGTCCGGATAGGACTCTCCTTGGCGTGGAAGGCAAGCTTGGCATTCGGATAGGAAGATTCCTTCCTCTGTAAACCGACTCTGTATAACCCTAGGTCCCTCCGGTGTCTATATAAACCGGAGGGTTTAGTCCGTAGAGACAATCAGAATCATAATCATACAGGCTAGACTTCTAGGGTTTAGCCATTACGATCTCGCGGTAGATCAACTCTTGTAACCCCATATTCATCCAAGATAATCAAGCAGGAAGTAGGGTATTACCTCCATCGAGAGGGCCCGAACCTGGGTAAACATTGTGTCCCTGTCTCCTGTTACCGTCGATCATAAGACGCATAGTTCGGGACCCCCTACCCGACATCCGCCGGTTTTGACACCGACATTGGTGCTTTCATTGAGAGTTCCGCTGCGTCGTCGTCAGAAGGTTCGATGGCTCCATCTGTCATCTACAACAACACTGCCCTGAGGGAGATCTTTCTCCCCGGCCAGATCTTTGTGTTCGGCGGCTTCGCACTGCGGGCCAACTCGCTTGGCCATCTAGAACAGATCGACAGCTACGCCCCAAGTCGCCAGATTAGTTTTGGAAATCTGGATTATGTCGCTGATATCCGAGGAGACTTGATCTTCCAAGGGTTCGCGACCCCAACCTTCACTCTGGCCTTAGATCTGGAGCACAACACCAGGTCCGAAGACGGGATTCCCGAGCCCGCCGGACTCTTTGCGTCTATTGAGCCTAGTACGGGAGAGTCGGAGGAAGCTGTGACACCGGTCATCATCACGAAACCGGACTCTTCTCCGAACACTGGCTCCGAACCCTCGGATTCAGTAGCGTGTGAGCTCGGCCAAGGATTTTCCCTCCCTACATACTCCACAGACGCTCTTCTCCCTGGCCAAACCTCGCCTTTAAGCGAGGCTCTGGACCTAATGCGATCCCACGTTATTACAGAGGGGCAACGTCCGAATTACGCCCAGCCCGGACTAGGGGCTGAGAGCGGGGAATTTTACATCCCACCCACCACCCACTTCATAGCCACTGTCGAGGACATAATCGACATGCTCGATCGTAACTCCGAAGACATTTATGGCATGGACATTGATGCCGGAGATGAACAAAGCCAAAACCCACCGCATACCGGACGTTGGGCGGCTACCTCCACATACGACGTATACATGGTGGACACGCCAAAAGAGATGGCGATGAAGGCAGTAACGATCCAATCAAGGACAATAACACTGATAAACCACCAAAGTGGCGACATCAGCATCGCCATTCAAAATCACGCCGCAACAAAGAAAACAATACCGGCAATGGAGATGATAACACTCCAGAGTATGTCGAAGACCCAGACGCCCCCATTGAACCAACATCCGAACAGGATGATAGGAAGGAGAGGCAGGGTAACCCTGACGAGCCAGTCGGGAACGGAGACTCGGAGGACAGCAATTATATGCCACCCTCTGAAGACGAAATAATCCTCGGCGACGAAGACTTCATCGTGCCATAGGAACCCCTCAAGCAAGAATGCTTTAAACAACAGCTCATCGCAATCGCGAGGAGTCTGAAAAGGTAGTAGCAATGGCTTCAAGCCGAACAGGACACGCTCAAGGACATATGGACTAATGTCCTGGCAGCCGAGGAATACGGCCTCGCACGACCAACCAAAAGCTACCCGAAGTGCAAGTTGTAACCCCAATTCGATGTCGAGGCTCGGGAGCCCATAGCATCAGTGCATAACGCAGCTGACAAACCAGACCGGCCACCGCATGGCCGAGACAGAACGGCTACCCAAGCCGAACACCAGCCTACATTACCCCGCCATAAAAATAGGAAGACAGCGGCCAGGGGCTAGACCTACGACCTACGGCAGCACCTGGACACTAGGGCTGGCCTAGCCAGATCAATCTACGGGCCAAGGGGACGTGCCCCAACACGAGAGGACGGCTATCAGGCACGGCATGATCAACACAACCTCACTCGGGGCGAAAACCGCATAGAGACGTCCGCTGAACTCCGTCGCGACGCCGCCCGTTATAGAGGCGCCGCACACCCCCTATGCTTCACCGAGGAAGTAATGGAGCACAAATTCCCAGAAGGGTTTAAACCTATGAATATCGAATCCTACGACAGAACAACCGACCCCGCAGTATGGATTGAGGATTTCCTTCTCCATATCCACATGGCCCGTGGTGATGATCTCCATGCCATCAAATACCTCCCACTAAAATTAAAGGGACCAGCCCGGCACTGGCTAAACAGCCTCCCAGAGAACTCCATTGGCAATTGGGAAGACATGGAAGACGCCTTTTGCAACAACTTCCAAGGTACATATGTTCGGCCTCCGGACGCTGACGATCTGAGTCACATCATCCAGCAGCCCGGAGAGTCAGCCAGGAAACTCTGGACTAGGTTCTTAATTAAAAAGAACCAAATGGTCGACTATCCGGACGCCGAAGCCCTCGCGGCCTTTAAGCATAGCGTCCGAGATGAATGGCTAGCCCGTCACCTCGGCCAAGAAAAACCGAAGGCTATGGCAGCTCTTACTGTACTGATGACCCGCTTTTGCGCGGGAGAAGATAGCTGGCTAGCTCGACGAAGCAATAGAACCAGCAATCCTGGCACCTCCGAAGCCAGGGACGGCAATGGCAAGCCACGGTGCAATAAAAACAAGTGTGAAAACAATAATATAGGAAACCAGGACACGGCGGTCAACGCCGGATTCAGTGGCTCCAAATCTGGTCAACGGACGAAGCCATTCAAGGCAAATAAAGATGGTCCATCCAGTTTAGACATGATACTGGATCGGCCCTGTCAAATTCACGGCAGCCCTGACAAACCCGCCAACCATACCAACAGAAATTGTTGGGTTTTCAAACAGGCCGGCAAGCTCAATGCCGAACACAGAGGGAAGGGGCCGCCTAGTGACAGCGAAGACGAAGATACTCGCCAACCGAACACTGGGGGACAGAAGCAATTTCCCCCGAAGTAAATACAGTAAACATGATATCTGTGACACATATCCCTACAAGGGAGCGCAAGCGCACACTACGAGACGTTTGTGCCATAAAGCCGGTCGCCCCAAAATTTAACCCACGGGAGGCCCGCTCGATCACTTTTGATCGGAAGGACCACCCGATCGGTATCCGTCACAGAGGTTCGGTTGCTCTGGTCCTCGACCCAATCATTGATGGATTCCATCTCATGGGAGTTCTTATGGACGGCGGCAGTAGCCTTAATTTACTTTATCAGGACACTGTTCGCAAGATGGGCATTGATCCCTCAAGGATCAGGCCCACCACAACTGCCTTCAAGGGAGTAATACCCGGCGTAGAAGCTCACTGTACGGGATCAATCACATTGGAAGTCGTCTTCGGCTCGCCGGACAACTTTCGGAGCGAAGACTTGATCTTCGATATTGTCCCATTCTGCAATGGATACCACGCACTGCTTGGGCGGACCGTCTTTTCTCGTTTCAATGCGGTCCCACACTATGCCTGTCTAAAGCTTAAGATGCCCGGTCCACGCGGCGTCATCACGATCAACGGAAACATGGAACGCTACCTACGTACTGAGGAGCATACCATAGCCATCACAGCCGGAGTACAAAGTGGACTCATCAAACCGCACACCTCATCGGCCGTTAAGCCACCGGCCTGTACTACACAGGACTGGTCAATTTTAGAGCTGGATTAGCAGTTTTGCCTCCGTCGTTCACCGCATATGCCCGCGAAGTTTGCATCGCGCATACATAATTATGCACTTAAAATACCTTGGTCATCGGCGGAGGCACAATACAGACAGGCCTACAATACTGTTCGCCCTCCTACACTCTCCTTCTCTTTTTTCTAACTATTTCTTATCTTTTGCCATAGGTGAATCAAAGCCTGTTCATCCTACGGACCTGCATGGACTCTTTCTGAGCCCAGTTTCGTCCAAGTAACCAAAAATTGCTCCTTTTAAGGAATGCTCTTCGCTAAGGCAAAGGCTGCGCAGACGTGCAACATGAGGTCCAAAAGATTTTTTGTAGACCAAACACTCTATTTAAAGCCTGTATAAAGCCTTTTCCTCAGCCTTCGACCCCTGGCATGTAAAATGACCTGGGCAGGGGTGTTATAGTCTGTAAGATTGCGTTCGACATATCAATCAGATTCCAGTGAACATAATCCGTCTTCAGTACTTACTTTTCCTCATAGAACTTTATTCTGCTTCCTCGGTTGTTTCACACACACCTCAGCACTAATCGCCAGGGGCTCGATACGGCAACATATTGGTTGCCCAAAAAGTCCGAACAACTCTACAGCATACTTCGACGTCACGAGTTTGGCATTAGATGCATCAGCTCCGAATCATGTCTTTGCTCAATAGTTGGGTTGCCCGGCTCCTATGCTTACTACCTTACGTTCCGTCTTATCAGCTAGGGTAGTAAAGGGAGAACTACTGCGGTTGTGTTTCAGGTTCACCTGGTTAAACACCTCAGTAGAGAAAGCCGAAAACTGAGTTTCATGATGAGGCGAGAGCTGGTCAACCACTCGGCGACTTACTAAAATCTTTTGTGATTTCTTCCGTATAACACGAAGGACCGTTTTCCGGTCACCTGTGTAACGCAACCATATTCGGATAACCGCGTACATACCAGGGGCTACATCGAAGACCCGCTGTCAAAGTCCTATGGCTAAGTGAAAGTGTTAAAGCCCTATAGTACGATTGCCTAGTTCACCACACTAACACCTCCTTCACGGACCAAGACGTTGGGTCAAGTGTGGTTAGGTGCTATTCCGAACACCCCACGTATTATATGCGATAGGGCTGAAGCCGACGACTGGCAAACTTTCAGATTATAAAAAACAGCCGCACAAGAGGAAATAACTTTCAGCCACAGGCATAAATATAACACAGCCTCAATGTATCATAATATTGTTCTCACAATTCCGGTACATTTATTCGAACATAGTATCCTTCAAGCACTGACCCTCTATCAAGCGGGCGCCCTCTAGGACATCTTCCAAATAATGCTCCAGCATGCGATGGTCCTTGCCTCCGGGTGGGCCATTCGCTGCAACATCGGTGGCCTTCATCTTTGGCCAATACATCTTGACGCGGGCGAAGGCTATCTGTGCACCTTCTATGCACACCGACCGCTTAACGGCGTCGATACGCGGCACTGCATCGACAAGTCGCTGCACCAAGCCGAAATAGCTGGTCGGAATTGGTTCAGCCGGCCATAGCCAGACCACTATGTCCTTCATGGCAGCTCCGGTCATCTTGTGGAGCTCGGCCCACTGGGCCATCTGCTTGTTCAGCAACGACGGACGCCTTGGCACGTTGAATTGTGACCAGAAAAGCTTCTCCGCAATGCATCCTTCCTGCGCTTGGAAAAACTGCGCCGCATCAGAGACACTCTTCGGCAGGTCCAAGAACGCGTCTGGCAAACTCCACATTGATTAAGCTGAGCATACTTCGGGTCACCGAACTTAGTCTGTAAAAGAAAGGGCTTACCAACCGCTATCTCCCTGCTACCTCTTGAGCACGCGTCTTCCCTTGAAGAGGAAAGGGTGATGCAGCAAAGTAGCATAAGTATTTCCCTCAATTTTTGAGAACCAAGGTATCAATCCAGTAAGAGGTTACACGCAAGTCGCCTTGTACCTGCACAAACAAATAAGAACCTTGCAACCAACGCGGATAAAGGGGTTGTCGATCCCTTCACGACCACTTGCAAAAGTGAGATCTGATAGAGATGATAATATAAATATTTTTGGTATTTTTATGATATAGATTGGAAAGTAAAGATTGCAAAATAAACGGCGGCAGAAATACCAAATTGATAGGAAAATAATATGATGGAAGATAGACCCGGGGGCCATAGGTTTCACTAGTGGCTTCTCTCAGGATAGCATAATCTACGGTGGGTGAACAAATTACTGTCGAGCAATTGATAGAAAAGCGCGTAGTTATGAGAATATCTAGGCATGATCATGTATATAGGCATCACGTCCGCGACAAGTAGACCGAAACGATTCTGTATCTACTACTATTACTCCACACATCGACCGCTATCCAGCATGCATCTAGAGTATTAAGTTCATAAGAAGAGTAACGCATTAGGCAAGATGACATGATGTAGAGGGATAAACTCAAGCAATATGATATAAAACCCCATCTTTTTATCCTCGATGGCAACAATACAATACATGCCTTGCTGCCCCTGCTGTCACTGGGAAAGGACACCGAAGATTGAACCCAAAGCTAAGCACTTCTCCCATTGCAAGAAAGATCAATCTAGTAGGCCAAACCAAACTGATAATTTGAAGAGACTTGCAAAGATATTGAATCATACATATAAGAATTCAGAGAAGAACCAAATATTGTTCATAGATAATCTTGATCATCAACCCACAATTCATCGGATCTCGACAAACACACCGCAAAAAGAATTACATCGAATAGATCTCCAAGAGAATCGAGGAGAACTTTGTATTGAGATCCAAAGAGAGAGAAGAAGCCATCTAGCTAATAACTATGGACCCGAAGGTCTGTGGTAAACCACTCACACATCATCGGAGAGGCTATGGTGTTGATGTAGAAGCCCTCCGTGATCGATTCCCCCTCAGGCGGAGCGCCGGAAAAGGCCCGAAGATGGGATCTCACGGGTACAGAAGGTTGCGGCGGTGGAAACAGGGTTTCGTGGTGCTCTCGGATGTTTTCAGGGTATATGAGTATATATAGGCGAAAGAAGTAGGTCGGTGGAGCCACGAGGGTGGGGGCGCGCCTACCCCCGCTGGGCGCGCCTCCCTGCCTCGTGGCTTCCTCGTTGCTTCCTTGACGTCCACTCCAAGTCTCCTGGATTGCGTTTGTTCCAAAAATAACTCTCCCAATGGTTTCATTCCGTTTGGATTCCGTTTGATATTCCTTTCCCGCGAAACACTGAAATAGGCAAAAAAACAGCAATTTGCACTAGGCCTTTGGTTAGTAGGTTAGTCCCGAAAATAATATAAAAGTGCATAATAAAGCCCATTAAACATCCAAAATAGATAATATAATAGCATGGAACAATAAAAAATTATAGATACGTTGGAGACATATCAAGCATCCCTAAGCTTAATTCATGCTTGTCCTCGATAATATAATACCAAACATAATTTTCTAAGTAATTCTCTTAAGTGTGGCATGAATGTTCAGATCCGAAAGATTCAAGACAAAAGTTTAATATTGACATAAAAATAATAATACTTCAAGCATACTAATTAAGCAATTATGTCTTCTCAAAATAAGATGGCCAAAGAAAGCTTATCCCTACAAAATCATATAGTTTTGCTATGCTTCATTTTCGTCACACAAAAATGCTCTCATCATGCACAACCCCGATGACAAGCCAAGCAATTGTTTCATACTTTAGTAATCTCAAACTTTTTTCAACTTTCACACAATACATGAGCGTGAGCCATGGACATAGCACTATGGGTGGAATAGAGTATAATGATGGGGGTTGTGTGGAGAAGACAAAAAATGAGAAAGTCTCACATTGACACGGCTAATCAACGAGCTAGGGAGATGCCCATCAATTGATGTCAATGCAAGGAGTAGGAATTGCCATGCAACGGATGCATTAGAGCTATAAATGTATGAAAGCTCAACAAAAGAAACTAAGTGGGTGTGCATCCAACTTGCTTGCTCACGAAGACCTAGGGCATTTGAGGAAGCCCATTGTTGGAATATACAAGCCAAGTTCTATAATGAAAAGTTCCCACCAGTATATGAAAGTGACAAAACAAGAGACACTCTATCATAAAGATCATGGTGCTACTTTGAAGCACAAGTGTGGAAAAAGGATAGTAGCATTGTCCCTTTTATTTCTTTCTTCTTTTTTTGGGCCTTTTTTTTGCCTTACTCTTTTTTTCTCCTTTTCTTTATCTCGGACAATGCTCTATTAATGATGATCATCACACTTCTATTTATTTACAACTCAATGATTACAACTCGATACTAGAACAAAATATGACTCTATATGAGTGCCTCCGGCGGTGTACCGGGATGAGCAATGAATCAAGAGTGACATGTATGATAGATCATGCATGGTGGCTTTGGCACAAATACGATGTCAAACATGATCATGCAAAGCAATATGACAATGATGAAGCGTGTCATAATAAATGAAACGGTGGAAAGTTGCATGGCAATATATCTCGGAATGGCTATGGAAATGCCATAATAGGTAGGTATGGTAGCTATTTTGAGGAAGATATAAGGAGGTTTATGTGTGATAGAGCATATCATATCACGGGGTTTGGATGCACAGGCAAAGTTTGCACCAACTCTCAAGGTGAGAAAGGGCAATGCACGGTACCGAAGAGGCTAGCAATGATGGAAAGGTGAGAGTGCGTATAATCCATGGACTCAACATTAGTCATAAAGAACTCACATACTTATTGCAAAAATCTACACGTCATCAAAAACCAAGCATTACGCGCATGCTCCTAGGGGGGTAGATTGGTAGGAAAAGACCATCGCTCGTCGCCGACCGCCACTCATAAGGATGACAATCAAAGAACACCTCATGTTTCAAATTTGTCACACAACGGTTACCATACGTGCATGCTACGGGACTTGCAAACTTCAACACAAGTATTTCTCAAATTCACAACTACTCAACTAGCACGACTCTAATATTACCATCTTCATATCTCAAAACAATCATCAAGTATCAAACTTCTCATAGTATTCAATGCACTTTTTATGAAAGTTTTTTTATACCCATCTTTGGATGCCTATCATATTAGGACTAATTTTATAGTCAAAGCAAATTACCATGTTGTTCTAAAGGACTCTCAAAATAATATAAGTGAAGCATGAGAGATCAATAATTTCTATAAAATAAAACCACCACCGTGCTCTAAAAGATATAAGCGAAGCACTAGAGCGAAATTATCTAGCTCAAAAGATATAAGTGAAGCACATAGAGTATTCTAATAAATTCCGATTCATGTGTGTCTATACCAAAAGGTGTGTACAGAAAGGATGATTGTGGTAAACTAAAAATCAAAGACTCAAATCATGCAAGATGCTCCAAGCAAAACACATATCATGTGGTGAATAAAAATATAGCCTCACGTAAAGTTACCGATGGACGAAGACGAAAGAGGGGATGCCTTCCGGGGCACCCCCAAGCTTAGGCTTTTGGCTGTCCTTGAATTTTACCTTGGGGTGCCTTGGGAATCCCCAAGCTTAGGCTCTTGCCACTCCTTGTTCCAAAATCCATCAAATCTTTACCCAAAACTTGAAAACTTCACAACACAAAACTCAACAGAAAATCTCATGAGCTCCGTTAGTACAAGAAAACAAATCACCACTTTAAGGTACTGTAATGAACTCATTATTTATTTATATTGGTGTTAAACCTACTGTATTCCAACTTCTCTATGGTTCATACCCCTCGATACTAGCCATAGATTCATCAAAATAAGCAAACAACACACGAAAAACAAAATCTGTCAAAAACAGAACAGTCTGTAGTAATCTGTATCAAATGTATACTTATGTAACTCCAAAAATTCTGAAATAAATTCTTGGACGTGAGGAATTTTTCTATTAATCATATTCAAAAAGAATCAACCTAAAAGCACTCTCCAGTAAAAAATGGCAGCTAATCTCATGAGTGCTAAAGTTTCTGTTTTTTTACAGCAAGATCATAAAGACTTCACCCAAGTCTTCCCAAAGGTTCTACTTGGCACAAACACAAATTTAAAACATAAAAACACATCTAAAAAGAATCTAGATGAATTATTTATTACTAAACAGAAACAAAAATCAATAAAGAAAAATAAAATTGGGTTGCCTCCCAACAAGCGCTATCGTTTAACGCCCCTAGCTAGGCATGGATAATTTTAAATATGCTCACATCAAAGACAAGAATTAAAGCACAAAGAGAGCATCATAGAACACGTGATAAACACATCTAAGTCTAACATACTTCCCATGCATAGGAATTTTATAAGCAAACAAATTATCATAGCAAGCAAAAATTAGCATATGCAAGGAAGAAGAACGAGACGATATCAATCTCAACATGACGAGAGGTAATTTAGTAAGATAAAAATTTCTACAACCATATTTTCCTCTCTCATAATAATTACATGTAGGATCATAGGCAAATTCAACAAAATAGCTATCACATAACATATTCTCTAGATGATCCACATGCATGCGAAGTTGACACTCTTCCAAAATAGTGGGATTATCATTAAAAGTCATGACCTCTCCAAACCCACTTTTATAAAAAATACCATAAGATTGAACATTCTCCAAGTATGTGGGATCTAAAGTTGACACTCTTCCAAACCCACTTTCAATATTATTGCAAACACTATTATGAATCTCATATTCATCACGGGGCTTAAATAAATTTTCAAGATCAGAAGAAGAATCACCCCAATCATGATCATTGCAACAAGTAGTAGACATAGCAAAACTAGCATCCCCAAGCTTAGGGTTTTGCATATTATTAGCACAATTGCCATCAAGAGAATTTATAGTAAAATCATTTTAATCATGCTTTTTATTCAAGGGGCTATCGTGAATCTCTTCATAAATTTCTTCATCACAATTTTCAGATTCATGAATTTCAAGCAAAACCTCATAAAGATAATCTAGTGCACTCAAATCACTAGAAATTGGTTCATCATAATTGGATCTCTTAAAAATATTAGCAAGGGGATGAGGATCCATAAACTTTTAGCAAGCGAAGATACAAGCAAAAAGAAGGCACATGGTAACATAAGATCGAACCGAAGGAGGACGAAGAAAATAAAAAGGTGAAGTGGGGGAGAGGAAAACAAGAGGCAAATGGCAAATAATGTAATGCGAGGGATAAGAGTTTGTGATGGGTACTTGGTATGTCTTGACTTGTGCATAGATCTCCCCGGCAATGGCGCCAGAAATGGCTAGTTGCTGGGAGATCAAATCTTGACTTGACTTGGCGTAAGCCTCCCCGGCAACGGCGCCAGAAATTCTTCTTGCTACCTCTTGAGCATGCGTTGATTTTCCCTTGAAGAGGAAAGGGTGATGCAGCACAGTAGCGTAAGTATTTCCCTCAGTTTTTGAGAACCAAGGTATCAATCCAGTAGGAGGTTACACGCAAGTCGCCTTGTACCTGCATAAACAAATAAGAACCTTGCAACCAACGCGATAAAGGGGTTGTCAATCCCTTCACGGCCACTTGCAAAAGTGAGATCTGATAGAGATGATAATATAAATATTTTTGGTATTTTTATGATATAGATTGGAAAGTAAAGATTGCAAAATAAACGGCGGCAGAAATACCAAATTGATAGGAAAATAATATGATGGAAGATAGACCCGGGGGCCATAGGTTTCACTAGTGGCTTCTCTCAAGATAGCATAATCTACGGTGGGTGAACAAATTACTGTCGAGCAATTGATAGAAAAGCGCATAGTTATGAGAATATCTAGGCATGATCATGTATATAGGCATCACGTCCGCGACAAGTAGACTGAAACAATTCTGCATCTACTACTATTACTCCACACATCGACCGCTATCCAGCATGCATCTAGAGTATTGAGTTCATAAGAAGAGTAACGCATTAGGCAAGATGATATGATGTAGAGGGATAAACTCAAGCAATATGATATAAAACCCCATCTCTTTATCCTCGGTGGCAACAATACAATACGTGCCTTGCTGCCCCTGCTGTCACTGGGAAAGGACACAACAAGATTGAACCCAAAGCTAAGCACTTCTCCCATTGCAAGAAAGATCAATCTAGTAGGCTAAACCAAACTGATAATTCGAAGAGACTTGCAAAGATATCAAATCATACATATAAGAATTCAGAGAAGAACCAAATATTGTTCATAGATAATCTTGATCATAAACCCACAATTCATCGGATCTCGACAAACACACCGCAAAAAGAATTACATTGAATAGATCTCCAAGAGAATCGAGGAGAACTTTGTATTGAGATCGAAAGAGAGAGAAGAAGCCATCTAGCTAATAACTATGGACCCAAAGGTCTGTGGTAAACTACTCACACATCATCGGAGAGGCTATGGTGTTGATGTAGAAGCCCTCCGTGATCGATTCCCCCTCTGGCGGAGCGCCGGAAAAGGCCCGAAGATGGGATCTCATGGGTACAGAAGGTTGCGGCGGTGGAAATAGGGTTTCGTGGTGCTCTCGGATGTTTTCAGGGTATATGAGTATATATAGGCAAAAGAAGTAGGTCGGTGGAGCCACGAGGGTGGGGGCGCGCCTACCCCCCTGGGCGCACCTCCCTGCCTCGTGCCTTCCTCGTTGCTTCCTTGACGTCCACTCCAAGTCTCCTGGATTGCGTTTGTTCCAAAAATAACTCTCCCAAAGGTTTCATTCCGTTTGGATTCCGTTTGATATTCCTTTTCTGCGAAACACTACAATAGGGAAAAAACAACAATTTGCACTAGGCCTTTGGTTAGTAGGTTAGTCCCAAAATAATATAAAAGTGCATAATAAAGCCCATTAAACATCCAAAACAGATAATATAATAGCATGGAACAATAAAAAAATTACAGATACGTTGGAGACGTATCACTCCCCAGCTTGCCGGATCTCCTCCCGAGCCGCTCTAGACTCGGACCGTGCCTCTCTCGGCTTTTGTAAGGCCTTGTCGAGTTCGGCTACCTTGGCTTTGTTATCCTCCTCGGGTGATTGGCATTTTCCAGTGGCATCCTTCAGCTCTCGCTCTATGGTAGTATTCTCTCCTCGCACTGGCACCGAATGGCCTGTTCGGCCTTTAGATCAGCAGTCGCCTTCTCGGCAGCCGCATTACTCATTCTGGCTTGCTCCTTAGCACAAGCAAGCTCGGCCCGAAGGATCTCAACCGCGGTTGCACCATCTACAATTATGCATGTCACAGTGTATAACTTTCAGCTTCATGCTCATATCATTATACACACATAAGCGGGTTGTCCCAAAACATACCTTGTGCCTCGTTGAGCCGCCTGTTAATAAGAGTAATGTCCTCTCCGGCTATCTCAAGTTTATGCTTCAGATCTGCAACTTCCGCAGCTTGGACGGTCGCCATTGACGTAACAGCCTGTTTTCAAATTAATTATGTCACCTCCTGAGCATATCTTTTTGATCCTCTGATCGCCTCCCTGTGGAAGCCGACCAGAGTCTCAGGGGCTACTACCTATACACAGGTGCATTCTGCATTTAAAGAGTGGTTAAAATATTACATTGCATGCCTCGAAGCCTCTTAGCAGGCCCGTGAAGGCTTCGTTCAATCCGCTTTTGGCGGACAGAATCCTTCCAACTACCATACCCATTCAGGTACGATGTTCCTCTGAGATGGACGCACTTTGCAATGCGCCCGTCAGAGTATCTGGCACCTCTGGATCCCTGGAGGCTGCTGCGGGAGTACGAACTCCCTTCCAAGGGATATGCTTACTCAACCTTAGAGTCGTCTTCGGCTATAAACCGGATAGTTCAGGGCCCTCATTGTTGGTCCCCGTGGGGGCTGTGCCCCCTGGACCCTTGACGACCGAAGTATCACCTTCGGGCGTTGTCTTCATTGTCCCCCGCGCCGTTGGATGGTCATGGGAGATCCTCCGGGACGACACCTCGGGGTCGTCCGCCCTTAGGAGCAAGGAAGCTGGTGGAGGCGTCTCGCTTTCCATCATCTCTGGAGGCAAGTCCCCCGATGAGGAGGACTGTGAAGGAAGACAGCGAGCCGGACTGCAAACATATAGTTTGAATGTTATCCCTGCGACCCGAAAAAGAACGGGATATGTCTAGAGCAACCTTGTTCACTTACGATTCGGTGAAGGGCTTGTCCTTACGGAGTTACTTTGCGATGACATCGGCTTCCGAACCCGAACCATCTGACAGGGATATCTTCCCTCTCTTGGATGCCTCCGCCTCCAAGTCTGCGGAGGCAGTCCTCTCCTCCCAAGGGGAGAAGGGATATCGCCTTCTTGTTCCCCTTCGTCTTCAGAAGAGGGAGCTTGAGTCTCCCCGGACATAGCGTCCAATATACCTTTAGAGTGGAGGCCACCTTCGGCCTTTTTGCTTTTCTTCTTGTCTTCCTTCGCCGGTACTTGATACGGTGCCGGGGCCAGCATCCTCATCAGCATAGGATCAGCTGAGCTTTCGGGAAGTGGAGCTGAACACCTAATTCATTCCGCCTTCTTTATCTAGCCCTAGTCAAAGATAGGCTTCTCAGTACATCGCTATGGGATAATCAACCAAGTTGCATTCTGAAATCGGGTGCTTACCGGGGTATCCGGATGGTTGCAGTCAAGGCCGATGTCCTCGGTTGTATCCGGCCACTGCTTTCGAGTCTTGAAGAATAGTTTCCACATCCCTCTGTGCGTTGTGCCAAAGAATTGTTGGAGGGTCCCCGGTCCTTCCTAATTGAACTCCCGCATGCGGAGAGGCCGTCGCTGGCACGGGAGGATCCGACGGACTAGCATTACCTGGATCACATTGATGAGGCCGATACCCTTTTTGAGGATGCTCTGGATGCGGCTTTGCAGCGTCTGCACTTCATCAGTTGATCCCTGGTCTAGCCCCTGGTTAATCCACGACGCGAGTCGCAATGGAGGGCCAGATCGGACAGCAGGTGTGGTCACCCATTTGGTACCGCGGGGTTCGGTGATATAGAACCACTCCCGCTGCCATAAGTTGGAGGTTTCCGTGAATCGGCCAGATAGTATTGGTGAGCTTGTTCACCATAGCACCGCTGCACTCTACCTGCTCCCCTTCGACTATCTTCGGCTTCACATTGAAGGTCTTGAGCCATAGGCCGAAGTGTGGAGGGATGCGGAGAAAAGCCTCGCACATGACGATAAACGCCGAGATGTGAAGAAAGGAGTCTGGAGCTAGATCGTGAAAATCTAGCCCATAATAGAACATGAGGCCACGAATGAAAGGGTGAAGAGCGAACCCTAGCCCACGAAGGAAGTGAGGGATGAATACGACCCTCTCGCCGGATTTTGGTGTAGGGATAACCTGCCCCCGAGCGGGGAGCCTGTGGGGGATTTCCGCGGTCAGGTACCTCGCCTCCTGGAGCTTCGCGATATCTTCCTCGGTGACTGAGGAGGCCGTCCACCTGCCTTGGGAGCTGGATCCGGACATAGCTGAAAGGTGAAGTGGCGATGAAAGAAATCGAGACCTAGGCGCTGGAGCTCGAGGTTGGAAAGGCCGGGGAGGAGGAAGGCGTGGGGGAAAAAGAAGGGTCTGTACTCCTTTATAAAGATGATGTATCGAACGCCTCCTCACGGGCCTTAAAGCTCGCCTCTTCCCCAGGGATCGTGCAAACAACACGGTTGGATTACCCACGCCCATAATGATAAGGATCCCGTGATAAGGGGGCACGATCTCTGTTTGTCAGGACGTGTCAATAAAGACCACGTCTCGTAACGTGGAGCGAAAGGCCGAACGACGATTCGAAATAATAACCAGGCCAGGGACGTAACGTCTCGCCGTAACAATTGTCAGCAGATGGGACTTGTTAAGTATTATACTCCTCGCGGCTGTGTGTGGAGCTTGTTTTGCGGATCCGGACACGTTTTCTGTGTTCGAGGACTATTTTGAAGTATTCGGAGGAGGAACCCGCCTTGCAATGCCGAAGACAATCTGCGCGCCGGACACATCGTCATTGAAGCCTGGTTCAGGGGCTACTGAGGGTGTCCTGGATTAAGGGGTCCTCGAACATCCGGGCTATGTGACGTGGGCTAGATTAATGGGCCATGAAGATACAAGACAGAAGATTTCTACCCGTGTCCGGATAGGACTCTCCTTGGCGTGGAAGGCAAGCTTGGTGTTCGGATAGGAAGATTCCTTCCTCTGTAAACCGACTCTGTATAACCCTAGGTCCCTCCAGTGTCTATATAAACCGGAGGGTTTAGTCCGTAGAGACAATCAGAATCATAATCATATAGGCTAGACTTCTAGGAGCCATTACGATCTCACGGTAGATCAACTCTTGTAACCCCATATTCATCCAAGATAATCAAGCAGGAAGTAGGGTATTACCTCCATCGAGAGGGCCCGAACCTGGGTAAACATTGTGTCCCTGTCTCCTGTTACCATCGATCCTAAGACGCACAGTTTGGGACCCCCTACCCGAGATCCGCCGGTTTTGGCACCGATAGTGGCCCCGCCGATGACCCCCCTGATACTATAAATTCACATTATTCCAGAAAAAATTAGGGAGAAAGAATTATCGCGATCCATGAGACGGAGCCGCCGCCAAGTCCTGTTCTTCCTCGGGAGGGCAGATCTGGAGTCCGTTTTGGGCTCCGGAGAGGGGGATCTTCATTCTTCGTCATCACCAACCAATCTCCATCACCAATTCCATGATGCTCCCCATCGGGAGTGAGTAATTCCTTCGTAGGCTCGCTGGTCGGTGAGGAGTTGGATGAGATTCATCATGTAATCGAGTTAGTTTTGTTAGGGCTTGATCCCTAGTATCCACTATGTTCTTAGATTGATGTTGCTATGACTTTGCTATGCTTAATGCTTGTCACTTTGGGCCCGGATGCCATGAACTCAGATCTGAACCATTTATGAATTCATCATTATATCCATGTTTTAGATCCGATCTTGCAAGTTATAGTCACCCACTACATGTTATGATCCGGCAACCCCGGAGTGACAACAACCGGGCCCACTCCCGGTGACGACCGTAGTTTGAGGAGTTCATGTATTCACTATGTGTTAATGCTTTGTTCCGGTTCTCTATTAAAAGGAGGCCTTAATATACCTTAGTTTCCAATATGGACCCCGCCGCCACGGGAGGGTAGGACAAAAGATGTCATCCAAGTTATTTTAATAAAGCACGTGTGACTATTTACGGAATACATGCCTACATTATATCGATGAACTGGAGGTAGTGCCATATCGCCCTAGGTTATAACTGTCACATGATGAATATCATCCAACAAGTCACCGATCCAATGCCTACGAATTTATCCTTATTGATCTTGCTGCGTTACTATTGCTATCATCACTGTTACACTTGCTACAAAATTACTGCTATCACTGTTACCGTTACTGTCGCTGTTGTCACTACTATCAAAACTATCAAACTACTTTGCTACTGATCACTTTGTTGCAGATAATTAATCTCCAGGTGTGGTTGAATTGACAACTTAGCTGCTAATACCTTCAAATATTCTTTGGCTCCCCTTGTGTCGAATCTATAAATTTGGGTTGAATACTCTACCCTCGAAACTGTTGCGATCCCCTATACTTGTGGGTTATCAGCCTACTCCGACGATGATGCTCTCGAGCGTCCCGACGAGCTTGGGGAGCAGCTCGGCGGGGCCTTGCTCCGAAGTCGCCATCGGCTTCTTGTACTCATCCCCATAGAGGTCCTGCAGTGCCTTGCGGGACCTCAGCTCGAGGGATATGAAGGCGTCACGCCCCACGGCGGCCGCCTCCTCAGCAGCGGCGACGAGCTTCTCCCTGGCCTCCAGTCGAGTTTCGTCCTCGGAGACGAGCTTGGTGTGGGACGCCTGGGCCGCCTCCACCTCTTCCTTCAACTTCTTGCTACCTCTATAGCACTGCGTTGGTTTTTCCCTTGAAGAGGAAAGGGTGATGCAACAAAGTAGCGTAAGTATTTCCCTCAGTTTTTGAGAACCAAGGTATCAATCCAGTAGGAGGCCACACGCAAGTCCCTCGTACCTACACACACACATAAGAACCTTGCAACCAACGCGATAAAGGGGTTGTCAATCCCTTCACGGCCACTTGCAAAAGTGAGATCTGATAGAGATGATAAGATAATATTTTTGGTATTTTTATGACAAAGACTAAAAGTAAAGAAAGCAAAATAAATGGCGACAGAAATAGATTGTTAACGGGAGATTAATATGATGGAAGATAGACCCGGGGGCCATAGGTTTCACTAGTGGCTTCTCTCAAGATAGCATAAGTATTACGGTGGGTGAACAAATTACTGTCGAGCAATTGATAGAAAAGTGCATGATTATGAGAATATCTAGGCATGATCATGTATATAGGCATCACGTCCGCGACAAGTAGACCGACTCCTGCCTGCATCTACTACTATTACTCCACACATCGACCGCTATCCAGCATGCATCTAGAGTATTAAGTTCATAAGAACAGAGTAACGCATTAGGTAAGATGACATGATGTAGAGGGATAAACTCAAGCAATATGATATAAACCCCATCTTTTTATCCTCGATGGCAACAATACAATACGTGTCGTTTCCCGAACTGTCACTGGGATCGAGCACCGCATGATTGAACCCAAAGGAAAGCACTTCTCCCATTGCAAGAAAGATCAATCTAGTAGGCCAAACCAAACTGATAATTCGAAGAGACTTGCAAAGATAACCAATCATACATAAAAGAATTCAGAGAAGATTCAAATATTGTTCATAGATAATCTTGATCATAAACCCACAATTCATCGGATCTCGACAAACACACCACAAAAAGAGTTACATCGAATAGATCTCCAAGAAGATCGAGGAGAACTTTGTATTGAGATCCAAAGAGAGAGAAGAAGCCATCTAGCTAATAACTATGGACCCGAAGGTCTGTGGTAAACTACTCACACATCGTCGGAGAGACTATGGTGTTGATGTAGAAGCCCTCCGTGATCGATGCCCCCTCCGGCAGAGCGCTGGAAAAGGCCCCAAGATGGGATCTCACGGGTACAGAAGGTTGCGGCGGTGGAATTAGGTTTTCGTGGTGCTCCTCGATGGTTTGGGGGTACGTAGGTATATATAGGAGGAAGAAGTAGGTCGGTGGAGCCACGAGGGTGGAGGGCGCGCCCAGGGGGGTAGGTGATAACCCACAAGTATAGGGGATCAATTGTAGCCTCTTTCGATAAGTAAGAGTGTCGAACCCAACGAGGAGCTAAAGGTAGAACAAATATTCCCTCAAGTTCTATCGACCACCGATACAACTCTACGCACGCTTGACGTTTGCTTTACCTAGAACAAGTATGAAACTAGAAGTACTTTGTAGGTGTTGTTGGGTAGGTTTGCAAGATAATAAAGAGCGCGTAAATAAAAAGTAGGGGCTGTTTAGATGAAGACACAACTAAATTAGTTTTAGTAAAGAGCTTTTTGTCACGAGAAAGTTATTTGTCCCTAGGCAATCGATAACTAGACCGGTAATCATTATTGCAATTTTATTTGAGGGAGAGGCATAAGCTAACATACTTTCTCTACTTGGATCATATGCACTTATGATTGGAACTCTAGCAAGCATCCGCAACTACTAAAGATCATTAAGGTAAAACCCAACCATAGCATTAAAGCATCAAGTCCTCTTTATCCCATACGCAACAACCCCCTTACTCGGGTTTGTGTTTCAGTCACTCACGCAACCCACTATAAGCGAATCATGAACGTATTGCAACACCCTACAGCGGGGATCCCTCATGCTTGAGCGACACGGAGAGCACCATAGGACAGCACCAATAATAAAACATGCAACTCAAACCAATCTTGATCATCAAATAACCCATAGGACAAAACGGATCTACTCAAACATCATAGGATAGCCATGCATCATTGGGAAATAATATATAGCATTGAGCACCATGTTTAAGTAGAGATTACGGCGGGTAAGAGAGAGGTTACACCGCTGCATAGAGGGGGGAAGAGTTGGTGATGATGGCGGTGAAGTTGTTGGTGAAGATTGCGGTGATGATGATGGCCCCCGGTGGCACTCCGGCGCCACCGGAAGCGAGGGAGAGAGAGCCCCCCTCCTTCTTCTTCTTCTTCTTCTTCCTTGACCTCCTCCCTAGATGGGAGAAGGGTTTCCCCTCTGGTCCTTGGTCTCCATGGCATGGGAGGGGCGAGAGCCCCTCCGAGATTGGATTTGTCTCTCTGTCTGTCTCTGTTTCTGCATTCTGGTGGCTGCCCTTTCACCGTTTCGTGTATATATGGAGATCCGTAACTCCGATTGGATTGAAACCTTGGCCGAGATTTTTTTTCCGAAAATTAGCTCTCTTGCGGCCAAAGTAGAGCAGCAACCGCATTACGGGGGGCCCACGAGGGGGGCAGGCGCGCCCCCCTGCCTCGTGCCCCCCTCGGGCACCGTCTCGCGTTGATTCTTCCTCCCATATTCTCCAAATATTCCAAAAATATTCTCCGTCCGTTTTTATCCCGTTTGGATTCCGTTTGATATGGGGTTTCTGCGAAACATAAAACATGCAACAAACAGGAACTGGCACTGGGCACTGGATCAATATGTTAGTCCCAAAAATAGTATAAAAAGTTGCCAAAAGTATATGAAAGTTGTATAATATTGGCATGGAACAATCAAAAATTATAGATACGACGGAGACGTATCAGCATCCCCAAGCTTAATTCCTACTCGTCCTCGAGTAGGCAAATGATAAAAAAGATAATTTTTGATGTGGAATGCTACCTAGCATAAAGTTGATCATGTATCTAATCATGGCATGAATATTAAGACACGAGTGATTCAAAGCAATAGTCTATCATTTGACATTAAGACAATAATACTTCAAGCATTCTAATAAAGCAACCATGTCTTTTTGAAATAACATGGCCAAACAAAGTTATCCCTACAAAATCATATAGTCTAGCTATGCTCCATCTTCACCACACAAAATATTCAAATCATGCACAACCCCGATGACAAGCCAAGCACTTGTTTCATACTTTCGATGTTCTCAAACCTTTTCAACTTTCACGCAATACATGAGCGTGAGCCATGGACATAGCACTATAGGTGGAATAGAATATGATGGTGGAGGTTGTATGGAGAAAACAAAAAGGGAGAAAGTCTCACATCGACGCGGCTAATCAATGGGCTATGGAGATGCCCATCAATTGATGTCAATGTGAGGAGTAGGGATTGCCATGCAACGGATGCACTAAGAGCTATAAGTGTATGAAAGCTCAAACTGGAAACTAAGTGGGTGTGCATCCAACTTGCTTGCTCATGAACACCTCGGGCATTTGAGGAAGCCAATCATCGGAATATACAAGCCAAGTCTATAATGAAAATTCCCACTAGTATATGAAAGTGATAACTCAAGGGACTCTCTATATGAAGGATCATGGTGCTACTCTGAAGCACAAGTGTGGTAAAAGGATAGTAACATTGCCCCTTCTATCTTTTTCTCTCATTTTTTTGGTGGGCTTCTTTGGCCTCTTTTTTTATTTGGGCTTCTTTGGCCTCTTTTATTTTTTTGTAAAGTCTGGAGTCTCATCCCGACTTGTGGGGGAATCATAGTCTCCATCATCCTTTCCTCACTGGGGCAATGCTCTAATAATGATGATCATCACACTTTTATTTACTTACAACTCAATATTACAACTCGATATCTGGAACAAAGTTATGACTCTATATGAATGCCTCCGGTGGTGTTCCGGGATGTGCAATGATCTAGCATAGCAAAGATATCAAAAAACGGACAAGCCATGAAAATATCATGCTAGCTATCTTACGATCATGCAAAGCAATATGACAATGAATGCTCGAGTCATGTATATGATGATGATGGAAGTTGCATGGCAATATATCTCAGAATGGCTATGGAAATGCCATGATAGGTAGGTATGGTGGCTGTTTTGAGGAAGGTATATGGTGGGTTTATGGTACCGGCGAAAGTTGCGCGGTACTAGAGAGGCTAGCAATGGTGGAAGGGTGAGAGTGTGTATAATCCATGGACTCAGCATTAGTCATAAAGAACTCACATACTTATTGAAAAAAATCTATTAGTTATCGTAACAAAGTACTACGCGCATGCTCCTAGGGGGATAGATTGGTAGGAAAATACCATCGCTCGTCCCCGACCGCCACTCATAAGGAAGACAATAAATAAATAATTCATGCTCCGACTTCATCACATAACGGTTCACCATACGTGCATGCTACGGGAATCACAAACTTCATCACAAGTATTTCTACAATACACAACTACCCACTAGCATTTCTCTAATATCACCATCTTTATATCGCAAAACTATTGCAAGGAATCAAACATATCATATTCAATGATCTACAAGTTTTATGTAGGATTTTATGACTAACCATGTGAATGACCAATTCCTGTCAACTCTCTAAATAGATATAAGTGAAGCAAGAGAGTTTGATTATTTCTACAAAATATATGCCCACGCTCTAACAAATATAATTGAAGAAAAATAGCATTCTACAAATGGCGGTTTTCTATGTAAAGAGAAACAGGCAATCCAAACTTCAAATGATATAAGTGAAGCACATGAAGCATTCTATAAAGCCATACTTCAAATGATATAAGTGAAGTGCAAAGAGCATTCTTATAAATCAACCAAGGACTATATCATACCAGCATGGTTCATAAAAGAAAAATGAAAACTAAATGCAAAAGACGCTCCAAGATTTGCACATATCGTATGAACGAAACGAATCCGAAAACATACCGATATTTGTTGAAGAAAGAGGGGATGCCTTCCGGGGCATCCCCAAGCTTAGACGCTTGAGTCTCCTTGAATATTTACTTGGGGTGCCTTGGGCATCCCCAAGCTTGAGCTCTTGCCTCTCTTCCTTCTTCTCACATCGAGACCTTCTCGATCATCGAACACTTCATCCACACAAAACTTCAACAGAAAACTCGGTAAGATCCGTTAGTATAATAAAGCAAATCACTACTCTAAGTACTGTTGCAAACCAATTCATATTTTGTTTTTTCATTGTTTCTACTGTAATATAGCTTTTTCATGGCTTAATCCACTGATATAAATTGATAGTTTCATCAAAACAAGCAAACTATGCATCAAAAACAGAATCTGTCTAAAACAGAACAGTCTGTAATAATCTGAACATTAACCATACTTCTGGTACTTGAAACATTCTGCCAAAATTACTAAAAATAAACAATTTGTATAGAAATACAGTGCAAAAAGAATCAGAACCATTTGACGTTCCAGTAAAAAAATTAAAAATTGCGCACTACAGCCAAAGTTTCTGTCCTGCACCGCACAAACCAACAAGCATTGTAAACAACCTAAAGGCAAACCTTGGCACATTATTTTTATAATACAATGGAATTGTACAAGGGGATAATTATTTTTATTGAAAAGTTTCTGTAATCAAGATTCAGAAAGTTTCCGTGAGCATGAACAAAGTTCAAGGCTAGCTCCCACTTTAACAATGCTCGTCTTTCTCACTTTCGCTTTTCTTTTTGAAAAAGTTTTTAGGTTCCCCTCTTTATTTTTTTTGTTTTTAAACTATATAAAAGCACTCAACAGAAATAAATGACTCTCTAAAACTTCCGGGTTCTCTCCCTGGCAGCGCTTTCTTTAAAGCCATTAAGCTAGGCATATAGTGCTCAAGTAATGGATCCACCCGGATCCCAAGGTATATCAAAGCCAATTTTAATTAGCAATGATTTGTGATTTAGTAGTGAGCACAAAGTAACATATATCATGTAATGACGAAGTCTAACTCTCTTCCTATGCATCGGCATGTCATAAAAGAACAATTCATGCACACAAAGTAAAGGCCAATGCATAGTATAAACAGTTTCTTGCAATTTTTTCGTGTTGGAAACATAAAGAGGCGGAGATATAGTTCCTCTCTCATAATAATTTCAAGTAGGAGCAGCAAGCACATGCATATTATATTCATCAAAATCATCATGTGTATTAGTAAAAGGCAACCCATCAATATAATCCTTAATAAGGGCAAACTTCTCTGATATAGTGTAGTCGGGAGAATTCAAAAAGATAATAGGACTATCATGCGTGGGTGCAATAGCAACAATTTCATGTTTAACATAAGGAACCATAGCAAGTTCATCTCCATAATCATAATTCATATTGGCATCTTGGCCACAAGCATAGCAAGCATCATCAAAATGGGATATTTCAAGAGAATCAACAAGATCATAACAGTCATCATAGCAATCATCCTTCGGTAAGCACGAAGGGGAATTAGACAATGTATGAGTTGAAGAGTTACTCTCATTAAAAGGTGGGCACGGGTAGCTAATCCGCTCTTCCTCCTTTTGTTCTTCGCTCTCCTCATCACCTTTTTCATCCAATGAGCTCATAGTTTCATCAATTTCTTCTTCCATAGTCTCCTGCAAAATATTAGTCTCTTCTTGAACAGCGGAGACTTTCTCAATAAATGCATCAATATCGGATTTGTATTCATAATTCTCATAGAAATATTTCAATATAGCAAAAAAATTAGTCCTATAAACATCATCATCAAAAGCTTCATACTTTTCAAACAAAGATTCAATTTCATAAGCACCCTTAAAAGCAACAAATTCCTCTATTTGTTCCACATCATAGTAATCATATATACCTCTAGCATAAGAATCCAAGGTTTCATTATCATTAAATTTGCATGAAAAGGGAAGGTGTGGAGCCTTCATCCTAGAGCAACAAGTATAATCACATCTGAAGCATACTTGCTAAGCATACCACTTCAACATATAAATTTGATCCCATAATAGTTTCCCTTTTTGAGTCAAGCGATAATCCCTAAAGTATTCACATTGATCCAACGTGTCTCCCATTACATAATTGAATGAGGTTTTCTCAGGATTATCAAAGTGGTACATAATATCTGTCACATAACGAGCATCGAGGGTTTTAGGAGGTTCCCCATCTCCATGAGTAGCAAGTACACCTAATTGTTTTGGTATTTCGTGTTCCATATCCATAACTAAATATAAAGAACAACTAAGAACAGCAAATAAATATTACTTAGTGATAAAGCAAACAAGCACACACGAGAATATTCACCCCACGCTATTGCTCCCCGGCAACGGCGCCAGAAAAAGGTCTTGATAACCCACAAGTATAGGGGATCAATTGTAGCCTCTTTCGATAAGTAAGAGTGTCGAACCCAACGAGCAGCTAAAGGTAGAACAAATATTCCCTCAAGTTCTATCGACCACCGATACAACTCTACGCACGCTTGACGTTCGCTTTACCTAGAACAAGTATGAAACTAGAAGTACTTTGTAGGTGTTGTTGGATAGGTTTGCAAGATAATAAAGAGCACGTAAATAAAAAGTAGGGGCTGTTTAGATGAAGACACAACTAAATTAGTTTTAGTAAAGAGCTTTTTGTCACGAGAAAGTTATTTGTCCCTAGGCAATCGATAACTAGACCGGTAATCATTATTGCAATTTTATTTGAGGGAGAGGCATAAGCTAACATACTTTCTCTACTTGGGTCATATGCACTTATGATTGGAACTCTAGCAAGCATCCGCAACTACTAAAGATCATTAAGGTAAAACCCAACCATAGCATTAAAGCATCAAGTCCTCTTTATCCCATACGCAACAACCCCCTTACTCGGGTTTGTGTTTCAGTCACTCACGCAACCCACTATAAGCGAATCATGAACGTATTGCAACACCCTACAGCGGGGATCCCTCACGCTTGCGCGACATGGAGAGCACCATAGGACAGCACCAATAATAAAACATGCAACTAAAACCAATCTTGATCATCAAATAACCCATAGGACAAAACGGATCTACTCAAACATCATAGGATAGCCATACATCATTGGGAAATAATATATAGCGTTGAGCACCATGTTTAAGTAGAGATTACGGCGGGTAAGAGAGAGGTTACACCGCTGCATAGAGGGGGGAAGAGTTTGTGATGATGGCGGTGAAGTTGTTGGTGAAGATTGCGGTGATGATGATGGCCCCCGGTGGCACTCCCCCTCCTTCTTCTTCCTTGACCTCCTCCCTAGATGGGAGAAGGGTTTCCCCTCTGTTCCTTGGTCTCCATGGCATGGGAGGGGCGAGAGCCCCTCCGAGATTGGATCTGTCTCTCTGCCTCTCTCTGTTTCTGCATTCTGGTGGCTGCCCTTTCACCGTTTCGTGTATATATGGAGATTCGTAACTCCGATTGGATTGAAACCTTGGCCGAGATTTTTTTCCTGAAAATTAGCTTTCTTGCGGCCAAAGTAGAGCAGCAACCGCCTTACGGGGGGGCACGAGGGGGGCATGTTGGGGAACATAGTAATTTCAAAAAAATTCCTACGCACACGCAAGATCATGGTGATGCATAGCAACGAGAGGGGAGAGTGTTGTCCATGTACCCTCGTAGACCGAAAGCGGAAGCGTTAGCACAACACGGTTGATGTAGTCGTACGTCTTCACGATCCGACCGATCAAGTACCGAACGCACGACACCTCCGAGTTCAGCACACGTTCAGCCCGATGACGTCCCTCGAACTCCGATCCAGCCGAGTGTTGAGGGAGAGTTTCGTCCGCACGACGGCGTGGTGAAGATGATGATGTTCTACCGACGCAGGGCTTCGCCTAAGCACCGCTAAAGTATTACCGAGGTGGACTATGGTGGAGGGGGGCACCGCACACGGCTAAAAGATCAATGATCAATTATTGTGTCTCTAGGGTGCCCCCTGCCCCCGTATATAAAGGAGCAAGGGGGGAGAGGCGGCCGGCCAGGAGGGGCGCGCCAGGAGTCCTACTCCCACCGGGAGTAGGACTCCCTCCCTTTTCCTTGTTGGATTAGGAGAGGAGAGGGAAGGAGAGAGGGGGAAAGGAAAGGGGGGCGCCGCCCCCTCCTTGTCCAATTCGGACTTGGGGGCGGGAGGGGCGCGCGGCTGCCCCTTGGCCGCCTCTCCTCTTCCACCAATTGGGCCCATGAGGCCCAATAGCCTCCGGGGGGGTTCCGGTAACCCCCCGATACTCCGGTATATATCCGATAACCCCCGGAACCATTCCGGTGTCCGAATATAGTCCTCCAATATATCAATCTTCATGTCTCGACCATTTCGAGACTCCTCGTCATGTCTGTGATCACATCCGTGACTCCGAACTACCTTCGGTACATCAAAACATATAAACTCATAATATAACTGTCATTGTAATTTTAAGCGTGCGGACCCTACGGGTTCGAGAACTATGTAGACATGACTGAGATACGCTCCGGTTAATAACCAATAGCAGAACCTGGATGCTCATATTGGCTCCCACATATTCTACGAAGATCTTTATCGGTCAGACCGCATAACAACATACGTTGTTCCCTTTGTCATCGGTATGTTACTTGCCCGAGATTCGATCATCGGTATCTTAATACCTAGTTCAATCTCGTTACCGGAAAGTCTCTTTACTCGTTCCGTAATACATCATCCTGCAACTAACTCATTAGTTACAATGCTTGCAAGGCTTATAGTGATGTGCATTACTGAGTGGGCCCAGAGATACCTCTCCGACAATCGGAGTGACAAATCCTAATATCGAAATACGCCAACCCAACAAGTACCTTCGGAGACACCTGTAGAGCACCTTTATAATCACCCAGTTACATTGTGACATTTGGTAGCACACAAAGTGTTCCTCCGGTAAACGGGAGTTGCATAATCTCATAGTCATAGGAACATGTATAAGTCATGAAGAAAGCAATAACAGAATACTGAACGATCAAGTGCTAAGCTAACGGAATGGGTCAAGTCAATCACATCATTCTCCTAATGATGTGATCCCGTTAATCAAATGACAACTCATGTCTATGGCTAGGAAACATAACCATCTTTGATCAACGAGCTAGTCAAGTAGAGGCATACTAGTGACACTCTGTTTGTCTATGTATTCACACAAGTATTATGTTTCCGGTTAATACAATTCTAGTATGAATAATAAACATTTATCATGAAATAAGGAAATAAATAATTACTTTATTATTGCCTCTAGGGCATATTTCCTTCAGTCTCCCACTTGCACTAGAGTCAATAATCTAGATCACATCGCCATGTGATTTAACATCAATAATTCACATCACCATGTGATTAACACCCATAGTTCACATCGTCATCTGACCAACACCCAAAGGGTTTACTAGAGTCAATAATCTAGTTCAAATCGCTATGTGATTAACACCCAAAGAGTACTAAGGTGTGATCATGTTTTTCTTGTGAGAGAAGTTCAGTCAACAGGTCTGCCATATTCAGACCCATATGTATTTTGCAAATTTCTATGTCTACAATGCTCTGCACGGAGCTACTTTAGCTAATTTCTCCCACTTTCAATATGTATCCAGATGAAGACTTAGAGTCATCTGGATCAGTGCCAAAACTTGTATCGACGTAACCCTTTTACGACGAACCTTTTGTCACCTCCATAATCGAGAAACATATCCTTATTCCACTAAGGATAATTTTGACCATTGTCCAGTGATCTACTCCTAGATCACTATTGTACTCCCTTGTCAAAATCAGGGTAGGGTATACAATAGATCTGGTACATAGCATGGCATACTTTATAGAACCTATGGCTGAGGCATAGGGAATGACTTTCATTCTCTATCTTCTGCCGTGGTCGGGCTTTGAGTCTTACTCAATTTCACACCTTGTAACACAGGCAAGAACTCTTTCTTTGACTGTTCCATTTTGAACTACTTCAAAATCTTGTCAATGTATGTACTCATTGAAAAAACTTATCAAGCGTTTTGATCTATCTCTATAGATCTTGATGCTCAATATGTAAGCAGCTTCACCGAGGTCTTTCTTTGAAAAACTCCTTTCAAACACTCCTTTATGCTTTGCAGAATAATTCTACATTATTTCCGATCAATAATATGTCATTCACATATACTTATCAGAAATGTTGTAGTGCTCCCACTCACTTTCTTGTAAATACAGGCTTCACCGCAAGTCTGTATAAAACTATATGCTTTGATCAACTCATCAAAGCGTATATTCCAACTCCGAGATGCTTGCACCAGTCCATAGATGGATCGCTGGAGCTTGCACATTTTGTTAACACCTTTAGGATCGACAAAACCTTCTGGTTGCATCATATACAACTCTTCTTAATAAATCCATTAAGGAATGCAGTTTTTTTATCCATTTGCCAGATTTCATAAAATGCAGCAATTGCTAACATGATTCGGACAGACTTAAGCATAGATACGAGTGAGAAACTCTCATCATAGTCAACACCTTGAACTTGTCGAAAACCTTTTGCGAAAATTCTAGCTTTGTAGATAGTAACACTACTATCAGCGTCCGTCTTCCTCTTGAAGATCCATTTAATCTCAATGGCTCGCCGATCATTTGGGCAAGTCAATCAAAGTCCATACTTTGTTCTCATACATGGATCTCATCTCAGATTTCATGGCCTCAAACCATTTCGCGGAATCTGGGCTCATCATCGCTTCCTCATAGTTCGTAGGTTCGTCATGGTCAAGTAACATGACCTCTAGAATAGGATTATCGTACCACTCTGGTGCGGATCTCACTTTGGTTGACCTACGAGGTTCGGTAGTAACTTGATCTGAATTTACATGATCATCATCATTAGCTTCCTCACTAATTGGTGTAGGAGTCACAGGAACATATTTCTGTGATGAACTACTTTCCAATAAGGGAGCAGGTACAGTTACCTCATCAAGTTCTACTTTCCTCCCACTCACTTCTTTCGAGAGAATATACTTCTCTAGAAAGGATCCATTCTTAGCAACGAATATCTTGCCTTCGGATCTATGATAGAAGGTGTACCCAACAGTAACTTTTGGGTATCCTATGAAGACGCACTTTTCTGATTTGGGTTTGAGCTTATCAGGATGAAACTTTTTCACATAAGCAACGCAACCCCAAACTTTAAGAAACGACAGCTTAGGTTTCTTGCCAAATCATAGTTCATACGGTGTCGTCTCAACGGATTAGACGGTGCCCTATTTAATGTGAATGCAGTTGTCTCTAATGCATAACCCCAGAACGATAGTGGTAAATCGGTAAGAGACATCATAGATTGCACTATATCCAATAAAGTACGGTTATGACGTTCGGACACACCATTATGCTGTGGTGTTCCAGGTGGCACGAATTTGTGAAACTATTCCACATTGTTTTAATTGAAGACCAAACTCGTAACTCAAATATTTGTCTCCGTGATCAGAACGTGGAAACTTTATTTTCCTGTCTCGATGATTTTCCACTTCACTCTGAAATTCTTTGAACTTTTCAAATGTTTCAGACTTATGTTTCATCAAGTAGATATACCCATATCTGCTCAAATCATCTGTGAAGGTCAGAAAATAACGATACCCGCTGCGAGCCTCAACACTCATCGGATCGCATACATCAGTATGTATTATTTCCAATAAGCCAGTTGCTTGCTCCATTGTTCCGGAGAACGAAGTTTTAGTCATGTTGCTCATAAGGCATGGTTCGCAAGCATCAAGTGATTCCAAAATCCCATCAGCATGGAGTTTCTTCATGCGCTTTACACCAATATGACCTAAACGGCAGTGCCACAAATAAGTTGCACTATCATTATTAACTTTGCATCTTTTGGCTTCAATATTATGAATATGTGTATCACTACGATCGAGATCCAACAAACCATTTTCGTTGGTGTGTATGACCATAGAAGGTTTTTATTCATGTAAACAGAACAACAATTGTTCTCTGACTTAAATGAATAACCGTATTGCAATAAACATGATCAAATCATATTCATGCTCAACGCAAACACCAAATAACACTTATTTAGGTTCAATACTAATCCCGAAAGTATAGGGAGTCTGCGATGATGATCATATCAATCTTGGAACCACTTCCAACACACATCGTCACTTCACCCTTAACTAGTCTCTGTTTATTCTGCAACTCCCATTTCGAGTTACTAATCTGAGCAACTGAACTAGTATCAAAAACTGAGGGGTTGCTATAAACACTAGTAAAGTACACATCAATAACATGTATATCAAATATAACTTTGTTCACTTTGACATCCTTCTTATCCGCCAAATACTTGGGGCAGTTCCGCTTCAAGTGACCAGTTCCTTTGCAGTAGAAGCACTCAGTCTCAGGCTTAGGTCCAGACTTGGGCTTCTTCACTTGAGCAGCAACTCGCTTGCCATTCTTATTGAAGTTCCCCTTCTTCCCTTTGCCCTTTTCTTGAAACTAGTGGTCTTGTCAACCATCAACACTTGATGTTTTTCTTGATTTCTACCTTCGTCGATTTCAGCATCACGAAGAGCTTGGGAATCATTTCCGTTATCCCTTGCATATTATAGTTCATCACGAAGTTCTAGTAACTTGGTGATAGTGACTAGAGAACTCTGTCAATCACTATTTTATCTGGAAGATTAACTCCCACTTGATTCAAGTGATTATAGTACTCAGACATTCTGAGCACATGCTCACTAGCTGAGCAATTCTCCTCCATCTTGTAGGCAAAGTATTGTCAGAGGTCTCATACCTCTCGACATGGGCATGAGTATGAAATACCAATTTCAACTCTTAGAACATCTTATATGCTCTGTGGCGTTCAAAACATTTTTGAAGTCCCGGTTCTAAACTTTAAAGCATGGTGCACTAATCTATCAAGTAGTCATCGTACCGAGCTTTTGTCAAACGTTCATAACGTCTGCATCTGGTCCTGCAATAGGTCTGTCACCTAGCGGTGCATCAAGGACATAATACTTCTGTGCAGCAATGAGGTTAATCCTCATATCACGGACCAAGTCCGCATCATTGCTACTAACATCTTTCAACTTAGTTTTCTCTAGGAACATATCAAAATAAAACAGGGGAGCAAAACGCGAGCTATTGATCTACAACATAGATATGCTAATACTACCATGACTAAGTTCATGATAAATTTAAGTTCAATTAATCATATTACTTAAGAACTCCCACTTAGATAGACATCCCTCTAATCATCTAAGTGATCACGTGATCCATATCAACTAAACCATAACCGATCATCACGTCAAATGGAGTAGCTTTCAATGGCGAACATCACTATGTTGATCATATCTACTATATGATTCACACTCGACCTTTCGGTCTCAGTGTTCCGAGGCCATATCTGCATATGCTAGGCTCGTCAAGTTTAACGTGAGTATTCTGCGTGTGCAAAACTGGCTTGCACCCGTTGTAGATGGACGTAGAGCTTATCACACCCGATCATCACGTGGTGTCTGGGCACGACGAACTTTGGCAACGGTGCATACTCAGGGAGAACACTTTTATCTTGAAATTTAGTGAGAGATCATCTTATAATGCTACCGTCAATCAAAGCAAGATAAGATGCATAAAAGATAAACATCACATCCAATCAATATAAGTGATATGATATGGCCATCATCATCTTGTGCTTGTGATCTCCATCTCCGAAGCACCGTCATGATCACCATCATCACCGGCGCAACAGCTTGATCTCCATCGTAGCATCGTTGTCGTCTCGCCAATCTTATGCTTCTACGACTATCGCTACCGCTTAGTGATAAAGTAAAGCATTACAGGGCGATTGCATTGCATACAATAAAGCGACAACCATATGGCTCCTGCCAGTTGCCGATAACTCGGTTACAAAACATGATCATCTCATACAATAAAATTTAGCATCATACTTTGACCATATCACATCACAACATGACCTGCAAAAACAAGTTAGACGTCCTCTACTTTGCTGTTGCAAGTTTTACGTGGCTGCTACGGGCTGAGCGAGAACCGTTCTTACCTATGCATCAAAACCACAACGATAGTTTGTCAAGTTGGTGCTGTTTTAACCTTCGCAAGGACCGGGCGTAGCCACACTCGGTTCAACTAAAGTCGGTAGAACCAGTCTCGCCTAAGCGTATGCGTAATGTCGGCCTGGGCCGCTTCATCCAACAATACCGCCGGACAAAAGTATGACATGCTGGTAAGCAATATGACTTATATCGCCCACAACTCACTTGTGCTCTACTCGTGTATATGACATCTACGCATAAAACCTGGCTCTGATACCACTGTTGGAGAACGTAGTAATTTAAAAAAAATCCTACGCACACGCAAGATCATGGTGATGCATAGCAACAAGAGGGGAGAGTGTTGTCCACGTATCCTCGTAGACCGAAAGCGGAAGCGTTAGCACAACGCGGTTGATGTAGTCATACCTCTTCATGATCCAACCGATCAAGTACCGAACGCACGGCACCTCCGAGTTCAGCACACGTTCAGCCCGATTACTTCCCTCGAACTCCGATCCAGTCGAGTGTTGAGGGAGAGTTTCGTCCGCACGACGGCGTGGTGACGATGATGATGTTCTACCGACGCAGGGCTTCGCCTAAGCACCACTACAGTATTACCGAGGTGGACTATGGTGGAGGGGGGCACCGCACACGGCTAAAAGATCAATGATCAATCATTGTGTCTCTAGGGTGCCCCCTGCCCCCGTATATAAAGGAGCAAGGGGGAGAGGCGGCCGGCCAGGAGGGGCGCGCCAGGAGTCCTACTCCCACCGGGAGTAGGACTCCCTCCCTTTTCCTTGTTGGATTAGGAGAGGAGAGGGAAGGAGAGAGGGGGAAAGGAAAGGGGGGCGCCGCCCCCTCCTTGTCCAATTCGGACTTGGGGGCGGGAGGGGCGCGCGGCTGCCCCTTGGCCGCCTCTCCTCTTCCACCAATTGGGCCCATGAGGCCCAATAGCCTCCGGGGGGGTTCCGGTAACCCCCCGATACTCCGGTATATATCCGATAACCCCCGGAACCATTCCGGTGTCCGAATATAGTCCTCCAATATATCAATCTTCATGTCTCGACCATTTCGAGACTCCTCGTCATGTCTGTGATCACATCCGTGACTCCGAACTACCTTCGGTACATCAAAACATATAAACTCATAATATAACTGTCATTGTAATTTTAAGCGTGCGGACCCTACGGGTTCGAGAACTATGTAGACATGACTGAGATACGCTCCGGTTAATAACCAATAGCAGAACCTGGATGCTCATATTGGCTCCCACATATTCTACGAAGATCTTTATCGGTCAGACCGCATAACAACATACGTTGTTCCCTTTGTCATCGGTATGTTACTTGCCCGAGATTCGATCATCGGTATCTTAATACCTAGTTCAATCTCGTTACCGGAAAGTATCTTTACTCGTTCCGTAATACATCATCCCGCAACTAACTCATTAGTTACAATGCTTGCAAGGCTTATAGTGATGTGCATTACTGAGTGGGCCCAGAGATACCTCTCCGACAATCGGAGTGACAAATCCTAATATCGAAATACGCCAACCCAACAAGTACCTTCGGAGACACCTGTAGAGCACCTTTATAATCACCCAGTTACATTGTGACATTTGGTAGTACACAAAGTGTTCCTCCGGTAAACGGGAG
The DNA here is from genome assembly GCF_002575655.3 of Aegilops tauschii subsp. strangulata. Taxonomy (NCBI): domain Eukaryota; kingdom Viridiplantae; phylum Streptophyta; class Magnoliopsida; order Poales; family Poaceae; genus Aegilops; species Aegilops tauschii. The sequence continues at coordinate 135,139,282 of NC_053040.3, forward strand.
TTGCATAATCTCATAGTCATAGGAACATGTATAAGTCATGAAGAAAGCAATAACAGAATACTGAACGATCAAGTGCTAAGCTAACGGAATGGGTCAAGTCAATCACATCATTCTCCTAATGATGTGATCCCGTTAATCAAATGACAACTCATGTCTATGGCTAGGAAACATAACCATCTTTGATCAACGAGCTAGTCAAGTAGAGGCATACTAGTGACACTCTGTTTGTCTATGTATTCACACAAGTATTATGTTTCCGGTTAATACAATTCTAGTATGAATAATAAAATTTTATCATGAAATAAGGAAATAAATAATAACTTTATTATTGCCTCTAGGGCATATTTCCTTCAGTCTCCCACTTGCACTAGAGTCAATAATCTAGATCACATCGCCATGTGATTTAACATCAATAATTCACATCACCATGTGATTAACACCCATAGTTCACATCGTCATGTGACCAACACCCAAAGGGTTTACTAGAGTCAATAATCTAGTTCAAATCGCTATGTGATTAACACCCAAAGAGTACTAAGGTGTGATCATGTTTTTCTTGTGAGAGAAGTTCAGTCAACAGGTCTGCCATATTCAGATCCATATGTATTTTGCAAATTTCTATGTCTACAATGCTCTGCACGGAGCTACTTTAGCTAATTTCTCCCACTTTCAATATGTATCCAGATGAAGACTTAGAGTCATCTGGATCAGTGCCAAAACTTGTATCGACGTAACCCTTTTACGACGAACCTTTTGTCACCTCCATAATCGAGAAACATATCCTTATTCCACTAAGGATAATTTTGACCATTGTCCAGTGATCTACTCCTAGATCACTATTGTACTCCCTTGCCAAAATCAGGGTAGGGTATACAATAGATCTGGTACATAGCATGGCATACTTTATAGAACCTATGGCTGAGGCATAGGGAATGACTTTCATTCTCTATCTTCTGCCGTGGTCGGGCTTTGAGTCTTACTCAATTTCACACCTTGTAACACAGGCAAGAACTCTTTCTTTGACTGTTCCATTTTGAACTACTTCAAAATCTTGTCAATGTATGTACTCATTGAAAAAACTTATCAAGCGTTTTGATCTATCTCTATAGATCTTGATGCTCAATATGTAAGCAGCTTCACCGAGGTCTTTCTTTGAAAAACTCCTTTCAAACACTCCTTTATGCTTTGCAGAATAATTCTACATTATTTCCGATCAATAATATGTCATTCACATATACTTATCAGAAATGTTGTAGTGCTCCCACTCACTTTCTTGTAAATACAGGCTTCACCGCAAGTCTGTATAAAACTATATGCTTTGATCAACTCATCAAAGCGTATATTCCAACTCCGAGATGCTTGCACCAGTCCATAGATGGATCGCTGGAGCTTGCACATTTTGTTAACACCTTTAGGATCAACAAAACCTTCTGGTTGCATCATATACAACTCTTCTTAATAAATCCATTAAGGAATGCAGTTTTTTTATCCATTTGCCAGATTTCATAAAATGCAGCAATTGCTAACATGATTCGGACAGACTTAAGCATAGATACGAGTGAGAAACTCTCATCATAGTCAACACCTTGAACTTGTCGAAAACCTTTTGCGAAAATTCTAGCTTTGTAGATAGTAACACTACTATCAGCGTCCGTCTTCCTCTTGAAGATCCATTTAATCTCAATGGCTCGCCGATCATTTGGGCAAGTCAATCAAAGTCCATACTTTGTTCTCATACATGGATCTCATCTCAGATTTCATGGCCTCAAACCATTTCGCGGAATCTGGGCTCATCATCGCTTCCTCATAGTTCGTAGGTTCGTCATGGTCAAGTAACATGACCTCTAGAATAGGATTATCGTACCACTCTGGTGCGGATCTCACTTTGGTTGACCTACGAGGTTCGGTAGTAACTTGATCTGAATTTACATGATCATCATCATTAGCTTCCTCACTAATTGGTGTAGGAGTCACAGGAACATATTTCTGTGATGAACTACTTTCCAATAAGACAAAAAGGAGAAAGTCTCACATTGATGTGGCTAATCAACGGGCTATGGAGATACCCATCAATTGATGTCAATGCAAGGAGTAGGGATTTCCATGCAACGGATGCACTAGAGCTATAAATATATGAAAGCTCAACAAAATAACCTAAGTGGGTCTGCATCCAACTTTCTTGCTCACGAAGACCTACGGCATTTGAGGAAGCCCATTGTTGGAATATACAAGCCAAGTTCTATAATGTAAAATTCCCACTAGTATATGAAAGTGACAAAATAGGAGACTCTCTATCATGAAGATCATGGTGCTATTTTGAAGCACAAGTGTGGTAAAAGGATAGTAACATTGTCCCTTCTCTCTTTTTCTCTCATTTTTTCTCTTTTTTTTATTTGGGCCTTCTTCTCTTTTTTTTCTTTTTGGCCTCTTTTCTTCCCTTTTTTTTCGTCCGGAGTCTTATCCCGACTTGTGGGGGAATCATAGTCTCCATCATCCTTTCCTCACTTGGGACAATGCTCTAATAATGATGATCATCACACTTTTATTTACTTACAACTCAAAGATTACAACTCAATACTTAGAACAAAATATGACTCTATGTGAATGCCTCCGGCGGTGTACCGGGATATGCAATGAATCAAGAGTGACATGTATGAAAGAATTATAAAGGTGGCTTTGCCACAAATACGATGTCAACTACATGATCATGCAAAGCAATATGACAATGATGATGCGTGTCATAATAAACGGAACGGTGGAAAGTTGCATGGCAATATATCTCGGAATGGCTATGGAAATGCCATAATAGGTAGGTATGGTGGCTGTTTTGAGGAAGATATAAGGAGGTTTATGTGTGATAGAGCGTATCATATCACGGGGTTTGGATGCACCGGCGAAGTTTGCACCAACTCTCAAGGTGAGAAAGGGCAATGCACGGTACCGAAGAGGCTAGCAATGATGGAAGGGTGAGAGTGCGTATAATCCATGGACTCAACATTAGTCAAAAAGAACTCACATACTTACTGCAAAAATCTACAAGTCATCAAAACCAAGCACTACGCGCATGCTCCTAGGGGGGTAGATTGGTAGGAAAAGACCATCGCTCGTCCCCGACCGCCACTCATAAGGAAAGCAATCAAAGAACACCTCATGCTTAAAATTTGTCACACAACGTTTACCATACGTGCATGCTACGGGACTTGCAAACTTCAAAACAAGTATTTCTCAATTTCACAATAGCTGAACTAGCACACCTCTAATATTACCACCTTTATATCTCAAAACAACTATCAAGTATCAAACTTCTCTTACTATTCAATGCACTTTGTAAACTACCATGATGTTCTAAAGGACTCTCAAAATAATATAAGTGAAGCATGAGAGATCAATAATTTCTATAAAATATAACCACCACCGTGCTCTAAAGATATAAGTGAAGCACTAGAGCAAAATTGTTTAGCTCAAAAGATATAAGTGAAGCACATAGAGTATTCTAATAAATTCCGATTAATGTGTGTCTCTCTCAAAAGGTGTGTACAGCAAGGATGATTGTGGAGAACTAACAAGCAAAGACTCAAATCATACAAGACGCTCCAAGCAAAACACATATCATGTGGTGAATAAAAATATAGCTCCAAGTAAAGTTACCGATGGACGAAGACAAAAGAGGGGATGCCTTCCGGGGCATCCCCAAGCTTAGGCTTTTTGGGTTGTCCTTAGATTTTACCTTGGGATGCCTTGGGCATCCCCAAGCTTAGGCTCTTGCCACTCCTTGTTCCATAATCCATCAAATCTTTACCCAAAACTTGAAAACTTCACAACACAAAACTTAACAGAAAATCTTGTGAGCTCCGTTAGCGAAAGAAAACAAAACACCACTTCAAGGTACTGTAATGAACTCATTCTTTATTTATATTGGTGTTAAACCTGCTGTATTTCAACTTTTCTATGGTTCATAAACTCCATTACTAGCCATAGATTTATCAAAATAAGCAAACAACACACGAAAAACAGAATCTGTCAAAAACAGAACAGTCTGTAGTAATCTGTAACTAACGCAAACTCCTGGAACTCCAAAAATTCTAAAATAAATTGCTGGACGTGAGGAATTTATCTATTAATCATCTTCAAAAAGAATCAACTAAATATCACTCTCCAGTAAAACGTTGAAGCTAATCTCGTGAGCGCTAAAGTTTCTGTTTTTTACAGCAAGATCGCAAAGACTTTCCCCAAGTCATCCCAAAGGTTCTACTTGGCACAAAAACTAATTAAAACACAAAACCACATCTAAAAAGAATCTAGATGGATTATTTATTCCTAAACAGAACCAAAAAGCAAAAAAACTAAAATAAAATTGGTTGCCTCCCAACAAGCGCTATCGTTTAACGCCCCTAGCTAGACATAAAGGCAAGGATAGATCTAGGTATTGCCATCTTTGGCGGGCAATCCATAAGTAGCTCTCATAATAGATTCATAAGGTAACTTGATTTTCTTTCTAGGAAATTGTTCCATGCCTTTTCTTAACGGAAATTGGAATCTAATATTTCCTTCCTTCATATCAATAATTGCACCAATCGTTCTAAGGAAAGGTCTACCAAGAATAATAAGACATGAAGGATTGCAATCTATATCAAGAACAATGAAATCTACGGGCACATAATTCCTATTTGCAACAATAAGAACATCATTAATTCTTCCCATAGGTTTCTTAATGGTGGAATCCGCAAGGTGCAAGTTTAAGGAACAATCATCAAATTCACGAAAACCTAGCAAATCACACAAAGTTTTTGGAATTGTGGAAACACTAGCACCCAAATCACACAAAGCATAGCATTCATGATCCTTAATTTTAATTTTAATAGTAGGTTCCTACTCATCATAAAGTTTTCTAGGGATAGAAACTTCCAATTCAAGCTTTTCTTCATAAGATTGCATTAAAGCATCAACGATATGTTTAGTAAAAGCCTTATTTTGACTATAAGCATGCGGAGAATTTAGCACGGATTGCAACAAGGAAATACAATCTATCAAAGAACAATTATCATAATTAAATTCCTTGAAATCCAAAATAGTGGGTTCATTGCTATCTAAAGTTTTGACCTCTTCCATCCCACTTTTACCAAATTTTGCATCAAGATCTAAAAACTCCGAATCATTGGGACACCTTTTAACTAAAGTTGACTCATCTCCAGTCCCATCATTCTCAAGATTCATATTGCAAAACAAAGTTTTAATAGGGGACACATCAATCACTTTTAGATCTTCATCCTTATTATCATGAAGACTAGAAGAACACGCTTTTACAAAGCAATCTTTCTTGGCACGCATCCTAGCGGTTCTTTCTTTGCACTCATCAATGGAAATTCTCATGGCTTTGAGAGACTCATTGATATCCTGCTTAGGTGGAATAGATCTAAGTTTCAAAGAATCAACACCAAGAGAAATTCTATCCATGTTCCTAGCCAATTCATCAATCTTAGGCAATTTTTCTTCAAGCAAAGCATTGAAATTCTTTTGAGAAATCATAAATTCTTTAACACTAGTCTCAAAATCAGAGGGCATCTTATTAAAATTCCCATAAGAGTTGTTGTAGGAATTACCATAATTATTAGAGGGATTACTAGGATACGGCCTAGGATTAAAGTTTCCTCTATAAGTATTGTTACCAAAATTGTTCCTACCAACAAAATTCACATCCATATATTCATTATTATTCTCAATCAAAGTAGACAAAGGCATATCATTGGGATCAGAAGAAACACTCTTATTAGCAAATAATTTCATAAGTTCATCCATCTTTCCACTCAAAACATTAATTTCTTCAATTGCATGCACCTTTTTACTAGTAGATCTTTCAGTATGCCATTGAGAATAATTAACCATAATATTATCTAGGAGTTTAGTAGCTTCTCCTAAAGTGATTTCCATAAAAGTGCCTCCCGCGGCCGAATATAAAAGATTTCTAGAAGCAAAGTTCAATCCGGCATAAAATTTTTGTATAATCATCCATAAATTCAAACCATGTGTAGGGAAATTACGTATCATTAATTTCATTCTCTCCCAAGCTTGTGCAACATGTTCATGATCAAGTTGCTTAAAGTTCATAATATCGTTTCTAAGAGAGATGATCTTAGCGGGAGGAAAATACTTAGAGATAAAAGCATCTTTGCACTTATTCCAAGAATCAATACTATTTTTAGGCAAAGACGAAAACCAAGTTTTAGCACGATCTCTAAGCGAAAAAGGAAATAGCTTCAATTTAACAATGTCATTGTCCACATCTTTCTTCTTTTGCATATCACACAAATCAACAAAGCTATTTAGATGGGTAGCGGCATCTTCACTAGGAAGGCCGGCAAATTGATCTTTCATGACAAGATTCAGCAAAGCAGCATTAATTTCACAAGATTCAGCATCGGTAAGAGGAGCAACCGGAGTACTAAGAAAATCATTATTGTTGGTATTGTCAAAGTCACACAGTTTAGTATTATCTTGAGGCATCGTGACAAGCAAGCAATCCAACACACAAGCAAACAAGAAGCAAGCGAAAAAGAGGCAAACTGAAAGAGAGGGCGAATAAAACGGCAAGGGTGAAGTGGGGGAGAGGAAAACGAGACGCAAATGGCAAATAATGTAATGGGTGGGATAAGAGTTTGTGATGGGTACTTGGTATGTCTTGACTTGTGCGTAGACTCCCCGGCAACGGCGCCAGAAATCCTTCTTGCTACCTCTTGAGCACTGCGTTGGTTTTTCCCTTGAAGAGGAAAGGGTGATGCAGCAAAGTAGCGTAAGTATTTTCCTCAGTTTTTGAGAACCAAGGTATCAATCCAGTAGGAGGCCACACGCAAGTCCCTCGTACCTACACAAACAAATAAGAACCTTGCAACCAACGCGATAAAGGGGTTGTCAATCCCTTCACGGCCACTTGCAAAAGTGAGATCTGATAGAGATGATAAGATACTATTTTTGGTATTTTTATGATAAAGACTAAAAGTAAAGAAAGCAAAATAAATGACGACAGAAATAGCTTGTTAACAGGAGATTAATATGATGGAAGATAGACCCGAGGGCCATAAGTTTCACTAGTGGCTTCTCTCAAGATAGCATAAGTATTACGGTGGGTGAACAAATTACTGTCGAGCAATTGATAGAAAAGTGCATAATTATGAGAATATCTAGGCATGATCATGTATATAGGCATCACGTCCACGACAAGTAGACCGACTCCTGCCTGCATCTACTACTATTACTCCACACATCGACCGCTATCCAGCATGCATCTAGAGTATTAAGTTCATAAGAACAGAGTAACGCATTAGGTAAGATGACATGATGTAGAGGGATAAACTCAAGCAATATGATATAAACCCCATCTTTTTATCCTCGATGGCAACAATACAATACGTGTCGTTTCCCCTACTATCACTGGGATCGAGCACCGCATGATTAAACCCAAAGCTAACCACTTCTCCCATTGCAAGAAAGATCAATCTAGTAGGCCAAACCAAACTGATAATTTGAAGAGACTTGCAAAGATAACCAATCATACATAAAAGAATTCAGAGAAGATTCAAATGATCGATGCCCCCTCCGGCAGGGGGCCCACGAGGCAGGGGGCGCGCCCAGGGGGTAGGGCGCGCCTCCCACCCTCGTGGCCAGGGTGTGGCCCCCCTCTGGTATTTTCTTTGTCCAGTATTTTTTTATTAATTCCAAAAATGGCTTCCGTGAAGTTTCAGGACTTTTGGAGTTGTGTAGAATAGGTCTCTAATATTTGCTCCTTTTCCAGCCCAGAATTCCAGCTGCTGGCTGATACGTCTCCAATGTATCTATATTTTTTTTATTGTTCCATGCTATATTATATTCTGTTTTGGATGTTTAAGGGCTTTATTATACACTTTTATATTTTTTTGGGGACTAACCTATTAACCGGAGGTCCAGCCCAAATTGCTGTTTTTTGCCTATTTCAGAGTTCCGCAGAAAAAGAATATCAAACGGAGTCCAAACGGAATGAAACCTTCGGGAACGTGATTTTTGGAACGAACGTGATCCAGAGGACTTGGACCCTACGTCAAGAAAGCAACCAGGAGGGCACGAGGTAGGGGGGCGCGCCTACCCCCCTTGGGCGCGCCCTCCACCCTCGTGGGGCCCACGTTGCTCCACCGACATACTTCTTCCTCCTATATATACCTATGTACCCCCAAACCAACAGAGGCATCCACGAAAACCTAATTCCACTGCCGCAACCTTCTGTACCCGTGAGATCCCATCTTGGGGCCTTTTCCGGCGTCCTGCCGGAGGGGGCATTGATCACGGAGGGCTTCTACATCAACACCATAGCCCCTCCGATGATGTGTGAGTAGTTTACCTCAGACCTTCGGGTCCATAGTTATTAGCTAGATGGCTTCTTCTCTCTCTTTGGATCTCAATACAAAGTTCTCCACGATTCTCGTGGAGATCTATTCGATGTAATCTTCTTTTGTGGTGTGTTTGTTGAGACCGATGAATTGTGGGTTTATGATCATTTGAATCTTCTTTGAATTCTTTTATGTATGATTGGTTATCTTTGCAAGTCTCTTCGAATTATGAGTTTGGTTTGGCCTACTAGATTGATCTTTCTTGCAATGGGAGAAGTGCTTAGCTTTGGGTTCAATCTTGCGGTGTCCTTTCCCAGTGACAGCAGGGGCAGCAAGGCACGTATTGTATTATTGCCATCGAGGATAACAAGATGGGGTTTATATCATATTGCATGAGTTTATCCCTCTACATAATGTCATCTTACTTAAAGCGTTACTCTGTTCTTATGAACTTAATACTCTAGATGCATGCTGGATAGCGGTTGATGTGTGGAGTAATAGTGGTTGATGCAGGCAGGAGTCGGTCTACTTGTCACGTACGTGATGCCTATATACATGATCATACCTAGATATTCTCATAACTATGCTCAATTCTATCAATTGCTCAACAGTAATTTGTTCACCCACCGTAATACTTATGCTCTTGAGAGAAGCCACTAGTGAAACCTATGGCCCCCGGGTCTATTTTCCTTCATATTAATCTTCCAACACTCAGCTATTTTTATTGCCTTTTATTTTAGGGATAATTAGATTTATGCCCCTAGTTGTGTCCCACTCGTCTGTTTGACCCCTAATTCCCAAAAGTCACCGGTTCTGTCCAAGTCACTTTGCTCCTCTTATGCTTTTGCCCTTTGACCGTTTGACCGTAGTTTGAAAACTTCATAACTAATTCATACTGAAACAGAAAAATGCAAATAAGATACCAAAATGTTCAGAAAAACATCACCTATATGTCAGTGTCATTTGCATTCATGAAAAAAGTGTTGGAAAGTGCACATCCGAGTTTTAGCTCTTTTGATACCACCATGAATAGTGAACTCTAAAAAAATTCAAGAAAATTCAAAAATATATGGTGGCGAAGAACAAGAAATGTTCTAAGTGCTTGCCAGGTTTCATTAGGGAACGACATTTGTGGAAGTCGTGGCAAAAAAATAATCTATTTTGGAGTGTTGATTGTTTTTTTAGCCGCGGCACCCATGAATGTTATTCCCTGATGAAACTTGGCAGGCACTTAAAACATTTGTCATTCTTTGCCACCAATTTTTTTTAAATTTTTTGAACTTTTTTAGATTTTACTATTCATGGTGGTAGCATAAGAGCTAAAACTCGGATGGGCACTTTCCAACACTTTTTTCATGAATGTAAATGACTCTGACATATAGGTGATGTTTTTCTGAACATTTTGGTATCTTATTTGCATTTTTCTGATTTAGTATGAATTAGTTATGAAGTTTTCAAACTGATGGTCAAACGGTCAAAGGGCAAAAGCATAATAGGGGCAAAGTGACTTGGACAGAACCAGTGACTTTTGGGAATTAGGGGTAAAACAGATGAGTGGGACACAACTAGGGGCATAAATCTAATTATCCCTTTATTTTACTTTGCATCTTTATTATAAAAATACCAAAAATATTATCTTATCATATCTATCAGATCTCACTTTCGTAAGTGACCGTGAAGGGATTGACAACCCCTTTATTGCGTTGGTTGCGAGGTTTTTATTTGTTTGTGTAGGTGCGAGGGACTTGGGCGTGGCCTCCTACTGGATTGATACCTTGGTTCTCAAAAACTGAGGGAAATACTTACGCTAGTTTGCTGCATCACCCTTTCCTCTTCAAGGGAAAACCAACGCAGTGCTCAAGAGGTAGCAAGAAGGATTTCTGACGCCGGTGCCGAGGAGTCTATGCAAAAGTCAACATACCAAGTACCCATCACAAACTCTTATCTCCCGCATTACATTATTTGCCATTTGCCTCTCGTTTTCCTCTCCCCCACTTCACCCTTGTCGTTTTATTCGCCCTCTCTTTTCCGTTCGCCTCTTTTTCGCTCGCTTCTTGTTTGCTCGTGTGTTGGATTGCTTGCTTGTCACGATGGCTCAAGATAATACTAAATTGTGTGACTTTACCAATACCAACAACAATGATTTTCTTAGCACTCCGATTGCTCCTCTTATCGATACTGAATCTTGTGAAATCAATACTGCTTTATTGAATCTTGTCATGAAAGATCAATTCGCCGGCCTTCCTAGTGAAGATGCCGCTACCCATCTAAATAGCTTCATCGATTTGTGTGATATGCAAAAGAAGAAAGATGTGGACAATGATATTGTTAAATTGAAGCTATTTCCTTTTTCGCTTAGAGATCGTGCTAAGGCTTGGTTTTCATCTTTGCCTAAAAATAGTATTGATTCTTGGAATAAGTGCAAAGATGCTTTTATCTCTAAGTATTTTCCTCCCGCTAAGATCATCTCTCTTAGAAACGATATTATGAATTTTAAGCAACTTGATCATGAACATGTTGCATAAGCTTGGGAGAGGATGAAATTAATGATACATAGTTGCCCTACACATGGTTTGAATTTGTGGATGATTATACAAAAAATTTATGCCGGATTGAATTTTGCTTCTAGAAATCTTTTAGATTCGGCCGCGGGAGGCGCTTTTATGGAAATCACTTTAGGAGAAGCTACTAAACTCCAAGATAATATTATGGTTAATTATTCTCAATGGCACACTGAAAGATCTACTAATAAAAAAGTGCATGCGATAGAAGAAATTAATGTTTTGAGTGGAAAGATGGATGAACTTATGAAATTATTTGCTACTAAGAGTGTTTCTTCTGATCCTAATGATATGCCTTTTTCTACTTTGATTGAGAATAATAATGAATCTATGGATGTGAATTTTGTTGGTAGGAATAATTTTGGTAACAACGCATATAGAGGAAACTTTAATCCTAGGCCATATCCTAGTAATTCCTCTAATAATTATGGTAATTCCTACAATAACTCTTATGGAAATTTTAATAAGATGCCCTCTAAATTTGAGACTAGTGTTAAAGAATTTATGAATTCACAAAAGAATTTCAATGCTTTGCTTGAAGAAAAGCTGCCTAAGATTGATGAATTGGCTAGGAACGTAGATAGAATTTCCCTTGATGTTGATTCTTTGAAACTTAGATCTATTCCACCTAAGCATGATATCAATGATTCTCTCAAATCCATGAGAATTTCCATTGATGAGTGCAAAGAAAGAACCGCTAGGATGCGTGCTAAGAAAGATTGCTTTGTGAAGGCGTGTTCTTCTAGTTTCTATGAAAATAAAGATGAAGATCTAAAAGTTATTGATGTGTCCCCTATTAAATCTTTGTTTTGCAATATGAATCTTGATAATGATGGTACTGAATATGAGTCACCTTTACCTAGAAGGTGTTCCAAAAATTCGGAGTTTTTAGATCTTGATGCTAAAATTGATAAAAGTAAGATTGAAGAAGTTAAAACTTTAGATATCAATGAACCCACTATTTTTGATTTCAAGGAATTTAATTATGATAACTGATCTTTGATAGATTGTGTTTCCTTGTTGCAATCCGTACTAAATTCTCCTCATGCTTATAGCCAAAATAAAGCTTTTACCAAACATATCGTTGATGCTTTGATGCAATCTTATGAAGAAAAACTTGAGTTGGAAGTTTCTATCCCTAGAAAACTTTATGATGAGTGGGAACCTACTATTAAAATTAAAATTAAAGATCATGAATGCTATGCTTTGTGTGATTTGGGTGCTAGTGTTTCCACGATTCCAAAAACTTTGTCTGATTTGTTAGGTTTCCGCGAATTTGATGATTGCTCTTTAAACTTGCACCTTGCGGATTCCACCATTAAGAAACCTATGGGAAGAATTAATGATGTTCTTATTGTTGTAAATAGGAACTATGTGCCCATAGATTTTATCGTTCTTGACATAGATTGCAATCCTTCATGTCGTATTATTCTTGGTAGACCTTTCCTTAGAACGACTGGTGCAATTATTGATATGAAGGAAGGGAATATTAGATTCCAATTTCCCTTAAAGAAAGGCATGGAACACTTTCGTAGAAAGAAAATTAAACTACCATATGAATCTATTATGAGAGCCACTTATGGATTGCCTACCAAAGATGGCAATACCTAGATATATCCTTGCTTTTATGCCTAGCTAGGGGCGTTAAACGATAGCGCTTGTTGGGAGGCAACCCAATTTTATTTTAGTTTTTTTGCTTTTTGCTTCTGTTTAGGAATAAATATTTGATCTAGACTCTGGTTAGATTTGTTTTTATATTTCAATTAGTGTTTGTGCCAAGTTTAACCTATAGGAACTTCTTGGATGTTAGTTATTTGATCTTGCTGAAAATTCCAGAAACTTTCTGTTCACAAAAACAATTGTTAAAAATCACCAGAACGTGATAAAATATTGATTCCAATTGCAGAAGATCAATAAACAAATTTTCTAGGTCTTCCTATTTTGTTAGATTTTTTGGAGTTCCAGAAGTTTGCGTTAGTTATAGATTACTACAGACTGTTCTGTTTTTGACAGATTCTGTTTTTCGTGTGTTGTTTGCTTATTTTGATGAATCTATGGCTAGTAAAATAGTTTATAAACCATAGAGAAGTTGGAATACAGTAGGTTTAACACCAATATAAATAAATAATGAGTTCATTACAGTACCTTGAAGTGGTGTTTTGTTTTCTTTCACTAACGGAGCTCACGAGATTTTCTACTAAGTTTTGTGTTGTGAAGTTTTCAAGTTTTGGGTAAAAGATTTGATGGAAAATGGAACAAGGAGTGGCAAGAGCCTAAGCTTGGGGATGCCCATGGCACCCCAATATAATCTAAGGACACCTAAAAGCCAAAGCTTGGGTATGCCCCGGAAGGCATCCCCTCTTTCGTCTACTTCCATCGGTAACTTTACTTGGAGCTATATTTTTATTCACCACATGATATGTGTTTTGCTTGGAGCATCTTGTATGATTTGAGTCTTTGTTTTTTTAGTTTACCACAATCATCCTTGCTGTACACACCTTTTGAGAGAGACACACATAAATTGGAGTTTATTATAATACTCTATGTGCTTCACTTATATTTTTTGAGCTATATAGTTTCGCTCTAGTGCTTCACTTATATCTTTTAGAGCACGGTGGTGGATTTGTTTTATAGAAACTATTGTTATCTCATGCTTCACTTATATTATTTTGAGAGTCTTAAAACAGCATGGCAATTTGCTTTAATTATATTATCATGAGAAATTTGATGCTTGATAATTGTTTTGAGATATAAAGGTGGTAATATCATGGCTGTGCTAGTTGAGTAATTGTGGAATTGAAAAATACTTGTGTTGGAGTTTGTGATTCCCATAGCATGCACGTATGGCGAACCGTTATGTAACGAAGTCAGAGCATGAGGTATTTGTTGATTGTCATCCTTTGTGTGGCGGTCGGGATCGCGCGATGGTTAACTCCTACCAACCCTTCCCCTAGGAGCATGCGTAGTAGTATTTTGCTTCGAGGGCTAATAATTTTTTGCAATAAGTATATGAGTTCTTTATGACTAATGTGAGTCCATGGATTATACGCACACCTACCTTTCCGCAATTTTCTAGCCTCTTCGGTACCGTGCATTGCCCTTTCTCACCTTGAGAGTTGGTGCAAACTTCGCCGGTGCATCCAAACCTCGTGATATGATACGCTCTATCACACATAAACCTCCTTATATCTTCCTCAAAAAAGCCACCATACCTACCTATTATGGCATTTCCATAGCCATTCCGAGATATATTGCCATGCAACTTTCCACTGTTTCGTTTATCATGACACGCTCCATCATTGTCATATTGCTTTGCATGATCATGTAGTTGACATTGTATTTGTGGCAAAGCCACCGTTCATAATTCTTTCATACATGTCGCTCTTGATTCATTGCATATCCCGGTACTCCGCCAGAGGCATCCACATAGAGTCATATTTTGTTCTAAGTATTGAGTTATAATTCATGAGTTGTAAATAAATAAAGGTGTGATGATCATCATTTTTAGAGCATTGTCCCAAGTGAGGAAAGGATGATGGAGACTATGATTCCCCCACAAGTCGGGATGAGACTCCGGACTAAAAAAAAGAGGCCATAAAAAAAAGAGAAAAGGCCCAAATAAAAAAATGGGAGAAAAGGATAGAAGGGACAATGTTACTATCCTTTTACCACACTTGTGCTTCAAAGTAGCACCGTGATCTTCATGATAGAGAGTCTCTCATTTTGTCACTTTCATATACTAGTGGGAAATTTCATTATAGAACTTGGCTTGTATATTCCAATGATGGGCTTCCTCAAATGCCCGAGGTCTTCGTGAGCAAGCAAGTTGGATGCACACCCACTTATTTTCTTTTGTTTGAGCTTTCATACACTTATAGCTCTAAGTGCATCCGTTGCATGGCAATCCCTACTCCTTGCATTGACATCAATTGACGGGCATCTCCATAGCCTGTTGATTAGCCTCGTTGATGTGAGACTTTCTCCTTTTTTGTCTTCCCAGATAACCCCTATCATTATACCTTATTCCACCATAGTGCTATATCCATGGCTTGCGCTCATGTATTGCGTAAAAGTTGAAAAGGCTGAAGTGCATTAAAAAGTATGAACCAATTGCTTGGCTAAAACCGGGGTTGTACATGATATGAATATTTTGTGTGGGGAAGATGGAGCATAGCCAGACTATATGATTTTGTAGGGATAACTTGCTTTGGCTATGTTATTTTGATAAGACATAATTGCTTGGTTAGCATGCTTGAAGTATTATTGTTTTTATGTCAACATCAAACTTTTATCTTGAATCATATCAAATCTGAACATTCGTGCCACAATAAGAAGAATTACATTGAAATTATGCTAAGTAGCATTCCACATCAAAAATTCTGTTTTTATCATTTACCTACTCGAGGACGAGCGGGAATTAAGCTTGGGGATGCTTGATACGTCTCCAACGTATCTATAATTTTTGATTGTTCCATGCTATATTATATTCTATTTTGGATGTTTAAGGGCTTTATTATACACTTTTATATTATTTTTTGGACTAACCTATTAACCGGAGGCCCAGCCCAAATTGCTGTTCTTTTGCCCATTTCAGAGTTTCACAGAAAAAGAATATCAAACGGAGTCCAAACGGAATGAAACCTTCGGGAACGTGATTTTTGGAACGAACGTGATCCAGAGGACTTGGACCCTACGTCAAGAAAGCAACGAGGAGGGCACGAGGTAGGGGGGCGCGCCTACCCCCCTGGGCGCGCCCTCCACCCTCGTGGGGCCCACGTTGCTCCACCGACGTACTTCTTCCTCCTATATATACCTACGTACCCCCAAACCAACAGAGGCATCCACGAAAACCTAATTCCACCACCGCAACCTTCTGTACCCGTGAGATCCCATCTTGGGGCCTTTTCCGCCATCCTGCCGGAGGGGGCATTGATCACGGAGGGCTTCTACATCAACACCATAGCCCCTCCGATGATGTGTGAGTAGTTTACCTCAGACCTTCGGGTCCATAGTTATTAGCTAGATGGCTTCTTCTCTCTCTTTGGATCTCAATACAAAGTTCTCCACGATTCTCTTGGAGATCTATTCGATGTAATCTTCTTTTGCGGTGTGTTTGTTGAGACCGATGAATTGTGGGTTTATGATCAAGTTTATCTATGAACAATATTTGAATCTTCTCTGAATTCTTTTATGTATGATTGGTTATATTTGCAAGTCTCTTCGAATTATCAGTTTGGTTTGGCCTACTAGATTGATCTTTCTTGCAATGGGAGAAGTGCTTAGCTTTGGGTTCAATTTTGCGGTGTCCTTTCCCAGTGACAGCAGGGGCAGCAAGGCATGTATTGTATTGTTGCCATCGAGGATAACAAGATGGGGTTTATATCATATTGCATGAGTTTATCCCTCTACATCATGTCATCTTACTTAAAGCGTTACTCTGTTCTTATGAACTTAATACTCTAGATGCATGCTGGATAGCGGTCGATGTGTGGAGTAATAGTAGTAGATGCACGTAGGAGTTGGTCTACTTATCACGGACGTGATGCCTATATACATGATCATACCTAGATATTCTCATAACTATGCTCAATTCTATCAATTGCTCAACAGTAATTTGTTCACCCGCCGTAATACTTATGCTCTTGAGAGAAGCCACTAGTGAAACCTATGGCCCCCGGGTCTATTTTCCTTCATATTAATCTTCCAACACTTAGCTATTTTTATTGCCTTTTATTTTACTTTGCATCTTTATTATAAAAATACCAAAAATATTATCTTATCATATCTATCAGATCTCACTTTCGTAAGTGACCGTGAAGGGATTGACAACCCCTTTATTGCGTTGGTTGCGAGGTTTTTATTTGTTTGTGTAGGTGCGAGGGACTTGGGCATGGCCTCCTACTGGATTGATACCTTGGTTCTCAAAAACTGAGGGAAATACTTATGCTATTTTGCTGCATCACCCTTTCCTCTTCAAGGGAAAACCAACGCAGTGCTCAAGAGGTAGCACCGGCATTCTCCCTCTTCATGTAAACCTTATAAAATAAGAGAGAATAGGCATAAGTATTGTGACATAATGTGTAATAACAGCCCATAATGCGATAAATATCGATATAAAAGCATGATGCAAAATGGACGTATCAAGTCCCCTAAGCTTAGACCTCGCTTGTCCTCAAACGGAAACCGATAACGATAAATGTCCACATGTTTAGAGGTAGAGGTGTCGATCAAATAAAATACGGACATGAGGGCATCATGATCATTCTTATAAAAGCAACATATATATATTGTCATATGTTTTCTTATGCTCAAGTAATAATCTATTCACAATGTCAAGTATGAATCAGAAACTTCATTGAGAACCAGCAAACTATAATCTCAGTCAATGAAGCAATTGCAATTTATCATAACATCGGAAAGAGTCTATGTAAGAGCTTTTCAGCAAGTCCACATACTCAACTATCATTTAGTCTTTCACAATTGCTAACACTCACGCAATACTTGTGGTTACGGAGTTTTAATCAGACACAGAGAAAGATAGGGGCTCATAGTTTCGCCTCCCAACCTTTTACCTCAAGGGTAATGTCAACGATAATAGTTCATGCTAACTTACATCCAATTGGATATATGTATTAGGATCTTTCCAACACAAGGTGCTTGCCAAAGGATAAAATTTAAAAAAGGAAAGGTGAAGATCACCATGACTCTTGCATAAGGGTAAGAGATAAAAGTAAAAGATAGGCCCTTCGCAGAGGGAAGCAGAGGTTGTCATGCGCTTTCATGGTTGGATGCACGAAATCTTAATGCAAAAGAACGTCACTTTATATTGCCACTTGTGATATGGACCTTTATTATGCAGTCTGTCGCTTTTATTTCTTCCACATCACAAGATCGTATAAAGCTTATTTTCTCCACACTAATAAATCATACATATTTAGAGAGCAATTTTTATTGCTTGCACCGATGACAACTTACTTGAAGGATCTTACTCAATCCATAGGTAGATATGGTGGACTCTCATGGCAAAACTGGGTTTAAGGGTATTTGGAAGCACAAGTAGTATCTCTACTTGGTGCAAAGAATTTGGCTAGCATGAGGGGGAAAGGCAAGCTCAACATGTTGGATGATCCATGACAATATACTTTATTTCAGATATAAGAAAACATAACCCATTACGTTGTCTTCCTTGTCCAACATCAACTCTTTAGCATGTCATACTTTAATGAGTGCTCACAATCACAAAAGATGTCCAAGATAGTATATTTATATGTGAAGCCTCTCTTTCTTTATTACTTCCTATTAATTGCAACGATGACCAAAACTATGTTTGTCAACTCTCAACAATTTTTAATCATCATACTCTTTATATGTGAAGTCATTACTCCCCATAAGATCAATATGATCTCTTTGTTTCTTTTTATTCTTTCAAGATCATAGCAAGATAATCAAGCCCTTGACTCAACACTAATCTTTATTATATAGCTCACGGACTCGATTACATAAAGGGATCATAAAGCAAAACTCAAAACTAGATCATACCAAAAACTTTATTCTACTAGATCAAGATATTAATAAAAGGATCGAACTAAGAAAAATAGTAAAGATAGGAGTGTGATGGTGATACAATACTGGGGCACCTCCCCCAAGCTTGGCAGTTGCCAAGGGGAGTGCCCATACCCATGTGATTATATCTCCTTTGCTGGTGAAGAAGATGGTGGAGTTGTTGATGATGTGGGCCTATCGTCCATCTTCCAAGGCATGGGCTCACCATCATAGAAGGATGATCGAGTCTCCGGGATCCTTAAATCTGCAGCCAAACTCATCCTCTTGAATCTATATTCATACTCACATTTTTGGTTTTGCAGGTCATAGATTTGGGCTTGGAGATGCTCGATCTTCTCGTGAAGCTTGAAGATGGTCTCCCCAATGTTCTTGGCATCCAGCTTGTGGTTGTTGGTGAACTCTGCGATCATCATGTGGTTGGCGTTGAGTCCATGTTCCACCATCCCCTGGCACTTGAAAACTTGTTGTTCCATTGCTTCGAGCCTCGTCTCCATGCTTCCGGTCCTCCTTGGTCCCTCAACATCACGGATGTGCAACAACCCATCACGCATCTCAATGGTTTGAGGGTGTTGCAGCACCTCCGCGAGGTAGGGGTTGATGACCTTCTCGAAGAACTTGTCCTTGGGGGCGCTTGGAGACGTCATGGTGATCTAGATCTGTCAGAAAAACAGCTCGAACGAAAATAGAGGATATTTGCGTGATACGGTGGTCAAAACCTTCGGGAGATTATATAATGAATTTTTACCGACCGAAAGAAGTATCATGCAAGAAAACGGAGTCCGGAGAGCACACGAGGTGCCCACGAGGTAGGGGGCGCGCCCAGGGCGTAGGGCGCGCCTCCCACCCTCGTGGAAGCCTCGTGTCCTTCCCGGACTGCTTCTTATTTTCCTATTTTTCAATATTCCAAAACAGAGAAAAATTGCCATTAGAACTGTTTTGGAGTTGGTTTACTTACCGTACCATATACTTATTCCTTTTCGGAGTCTGAAACGTTCTGAAAAGTGTCCCTTATGTATTCCTCCGGGGTTACGGTCTCAATAATATTGATTTCAACATTTATGGGATTACCTGAGATATAATGTTTGATTCTTTGACCATTCACCACCTTTGGATTTGTGCCTTTGAAATCGTTGATTTTTATGGCACCGGAACGATAGACCTCCTCGATAACGTAAGGACCTTCCCATTTAGAGAGAAGTTTTCCTGCAAAAAATCTTAAACGAGAGTTGTATAGCAATACATAATCACCTACACTAAACTCACGCTTTTGTATCCTTTTGTCATGCCATCTTTTAACTTTTTCTTTAAACAACTTGGCAATCTCATAGGCTTGGGTTCTCCATTCATCAAGTGAGCTTATGTCAAATAACCTCTTCTCACCGGCAAGTTTGAAATCATAATTGAGCTCTTTGATAGCCCAATATGCCTTATGTTCTAATTCGAGAGGTAAGTGACATGCTTTTCCATAAACCATTTTATACGGAGACATACCCATAGGATTTTTATATGCAGTTCTATAGGCCCATAATGCATCATCAAGTTTCTTGGACCAATTCTTTCTAGATCTATTAACAGTCTTTTGCAAAATTAATTTCAGCTCTCTGTTACTCAATTCTACTTGACCACTAGACTGTGGGTGATAAGGAGATGCAATTCTATGATTGACATCATATTTAGCTAGCATTTTACGGAAAGCACCATGAATAAAATGTGAACCACCATCAGTCATTAGATATCTAGGGACTCCAAACCTCGGAAAAATAACTTCTTTAAGCATCTTAATAGAAGTGTTATGATCAACACTACTAGTTGGAATAGCTTCTACCCACTTAGTAATGTAATCAACAGCAACTAAAATATGTGTATACCCATTAGAGGAAGGAAAAGGTCCCATATAATCAAAGCCCCAAACATCAAATGGTTCAATAACAAGTGAATAATTCATAGGCATTTCCTGACGTCTACTAATATTATCAATCCTTTGACATTCATCACAAGATAAGACAAACTTAGGAGCATCCTTGAAGAGAGTAGGCCAATAAAAACCGGATTGCAATACCTTATGTGCAGTTTTATCTCCAGCGTGGTGTCCTCCATAAGCCTCGGAGTGACACTTGCGTAGGATATGTTCCTATTCATGCTCAGGTACACAACATCTAATAACACCATCGACTCCTTCTTTATAAAGATGTGGGTCATCCCAAAAGTAATGTCTCAAATCATAGAAAAACTTTTTCTTTTGCTGGTATGTGAAACTAGGTGGTATAAATTTAGCAACAATGTAATTAGCATAATCAGCATACCATGGAGCAGCACGAGAAGTATTTATGATAGCTAATTGTTCATCAGGAAAGCTATCATCAATAGGTAGTGGGTCATCAAGAACATTCTCTAACCTAGACAAGTTGTCTGCAACGGGGTTCTCAGCTCCCTTTCTATCAATAATATGCAAATCAAATTCTTGTAGCAAGAGAACCCATCTAATAAGTCTAGGTTTACCATCTTTCTTTTCCATAAGGTATTTAATAGCAGCATGATCAGTGTGAATAGTTACTTTAGAATCAACAATATAAGGTCTAAACTTATCACAAGCAAATACAACTGCTAAGAATTCTTTTTCAGTAGTAGCATAATTTCTCTGGGCATTGTCTAGAGTTTTACTAGCATATTGAATAACATTTAATTTCTTATCAACTCTTTGCCCTAGAACAGCACCTACAACATAATCACTAGCATCGCACATAATTTCAAAGGGTAAATTCCAATCAGGTGGCTGAACTATAGGTGCAGAAATTAATGCTTTCTTAAGTATTTCAAATGCTTCTACACAATCATCATCAAAGACAAAGGGTATATCTTTTTGTAATAGATTAGTCAGAGGTCGAGAAATTTTTGAGAAGTCCTTAATGAACCTCCTATAAAAACTGGCATGACCGAGGAAACTTCTTATACCTTTGATGTCCTTGGGACACGGCATCTTTTCAATAGCATCAACTTTAGCTTTATCAACTTCAATACCTCTTTCAGAAATTTTATGCCCCAAGACAATTCCTTCGTTAACCATAAAGTGGCATTTCTCCCAGTTCAAGACAAGGTTAGTTTCTTCACATCTCTGCAAAACTCGATCAAGGTTGCTCAAGCAATCATCAAAAGAGGATCCATAAACGGAGAAATCGTCCATGAAAACCTCACAAATCTTTTCACAAAAATCAGAGAATATAGCCATCATGCATCTTTGAAAGGTAGCAGGTGCATTACATAAACCAAAAGGCATACGTCTATAAGCAAAAGTACCAAAAGGGCAAGTAAAAGTGGTCTTTGCTTGATCATCAGCTGACACAGGTATTTGAGAGAAACCAGAATAACCATCTAGAAAGCAAAAATGTGTATGTTTGGATAATCTTTCTAGCATTTGATCAATGAATGGCAAGGGGTAATGATCTTTTTTAGTAGCTTTATTTAATTTGCGGAAATCAATTACCATCCTATAACCTGTAATAATTCTTTGCGGGATCAATTCATCTTTATCATTAGGAACGACAGTAATACCTCCCTTCTTAGGGACACAATGGACAGGACTTACCCACTGACTATCAGCAATGGGATAGATTATACCTGCCTCAAGGAGCTTTAATATTTCCTTTCTTACCACTTCTTTCATCTTAGGATTTAATCGTCACTGATGATCAATAACTGGTTTGGCGTCTTTCTCCAAATTTATTTTGTGTTGACATAGAGTGGGACTAATGCCCTTAAGATCATCAAGAGTATATCCAATAGCAACACGGTGCTTCTTCAGAGTTTTCAATAATTTTTCTTCCTCCTTCTCTGAAAGGTTAGCACTAATAATAACAGGATATATCTTTTTTCATCAAGATAAGCATATTTAAGAGTATCAGGCTATGGTTTAGGCTCAAACACGGGATCACCCTTGGGTGGAGGACGATACCCTAGGATTTCAACAGGCAAATTGTGTTTCAGAATGGGTCCCTGTTTAAAGAATACTTCATCTATTTCCCTTCTTTCATTCATAAACATATCATTTTCATGGTCTAGCAAATATTGTTCTAAAGGATCATTAGGAGGCACGACAATAGAAGCAAGACCAATAATTTCATCCTTACTAGGCAATTCCTCATCATGGGGTTGTCTACGAAATTTAGAAAAATTAAACTCATGAGACATATCATCCAAACCAATAGTAACAACATCCTTTTCGCAGTCTATCTTAGCATTAACAGTGTTCAAGAAGGGTCTACCAAATATAATGGGACAAAAGCTATCTTGTGGGGAACCAAGAACAAGAAAATGAGCAGGATATTTAGCTTTCCCACACAAGACTTCAACATCTCTAACAATCCCAATTGGTGATATAGTATCTCTATTGGCAAGCTTAATGGTAACATCAATATCTTCTAACTCAGCGGGTGCAATATAATGCATAATTTCTTGATATAAAGAAATAGGTATTGCACTAGCACTAGCACCCATATCACACAAGCCATGATAACAATGATCTCCTATTTTAACAGAAATAACAGGCATGCCTACCACAGGTCTATGTTTATCTTTAGCACCAGGCTTAGCAATTCTAGCAGTTTCCTCACAGAAATAAATAACATGCCCATCAATTATCAGCCAAGAGATCCTTAACCATAGCAATATTAGGTTCAACCTTAATTTGCTCAGGAGGTGTATAAGTTCTAGTATTACTCTTACGAACCACAGCTGAAGCTTTAGCATGATCCTTTATTCTAACAGGGAAAGGTGGTTTCTCAACATAAGCAGTAGGAACAATATGATCATTATAAGTGATAGTCTTTTCTTCAACTTTAATAGGTTCAACTACTTTTACTTCTATGGGAGGATGATATTTAAACCACTTCTCCTTAGGGAGATCAACATGAGCAGCAAAAGATTCAAAAAAAGAAGCTATTATCTCAGAGTCAAGTCCATATTTAGTGCTAAATTTACGGAAAACATCGGTATCCATAAAAGACTTAACACAATCAAACCTAGGTGTTATACCTGACTCCTTACCTTCATCGAGATCCCAATCTTCAGAGTTGCGTTTAATTCTTTCCAATAAATCCCATCTGAATTCAATAGTCTTCATCATAAAAGAACCAGTACAAGAAGTATCGAGCATGGAGCAATTGTTGTCAGAAAGCCGAGCATAAAAATTTTGAATAATCATTTCTCTTGAGAGATCATGATTGGGGCATGAATATAACATTGACTTAAGCCTCCCCCAAGCTTGAGCGATGCTTTCTCCTTCGCGAGGCCAAAAATTATATATATAATTACGATCACGATGAATAAGATGCATAGGATAAAACTTCTGATGAAATTCCAATTTCAATCGTTTGTAGTTCCATGATCCCATATCATCACATAGCCTATACCATGTCAATGCATCTCCCTTCAAAGATAAAGGGAAGACCTTCTTCTTGATAACATCATCGGGCATACCTGCAAGCTTAAATAATCCACAAACTTCATCCCCATAGATTAAGTGTAAATCGGGATGCAATGTTCCATCTCCTGCAAAAGGATTAGCTAACAGTTTCTCTATCATACCCGAAGGAATTTCAAAGTAAACGTTTTCATTAGGTTCAGTAGGTTGAGGAGAAACTCTTTGCTCTACTGGTCGGGGTGAAGATACCCCGAACAAGCCCCTCAAAGGATTACTTTCCATAGTAACAAGTGACAGTAAATTTCAGCACACTATATGATTTTTTCTTACCAAAGGCGCTTCACTCCCCGGCAACGGCGCCAGAAAAGAGTCTTGATGACCCACAAGTATAGGGGATCTATCATAGTCCTTTCAATAAGTAAGAGTGTCGAACCCAACGACGAGCAGAAGGAAATGATAAGCGGTTTTCAGTAAGGTATTCTCTGCAAGCACTGAAATTATCGGTAACAGATAGTTTTGTGATAAGGTAATTTGTAATGGGTAGCAAGTAACAAGTGTAAATAAAGTGCAGCAAGATGGCCCAATCCTTTTTGTAGCAAAGGACAAGCCTGGACAAACTCTTATATAGAGAAAAGCGCTCCCGAGGACACATGGGAATTATCGTCAAGCTAGTTTTCATCACGTTCATATGATTCGCGTTCGGTACTTTGATAATTTGATATGTGGGTGGACTGGCACTTGGGTGCTGTCCTTACTTGGACAAGCATCCCACTTATGATTAAATCCTATTGCAAGCATCCGCAACTACAAAAGAAGTATTAAGGTAAACCTAACCATAGCATGAAACATATGGATCCAAATCAGCCCCTTACGAAGCAACACATAAACTAGGGTTTAAGCTTCTGTCACTCTAGCATCCCATCGTCTACTTATTACTTCTCAATGCCTTCCTCGAGGCCCAAACAATGGTGAAGTGTCATGTAGTCAACATTCACATAACACCACTAGAGGAGAGACAACATACATCTCATCAAAATATCGAACGAATACCAAATTCACATGACTACTAATAGCAAGACTTCTCCCATGTCCTCAAGAACAAACGTAACTACTCACAAAGCATATTCATGTTCATAATCAGAGGGGTATTAATATGCATAATGGATCTGAACATATGATATTCCACCAAATAAACCAACTAGCATCAACTACAAGGAGTAATCAACACTACTAGCAACCCACAGGTACCAATCTGAGGCTTTGGGACAAAGATTGGATACAAGAGATGAACTAGTGAAAGGATCGATATAGTTGACTAGAGGGGGGGTGAATAGGAGACTAACAATTTTTTAGCTTTTCTTTACCAAATTAAACTTTGCATCAAAGTAGGTTGTCTAGATAAGAAACTAAGTGAGCAACATATATGATGCAATGACAACAAGCACGCAAGCAAGCAAGAGATATAACACAAGTAAACTTGCGAAAGTAAAGGGACGAGATAACCAAGAGTGGAGCTGGTGAAGACGAGGATGTGTTACCGAAGTTCCTTCCTTTTGAGGGGAAGTACGTCTCCGTTGGAGCGGTGTGGAGGCACAATGCTCCCCAAGAAGCCACTAGGGCCACCGTATTCTCCTCACGCTCTCACACAATGCGAGATGCCGTGATTCCACTATTGGTGCCCTTGAAGGCGGCGACCGGACCTTTACAAACAAGGTTGGGGCAATCTCCACAACTTAATTGGAGGCTCCCAACAACACCACAAAGCTTCACCACAATGGACTATGGCTCCGCGGTGACCTCAACCGTCTAGGGTGCTCAAACACCCAATAGTAACAAGATCCGCTAGGGATAAGTGGGGGGAATCAAATTTCTCTTGGTGGAAGTGTAGATCGGGGCCTTCTCAACCAATCCCGAGCAAATCAACAAGTTTGATTGGCTAGGGAGAGAGATCGGGCGAAAATGGAGCTTGGAGCAACAATGGAGCTTTTTGGGGGAAGAGGTGGGTCAACTATGGGGAAGAAGACCTCTTTATATAGTGGGGGGAACAATCCAACCGTTACCCCCCACAACAACCCCACAGAGGGTGGTACTACCGCATAAGGCAGCGGTACTACCGTGGAGATTGGAGGGCAGGGGAGATATGGACATGGGCGGTACTGCCGGGGTGGTAGGACGGTACTACCGCTTAAGAGCGGTACTGCCGCTCTACTGCCGCTGCGAAGTACCGCACAATCCGACACGAAAAAAGACCCCTCGAGTCGACGCGGTAGGGGCCTGGTACCGTAGCGGTGCTACTGCTGAGGACCCACCAGCGGTACTACCGCTGCGGAGCGGTACTGCCACTTGTGACCCCTAAGCGGTACTACCGCTGGGTACCGCGGTACTACCGCTGGGACCAGACTCAGCCCAAAGAGAGAGGAAAGAAAACTCCAATGAAGCGGAAAGGCTCAGAGGGTGAAAAGAGGATGTGTACGTGTTGATTCCACCCTAGCCTTACCAAAGCGGAGCCCCTCTTGATAGGACGGTGACTCCTATGAAACTAATCCACCAAAAGAAGCGAAAGAGCTACCCCGTCTTGAATGACACTCCGAGGGGAAAGAAATCGTCTCGTGCCAAATGATGAATCTCTGAAATGCTCAAAGCACATGATTAGTCCGCAAACATGTTGTCATCAATCACCAAAACTACATCTAGAGAGATATGCCTTAACAATCTCCCCCTTTTTGGTGGATTGATGACAACCAGGGATTTGCACAAGCATATATCATGAAAGTAAAGAAACTTAGAACTACAAAATATAGACGGGCTCCCCCTGAATGTGTGCACCTAGTTGGTAGTGCCTTTGGAATGTAGGACACACACATTAGGATCAACACTCCCCCTATATTTTATAGTCCAACAACCTAAGCATAGGATACATGAGAGCAGGTAATATAACATGATAGACAAGCAACTCATAAGATACCAAAGTACTAGAAAGACATAGATAAAGATAAGGTAGCATATGTCTTACACCATATATCTGGAACTTAGGTCTCACTGGCACACAACCAAACAAGGCAAATCGCGAGAAAGCACAACGACACAACATAGAAAACGACGACACCATAAAGCACACCATAAAGCAAATCCCTAAGCTCTCTCCCCCTTTGGCATCGAGACACAAAAAGGGCAAAGAGCGACGCTACGGCTCCAGGTGAAGGCAAACTGAGGAGCTCTCTCATCACATCCCAGCGGGGTCATCTGCACCGCCATCCTCAGTCGGAAACTGCTCGGTGTCGGAATCGGTCCACGGACAGTGCTGCTGAATCCACTCCTCTTCCTCGGTGATATGGCCCTCAGACCCACTAACAACGGTTGCACCTAGCTGGCGCATGAGCTCCTTGTGACGCCCGCTGGCCTTCTTCTCAGCCACATGAGTCATGTACTGACCACAAGACTCCATGCAGAAGAGCTTCTTCATCTTGCACTTGATCTTCTTTGCCCAAGAGGGCTCTGTCCCAGAAGGCTCTGTCCCACAAGGCTCATAATCCTCATCGTCATCATCGGCCTCGGTCCCATCCTCGGTCTCCATGTCAGCAGCAGTAGATGGCCCCCCGGATTTAGGGGCTGGGACGCCCCAACTGTCCTTCTTCCTCGGACGCTTGATCTCATGAGAGACCAATTCTCCAGTTTCCAGCATCACCTGGGGATGGACACGTGCCCAGGCCTTCTCAATGAGCAGCATGATAAATGGAGCATAGATCGGGCACTTGCACTCAGAAATGGCAGTGAGAAGTTCAGACCACATAACATGAGAAATGTCCAGGGACTCGTCAGTGTTTGCTTCCTTCTCATGCTGGCAGAAGAGAAGCATATCCACGAGATAGGAGTGGACCATATCCAGATTCCCGATGCGAGGAAAGAGGGTCTCTCGAAAGACACGATGAAGGATGTCCAGGTAGGTAGACAACCCATAGGTTTCCTTCTTAGTCACAGGGTGAACCTTCACAGTGCAGTAGGGCCAGAGAGCTTGCTTGTGAGTGGAGTTGACGTTGCGGTGAGGGCGAAAGCCGACAGGAGTCTCAAGCCCGCGATCTTCCACATGAAGTAACTCCATGAAGGCCTTCCACTTGACACATAGTAACTTGCCATTTGTCATCCAAGTCGGAGTCCTTTCTTCATCAGTTCCAAGATGGACAGTAGCATAGAACTGAGCCACCAAATCAGTATCAAAGTCCTTGTTGAACTGCATGATTCTGGGAATGTTGAGCTGAGTACACATCTGAAGAGCTTCACCAAAGTACTCAGGATCCTTCTCCATGGCATCCGTGTCGATGGAGCGAACACTAACAAAGAGATTCTTCTTGGCCTTGATCACATCAAAGTAGATGGCAAACTGAAAGCGGTTCCAGAACGAGCGGTTGACAAAATTGGGTTCTTGGTCTTCCGCATAGGGGTTGCGGCAACGCCTATCCCAGAACTCCTTAGCAGACAACTCAGTCACAGTCTTGCCCTTTGGCTTCGGCCTGTTGGCAAGTTTCTTCTGATGTTGAGGCAGAGGAGCCGCACTTGAGGAAGCACCTACTGACTCAGAGGTGCGGTAGCGCTTTGAGGTTGCACGACCGGGGTTGACACGGCGGACTTGCTCCTCAGGACGTTCACCACCTGGAACCAAACACATGAACAGAAAAACCAACACAAAAGAAAAAGTGTAAGCCTCCAAACAAAACAACATGGATCAAACAGAGGTAGGGGAATGATGGAATCTGGCAGGCAGCGGTAGTACCGCTGGCTATAGGCGGCAGTACCGCCCAAGCGGGGAGCGGTAGTACCGCGCAAGACGGGGAACCGGCGGTTCCTACTGCCGCGGTTCCTACTGCCGTGGTCAGATCCGGCACTACCGGACTGCCAAATTCAAAAATAATCCTACTAAAACTTAATCCACATAGTCTAGACGCCTTCTCCAAACTACTCAAGCCGAGATTTAGTCAAAAATCTAGAGATGCAACCACTATTGCCCCAAAAATGCTAGATCTGAGAACTAGACAAAAAGAGAGAAGGAACGAGGGCAATACCGGCATCCATGGCAAGAGGACGAGGTGGGGATCGACTCCACCGAAGGGAATGGGGAGGGATGGCCCGGAGACGGCGGCCCGCCGGAGCCCTCCCGCGGCGAGGAGTCGCTGGAGAGAGGGAGAGGGACGAAGGGGTGGTGCGAATGGGTATGGGGGAGGAGAAACCTCCCCTGCCCCGACATAACCCCCTGATCCCGCCTCCCAGCGATAGTACCGCTTGGGTGGGCGGTAGTACCGCTTGTCAACATAAGCGGTAGTACCGCGCACCACCAGCGGTAGTACCGCCCAACCAATACTCCAAAGACTAGACACAAAAGCTTAGCTCAAAAGAGAAGAGAAACAAACGGCAAGAAAGGAGAGCAAACACAAAGCAACAAAAGCATCAGCACGAGGACAAGAACCACACACCTCTACAAGAGAGGGCGGTGGCCGAGGCCACCTATGTTTGAGTCAATTGGTATGGCACCACAAAGAATTATCCTTGGGCCCATGACCAAAACTCGTCTTTGAAGCACAAGTACCATCAAAAATGGCTAATGTGAAAGAGTTGATCAATTTATGCATAATAAGGGGAGGGAGAGTTCATTAAGAGAACAACACTCCCCCTACGTCCATGCCTACACCTAAACAAGATAACAAGTCGAGTATGGTGGGGAGTGCAAGTGTTCAAGCAACATTGCTCGAATCAATGATATTTAGCTCATGCCTTAACTCGCGAAATCTTGCTTCATCCAACGGCTTCGTGAAAATATCTGCAAGGTTATCATGAGTGTTGACATAGTTGAGCTCGATCTCCCCTCGCCTAATATGATCCTGGATGAAGTGATACCGAATCTCAATATACTTCGTCTTGAAGTGTTGCACCGGGTTGAGAGAAATCTTGATGGCACTTTCATTGTCACACCAAAGAGGCACTTTGTCACAAATGACACCGTAGTCCTTTAAAGTTTGCCTCATCCATAAGAGTTGTGCACAACAACTCCCGGCCGCCACATACTCCGCTTCGGTGGACGAGAGAGACACACAACTTTGCTTTTTAGAAGACCAACTTACCAAAGAGCAACCAAGGAATTGGCACCCTCCGGAAGTGGACTTCCTATCCACTTTGTCTCCCGCCCAATCGGAGTCCGAATACCCTACAAGCTTGAAGTTTGCTCCTCTTGGGTACCATAAGCCAAAGTTCGGGGTATGAGCCAAATATCGAAAGATTCGCTTGACCGCCACAAAGTGGCTTTCCTTAGGTGCGGCTTGAAAACGTGCACAAATTACCACACTCAACATGATATCCGGTCTAGATGCACAAAGGTAAAGTAATGAACCAATCATGGAGCGATATACCCTCTGATCCACCGCTTTACCATTGGGAATTTGGGATCGATGTCAAGTTGGCACTTGGTGGGCATTGGAGTGGACGCCGGCTTGACATAACTTAGCTTGAATCTCTTGAGCATGTCTTGAGTGTATTTGGCTTGGTTGATGAAGGTTCCTTCTCTTCTTTGCTTTTTACTTTGAAACCGAGAAAGAACTTCAACTCTCCCATGGAAGACATCTTGAACTTTGAGGTCATGAGTGCGGCAAATTCCTCATTGAAAGCTTTGTTAGGGGAACCAAAGATAATGTCATCAACATATAGTTGGCACACAAACAACTCCCCTTTGACCTTCTTAGTAAAAAGAGTGGGGTCGATTAGCCCAACTTCAAACCCACGATCTTGTAACAACTCGGTAAGGTGGTCATACCACGCACGTGGGGCTTGTTTAAGGCCATAGAGTGCCTTATCGAGTTGATACACATGATCGGGAAAGTAGGGATCCTCGAACCCGGGGGGTTGCTTGACATACACCAACTCATTAATAGGTCCATTAAGAAAAGCATTCTTCACATCCATTTGTTGCAACTTAAAGTTGTGATGAGAAGCATAAGCAATCAACAAACGAATAGATTCAAGGCGAGCAACGGGAGCAAAGGTTTCACTGTAGTCGATACCCTCGACTTGGGAGTAGCCTTGTGCCACCAATCGTGCCTTGTTGCGGATGATGGTCCCATGAGCATCTTGCTTGTTCTTGAATATCCACTTCGTTCCAATGACATTGTGGTTCCCCGTTGGCCTTGGCATTAATCTCTACACCTTGTTGTACTCGAAGTTGTAGAGTTCTTCATGCATGGCATTGAGCCAATCCGGATCTTCGAGAGCTTCATATACCTTTTGGGGTTCCACACAAGAGACAAACGCGTGATGTTCATAATAGTTTGCCAATTGTCTACGAGTGCTTACCCCCTTTTGAATGCTTCCAAGCACATTCTTCATGAGATGACCCTTGGTGGAGAGCTTGGAAGCAATCATGGCGGCACGACGCTCCAATTCCTCCTCGGAGGTGAGTTGAGGAGCGGTCACTTGATCATCTTGAGCGCCGTCTTGAGCTTGTTCTTGATCTTGAACTTGCTCGGAGGAGAGAACTTGACCTTGGGCATCACTTGGTGTGTCTCCACCGTCTTGAGCATGATCTTGCCCTTGGTCTTGTTCATGAGGTTGAGGGCCTTCACTTTGTTCTTCGGAAGCATGTGGGCCTTGGGTTGGTGATGGCTCCACTTGAGTGGAGCATTGTCCTTCTCCTTCGGCCACAAGGGGTTCCTCAATGGGTAGGATAAAGCCAACACCCATTCTTCTTATGGCTTGAGGAGGAATTTCATCACCTACATCACAAGTGCCACTTTGCTCCACTTGGGAGCCGTTATTCTCATCAAACTCCACGTTACAGGTCTCCTCAATAAGTCCCGTGGATTTATTGAGGACACGGTAAGCATGAGAGTTTGTAGCATAACCAACAAATATGCCCTCATATGCTCTAGCCTCAAATTTAGACAACCGAACACCTTTCTTAAGAATGAAACACTTACACCCGAACACCCGAAAGTACTTGAGGTTGGGCTTGTTACCGGTGAGTATCTCATATGGAGTCTTGTTCAAGCCCTTGCGGAGGTAGAGCCGACTGGATGCATGACACGCGGTATTGATGGCTTCGGCCCAAAAGTTGTATGGAGACTTGAACTTCGCCATCATGGTCCTTGCGGCATCCATCAACGTCCGGTTCTTCCTCTCCGCAACACCGTTTTGTTGAGGGGTGTATGGTGCGGCATATTGATGCTTGATCCCCTCATCACTAAGAAAATCATCCAAGGTGTAGTTCTTGAACTCGGTGCCGTTGTCACTTCTTATTGTCAAGATCTTTGCATTGTGTTGATGTTGGGCTTCATTTGCAAAGTCAATGACGGTTTGTTGGGTCTCACTCTTCCTCTTGAAGAAATACACCCAAGTGTATCTTGAATAGTCATCCACAATTATCAAGCAATACTTTCTACCCCCAAGACTATCAAAGGATGGAGGCCCAAAGAGATCCAAATGAAGGAGCTCTAAAGGCCTCTTCGAGTAAATGAGAGTCGTGGGAGGGTGAGCCTTCTCATGAAGCTTTCCTTCGATACAAGCACTGCAAGCACGATCTTTAGCAAAACTAACGTTCGTTAGTCCACGGACATGGTCCCCCTTGAGAAGACTTTGCAAAGATCTCATATTGACATGGGCTAAACGGCAATGCCAAAGCCATCCCACGTCAACTTTAGCCATTAGGCATGTCGCGGTCTTAGTGGGTCGCTCCGAAAAGTTAATCACATAGAGACCGTTCTCGACATGCCCAACAAAGTCTACTTTAAGAGTCTTACTCCACAAGAGGGCCACGGTATCAATATCAAAGAAGTTGGCAAAGCCCATGATAGCAAGTTGACGAACGGAAAGTAAATTGTATGCAAGGGACTCAACAAGCATGACTTTCTCGATCGTGAGATCATGAGAAATGACTACTTTGCCGAGTCCCAATACCTTGAGGACGAGGCATCACCCCACTCGACATTGGTGGGCATAGATGGAATCCTGTGCATGTCCACCACCAAGTCCTTGCTTCCGGTCATATGATTTGTAGCTCCACTATCGAGCAACCATGATCCCCCACCGGAAGCAAACACCTACAAGAGATCAATGCTTGGTTTTAGGTACCCATTTTGTAATGGGTCCTTTGATGTTAGTAACAAGGGTCTTAGGAACCCAAATAGACCATTCAATGTACTCATGAGGAGAACCAACAAATTTGGCATAAACATGCCCATCACTAGCACGGCATAACACATAAGAAGGATTAAAGTCGTCGGCTTTGTTGGATGGGGTGGTATTGCCCTTCTTGACACCGCCACCCTTTGCATTGTTCTTCTTCTCCTTGGAAGCACCCTCTCCCTCCTTCACAAAAGTTTTCTTGAGAGGAGGAGGTCGTTTGGTCTTGTCATTCTTCTTCTTGTTCTTGGGCTTGGGTGCGAACACAATCCCCTCCTTGGCCACAACTTCCTTTTGGTTTCTCAAAAGGTCGTTGAGGTTCTTCTCACCTTGTATGCATGACACAAGGCATTTCTCAAGTTGCTCCTTCAACTTAGCATTCTCCTCAACAAGATGCACATGCTCACAACAAGGGTTAGTAGCATTTGCATTATCAATTAACACCATATGAGGAAAGGTGGCTTTATCTTTAGTTAGCTTTACTTGGAGTTGATCATGAGACTCCTTGAGGCTAGCATGAACACCCTTCAAGACTTTGTGAGCCTTGTCGAGAATGTCAAACTCCTCTTTAAGTCTAGCAAGATCAACCCCAAGTTTTGCCTTCTCGGAGTTTAGCACACGAGACACAACAAGAGCATGATCAAGATCTTTCTTTAACTTAGCATGATCATCGTTGTATGACTCCTCAAGAGCCAAACGAAGACCATGCTCTTCGTCAAGGGCATTGGAAAGATCCGAAATCTCATCGGCATAGTCACGACTATGCCCCTCCATCTTAGAGATGGTATCTTCGTGAGCCTCGATCATGTCATTGGCTTCACCAAGTTGTTCCAAGAGAGCAACGAAGTGCTTCTTGGATTTACCCTTGAGTTTACCCATAAAGGTCTCAAACTCATTTTCCTCCACATTTGTCCCCTCATGTTCATCAATGCTATCCGTCAAAGAAGGATGATTAATTATGGTAGTTTTGATGTTGGGGGTTACCTTGTTGGTGGCTTTGGCCATGAGGCACTTGGCGGTGATGTTCTCATTGGGTGAGTCGAAGAGAGACATCCGTGGAGTCATCGCAATGGCAACGGAGGCCATGGCAACCGACTCACCATCTTCATCATCATCATCATCCTCATTGTACTCTTCTTGTACCACCAATGCCTTGGGAGGAGTCTTCTTGGTGAAGTTGCTCTTGTTGGGGAACGACTTGGCCTTGTCCTTTCTAATGAGCTTGCCACCATTGTCTTCCCTCTTCTCGTAAGGGCACTCCGCAACAAAGTGGCTCACATTGCCACAATTGAAGCAAGTCCTCACTTGTTGCTTGCCCTTTGCGCCACTTGAATTGTTCTTGTTGAAGTTTGGCCTTGTGTTCTTCTTGCTCCAAAATTGCCTTGAAGCAAGAGCCATGTGTTCATGATAGGCATACTTCATATCTTCGAGGTTGCCCTCCTCTTCTTCCTCTTCATCCTCTTCCTCCATACTAACCTTGGCCTTTAGAGCAAGGTTGGGCTTCTTTACTCTTTGAGAGCGAAGAACCGCATTGTCGGCGGTCTTGTCCAAGATGCTCATAGCAATGAACTCATCCAACACTTCACTCGAGGACAAGGTGTGGAAGTCCGGCCTTTGACGAATTACGGAGGACATGGCTTTGTGGTAGGGCATCATTGCCTTGAGGAAATTACGCTTGATCCAATTGTCATCCATGTCCTTACTTCCACGATCTCGGAGAGAGACCGCGAGTTTGGTTACTCTTCGAAAAAGCTCACGAGGTTCTTCATCTTCTTTCATTGCAAACTCGTCGGCTTCATCTTGCACCACTTCATAGTTGGAGCGTTGAATGCTTGCGCTTCCCCGATAGAGGGAAACAACTTGGAGCCAAGCATCTTTGGCCACGGTGTAGGGCCGGAGATGAGGAAGATCTTCGGGTGGGATTGCTTCTTGGATGATGAAGAGAGCATTCTCATTGAATTGATGATCCACAACTTCTCTAGGAGTGAAGTTACTTCGGTCATGCGGATAAAAACCTTCTTCAATGATTCTCCAAAGGTTAGTGTTCACATGATTTAAATGACGCTTAAAACGATAGACCCAAGAATCAAAATCTACATTCTTCTCAATCTTAGGAGCCAGGCCGGCATGATTTAAATGAGTGGAAGGGAGCGGTCCACCATAGACAAGTGGAGGTTCCACATGGGC
This sequence comes from Aegilops tauschii subsp. strangulata, assembly GCF_002575655.3. NCBI lineage: Eukaryota > Viridiplantae > Streptophyta > Magnoliopsida > Poales > Poaceae > Aegilops > Aegilops tauschii. The sequence continues at coordinate 135,174,519 of NC_053040.3, forward strand.
AAAGACGCCGGCACCATTTTTACCACTAGAAGAAGGAACTTTCTCGCTAGTAGCTTCCCCTTTGTCGGAGGTAGCATCCGTCACCTTGTTGGCGGGATCACCCACTTTCAACGGTGCGGTGGAAAGCTTAAGCCCTTCTAAGTATTTATTAAACATGCTTTCGACCTCGGTAGTCATGGAGGTTTTCAATGTGTCCAACGCCACATTTAATTCCTCATGAGAGACCGCGGTTCCCCCATCTCCCGTAGACGAGACCGGATTCACACCGGAGTGCTCCTCCACACCGTCTACGACGTCAACCATACTCTTCAGACGGTAAAGTCCTTAAAAAGAGACGAGGCTCTGATACCAATTGAAAGGATCGATATAGTTGACTAGAGGGGGGGTGAATAGGCAACTAACAATTTTTTAGCTTTTCTTTACCAAATTAAACTTTGCATCAAAGTAGGTTGTCTAGATATGCAACTAAGTGAGCAACCTATATGATGCAATGACAACAAGCAAGCAAGAGATATAACACAAGTAAACTTGCGAAAGTAAAGGGACGAGATAACCAAGAGTGGAGCCGGTGAAGACGAGGATGTGTTACCGAAGTTCCTTCCTTTTGAGGGGAAGTACGTCTCCGTTGGAGCGGTGTGGAGGCAAATGCTCCCCAAGAAGCCACTAGGGCCACCGTATTCTCCTCACGCCTTCACACAATGCGAGATGACGTGATTCCACTATTGGTGCCCTTGAAGGCGGCGACCGGACCTTTACAAACAAGGTTGGGGCAATCTCCACAACTTAATTGGAGGCTCCCAACGACACCACAAAGCTTCACCACAATGGACTATGGCTCCGCGGTGACCTCAACTGTCTAGGGTGCTCAAACACCCAAGAGTAACAAGATCCTCTAGGGATAAGTAGGGGGAATCAAATTTCTCTTGGTGGAAGTGTAGATCGGGGCCTCCTCAACCAATCCCGAGCAAATCAACAAGTTTGATTGGCTAGGGAGAGAGATCGGGCGAAAATGGAGCTTGGAGCAACAATGGAGCTTTTTGGGGGAAGAGGTGGGTTAACTATGGGGAAGAAGACCTCTTTATATAGTGGGGGGAACAATCCAACCGTTACCCCCCACAACAGCCCCGCAGAGGGTGGTACTACCGCATAAGGCAGCGGTACTACCGCTCCCACGACGGTACTACCGTGGAGATTGGAGGGCAGGGGAGATATGGACATGGGCAGTACTGCCGCGGTGGTAGGACGGTACTACTGCTTAAGAGCGGTACTGCCGCTCTACTGCCGCTGCGAAGTACCGCACAATCCGACACGAAAAAAGACCCCTCGAGTCGACGCGGTAGGGGCCTGGTGCCGTAGCGGTACTGTTGCTGAGGACCCACCAGCGGTACTACCGCTGCGGAGCAGTACTGCCGCTTGTGACCCCTAAGTGGTACTACCGCTGGGTACCGCGGTACTACCGCTGGGACCAGACTCAGCCCAAAGAGAGGAAAGAAAACTCCAATGAAGCGGAAAGGCTCAGAGGGTGAAAAGAGGATGTGTACGTGTTGATTCCACCCTAGCCTTACCAAAGCGGACCCCCTCTTGATAGTACGGTGACTCCTACGAAACTAATCCACCAAAAGAAGCGAAAGAGCTACCCCGTCTTGAATGACACTCCGAGGGGAAAGAAATCGTCTCGTGCCAAATGATGAATCTCTGAAATGCTCAAAGCACACGATTAGTCCGCAAACATGTTGTTATCAATCACCAAAACTGCATCTAGAGAGATATGCCTTAACAACTAGGGTTTGAGAGGAGATGGTGCTGGTGAAGATGTTGATGGAGATTGGCCCCCTCCCGATGAGAGGAGCGTTGGTGATGACGATGGCGATGATTTCCCCCTCTCGGAGGGAAGTTTCCCCGGCAGAACTGCTCTGCCGGAGCCCTAGATTGGTTCCGCCAAGGTTCCGCCTCGTGGCGGAGTTTCTTCCCGAAAGCTTGCTTGTGATTTTTTCTCGGACGAAAGACTTCATATAGCAGAAGATGGGCACCGGAGGGCCACCAGGGGGCCCACGAGGCAGGGGGCGCACCCAGGGGGTAGGGCACGCCTCCCACCCTCATGGCCAGGGTGTGGCCCCCCTCTGGTATTTTCTTTGTCCAATATTTTTTATTAATTCCAAAAATGACTTCCGTGAAGTTTCAGGACTTTTGGAGCTGTGCAGAATAGGTCTCTAATATTTGCTCCTTTTCCAGCCCAGAATTCCAGCTGCCGGCATTCTCCCTCTTCATGTAAACCTTATAAAATAAGAGAGAATAGGCATAAGTATTGTGACATAATGTGTAATAACAGCCCATAATGCGATAAATATCGATATAAAAGCATGATGCAAAATGGACGTATCAAGCGCCACGGCTCACATGACTGCGAACCCCGGTACACTCTATTCCCTCCATGCTCACACTTCCCCCACCCAAATCATGATCGGCAACGGTGCTCACCTTCCGATCACCCATGTTGGGCAGGGCTCTCTCATCACCACCAATTCCCCTCTTCAGTTGTGCAATGTTCTACTATCTCCCTCCCTCATTAAAAATCTTCTATCTGTTCGACAACTCACGCGTGAAAATCCTATCTCAGTTGAATTTGACATGTTTGGCTTCTCTGTTAGGGACCTATGCACCCGCTAGATGATTTGGCGATGTAGTTCTCACGGCAACTTGTATGTTGTCACCCCCTGTACTGTTGTTGCTCCCCGTCCATTCGCTGGTGTTGCCTCCATGGAGCCGTGGCACCAGCGTCTTTGCCATCCTGGGGGGGGGGGTTGTTCTTCGTCCGGTGTTGCCTCAAGTTCGGTTTAGCTGGGCACCATCGGCCGTCCACACCTGTTATGCATGTCGACTCGGAAAACAAGCTTGCCTGCCGTTTTCTGCTTCCACCACCCGTAGCTATTTCCCCATTCAGTTGCTGCATTTAGATGTGTGGACATCTCCGGTTATCAGTGCTTTGGGCTTCTAGTACTGCCTCGTTGTACTTGACAGTTGTACTCACTTTGTGTGGATCTTCCCTGTTCGTAACAAGTCAGATGTGCTTGTTGTTCTTACCGATTTCTATGCCTATGTTCATACTCAGTTCGAGTGCCCAATTCTTGCTTTTCAGACCGATAATGGATGCGAGTTTGACAATCTTTCCATGCGCTCTCTCTTCGCCAAACACGGGACGGTGCTTCGTCTCTCCTGCCCTACACCAGCCAGCAAAACGGCAAGGTTGAGCGTGTTCTGCGCACACTCAATGACAGTACACGCTCACTTCTCTTTCATGCCGCCATGCCTGCACATTTCTGGGCCGAAGCACTTACCACTGCAACCCTTCTACTCAACTACAAACCCTGCTCCTCCACTTCACCACGCACACCACACGAACTCCTCCTCGGCAACCCACCAGACTACTCTGTTCTGCGCATCTGTCTTTGCTACCCAAACACTGCGGCCACTTCCAGTCATAAACTCGCTCACCGATCCGTTGCCTGCATTTTCCTTGGGTATCCCCCTGATCACCGTGGCTACTGGTGTTACGATCCATCCACTCGTCATGTGCTCACCTCCCGCCATGTGTGCTTTGATGAGCGCGTGTTTTTGTTCGCCATTGCTCGTCCCACTAATGGCAGTGCTCTGACATCACCTCGCTATGTTCCTGCCCCTATTCAGGTACCCACCAGCTTGCCACACTCTAGCCGCGCGCCTGCAGCTCGCCCGGCCGGTGCGGCTTCGTCCTCCGCGCGCGCTACTGGCTCTGCCTCAGCGGCTTCAACGTCCGCCATTGGATCTGCTGAGGGTGGCTCATGCCCCTCCTCGCCTGGCACGCGCACACCTAGTTCAAGCGTGGTCGTCGGCTCGTCACCGCACGGCTCTGCCTCGTCTGCCTCCTTCACGCCTGATGGGTGTTCAAACATAGCCGTCCACGTGACATCGGAGGGCTCTACTTCATCTTCTTCAACTATGCCATCCCCGACTCCTGTGCCAACTCCGATGACCACACGCGCGCGCCGGCGTGCATCGACCGAATCTGCGCTACACCGACGACTACGTCTGCGTCACCGACACAGCGTCGCTGTCGGGCATCTCGCTCATCCCTTGTTGCATCCATGATGCTCTCCGCGACCCCAACTGGATGTCCGCGATGCAGGAGGAGTTCGCAGCGCTCGTAGGCAACCGAACCCAGGAGCTTGTTCCTTGTCCACTGTGTGCTAACGTGATCATCGGCAATTGGGTTATCCGACACAAGACGCGTCCAGATGGCTCCCTCGAGCGCTACAAAGCCCGCTAGGTCGTCCGCGGCTTCACCAGCGCGCTGGCGTGGACTACAGCGAAACTTTTTCGCCTGTGGTCAAGGCCACCACCATCCGCACCGTCCTCACCCTTGCCGCGTCGTGCTCCTGGCCAGTCCATCGACTCGACGTCAAGAACGCGTTCTTACATGGCACACTTCAGGAGGAGGTGTTCTATCTGCAGCCGGCCGGATTCGTGGACGCTGCCAAGCCTGACCTTGTCTGCCGCCTTGCCAAATCCCTGTACGGGCTAAAGCAAGCGACGCGCTCCTGGTTTCTTTGTTTCGCCAGCTTCCTCTCCACCGTCAGCTTCACAGCCACGTGCTCCAACAGCTCCCTCTTCACCTTCTCACGCGGCGAGGACGCTGCGTACTTGCTGCTTTATGTGGATGATATCATCCTCACAGCTTCGTCTGACGCCCTCCTTCGTCGTGTCATCGCCACCCCCACCAGTGAGTTTGCCATGAAAGATCTGGGCGCACTTCACTACTTCCTCGGCATTCAGGTGAGTCGCACTGCGGCTGGCTTCTTCCTCTCTCAAGCTCAATATGCTGAGGACGTGCTTGAGCGCGCCGCCATGGACAACTGCAAAGCTGCACCGACGCCCATGGACACCAAGGCCAAGTTGCCCGCCGCGGATGGGCCACACGTCTCTGATCCCATTGCTTACCGCAGTCTTGCTGGTGCTCTGCAGTACCTGACGATCACGCGGCCGGGGCTTGCCTATGCTGTTCAGCAAATCTGCCTTCATATGCATGATCCTCGGGATTGCCACCTTGCCCTCCTCAAGCGAGCGCTCCGATATGCGCTTACTCGACACTAAAGCTTCGTGCTTACACCGATGTCGACTGGGCTAGTTGCCCGGACACAAGACGCTCCACGTCGGGCTTCTGTGTGTTCCTAGGTGACGCCGTGGTCTCCTGGTCGGCGAAGCGATATGCCACTATCTCTCGCTCAAGTGCTGAGGCGGAGTACCGTGCGGTTGTCAATGCCGAGGCGGAATGCGTCTGGCTTCGTCAACTTCTCGGTGAGCTCCGGTGCGCGGTCACCATGACTACGCTGGTCTACTTCAATAACATCTCGGCGGTGTATCTATCCGGCAACCCTGTTCATCATCGGCGCACCAAACACATCGAGTTGGACATCCACTTCGTCCGCGAACACATGGCCCTCGGCAAATTCCGGGTCATGCACGTTCCGACTCGCCAACAGTTTGCTGACGCGATGACTAAAGGGCTGCCTACTAACGTCGTCAACGAGTTCCATTCCAGTCTTTGTATCTCCAGTAACGACGCCAAGACTGGGGGCGGTGTTAAAATACTGTGTTGTGTACATGTATTGGTGGCGTACGTGCCTGTAGTTTTCTCTGTAACACGCACGACCCCATGCTCCCGCTCACGGCCAGCCCACGATCACCATCTTGGGTTCGTGCCCTCTCTGTAACCTCAGATAAGCTGCCCCATGGCAATACGATCGTTGTGTTCGATCTCTTCTCTCCTTCAATATGTACTGGTAAATCAAAGTGCAACCGTTTTTAAGAGGAAAATCAGGGCTTATTTTATTCACAGAAATGCCATAGGATTTGGATCCTTCGAAATTTGTTGCATGGTGGTTATTTGATTGTACTATTCGAAACCTAGTAATTTTTTCATAGATTTCATTGTACTACATTTTGGGTGAAAATTGCCACGCACACAAACATTTTAATAGAAGTTATTTGTTTTCTCTGTGCTATCAAACACTCCTCCATCCAAATTATTGTAGTTATGTAATTATGTGGGAAACAAGAGGGCTCACTCTATTCGTATGTTTTTGTATTCCTACATTTCGAGAATCCAGCAAATCAAATAGGACCTTATAGTACAATGTTATCCACGGTTTTCGAACTTGTGCTCGGATCACTGTCACAGATTCACCTCCAAATTGGACATAGGCCCCATGGAGAGGAAGCAATAATTGTAAATAGGAAATCTGTAATTTGTACATGAACATTAGTCATGGTTCCTGCCATGTTCTCTATATTCTGCGTAATCAGTCTTATGGCGAGAACTCGACCTCTTCTTGCGAGTGCACCTTTTCCGTGAGATTCATTCGGTTGACGCCCATGTGCAGTGTTGCTACCTGCTGAAGATTTTTCTTTTCGGTTGTTTTTCTAGTCGGATATCATTTTATTTTGAGTTTTTATATTAAACATACTTTTCAAATTTTAGAAAAAAGGAATTGACAATAGTTTTTCATTTCCAAAGAAAACTCAAGAATCTTATAAACATATTCATGAATTTATAAAAATGACCACAAATTTAAAAATTGTTCGTGATTTTAAAATGTTACTAAATCTAAAAAATCAAGAATTTTAAAAAATTAGAAATTTGAAAAAGAATCACACTTTTTTGTTGCGTTACTATTTCGGAAACCTAAGGACTCGATCATACGGGTATGGAAAATACATGATGTTTAAAACTGTTCATGGATAACAAAACATGTTCATGATTTTGAAAAATATTTCGCTTTTGAAAAACAAGTTCATGAATCTTAAAAATGTCCGTATATAAGAAAAAGTGTTTGCATATTTATAATATTCAAAATCATAAAAATGCCCACAAATTTGCAAACAGAATGCGAATTTGAGAAATGTCATGAATAGGATATATTGTCCGTGTTTTTTGAAAATTGATCATGAACTTGAAATAATGTTGGTGAAATTGAAATAATGTTCAGGAATTCAAAAACTGTTCACGAATTTGGAAAACACATTGCGAACAGGAAATGATCGCAAATTTGAAAATTGTTCGTGCATACAGAAAATGTTCATGAATTAACAGAAAAGTGTTTCTGAAAGAAAAAAAATCTTTCACAACATGGAAAAAACTAGAATTTTGGAACATTTGTGGATAAGGAAACATTCAGGTATTTGAAATATATATTTTGAATAAAATAAAGTTCATGGCATTGATAAAAGTAAACTAACTGAGAAATGTTCTTTAATTTAAGATATTCATAAATTTAGAAATGTTAGATAATTCGAACATTTATTTTATAATTAATAAAGTATTCAAAAATTATGAAAATATTCTTGATTTTAAAAATATTCATGATTTCCAAAAATATTCTTGATATAATAAAAGGTTCACGAATTAAAACAGTTCTTGATGAAATTATTAATAAAAACCAAAATTTAAAAGCATTCACGAGTTTAAAACAAATTGTGAATCTTTTTTAGGAATATGAAGTTCTGACAATTATGCAAGAATTAGAAAGTAAGGAATAAAAAAGCAAAAGCCTCCTCCACGGGGACTGGGTGGAACTTAATGGGCCTTCCCGTAAAAACATACGTTTGAGACGATGTGACCGCTTCCTATGGTTAACGAAGAATTTGGTGCTGTAAGCGCAACATAGGATTTCAGCAGATGCACATAATGGTTCGTGCACGTTCATAGCTCGCTTATAGCCAGATAGACCGTTGCCTCGCTTGAAACGGTGTGGTCATAGGACGGCCCACTAATGTTGTTTTTTTTGGGGAAAGGCCATCATGGCTAGCTTTATTGAACTAAAGAACAATTACATTGTTTACTAGTTGACTAAGTAAAAACCCCGGTGGTTCTTTAGCCCAACTATTGTCACTCTTATTACAAAAACTGATTTTTTCTAGCTCATGAGCAACATAATTTGCATCACGAAAACAATGCTTAAAGATAACATTCCCTATTGACGTAGCTATATCAATGCATTCCGCAAAAGATTGTCGTTGCCGCATCCCACCATTGAGCCTGCCCTTGACAGTAATTCACCAAATTTAGAGAATCGGATTCTGCTCCAACTCTGTTAAAACCCAGAGAATTTGCCAGATTTAGTCCATCGCGCATTGCCATTGCCTCAACAGTCATGGCATCAGCTGCGTTTTGGATAAACCTACATTGAGCTGCTACGAATATCCCTTTTGCATCATGCAAAATTGCCGCTGTTGCACCCAAGCCATCATCTACATGGAACGAGGCATCGAAATTAAGTTTGATGAAGTTAGGGTCTGGTCTCGTCCACTTATGTTCACTCGTCTCTGGCTTTTGAGCTGACTTCACATAGTTCCCGACAATCGCTAAGATCGAACCAGGTCACCGGAATGGAGGAGGGCAAGAATCATGATGCGTATTGTAAGTGCATCTAGTGCCCCTTAGTGATTTTGGTGTATTGAAGACTTATAGGTTAAGGGACTAATGTGTTTATGAGTGTACACAGGTCTATAAGTCTATGAGGAGTTTGATATTTACAGAGAAAGTCGACCCCTAAAAATGAAGTTCTTCGACTGAAGACTTTGAAAGTGAAGAAATTGGTGTGACCTTGAAGACTTGGTATTCATTTGAGGAACATGAAGCGTGAAGACTCTTGTTTTCGTAGTTTCATTTTCCCTTTCTTGAGTCATAGGAAACACCGTACTGTTAAAGGGGGTCGAGGAAATACTAAGGAAAAATTTCCATGTGATGCTCAACTCAAAATCCTACACCTACCAATCCCTTCGAGTGAAGCCATTAGAAATCTCATACAGTTTAGTCATATTCTTCAGTGACAGAGACGAAGTTCTTCTGGTCTCCGAGGATTTTTGTTCTAATTGAGGAGTTAGGAATTCGCCAGTGCGGATTGCCTACACAGTGAGGAACATGATAGCCCTGAGGAATTTGATACTCAAATTTTCGATCGTTGCTGTGCTATGCGCCAGCTGTCCCAAAATATCTACCCACCTAACGGTCATATCATTGAAGGGCACTTATGTCTTATCATGTCGGGCTGCTCCCTATGCTATAAATAGCCGCCCCCTACAACCCCTAGCTGGTTGGCTGCTCCGAGAGAAACTGACACTTGTCATTTGAGAGCATCCCATCCTCCAAGGACTTTGAGCGAAAATCATCAAGTGGGGAAAACCCAAACCCAAACACCTACAAACCCAAAGTGATTGAGCATCACTGAAGAGATTGATCCTGCGTGGATCCGACGCTTGTGACCTTTGAAGACTGTGCTTCTTCCAGACGGTTAGGCGTCATGGTCTAGAGCATCCAAGAGGAATTGTGGATCGCCGAGTGACCGAGTTTGTGAAGGTTCGGAAGTCACCTGAACACTTACCACGAGTGATTGGACGAGGTCTGTGTGACCTTAGTTCAAGGAGAATACGGTGAGGACTGTGTGTCCGGGACTATGTGTCCTCAGGTTTAAATACCTAGACGCTCCAACCAGATGTACAACTGAGACAGCAGTTGGAACTGGTCTACCAAATCATTGTCTTCACCAAGCCAACTGGTTCTATTTCCTCAACTCTTTCATTTCCTCATAACTGTGTTGTGCACTTGTTCATATCTGTGTTTGAAGACTTTGACTGAAGACTTTCTCAATTTCCTCAGTTCAATTTCTTCAGTCTGTTTGTCTTCATCTTGTGTTATCCTGTGTTTACGCTTTCTGTACTCTGTGCTTGTCTTCATTTCATCATGATGACCATGCTTGTGTTCTGCTATGCATACTTTTGAGTACTTATTCCGCTGCAAGTAGTTCTTCGCTAAGAAATTTCCTCACTGGCAAATTCCTCAGTGAAGAATTCATAAAAATCGCCTATTCACCCCCCCTCTAGTCGATATAACGCACTTTCAATTGGTATCAGAGCAAGGTACTCCCTTGTTTTGTGTGATTTTGGTTTAACCGCCTGGAGTTTTAGTTATGTCGACCGCAGGTATGAAGAAAGTGACATGCCCCATCTTTGACGGTCACGAGTATCCCAAGTGGAAGGCCATGATGAAGAAGTGCCTCATGGCGATGAACATCGAACTGTGGACCGTCACTGAGATTGGTCTTACCGATCTGTGCAAGACGGCGGAAGCTGATGACATTCGCAAGTACACTCTTCTCAACCTCACGGCGAAGGACGTCATCTGCTCCTGTCTGTCTCAAAATCAGTTTAGGAACATCATGCATCTCAATCATGCGAAGCTTATCTGGGACCGTCTCTCTGAGGTCTATGAAGGTCATCGAACCCGTCATGATCCTTGGTTTGAGGACTTCAAGGAATCTCTCAAAGCGATGACATTCGAACCAGAATCATCATCCTCTTCATCATGCCTTATGGCAAAAAGTGCTGAGGTAACTGAATGCTACCTATCCGAGTCAAGTGATGATGAATTTGGTGAAGAATTTGGACCCAGCTATGTCAAACTTGCTTCCCTTTCCACTAAACAACAAAGAGCTTTGGAAAAAGTTCAATACATGCTAAATAAGAGCGATGATATGTTGGGTGAAGAAATGGATCAGTCAAAAGCTTTGGCTGAAAGTCTTCAGAGACTTCATACTAAGTATGACACCCTTCAAGATCAACATAACACTCTCTTATCTGATCATGAGAAGCTTTCTTATGAATTTCTTCAAAGAAAGCAAGATCTTGAGAAGCTAAGAGTGAGTTATGAAGATCTTCAGAAGGAGCGCGATTCATTACTTGCTCAACAAATCAGCGCTGCTCAGGAAGAATTTGTTCCTCCATGTTTGTAATGCATTGAACGTGAATCTGCTAATTCTTCACCTGAATGTTCAAATGCTTCTAATGCTACAAATTCTTCAACTGTCTCTGCTATCACTAATTCCTCATCTGAGGACATTGCTAGTATCACTGACGATGCAGGGCTGAAGGAACTGTACATGACAGGCATGCACAAAAGCCTCAAAGGGCATCAGACTCTTTGTGATGTGCTTAAAAGCAGATCCTCAACAGGAACCCTAGGAAAAAGGGTATTGCCTTTGAGAGGAAACTCAATGCTGATGGTACATATTGGAAGCCTGAGCAGTACCCCAAAACCTCATGGGTTGCTGCAAAGGGACCTCCAGTTGATCCATCTAATTTATCAGGCTTTACATGTGAATCTTCCCATTCTCCTGATGAGTCATTTGACTCCAACTATAAACTGTTTAAAAATCAGAATGGTGAAGTATTTGCTATATATGTTGGCACTAACTGCAGGAACAGTTCTCCTATGAAGAAAATCTGGGTTCCCAAAAGGTGCCTTGAAAGTCTTCAGGTGAATGTCCTCATGACACCACCTGTGAAGAATAGGAACCCCAGATCAAATTCTTCATATGGATCCAAGTCCTCATACGGACCGAATTCCTCACGTGGATCATATTCCTCGAAAGGATCAAAGTCCTCATATGAACATCATCGTGCTAACAACTCTGTTTCGCAGGGAAGAGCTAAGGGCTATGAATATGAGCATTATTCTTCTAATCATTATGTTCATAAGTCCTCGAAGAATTTCTCTGCTTATTCATATGCTTACCCTAACTCCTCTTATGTGAAACGAAATGGATTGGCTTCTATGCCACCTTTCTCGTATGGAGCTCGCAGAGTGATGAACTCTTTGCCACCCCTTCAGATGTGGGTGGTGAAGAAAAAGAACTAATCTTTTATGCAGGGTCAGGTCTCCAGACGTACTTAAACGTCTGAAGAATTTGCTAGAGACCTGAAAAGTACATGAAAGGACGCAGGCTAATCATGAAGAAATGAACTTTCGTTTCTCATGTCCTCATACTATTCTTAACTGTTGCATTGCTTGATGAAATTGGTCTGATGAATTGTGATGTCATATTCTTCACTGATGAAGTATATGAAGTTCGTAAGCTCCACTAATTCATCTGCAGCATGATCAACCCAAAGCCACTTAGTGGGTCCTCGATAGTGGATGTACAAATCACATGACTGGTGACAAGAATCTATTGATGGATGCTCCCTTATCACCATCGCATCTGAAGCATATCATCTTCGCTGACAAAGGCAAAAGTCAGGTATTGGGTCTAGGTGAGGTTGCGATCACAAAGGATCGACACATGGACAAAGTCATGCTTATCGAGTCCTTAGGATACAACCTCATGTCTGTCTCAATGCTTTTTGATCTTGATATGGTTGTTGTCTTTGGCAAGTATCATTGTGTTGTGGTTATGGAAGCTGACAATTCCAAAGTCTTCGAAGGCTTTAGGAGAGGAGACTTGTATATTGTTGATTTCTCTACAGGACCGCAACCAGCCGTGTGCCTACTTGCAAAAGCTTCAGAAGGCTGGCTATGGCATCGACGACTTGGTCATGCAGGCATGAGGAATTTGCACACGCTTGGGAAGAAGAAGCATGTCCTTGGCATTGAGAATGTCAAATTCCTCAAGGATCACTTGTGTGGAGCTTGTGAAGCTGGAAAGATGACCAAGGCTAAGCATCCAGCAAAGACTATCATGACCACTACTCGACCATTTGAATTGCTTCATATGGATCTCTTCGGTCCTAACCATTACTCAGCAGTCACAAATGACGCATCTCTCTATGGCTTTGTTATTGTTGATGATTACTCTCGATACACATGGGTACACATTGTTACTTACAAACATGAAGTGCAGGAAGTCTTCAAACGATTTTCCTCGAGGGCTTGAACCAACTTTGGTGTGAAGATCAAGCACATCAGAAGTGACAATGGAACTGAGTTCAAGAATTCTGGTCTTGATGACTATCTTGAGGAACTTGGTATTACTCATGAGTTATCTGCTCCTTATACTCCTCAGCAGAATGGCGTCGTGGAGCGCAAGAACAGAACTCTTGTTGAGATGGCTCGCAGTATGCTTGATGAGTACAAGACGCCTCGTCCCTTCTGGATTGAGGCAATTTATACTGCGTGCCACATCATCAACAGGGTATATCTTCACAAATTCTTCAAGAAGACTGCCTATGAACTCCTCACTGACAAGAAACCCAATGTGAGTTATTTCAAAGTCTTCGGTGCTAAATGTTGGATTAGAGATCCTCATCACAATGCTAAATTTGCACCGAAAGCACATGAAGGTTTTATGCTTGGTTACGGAAAGGACTCGCACACCTACAGAGTCTTCAACAACGTTCTTCACAAGGTTGTTGAAACTGTAGATGTGCGGTTCGATGAAACTAATGGCTCGCAAAGAGAGCACCTACCCTTTGTGATAGATGAACCAGCACCTGAGGAAACTATCAAGTTCAAGGCTACTGAGGATGTCATTCCTACCGAAGAATCTGCTGAAGAATTCATTCCAGAACGTGAAGAACGTCGAGCTAATGCACCTGAAGAAAATGCTGAAGAAAATGCTGATCAAATTCCTCGACGACAACCTACTCATCCTCGCGTTGCAAAAGAAGTGCAAGTTGAAAAGATCATCGATGACATTGAAGCACCAGGTCCTCTCACACGCTCAAAAGCTTCACATTTATCTAGCTTCTGTGGGCACTATGCTTTTGTCTCTATCACAGAGCCCACTAAGGTAGATGAAGCATTTCTGGAGCCTGAGTGGATTCAGGCCATGCAAGAAGAATTACATCAATTCGAACTCAACAACGTCTGGGAACTGGTTAAACGTCCAGATCCTTGCAAGCAAAATATCATTGGCACAAAGTGGATCTACCGCAACAAGCAAGATGAAAATGGCCTTGTGGTGAGGAATAAGGCACGGCTTGTAGCTCAAGGCTACACACAGGTTGAAGGAATTGATTTCGATGAAACTTTTGCACCTGTTGCTAGACTTGAAGCTATTCGCATATTACTTGCTTATGCTAACCATCATGATATCACTTTATATCAAATGGATGTGAAAAGTGCATTCCTCAATGGTAAGCTTGAGGAAGAAGTATATGTTGCTCAACCCCCAGGTTTTGAAGATCCAAAGCATCCTGACAAAGTCTTCAGACTCAATAAGGCCCTCTATGGCCTCAAGCAGGCCCCTCGAGCATGGTATGATACTTTGAAGGAATTCCTAATGAAGAAAGGCTTCAAACCCGGTTCACTCGACCCTACTCTTTTCACTAAATCTTATGATGGTGAATTGTTTGTGTGCCAAATATATGTTGATGATATTATCTTTGGCTGTACTGACCAACGTTATAGTGATGAATTTGCCTATATGATGAGTGAAGAATATCAAATTTCTATGATGGGAGTGTTGAAATTCTTCTTAGGTCTTCAAATTCGTCAACAGCGCAATGGCATATTCATATCTCAGGAGAAATACCTCAAGGATGTACTGAGGAAATTCGGCATGCAAGATTGCAAAGGCGTCAAAATTCCGATGCCCACAAATGGCCATCTGTGTACTGATGAAAATGGTATTGACTTCGATCAAAAGGTATACCGCTCCATGATTGGTTCTTTATTGTATTTATGTGCATCTAGGCCAGATATCATGCTTAGTGTTTGCATGTGTGCCCGATTTCAAGCTACACCGAAGGAATCACACCATAAGGCTGTGAAACATATTCTTCGATATCTAGCTCACACACCAACACTTGGATTATGGTACCCCAAGGGCTCGGCTTTTGATCTCATTGGATATTCTGACTCTGACTATGCTGGTGATCGTGTGGACCGCAAGTCAACATCTGGTACATGTCATTTCCTCGGACGATCTTTGGTCTGTTGGTCCTTGAAGAAACAGAACTGCGTATCACTCTCTACTGCTGAAGCTGAGTACATTGCTGCTGGTTCTTGCTGTGCTCAATTGCTGTGGATTAAGCAAACTCTCGAGGACTACGGCGTCAACGTGAAGAATGTGCCTCTCTTCTGTGACAATGAGAGTGCCATCAAGATTGCTCACAACCCAGTTCAGCACTCGAAGACAAAGCACATTTAGATTCGTCATCATTTTCTTCGCGATCATGTGTTGAAGGGCGACATTTCTATTGAGCATGTGAAGACTGAAGAACAGCTAGCCGATATCTTCACAAAGCCCTTGGATGAGAAGAGATTTAGCAAGTTGCGGTGTGAGCTAAATATCCTAGAATCTTCGAATGTTCTTTGAAAAGGACACTCATCCTAACACTTATGCAAAATTGATGACTTAGATGTGCAACACATGAAGAAACGTTTTTCTTCAATCAATGAAGAATAACACTCTAAGTGTGAAGAAATTAATGAAGAATTTGATTCTCAGAGCCCTACGACAATTGTACGCGGTGTCTAAAATCATCATTCTTATACGGTGGGTCACGCCACCACAAAAGTTGAAAATCTTCAATTTGAGTTTTTTCCAGTTTTTGAAATTCCTCAGTTGTTCATGTTCTTCAACTTTGCATTGTCTTCACCTTCTCCATCGTTTTTCTTCATTGGCTATATATATATATATATATATATATGAGTTTATGTCCTCTACAGCATTCACTTATGGCTAATCTTTCAAGTTGGTTTTTCTGCTAAGTGAATGTGATCGGACCCTTCCCCCTCTATGCTATACTCAACCCAATCTATTCACAAATTCTTCATGTGCGTTCTATTTGAAACTCATTCAAAATCTTCACTGTGTCCTTGTCAGCTGAAGAATTTGCGAACGGAACTTTTGACTTATCTTATCCAAATTTTTGGCTTTGCCGCTCAAACCGTTCCGCATCCCACGAAATACTTATCTATTCACCCACGATCTAACACGATCTCCACTTCTCAGTACGTGGGTGACACATGTCATGCGAATGAGAAGGGTCAGGGGCACGTTCGTCCAATTTCTTCGGGCGAATAGTTTTTCACCGTGGCTATAAATACCCCCTCTCCCCTTACTCACTTCCTTTACTCCGCTCGACCTCTCTCCAGCTCGAGCTTCTCAAACCCTAGCGCCGCTGCTACTTCTTCATCGCCAGTGAGGAAGAGCTTCACTGCCTCGACCTCGTCGCCGCCGTACTCGCGCCGGCCGCGGAAATCTTCACTCCGCCGCCGCCATAGCCGTCTTCCTCCGCCGAGTTAGGGCGTGGAAGATCTGCACAGACGAACTTCTCATCTCTACCTCACAATTCGTCGTGTTCTTCGTTCAGGGTAATTAAAAGTTACTTCTACTGCCCTCTTTGATTCAAATGATTTCTACAAAATCTTCAAAGGTGTTTATTCCTCAAATTCTTCACATACTAAACACCTCACATGTCATATGTTCTTGATTCGTTTCTCTAAGCAATAATTTTTCTTCAAGATTCCTCAATTGTGTGGATCTTTGATCTATACAACTCTGGAACCTAAGACAAAGAACGCTTAGTGAAATTCTTCAAGACTCATCTGGTCAAATTCCTCAAACTTGTTCTTTTTGAAAAATCTTCTGAGAACGCATATGACCTCTTCAAATTCCTCGCAACTATACTCTGTTCACAGGTACTCATGTCCGTTGCTGAATCACTAGGTTCTCATCAACTTAACTCATTTGAAGTGTTCCTCAAAGAAAGGTTGCATACTTCTTCAGAGAATTCAATTGTTCAAATTCCTCATCTGAAGAAAATGGCTGATGGAAAGAAGCCACAAAAAGGAGGAAAGAGGCCTGAGATCAACACTGCATTTGAAATCCCTGAGGACATCTATGCTGGGTACTGCACACCCCCTGAGGAAGATAAAAATCAGTGCAAGGTGCGCATTCAGAAGATAGAGTGGAGATGGGCAAGAGAGTGGAGGGAGTACAGGTATGTGACTCCCAAGTACATGAAGAAATTCGCACTCAATCCTCCATGCTCAAGACCTCCGTTGGCACCTGGCCAAGAAGATGATCTCACCAGCCTCAAGCGTGGTGAGGATTATCCTGATGAATGGGCCAAGCGCCAGACCAAGCTGGCTAAACAAGCTAGAGAAGCAGTGAGGAAATTCAATGAAGACTCTGCTGCTGCTGCTGCCGCTGAGGTCTCTGTCAAGCCGAAGAAATCCATGGCAAAGAAGCCTGCACGTAAGCCAAATGCTTCACCGTCAATGTCCTCACGGCCAATTCCTCACGCTGCTCCTGCTCCTCCAAAGTCCTCAGCTGCTCTGACCAAATCCTCAGCACCTGTGCATCTTACCACATGCCAAAGGACTACAGGCATCTCTATTGCCTCAGGAGCTTCAGCTAGTTCCTCAGCTACACCAAATTCTTCAACAGGACCCTCTCTGCTGAAGACAAAGACCACTGCTGGACGAGGCTCTCGCCCAAGTCCTCACAAGAAGTAGGTCGCCTTCCAAGTGCCGTCTGAAGAGGACGAAGTTGATGATGAAGAACTTGCTGAAATCATCAGAGATAGGCAAGTCAGGGTCGCTAGAGACAAGGGCACAAATGTGCCTCTGCTTTTGGATCCAAAGTTGATCCTCTATTACATTGATCTCTGGCACAAGGACCCAACCACTCCTATGCCTGACTTCAAGCTGACTCCTGGCCAAAGTCATATGCTGACTGCCTTCATCCAAGAAGAGAAATGGAAATTTGAGAAGGCCAGGCAGCTCAAGAAACCGCAGTACAGGAAGGAGAAATTCCTGAAGAACAACGTTGTCTCTATGACAACTGATGAACTTGTGAAGATCTAGTCTGAAATCAAAGTCCTCAGCGATGATTTCAATGCTTACTATGTTGATTGGAAAGGAGCCAAGGTCAGGTTTGTTAAACTGACTGAGAAGTTCACCTCCAATGTTGCAGCCCCGTCGCAACAAGAAATTCCTCAGGCTGAAGCATCTGCTCAGCCAATTGAAGAACATGTCAGCACCGCTGATGACATTCAGGCTGCTGAAGAAAATGTGAGTTCCAGGGCTGATGACTGCATTCCAGCCGCTGATGAAATTGCCAGGGCATCCACTAGTGGTGCGCCTGAAGAAAATGAAGAGGTCAGGGCAACTGCATCAGTTGTGCCTGAAGAAAATCAACCACATTCTTCTGCTCTTCCTGCGCCTACCCCAACTCCAATTCTTCCATCTGCATCAGATGTGAAGAAGACCAAGGCTGCAGAGCGTGCAGCAGTGAAGAAAAGGAAAGCATCAGCTCCTTCAGATTCTTCAGCACCGAAGAAGATGAAGAAATTGACAAGCTCATTTGCTAATCCAATTGATGTTGTTCCTGTTTCCTCCATGCCATCAAAGGAAATCGTCCCTTTTGATGAAAAATATGTGATCCCTAGCGAATCTGATGAAGAAAATCCTTCTGCTGCTTCGTCAGAGCAGATGGATGAAGAAACTAAAGTGGATAAAATCCCTTCAACCCCCACAGTTTCCTCGCCTATGCCTCAGTTTACTGCTGAAGAGGCCGGCGTTGAAGAAATAGAAGATGAAGACGTGGACATTGGTTGTACCACACCAGTGATGAATGATGACTTTTGGGAAAGTCAGCACCCCAACTCTCCACTCTTCACACCATTGCAACAAATTCCTCAGTCCCCAGCAACTACAGTTCAAATGGGATCTGATGAAGCTCATGAAGAAATTCCATCCACTAGTGCTGAAGAAAATGAAAATGAAGAATTGAAGACCCAGGCTGCCATTGAAGAGGAACCAGAAATTCCTCAGCCTGAAGAACCTGAGATTGCGATTCCTGAGGTTGTAATGCAACTCACTGACACTCCTCTGCCCAAGCCAAAGGATCCATTCTCAAGGAAGCAAAAATTCAAGGCTAATGATTTCTTCGGCGAACACGTATTCTTCACTGATTACAACCTCTATGACTGTGCTCGCATTAGGAAGAGGCATTTCTGGACTGCCAGCCAGGCAAATTTTTATTCCTCAGTGCTGTTCAACAAAGACAAAGTCTTCGATCATGAGCACATTCCTCACGTGGATATGGAATCTCTGCCGTGCTTCGTGCCAGTCCTCGGTGTTCTTTACGACGTTGGACTGTTAAATTTCTGTACTGATATATGTGATTGGAATGAAGAGCTCATTCTTCAATTTTATGCAACTCTGCACATCACCAGAGACTCTGAAGATGTGAATTCATGGGTGCTGGACTAGATGTCTGAAAATACTCACTACAAGGCACCAGCTACTGAATTGCTTCGTGCTTTGCCTCTCAGTCCTCCCCTTGAAGCTGCTCGTCGCGTCTACAGTGAACCTGAGCTTATAGATCACTATATGCAAGTGTTAATGAAGCCATTGAAGCCAGGTCAGGCCCCAAGAACTAAATTCCTTGTGAAGGAATTGTTATATGTGCCTCGGACTATCTATCGCATTCTGACGAATACATTGAGTCCTATCAAGGGCCACGACTCGAATGAAGAAGAAGTCGTTGGCATCATGAAGAATCTGCTTTTCAATATCATTCATGGCGTTCCCGTCAACTTCCATGATTTCTTCATGAGGACTCTGGCCAATGTCGCAATGTCACCATTTGAGTTGAAGCCTTATGCTCCGTGGATTATGAGATTCATCAGAACAAGGTCTTCACTCAACTACAAAGCTGATACATTTGAACCATTGCGGCTACTTGCCCCCGACTGAAGTCCTCAAATGGACATTTTCCTCAGCTGATGAAAAGGCCAAGGCTACTGCTATTATTGATGAAGGCATTCGTCCATTGGATGGTCAATTTCGCAAGGCTGCATCCTACTCCACCAATGATGACTCTGCCACCCATGACTCTGCCGCCAACGCAACCAAGCCAAATCCTCAAGGCACAGCTCCCAGGGTGATGACTGACCGTGAGCTTCTCCTCAGTCTTCACCAGAAGGTTGATCGCAATCACAAATGGGCCAAGCGTCAGTTTGGTTCAATTCTTCACAACATGACTGCTACCCACAATGCAGTGAATAAAAACCATTACTACCTTCATGAAACCCTCAACCGCACCTGGGCTGTTCTGTCGCACATTTATAGCGCAGAAGATCTGAAGAAAATGGGTATCAAGGAGGACTTTGACTGGTCTGCACCTCCACCGAAGAAATACAAGAAGGTCAAGGTTCCATCCTTGGTGGCCAGCTCCTATTCTTCATCGCGTGACACCGACAAGCATGAAGACTTGGACGACACTGCGGCAGGCCCTACATCAACAAACGACCCCAACAACGCTGGCGCTCCTTCATGAACTTGATATTCTTCAGGGGCGTTAGTCCTCATTTTCGAACCTTTTGGCCATTCGATGACAAAGGGGGAGAAATTTGAGTTAGTCTTCAAGCGGGTCTATCTATATGGGCGTTGTTTTTTCTAAGTTACAACTCTCGTTCTTCTGATGACTTTGTTGGATCGAGTTGTAAACTTAAACTCTATGGTGGCCTGATACTTTTGTTGTTTCTTCTGCATGCTTATTCCTCGTTAATGCTATTGCACGCATGCTAAATTACATCAGTCACCATATTTCATCATGCATTTCAAATTCTTCATATATTATGTCAAATGCGTGTATGAATTACAAGATATAGGGGGAGATCTCCATGATTTTACTCTTCAAGTGTGCATTGCTTCAAAAGCAAATTCCTCACTATGCACATCTTCAGGGGGAGTTCTTCTATATCTTGCAATCAAATTCCTCAATATCAGTATTTACACTTCATATGTTTATCCCCGTTGAAAACTTAACCTATATTGTCATCAATCACCAAAAAGGGGGAGATTGTAAGTGCATCTAGTGCCCCTTAGTGATTTTGGTGTATTGAAGACTTATAGGTTAAGGGACTAATGTGTTTATGAGTGTACACAGGTCTATAAGTCTATGAGGAGCTGTCCCACAATATCTACCCACCTAACGGTCATATCATTGAAGGGCATTTATGTCTTATCATGTCGGGCTGCTCCCTAGGCTATAAATAGCCGCCCCCTACAACCCCTAGCTGGTTGGCTGCTCCGAGAGAAACTGACACTTGTCATTTGAGAGCATCCCATCCTCCGAGGACTTTGAGCGAAAATCATCAAGTGAGGAAATCCCAAACCCAAACACCTACAAACCCAAAGTGATTGAGCATCACTGAAGAGATTGATCCTGCGTGGATCCGACGCTTGTTACCTTTGAAGATTGTGCTTCTTCCAGACGGTTAGGCGTCATGGTCTAGAGCATCCAAGAGGAATTGTGGATCGCCGAGTGACCGAGTTTGTGAAGGTTCGGAAGTCACCTGAACACTTACCACGAGTGATTGGATGAGGTCTGTGTGACCTTAGTTCAAGGAGAATACGGTGAGGACTGTGTGTCCGGGACTATGTGTCCTCAGGTTTAAATACCTAGCCGCTCCAACCAGATGTATAACTGAGACAGCAGTTGGAACTGGTCTACCAAATCATTGTCTTCACCAAGCCAACTGGTTCTATTTCCTCAACTCTTTCATTTCCTCATAACTGTGTTGTGCACTTGTTCATATCTGTGTTTGAAGACTTTGACTGAAGACTTTCTCAATTTCCTCAGTTCAATTTCTTCAGTCTGTTTGTCTTCATCCTGTGTTATCTTGTGTTTACGCTTTCTGTACTCTGTACTTGTCTTCATTTCATCATGATGACCATGCTTGTGTTCTGTTATGCATACTTTTGAGTACTTATTCCGCTGCAAGTAGTTCTTCGCTAAGGAATTTCCTCACTGGCAAATTCCTTAGTGAAGAATTCATAAAAATCGCCTATTCACCCCCCCTTTAGTCGATATAACGCACTTTCATGTATGTTGCCTGTGCAGCCACCATAAATACCAACATCCGGTGGCGAAAACTTCTTTGCAGTTCAGACTCGGCATAATTGACAAGGGAGAGTCTGACTCAACGAGTAGATGTTCCAAAATTACCGATCCCGAACGATCAATGTGTAAAGCTCTATTTACCTTATCAATAAGCCCCGGATCAGTCCACAATCTCTTGGCAAGTACGCATTGAAAGAGTAGGTGTGCTACTTCTTGAGCTTGCGTTGGTTTTTTCCTTGAAGAGGAAAGAGTGATGCAGCAACTTAGAGATAAGTATTTCCCTCAGTTTGAGAACCAAGGTATCAATCCAGTAGGAGGAACACACAAGTCACCGATGGTTGCACCTACACAAACAAACAAATACTTGCACCCAACGCGATAAAAGGGGTTGTCAATCCCTTCACGGTTACTTGCAAGGATGAGATTTAATAGAGATACGTATAAAAGATAAATAAAAATGCAAAATAAAGTAAAGGTAAATAAATTGCAGCAAGATATTTTTGGGTTTTTGGTTTTATGGATCTGAAAATAATATAATCAAAGTTAGACGCAGGGGCCATAGTTTCCTGTGTGTCTTTTAGTTCAAGAAAAATCCTCAAAAAGTTCCGTTTCGTTTGGTATTGATTTTCTGTAAAAGACAAAAACAAAAAAACTGGCAGTTGGCACTAGGTTAATAGATTAGTCCCAAAAACTGATATAAATAACATAATAATGCATATAAAACATCCAAGATGGATAATATAATAGCATAGACCAATAAAAATTTATAGATACATTGGAGACGTATCAAGGTGTCTCACATCTTCAGGGCCATTCTTGCATACCGGACATACACCACTCACAGGCAAGTGTTTATTTGATAATAGTGATTTCAGAGGGACAATTCCTTAGAGTGCTCTTCAGCAGAAAATCTGAACTTTCCGTGGTACTTGCAAGTTCCAGAGGTAATTCCATATTGCTGATTGCATGGTACTATTGGACGTGAAATTATCTCCTACTTGACATCTGTATTTGCATGGTACTAATGTTGTTTGTTAGATTAGTTTTCAGTTCATGAACTAATGTTTTCTGTTCACCAAATGTATGCTATGGTCATAGGCACGTCTATAACTCTATTTTTTTTCCTTTTGTTATATTTTCAAATAATTCAAAGTACATTATTTTCCAAAGAATTATTTTTGTTTAGAAAAATGTTTTTATGCTATTAAATTATGATGGTACAACATTAGAGAAACGTTTATAGTATTTAGAAAATGTTATGTATCTGAATTTCTTTAACACGTATTTGAATATGTTTTTCAAAAATATGTGTTCAAAAAAGTTAATCATGTATTTGAAAAAGGTCAAACATATATCAAATAACCGTTTTGGATTTACACAAAACATGTACAATATGTATGTAAAACATTAGTCATCAAAACATGTTTTAAAAAAATCATTGCATTTAAAAATGCTAAATCATGTACTTTATAAAATGTCAATTATATATTTAGAAAATGCTAAACATGGAATTTAAAATGTATTTAGGACAGAGTATTGAAAACATGTACTTAAAAAAGTTAAATGAATATGAAGAGTATTATATATGTATAAAAAATGTAAGATGTGTATGTATAAGGTTAACATCGAAACATATACATGAAAATGTTAATCAAGTATTTGAAAAAAGGACTTTTATAACTACCAAATGTTCGGATTTTAGCAATAGGCAAGAACGATCTTTACTTCACTCTAATTATATACATGCATGCATTAGAATGACTAATTTTCCTTTCAGGTGCACTTCTTCCTCTAATTACATGCATATATGCACTAAATGACAAAAGCTGATGCCATCCTAGATTTTTTCTTTTATCAAACTTCAAAATGTTTTCTAGCTCAAACCATCGCTCCGATTGAAAAACCGTCTTCACAAAAAAATCGTCTCGACGAGATCTTCCAAACTAGATCCCATATTGATATGTTCTGATGACTTTTTTTTCGGACCAAAAGTTACCACATCTGGGCTACGTAAGTTATCACGTCTATCATACATAAGTTACCGTGTCATTTACACAGAAGTTACCAGGGCATGTTTTTCAACAAACTTTTATCTCGGGGTCAAAAGTGATTGTTGTGTTTGTAGTGAGTTATCAGCTTTGTTGTGTGTATATTACCATGTTGCATAAAAGTTATCGAGGCATGCTTTTCAACTATTTTCATCCACTCGGTCAAAAAAATTACCATGATGTTTGTATATCGGTTATCAACTCTCCTGTGCGTGTATTATCATGTTGTTTACACATGAGTTACTGGGAGGTATTTTTTAACAACTTTTTTCCCTGGTCAAAAAGTTACCACGGCTGGATTGAGTAAGTTATCAGCTATGTTATATATATTATCATGCTATTAACACAGAAGTTATCAGGGTATGTTTTCAGCAAACTTTTATCCCGGGGTCAAAAGTTATCGTGGGGTTTGTAGTGAGTTATCAACTTTGTTGCGTGTATAAGACCGTGTTATTTGCACAGAAAGTATCGAGGATATGTTTTTCAACAATTTCTTTTCTCGGGTCAAACAAATTATCACACCTAGGCTAAGTAAGTTATCAGCGTCATTGTGCATATATTACCATGATAATTACGCATGAGTTATCGGAGGATGTTTTTCAACAACTTTTTTCTCTCGGATCAAATAGTTACCGTGCCTTTATGCGTATATTACCATGCAATTTACACATGAGTTACCGCGGGTACCGAGCAAGACATGCAACAACGTTCCAAAAAATCGGAACATTTGCCAAATAACCTTTAAACCCCAAAGGGGTGAATGAACGAGGTAGGTTGCTGGTTCGCCGACCACGAGCTTCGATGGGTAACAATCTAATTAAGTGTGGGAAAAAAAATCAAAAACTGAACTAACTTGTTTGTGTGCAAACGTAGTAGAGTGGACAGGTTAAATAGATTGTTCTTTCAATAAACAGAAGGTTGGCGAGGTTGTTGGCTAGCTCAGCTCGTTGCCGAAAGGTGGAGGGTTCGAATCCTCATCACCGCATTAATTTTTAGCACGAGCTCCCAACACGATGCGGATCGAGCGGCAGGGAGATCGTTCGGATCTAATGACAAAAACAGAACGTTCGGAAGTTACAAATTCCGTTGTAAAAAATAGTAAGTGTGCAAAAAAAAGAAAATCGTGACATATAGATCATTTATTTGAAAACTGTTCAACATTTATAAAAATGCACGTGTGCACTGAAAATGTACATTGTGTATGAAAATAATAAACTTTTGTTCAATAGATGAAAAAATACAAAAGCTTATAGAAAACTAAAGAAAACCAGAAGAAAAAATGTTGGGAGACCAAAAAAAACCCGACAAAGAGATAAAGAAAACAGAGGACCCGAAGAAAACCATGAAGAACGAAGAAAAGGTAAAAAAACGAAGAATGCTGAAGAAAAATAGGTGAAAGAAACCCGGTGAAAAGCATAGAAAATTAAATGAAAATACAAATAAAAAGAAAGACCAAAGATACCGATGCAAAACAGTGAAACACAATGAAATAAAAAAAAACGCAAACAGAACCAATAAGAACTATAAAGCAAAAGATAGGAAAGTAGACAAGATATAAAAACAATGAAACCCGTAAAGAAAATACTTGGAAAAGGAAATAAAATAAAAGGAAAGTAAAACCTGTAAAGAAAATGAACGTGAAAAACCCAAAGAAAATAAGACCAATTCATTCTGTAGCCAGAAAAGAAGAAGAAGAAAAGTATTTACAATGATTGCAGTCTATATCCACGGCATTTCCTATTTGGCGCTTAAGCACCCGTTGGCAAACGGGCGCGTGCAGGCATGGCTGGTTGGGCTCGGCCCAGTTAGCTCTACTCCTTTTTCTGCTACTAAGGAAAAAATGACAGCGTGCTTAACGATTCGAGCCCGCGAACTCCCCCTCGATGGCTGCCTGTTGTAACCACCCCGCCAATTAGTGCTGTCGTGCTAACCTGCTAACCTATTCTTCTTTTACTCGATCTTTGTCTCTTTTTTTATCGTTTTCTTTTTTTCCTTTTTTGGTTTCTGTTTTTTTTTTCATTTTCTTCTTTTTCCTTGACCGCAAATACGTGAACTCTTTTTGAATTCGTTGAACGTTTTTTCATTGATGAACTTTTTTTTCAAAATCCATGAAGTTTTTATGAATTTTGATGAACTTTTTTCAAAATGGATGAACTTTTTTTTCATTTTCGATGAACTATTTTTGATTTCGATGAACTTTTTTCAAGATGGATGAACTTTTTTTTTCATTCTCGGTGAACTATTTTTGATTTCGATGAACTTTTTTCAAAATAGACGAACTTTTTTCAGAATCAATGAACTTTTTCCAAATCGGATTAACTTTTTTCAAATTCGATGAATTTTTTTCAAAATCGATGAACTTTTTTCAAAATCGATGAACTTTTTTCAAAATTGATGTATTTTTTCAAAAATCTATGAACCTTCTTTAAAGAGATGTACTTTTTTTCAAATGGATGAACTTTTTCTTTACAGTTGTAAACCTATTTTTATTTCGCATTTTTATTCGTAAGAAATAGAAAAACTGGGTGGTTTTTCAGAAAAAAAAAAGAGAAAAAAAATGGCTGCTAGCGAGCGGCCGAGCTAGCGACGGATCTAGCGATCGAGCTCAGCGACCGTTTTCGTTTCCCCGAGCGAGCGAGGGATCGCACTCGTGGGCCGGCCCATGCCAGCGACAGTGCAAGCGCCAACTTGTTAACAGGCGCCTGCAGCGCTGACTAGGGCCTCCCTATATCCCACCCGAGCTGGCGAGAGACCGCGAAAAGAAGATGTGGGCCGGCCCAGGTGTACATGTTGAAAAGATCCTTCAGGCGAGACGTACAGATGCCTCGCACTAAGCGAGAAATAAGAGGTAGTTTGGTTCGCGTCCACAGTTGCGTGCCTGGTAAAAAATAGTGCCTGGAAGTAGTCTGGAATGTAGCCCGTTTTCTGCCTGACCAGGCATGCCTGAAGGTGCATTGTTTGGTTTGAGGCCACGAGCCTGGGTCTGAGAGAGCACGTGAAAGACAGACAAAGTTGTACTAGTTCACAATACAAAACGTCACATCCAATATTAAATCAAGGGATTAGCAGTCCAGGCAGCCCCCAGGCGCGAGAAAAGGGAGGCCTGGCCCAGGCTAACTAAGTTGCCGGGTGTGCGTCCAGGCCAGGCTACTTTATACTTGTCCAGGGCAGCAAACAAACGCCAACCAGACACATCCCAGGGAGGCTCCAGGCCAGGCAATCTTTTATCAGGACTCCAAACAAATTGCCCCTAAATTTCTCACTTTGGTCCGGTAGCTACAGAATTCGTGGGGCAAATAGCCAGGCTCCACCGTGCCAGGCTCAACGGATACACGAAAATTGCTGCAGTTTACAAAAGAGATAAATACACTGTAGTCATAAAACTTGCAGGAGATGGTTAGTTTGGCGTATAAACTTATAAAATACGTGTTTCTAGTCATCTAACTTGTTCTCTCATTCATATACGGTGTTTTCTATCGTATCCGGCCATATCCTACGCACGCGTAGCGTGCCAACTTGCGGCTGAGCTGTGGGTTATCGGTGAGCATTGTTTTTTTTTCAGAACCCTTGCATTATATTTATTTACGCAGAAAATTCTCAAATAAAATTAAAAACGCTTGTACGGGATGGGATACGATCCACGACCTGCTGCGATTAGCAGCGTCTGGATAACCACTCGACCAACTGATGTGTGACTATTAGTAGGCACAATTAGCTGTATATAAGATGGACAGTACTAATAAAGTCCATACTAAAACGGAAAAAAGGTGTGCAAAAAAGGATAGTCCCGGTTCAAACCTATGACCTCCTGAGAAGCTCGCGGTATGTGCAATTAAAGAGATATACACAATTTATCTTCTGTATTTTTCTTTCTTTTTTCTATGTAAGAAAGTAACTTATATTCAAGATAAAATTTTCATAAATATCAACTGAATTTTTGTTTGAATTCAAATAATTATAAATTTGACAATCTAGATTAAAGGAAATATAGTGCAGAATGAACGTACGTATATTTTTGGACAAATCAACTAATTTTTTGTTATATTCAAATAATTTTAATTAAAAAACTAGCAGAGAATAAATGCACATAAATTCTTCTGGACAAATAAAGGAAATTTCGTGCAGAATGAATGTACGTTAATTGGACAAATCAACTAAATTTTTGTTTCATCTAATAATTTTAACTTAAAAAATCTAGTGCAGAATGAATGAACATAAATTCTTTTCGACAACTCAATGATACTTTCATTTGAATTCGAATAGCTTTAAACTTGGAAATCTAGATAAAATAAAAATATAGGTCAGAACGAATGTACGTAATTTTTTAGGATAAATCAACGGAAATGGTGTATGAATTCAAATTATTTTAAGTTTTTAAATCTAGTAAAGGAAAATATAGGTCAGAATGCATGTACGTAAATTTTTCGGACAAATTAATTAATTCTTTTGAATTCAAATAATTTTAAATTTGAAAATCTTTGATAGAAGAAAATATAGTTCAACTGATTTGTTTGAACGAAGTTTAAAATTAGAATAATTTTAAATTTGAAAAAAAACTGATCGCTCGATCAAAATGATCCCACTCGCCCTGTGATAGTATGAATATGTCCTGGCGAATTGCTATTGCCCACGTAGTTTTCTTATATAGAAGAAAATAAGAAACAACATACACACGGACATTTTTATTCCCTGCGTGAACATTTTTTTAAATGCGTGCACATTTTAAAAATGCAAACTTAAGCTTTTTAATTACACAAACATTTTTAAATATCATGTACTTTTTTTTGCAACGCCCGAACGTTTTTTAAATGTCACAAACAACAAAATATAAGTTTTTTCTTTCATCAATTTCTTCCTCTCTTTTTTGAAAGTACATCAATTTACTCCTGCGGGGACTAACACGACAAGTTTTTGCTTTCGTTTATTCCTTTGTTGGGCTGAGCGAACATTGTATTAAAGAACGTTTTGTTTGGTAGTTTTGCATCAATTTATTCCTGGTCGAGTGGCTAGTGCAGTTATCATATTGTGTGGAGGACGTCGGTTTGAATCCCCAGGCGCTATTTTTTATTCCTATTTCTTGCTGACAGGTGTGCAACCAAATAAAAACCGAGGGTGTTTTTTGCAAAAGAAAGATAATGAGTGGCTCACTCAACACCTCATCATTCACAACCACCGACATGTGGGTTGTATTCATGCTCACACGTCACGTGAGCACGAGATACGGCTGGATACATAGAAGTGTGTCGGGTGGTTGGTGCGACATATGCCAAGGGATGGCTTATTATTGTGGGAGCCAATAGAACGTCGCCGGTGCCTGGAAACGGGATGAGGCGAAAACATGCACGCCGGCGAATCTTACCCAGGTTCGGGGCTCTCCGAGGAGATAACACCCCTAGTCCTGCTCTACGGGGTCTCCGCATGATCACTAGATCGATAAAGGGTAGCTACAATCGCTCCTAGAGCTGTTGGGTTCAAGGGAGAAGAAGAACAAGGCTAGCTCTTGCTTCTCTCTATCTATTGTGTGTGTGTGTGTTATGCTTAGAAGCGAACTCTGCTGAGGTGCGAACCCTTTGCATGGGTGCTCCGGGGGGTTTATATAGGCCTACCCCCCGGGGGTACAATGGTAATCCGACTGGGATCTGGTCCCAGCCGTCAGTGTCTATGCTCGCCGGCTTCTCCGCCGGCTGCTAGGTCCCGCCGGCTGCCGGCTACTTGGTCGACAGGCCGGCCCCACCGCCTAGGGTTTTGTCGGCGGCTGCTTACTATAGCCGCGCCTCTGATGATGAGGGCTTTGTCGAGGTGAGCGTGGCTACAGTGAGCCGCCTCGGGGGCTATCACTGTAGCCTCACCTCGTCTTGTCTCCTTAATGGGGCTCCTGCTTCGAGGAAGGGAGTGGCCGGCTTCTGGAGGCCGGCTATGCTCTTGGCCGACTAGGAAGAGCCGGGCCGCCTTCACGCCTCTCTCTGGCCGAAGGGGCCCGCAGTCCTTGGGCCGTACAGGAGTGGGTCGTGGATGACGTCGGAGCTAGCGTGGCTACAGTGCCGAGCCGCACGGGAGACATCCCTCCCGTACGGCCTCCTGTAGCCATGCCCGCCTCGGGCTTCGGGGGTCGTGGGCCGCACTGTGGCCATATCCCGTCAGGTCGCCGTTATGTAGGAGTGGTTGTGGTCTTGGCCGTCTCCTAGGAGTCGGCGTCCTTCTTGGCCGGCTTCTTGGAGTCGGCCACCCCGTGGTCGTCCTGGGGAGGAGTCGGTGAGGCTGGGTCGCCTTCCGGGAGTCGGCTTTAGTGGTAGCCGGCCACGGAAGGCGGCCCAAATGCTTGGAGTGCTTGAAGGCCCAAAGGCCTGATAAATTTCTTGAAGAGCCAGGGGTAGCCGGTTAGGCTACCCGTGGCCATTTACCCTGACAGTAGTCCCCGAAGCTGATTGGGCTTCGAGAAGCTCGATCAGCTTCCTATCGTGACGAGCCGGCAGCTGGGAGCCGGCCTTGGTCTGGCGCGCCGCCTTAGGCGAATTCTTTTGGAGCCGGGGGCAGGAACCCGCAGGGACGTGCACTGGCCCGCGGGCCGCTGGCGTACCACGTGGCCGGAAAGCCTGCCAGCCCACGCGCGTGACGGGACGTCGCCGCAGGGAGGGGGCCCGCCACGTCCGCGCCCCGGCCCAGGCGTGGATCCTTTGTATCCCGAAACCGCCCGCACGTTCCGTGCGGCAGTTTCGGCTCGCACTTATGCGTAATAAATGCGAGACGTGGGGGGAGTGGGCGCAGTTAATCCCACGTCTCCCCCCCACGTCCGGCCTCTTCGGCCGCGCGAGGCTATAAGTAGGGGGAGGTGGAGGGCGGCAGGCCCTCGCACGCTCCTCCTACTTCCACCGTCTTCTTGCCTTGCTCGTTCTCGCGACAGCGCCTCGCCGCCGCGCTCTTCCTCTGCACGCTCCTCCGCCGCCGTGCTAGCTTCCGCCATGCCTCCCCACGTAGAGCAGCTTGGCGGGGATTGGGACGGCTCCATCGTCCATAACGACCACATCGACTTCCTCCGCGACACCCGGCGTCTGCCCAGCGCGGACAAAGTGGAGGTCCGCCTCGCGCCGGAGAAGGAAGTCAGGCCGGCGCCGCGGGATGGCGAGCGGGTGGTCTTCCGCTCGCACTTCCTGCGCGGCTTCGGCCTGCCAGTGAGCGCCTTCTTCCGCTCCTGGCTGGAATTCTATCAGCTCCAGCCGCACCACCTCACCCCAACGCGGTGGTGCTGCTGTCGGCCTTCGTCACCCTGTGCGAGGGCTATCTTGGCGTCCTCCCCACCCTCGAGCTTTGGGGGGAGTTCTTTCAGTCGAAGCTGGGCACGCGCGTGCGGGGCGTGCCGGCTCAGACCGGCGCCTTCATCGCGTCGCGGAGATCAGGCGCCGACAACCCCTTCCCCGTCATCACGCTGATCCAATCGGTGAAGAAGTGGCAGAAGTCATACTTCTACGTGCGGAGCATCGCTCCCCGGGGCGACTACCTCAACCTGCCGGCTTACGTAGCCGGCCCACCGGCGGGGAGGCTGCCCCAGTGGTCCTTCCGGGCGGTGACGCTGTCGCAGGGAGGAAACGCCGCCATCGCCCGCCTGCGGGTGATGGTCCAGTCGGAGGGCCTGACGGGGCCCGACCTCCTGGCCGCGTTCGTCACGCGCCGGGTCCTTCTGCTCCAGAGCCGGCCTCATCTGATCTGTCAGATGAGCGGCCAGCTCGATCCGAGCCGGATGTGCACCAAGGAGATGCCGCAGCCTGACGCCGCCGACATGGTGAACTACCTCGCCAATTGCCAGCTTTCCAAAGACTGGCAATTCGGCAAGGAGCCATACAGCCGCGCCAATCCTCCGCCTACGGTACGCTTCCCTTGTCTCTTTTTCTTTCTCTTTCTCTCAGCTTTGTCGCCGAGTTCCTCTAGGCCGACTCTAACCCAGTCGGCTTGCTCTTTTGACAGAGTCCTCTGCTCCGGCCGGCCGGCGGGGCAGACGTGGAGCGCCGCTTCGTCCCCGACCGGACCGAACACGACCAGGATGACCCCGACCTGGGGGCGGTCCATATGGAGGATGCTGCCGAGCCGGCCGGCGGCCAAGCCGGCGGAGAAGCAGGCGGCTCCGGGTTCACCGCTACCTTCGACGACTGGCCGGACGAGGACGAAGCCGAAGCCGTTCCGCATCGCCAGCCGGCATCCGGACGCGGCGCGGGCTCCTCAGGCGCGCAGCCTGCTCGGGGTAGAGGCCAGAAACGTCGCGCCACCCAGGGCATGTTCGGTAGCCGGACGAAGAAGCCCAGGGGTGGGGCGGCGGCCACCAGGCGGGAAGAGGCGGCCGCGAAGGCGGCTCGCTTCCGCAAAGTGGTGAAGCAGCCGCAGACTGTGTCGGCGTAAGTTCTCTCTTTTTATGTACTGTCCTTCTTTCTTTCCTTTGGTGGTTCTTGAATCTTCGTCTTCTTTTTCAATGGTCAGAGCTCCGCTGTCACTTGAGCGGGCGGCTGCCGGCTCCGTCGTCGAGTCGCCAAGGGGCTCTGGGAGCACCACCCGCCGCGTGGATCCCCGCGCCGCCCTCCTGGAGGCGACGGAAAGGAACGCGCGGGAGGCGCGGGAGGAGCAGGAAGCGCGGGAGGCGGAGGCACGGAGGGCAGCCGCCGCCCAGGCAGCTCGGGAGGAGGAGGCGGCGAAGGCGCTCGCCGAGGCCGCAGCCAAGGCCCAGGCGGAGGCTGAGGCCGAAGCGGCGGCAGGGGAGGCTTTGATGGTCACCCCCCTGCGCACCATGGCGCCCGGGGACGTGGATCCCTCGCCAGGGGGAGCCAGCGGTTCCCAGCCGGGGCTGGGAGGAAGCGGCGACGACGTCGTCATCTTGGGGGAGGCGTCGGGGCCGACTCCTCCGACTAGGACGACCCAAGGCCGCCAGCCTGAGCCTGCACCCGCACAGTCGGCGGAGGGCGAGCCGGCCGCGGGGGCTGAGGTGGCGGTCCGGGCTCCGCCAAGCTGGCGTGCAGGGAAGGCCGCGTCTGAACCGCAGAAGGCTGCGTCGGAGCCACAGCCGGCCGTGGGCTCCAGCTCGTCGGCCCGAGACGCGGAGGCGGCCAGCGCTACCTCGGGGTGGACGCCGGGCGGAGGGTCAGCCGTGGTGAACGTCGCTGCACAAGACGTCCGGACCCGGCTGCAGAGCCAAGCCGCGGCGCTGAGGCAGTTCACCGACGAATTCCTCGCCACGCGGGCAGCCATCCGGGTTAGTATTCTCATCTTGTTCTTTTTTGAACTTGATTTCTCTCGTGGGGGCGCGTCAGCGCACCCACTGGGTGTAGTCCCCGAGTTCCGAGTCGGCTGCTGAGCAGGCGGCTTGGAACTTCTTGGAGATTTTGTTTTTGCTGCTTCTGTTCTCACTTCGGTCTTCTGTCCGTCTTGCAGGACTACCACAACCTCCGAGCGGCCGCCTTCAACTCCCAGGCTCGGGAGCTGACTCAGAAGACCGCCGATCTCACTGAAAGCCGAGGTATGTGACTTGATCTCTATCTCATGTGGGGGCGCGTCAGCGGACCCACTGGGTGTAGTCCCCGAGATTCGGGCCGACTGCTGAGCAGTCGGCTCGGATCTTCCTTGAAGATTTCTCATTGTTCTTCTTCTTCTTCTATCTCTGCAGCGGCCAACGCCAGTCTGAGGGCACAGCTGGGGGAGTCCCAGACCGCTCTTCGTGCCAAGGATGCGGAGCTCGCCACCTTGGTGCAGGAGCGCGACCGCCTGGTCAAGAAGCTGGCCGACCAGGAGGAAGGCCACAAGGCTGCGCTGAAGGCCGCGCAGGATCGTGAAGCCGCCCTCCAGGCCGAGTTCGAGACGGAGGCGGCCGGCTGGGCGGAGGACAGGCAGACTCTGGTCTCCGGCTATGGCCAGATTGAGGACCTGGTTGACGGTAAGTCGTCTACCCCTTCGTCCTTTCTTGCCATCTGCCATTTGACTTATTTTTCTGATTTTGGTGCTCTTCTTTTCTTTCCTTCTTCGCGCAGAGTACTTCCCCGGCTATTCCACTGCCGCTAACCAGGCCGTCGAAGCCCGTCGCCAGGCGAAGAGGCAAGCCGGCTTCGAGATCTCGCCAACCGCCGGCCGCTCGCTAGAGGAGCAACTCCTGGCGATCCAGGCTCGCATCCAGCCGGCTCACAGGCTGCTCCGCCGGCTTCAGCGCGCGGGATCGTAGGTCTTGGCCGCCCTCTGGCCCGGCCAAGTGGTCCCTCGCACTCCCAGCCGGACCGCCGATTGGCTGGAGGTGGCAGTCGGCCGCTTCGAGGCTTGGAAGGCATCAGCGGCTCGCTCCGGCGCCAGGCGGGCGCTGGAGTTCGTCAAGGCCTGGTATCCCGGCCTGAACCTGGACCAGCTGGCGACCTGGCGGCAGCAAGCCGACACGGAGCTGGAGCCGGCGCGGCCGGCCATCATTCGCCGGGCTTCAGCGATCGCTGATTACACCGACACCAACGTCTTCGCCCCCGAGGTGGACGACAATGGAGTCGCCCAGCCGGAAGATTGGTTCGGGCTGGACCCGGCGCACGGCGAGGACTCGGCGGAGGAGATCGACTCCAGCGACGAGGGCGAGGAGGAGGAGGAGGGTGAAGACGCCGAGCCGGCTAGTGGAGAAGCCGGCCAGCCTGACCGCGCCTCCAGCACTACGTCGCGTGCGAGTGCGTCTCCTGCCGCGGGAGGTGGTCAAGCCGGGACCAGCTAGGCGGCCGCTCCTTCAGCCGGCGAGCTGCCTTCACCGACCAGCTCGGCCTCCAAGTCGCGCCTTAGTCTTCTTTCTTTTGTTTTCCTGTCTTGTTACTTTTGGACAATGTTTGGTTAAGTCTGCACAATTCCACCCACTGGGTGTATTCAAACTTAAGTCTGTTGCCGGCCTGTGGGCGGCTTTATGTATATAAGTTATGCAATCGGTCTTTCCTTGTACTTTCGCTTTTTGTCCTTCTGCTCTTTTCCTTTGCCGCCCTCACTTGGTTGCCGCCTTCCTAGTCAAACAGTTGCTCTGCAATCTGTAGCCGGGGAGTGCCTGGCCGATTGGGGAGGGGGAAGTACTTTTAGCTCTGCCGGACTTAAGCTAAGTTTTTTAGGAAGCCGGCAGGCATATATGGAGGCCGTCTTTTTGCTATATAGGCTAGTTGTTCCTTAGCCGTTTTTTCGTGTGGGCGTCCTTTCTGTCTTCTCTCTTGCTAGTCGGACAGTCAGTTCTTTGAGCTGCGACTTTCAACAAGAGAGGACTTGGGAGCCGGCGCACTACTTTGCTGACTTCGGGAAGAACTTAGAATATAGCTCAAGGCGGCCAGTCCCCGGGCCGACTAGTCGGACCCGGTGCCGGACAAGAATTCAAAATGTAATAATACATTCATGGGTATGACACTCGTCATCCATAGATAAATAAAAGGCAGTCCCCGAGTACTGTTCGGGGGGCCTGTTGGTTTGTAACTTAATACAAAAGGGGTAGCGTGATACATACTGCTTTTCAGCTGTAAAATCGTCTTAGGAGGTTTGCGTTCCATGGTCGCTCCGACTCCTTGCCAGAGTCGTCTCTCTTGCGTGCTCTTGGCTTTTGCGCGTCGATCAAGTAGTAGGAGTCGTTGCCGAGTGCCTTGCTGACGATGAAGGGGCCTTCCCAAGGGGCCGAGAGCTTGTGCTGGCCGGCTGTTCGCTGGATCAGCCGGAGCACAAGGTCGCCCTCTTGGAAGGATCTTGGCTTGACCTTGCGGTTGTGGTAGCGGCGCAGGCCTTGCTGGTAGATGGCGGACCGGCTGAGGGCTAACAGCCGGCCTTCTTCCAGTAGGTCGACGTCGTCTTCTCTTGCTTCTTTGGCTTCCTCCTCCGTGTACATGGTGATCCGAGGCGAGTCGAACTCGATGTCTGTTGGGATGACCGCCTCGGCACCGTACACAAGGAAGAATGGAGTGAAGCCGGTTGACTTGTTGGGTGTAGTGCGCAGACTCCAGAGGACAGCCGGCAGCTCTTCGAGCCAGCAGCCGGCCGATCGCTCCAGTGGTACAACCAGTCGGGGCTTGATGCCGGAGAGGATAAGTCCACTCGCTCGCTCGACCTGGCCGTTTGACTGCGGGTGGGCAACGGACGCTAAGTCCAGTCGGATGCCCTGTGTCGCGCAGAAACGTGCCAGTGCGACTTTGGCGAAGTTCGTACCGTTGTCGGTGATGATGCTGTGCGGCACGCCGTACCGAGTAGTGATGTCGGTGATGAATGTCACGGCAGTCGGCCCGTTCAGCTTCTTGATTGGCTTTGCTTCAATCCACTTTGTGAACTTGTCCACAGCAACAAGTAGATGTGTCAGGCCACCGCGGGCTGTCTTGAAAGGGCCCACCATGTCCAGTCCCCAGACGGCAAAAGGCCAGGTGAGGGGAATGGTCTTGAGGGCAGAAGCCGGCAGGTGTTGTTTGGAACTGAAGACTTGACATCCTCTGCAGCTCTTGACTATTTCTTTAGCATCCTCCAAGGCAGTCGGCCAGAAGAAACCATGGCGGAAAGCCTTGGCCACGAGGGATCTTGAGGCGGCGTGATGGCCGCATTCGCCTTGGTGGATGTCTTTGAGGATTGCCACTCCTTTTTCTGGCTCGACGCAACGCTGGAAGACTCCAGTGACGCTGCGCTTCACAAGCTCCCTGTTGATTATTGTGTATGCTGCGGCTCGTCGTTGCACTAGTCTTGCTGCGATCTCATTAGTCGGCAGCTCTCTGCTGACTAGGAACTTGAGGATGGGCTGGGCCCATGAGGGAGCTGTGACTTCTTCTGTTGTTAATGTGGCCACCATGACTCGGGTGGGTGGGTTGGGTGTTGCATTGGAGTCGACCACCGCTTCTTGTGTCGTTGCAGTCCCCGGGCCGACTGCTGCAGTCCCTGGGCCGGGTTCTGAAGTCCCTGGGCCGGGTGCGACTACGTCAGTCCCCGGGGCAGTCGTCGAAGTCCCCGTGCCGCCTGCGGGATTTCTTGAGCCGGATCCGGCTATTTCTGGCGCAGGCGGTACGAAGATGGAATCCGACTCTGGAGACGGCTTGATGGACGGCTTGAGGAGGCGCTGGAGGGAGACGCTAGTCGGTATGGCTTGTCGGGTGGAGCCGATCCGTGCTAGGGCATCTGCTTGGTCGTTGTCGGCCCTTGGCACGTGAAGGAACTCGCACCCTTCGAAGTATCCGCTCATCTGCTGGACGAGGAAACGGTAGCTCGCCATGTTCGCGTCCTTGGCGTCCCAGTCGCCAGATGATTGCTGGACCACCAAGTCTGAGTCGCCGTAGCACAGGATCCGGCGTATGCCGAGTTCTTTGGCTAGCCGGAGCCCATGTACGAGCGCCTCGTACTCGGCCACATTGTTGGAGGCGGCGAAGTGGATCTGCAGCGTGTACTTGAGCTTGTCGCCTTTGGGAGAGGTGAGGACGATGCCGGCTCCCAAGCCGGTGCGCATCTTGGACCCGTCAAAGTGCATCCGCCAATGGGTAGAGTCGGGAGCCGACGGTAAGTACTGGGTCTCGGCCCAGTCGACGAGGAAGTCGGCCAACGCTTGCGACTTGATGGCGGTGCGGGGTTGATAGAAAATCATGTAGGGCGCCAAGGCAATGGCCCATTTGGCCACCCGGCCGGATGCATCCCGGCTGCCTATGATCTCGGCGAGCGGGGCAGTGCACACGACCGTGATGGGGTGCTCTTGGAAGTAGGGCTTCAATTTCTTGGCAGCGAAGTACACCCCATAGCACATCTTCTGGTAGTGCGGGTAGTTTTGCTTTGAGCTGGACAGTACTTCGCTGAGATAGTAGACCGGCCTTTGGACCAGTTGGGCTCGGCCTTCCTCCGGGCGCTGGACCACAACAACAGTGCTGACGACTCGGCTTGTCGCGGCGATGTAGAGGAGCATGGGCTCCTTCTCAGTCGGCGCAGCCAGGACAGGCGGAGTGGTCAACATTTTCTTCAACTCATGGAAGGCTTGGTCGGCTTGATCATTCCACTCAAAGTGAGTGGACTTCTTCATGAGTCGGTACAGGGGGAGAGCCTTCTCTCCTAGTCGGCTGATGAAACGGTTCAGGGAGGCTAAGCAGCCAGTGAACTTCTGCACATCTCGCAGCTTGGTGGGAATCTCCATCCTCTCGATGGCTTTGATCTTGACAGGGTTGCACTCAATGCCGCGTTCGGAGACCAGGAAGCCTAGCAGCTGGCCGGCTGGCACTCCAAACACGCACTTCTCGGGGTTGAGCTTGATCTGGAATCAGCGCAAGTTGGCAAATGTTTCCTTCAGGTCTTCCAGCAAGGTACCGCGCTTCTCTGTCTTCACCACAATGTCGTCTACGTAGACGTGGGCATTTCTGCCGAGTTGTTTCAAGAGACATTTCTGTATGCAACGCTGAAAAGTGGCACCGGCGTTTCTCAAGCCGAATGTCATTGTCAGGTAGCAGAAAGCTCCAAAGGGTGTGATGAAGGCAGTCTTCAGGCGGTCAGCCGGGTCCAACTTGATCTGATGATACCCTGAGTATGCATCCAAAAAACTTAACAGCTCGCATCCGGCTGTGGAGTCTATCACTTGGTCAATCCGTGGCAAAGCAAACGGATCCTTTGGGCAAGCCTTGTTCAAACTTGTGTAGTCTATACACATGCGCCACTTGTTATTCTTCTTCAAAACCAGAACTGGATTGGCAAGCCATTCTGGAAAGAACACTTCCATGATGAAGCCGGCTGCAAGGAGCCGGGCTATCTCTTCTCCCACGATTCTTCGCTTCTCTTCTGATAGTCGGCGGAGGGGTTGCTTGACCGGCTTCGCATCATCTCGGACATGTAATTTGTGCTCGGCGAAATCCTTCGGGACACCCGGCATGTCCTTTGGGGACCATGCAAAGATGTCTCGATTCTCACGGAGGAAGTCGGCGAGCTCGCCTTCCTATTTACTGTCCAAGTTCGCCCCAATCACGGCGAACCTCTCCGGGTGCTCCGGGTCTAGAGGTATCTTCTTCGTCTCTTTCGCAGGCTGGAAGGAGCCCTGCGCATCACAGTCCTTGGGGTTGGGGGACAAGGCCGGCTGCTTGCCGGCCATGGCCACAACCCGTTCCAGCATCTTCTTCTCTTCTGCCACCACGAGGGACTCGGCCAGTCGGCTACTGGCCATGGCGCACTCGGTGGACTTCTTGTAGTCGCCGGCTACCGTGATGATCCCCTTCGAGCTCGGCATCTTCATCTTCAGGTGGGCGTAGTGGGGCACAGCCATGAAGTTGGCCAGAGCAGGTCGGCCAAGTAGTGCACGATAGGGGCTCTCCAAATCCACCACCTCGAACCATATTGCTTCCCGGCGAAAGTGATCTTTGTCTCCGAAGAGAACATCCATTTTGATCTTGCCGATTGGAGAGCAAAATAGGCCGGGTACGATTCCATGGAAGACAGTGCGGCTCGGCATGAGCTGCTTTGCTTTGATGTTCAGCTTGTCCATAGTGTCGCGGTACAGTATGTTGATACTGCTTCCGCCGTCTATCAGGACGTGGGAAAATCTGGCAGCTCGCCTCTCCGTCGCAAGGGTGACGTCTAAGACCATAGCATAGGAGCCAGGCGAAGGCATCACCTCTGGGTGGTCGGCCTGGCTCCAGCTGATGGGCTTTTCCGACCAGTGCATGAACTCGGTGGTGCTAGAGGCGACTGCGTTTACTTCTTGGTGTTGCCGGCGTCGGCTGCGCTTGTCGTCGACTTGACTTGTGAAGATGACGTAGGCGTCGTGCGCTTCGGGGAACTCGTCTTGGATGGCGCCGACTGCCGGCCGGGCCGCCGGCTGCTGGGGAGCTGGAGGCGGCGGGCCGGGAGGCGGAGGCGGCACCATCCCTTCACCCTTGGTGATGCGGGTGAGCCAGTGGCATTTCCGTGTTGTATGGTTGGACGGCTTCGCGCCGCTGTGGAACTTGCAGGGAGCATCGAGTGCTTGTTCGTAGGAGAAAGATGGCTGCCAAGGCGGCCGGCCACCCTTCTTCTTGGGAGTGGGCCGCTCATCTTCAATTGTGGCCACCTGCCGACTGGAGGAAGTCGGCATGGGGCCCTTGCGCTTGTGGTCGTTCTGGTAGGGGCGCCGGTTAGGGTCGCCAGCCGGCGTCTTGGGAGCCAGAGCAACTACTTTCCCCGAGGCGTCCACTCGGAGCTCGGTCTTCATGGAGGAGTCGGCGGTGGCATACTTGTCGGCGGTGATCAGTAACTCATCGAGGGTAGCCGGCTCGTCGCTGAGGAGTCGGTGCTCGAGGAGGGTGCCCTCTCGGCACCCGGCAGTGAAGTACTCGATGGCCTGGACCTCGTGCACTCCTTCGCAGGAGTTGCGGAGCTCGGCCCATCGTGTGAGGTAGTCGCGGGTCGACTCGTTGGGCCCTTGGACGCAGAGGGAGAGCTGGCGAGGCTTGGG
Source organism: Aegilops tauschii subsp. strangulata (assembly GCF_002575655.3). NCBI lineage: Eukaryota > Viridiplantae > Streptophyta > Magnoliopsida > Poales > Poaceae > Aegilops > Aegilops tauschii. The sequence goes on from NC_053040.3 coordinate 135,214,631, forward strand.
AGGCCGCTTGTAGGTGCTGGTGAAGTTGCGGACGAAAACTTCGGTGAAGTCCAGCCAACTGTTGATGCTGTAGGGCTTGAGGCTGTTGAGCCATGTGCGCGCCGTGCCTTGCAGCATCAAGGGGACATATTTCACAGCGACGCGCCGATTGCCGTTGGCGATGCTGACGGCTGTGGAGTAGTCGATGAGCCAATCTTCCGGCTTCACCGAGCCGTTGTACTTGGGCGTGTCTCTGGGGAGCGAGAACCCTTTGGGGAAGGGCTCGTCGCAGATGCGGGGGCCGAAGCATGGCGGGCCGACATCGTCTTCTTCTTCTAGCGCCAAGGATCGAGCAAGGCGGTCGATCCTGTGGCGGGCGTCGTTTTCGCCGACTCCTTCTCGGCGGCCGAGTTGGTCACCAAGAGTCGGATGGGTGACATGCGGTGGAGTGAGGCGTCTTTCTCTTCGAGGCGGGGGAGGAGGCAGGTTTCCCTGGTGCTCTACAGCTCGAGGGCGGCCATCTGCGTCACGCTCGATGGTAATGCGAGTCCGGCTGCGGCTGGCAGCCGGCTCCTTGTCTTTCTTCTGGTGCGCACCGCTCGCAGTCGGCGAGCGGGACGTCGCTGCGTGCTCCCGGCGCGGGGGATGGCTATCAGCTCGGGCGCCGGCTTCGTGCCGTTCTGCAGCCGCGTCGATCAGCTGCTGGATCCGTCTTGTCATGTATGGGAGCTCATCGGCTCCCAGCCCATTGAGCTCTTCTGCAGCCGCCTGAGCGGCTCGCAGATTCTCGAGCGGGGTGGCGTAGACGGGGCGATCTGCGCCCAGCATGCTGGCAACGGCTGCGCCGCGTTTCTGGACGAAGCCGGCTCGGCTCGGGCCGCTAGGCGGCGGCGTCCCGAAGGCGGCGCGGTCGACTTCGCGCTGGTGGGCCTCGGTGAGGCGTCTCATTGAGGCTATCTTCTTGCTCTCCGCGATGAGGGCAAGGCAGCGTGCCTCCAGGGTCTCGGCGTCGGCGTCGGCCGGGATGGGGACGGAGAGGTCGTGCATCGCCGCTTGTTGAGCGTCGCGGGCGTTCTCGCCCGAGTTGGAGACGTGGCTGATGACCAGCACTTCGGTGACAGCGCTGTTGCCGCTGTCAGCTCGAGGGAGGGGGTCGTCGAAGACCACCACGTCGGAGGGGTAGGCGTCGAGCGACGCGGTGTCGGAGTCGATGATCATCGGGTCGGTGGAGCCGACCGACTCCATGTCCGCAGCGGGCTCGCTGGAGACGTGAAGTTGATCGAGAAGGCTGACGAGGCGGCTCTCGGGGTAGTCGGTGCCTGGGTCGGACGCAGGCTCGTCGGAGATGCGAGTCTCGCCAAGCAGATCGGCGAGGCGGCTCGTTGCGCAGGCGTCGTCGACGCCTTGCAGCGCGTCGGGGCAAGCGCCGTCGGGCGCAGCAGGCTGGCTGCGCTCGCGGGGAAGAAAGAGGGTTCCCGTCCAGAACAGGTCTCCGGACGACGGTGCACCTGGCCCCACGGTGGGAGCCAAATGTCGGGTGGTTGGTGCGACATATGCCAAGGGATGGCTTATCATTGTGGGAGCCAATAGAACGTCGCCGGTGCCTGGAAACGGGATGAGGCGAAGACATGCACGCCGGCGAATCTTACCCAGGTTCGGGGCTCTCCGAGGAGATAACACCCCTAGTCCTGCTCTACGGGGTCTCCGCATGATCACTAGATCGATAAAGGGTAGCTACAATCGCTCCTAGAGCTGTTGGGTTCAAGGGAGAAGAAGAACAAGGCTAGCTCTTGCTTCTCTCTATCTATCGTGTGTGTGTGTTATGCTTAGAAGCGAACTCTGCTGAGGTGCGAACCCTTTGCATGGGTGCTCCGGGGGGGTTTATATAGGCCTACCCCCGGAGGTACAATGGTAATCCGAGTGGGATCTGGTCCCAGCCGTCAGTGTCTATGATCGCCGGCTTCTCCGCCGGCTGCTGGGTCCCGCCGGCTGCCGGCTACTTGGTCGACAGGCCGGCCCCATCGCCTAGGGTTTTGTCGGCGGCTGCTTACTGTAGCCGCGCCTCTGATGATGAGGGCTTTGTCGAGGTGAGCGTGGCTACAGTGGGCCGCCTCGGGGGCTATCACTGTAGCCTCACCTCGTCTTGTCTCCTTAATGGGGCTCCTGCTTCGAGGAAGGGAGTGGCCGGCTTCTGGAGGCCGGCTATGCTCTTGGCCGACTAGGAAGAGCCGGGCCGCCTTCACGCCTCTCTTTGGCCGAAGGGGCCCGCAGTCCTTGGGCCGTACAGGAGCGGGTCGTGGATGACGTTGGAGCTAGCGTGGCTACAGTGCCGAGCCGCACGGGAGACATCCCTCCCGTACGGCCTCCTGTAGCCATGCCCGCCTCGGGCTTCGGGGGTCGTGGGCCGCACTGTGGCCATATCCCGTCAGGTCGCCGTTATGTAGGAGTGGTTGTGGTCTTGGCCGTCTCCTAGGAGTCGGCGTCCTTCTTGGCCGGCTTCTTGGAGTCGGCCACCCCGTGGTCGTCCTGGGGAGGAGTCGGTGAGGCTGGGTCGCCTTCCGGGAGTCGGCTTTAGTGGTAGCCGGCCACGGAAGGCGGCCCAAATGCTTGGAGTGCTTGAAGGCCCAAAGGCCTAATAAATTTCTTGAAGAGCCAAGGGTAGCCGGTTAGGCTACCCGTGGCCATTTACCCCGACAAAGTGAGTGTATCTGCACGCATAGCAAGTTATGTGACCACAACAACGTATTTTACAACTTTTAGCACTAAACTGAACATCAGATGCAAGTTCTATAACTACCACTAACATTACCTATGTACAAAACGCCCCCTATGTCTCTTTTTTTCTTTGAGTGCCCTATGTCCCTCTTATGAGATGGATGCTACATTCACTTGCATTGTCTTATATTTGGGCCAGGCTCCACCGTGCATTGTCTTATATTTGGGCCAGGCTCCATCGTGCCAGGCTTACCGGACACGCCAATTGTTGCAAGTTACAAAACGCCCCCTATCGTGGAAGCACATTTTCTTTTCTTTTTCTGTGTTTCATTGTCTTCTTCTATTTCTTATTTCCTTCTATCCCCCAAAAACATTCTTTCGTTTTCTCTTTTTGTTCATTTCATTATTTTTTGTATAATTAAAAATGTCATAAATACAAATATTTGATAAATTGATTTTCTTAAATTTGTAAAATGTGTTCATGTCACATTTAAAAAATGTTCATGCAGTATAAAAAAATTGTTTGAGCTATTTCCAAAATATGTTCACACCATTCTGAAAATGATCATGGCTTTAAAAAAAATGCACACACGTTTCAAAAAGTAGATTATAACATTTTTAGAAATTGTCTATACAATGCTTGCTAATTTTTAAAAAAGTTTTATACGATTGAGAAAATTGTTCGTGACTTCTAGAAAAATGCACGCTTGAAAATACATTTTAATTTTTTAGAAAAGTTATACGATGCAAGAAATTTATTTGCATAACTAAAACAAAATCATATCATCCAACCAAAACGTTCGTGACATTTAAGAAACTTTTTACGCTTTACAGAAATATGTTCCATATTTAGAAATTTATTTATATAGTGTAATAAGTATTCATGTAATTTAAGATAATATTTGTGGCATTGAAAAAATAAATTCTAGCACTCAACAAATGTTTTGCACATGTAAGAAAAATGTGCATGTCATTCATAAAAATGTCTAATGTGTGCTGAAAATGTTCACCGTGTTATAAAAAAATGTTCATTTTGCATTTCACAAAAAATATCAACATGTATTTTGGAAACATTGATATATTAAACAAAAATGTTCGATGTGTGTATAAAACAGCGCCTTTATGAAGCCCCTAAATACCTTCTGGTGTGATGATTTATTTTAGAATATTGGTTCGATGTCCTTGATTTTTTTATGTAATATATATGTTCTTCATTTTAGCATTCATTCACGCGAGAGGTCGGAATATTTGCAGTGCATAATCGAGTGCCGGAAATTCCATGGTGCATTATCAAGGCCATTTGCAGGTTTACAATAAGACCTGGTTAGCAAACTCATATATCAATTATCAAGTGTGATTTTAGTTCTCAGTTCCCTACACCATGATATTGATATCAATTGTAGGATTGCGTCTTCACGTACTAAACACAATGCAAGGCTGCTTTCCAGTCTAATTAGATTTCTTCTATTGCAACCTATTAAAACACAGAATGGATTAACCAATATATTTTTGTCTCTGTGCAACATGACGACAATAATGTCTCACTGTAAAAAAGATGTGTTTCCATTTAACTCGTACCTTTTAGAAATTTTATTGTATTCTATTTTTATGCCGATCTCATTTGACCAATGCCTGAGACGTGCGTTGCTACTGGTACAACTTAGAGAAGCGACAAGTCTTAGTATCTTGAAGATGACGTCCGTATCACTTAAACCTTGGTTTGTAAAACGCGAGATAAGTGGAGAAGATGACTTTTGGAGATAAGTATCCTGTGGATCCGAAACTAGAACTAAGCTGTTCCAGCAAACACGTTACATTGCCCTAGCCTAATTTGCCATCAAGCTAGCCCAGAAAAGGGTACAGGTAGTAGACTAGTCAACTAGAACTATCTGTATTATTCTAGTTCTAGCAAAACATGCGTGCGTGCGTGCGTGCGTGTCTGTCGAGTAGAGTAGTATACTACACTCGAGCCAGCGATCAGCCAGCTCGAGAAACATTACATGCAATCATACAAGAGGGAACACGACGTGCGACGCATGCACGTCGGCGCGCTCGTGCGTGCCGGCCATGCCGTGCCGGATTTAATTAGGCACCCAGCCGGCACGCTCGCCAGAGGAAATGGACACGAAATTAGGCGCCGCCTCAGAAGGTGGGCACGACGCCGTAGCTGCCGAAGTCGAGCACGCATGGCCGGGGCGTGGTGATCGTGCCCACCGCGACGGCGTTGGAGTCCGCGTCGGCGTCGTCGGCGCGCTTGGCGAAGCGGCCCTTGACGCGCGGCCGGCTCTCGGCGTAGGCCTTCCGGGACGCGTACCGGATGGTCTTCTCGAACCGCCGGTTCTTGCGCTTCTCGCGGTACCGCATCAGACGCGCCTCCCTCCCCTCCCCCGTCGCCGGCGTCGCCGCCGCGATGGGGCTGTCGCTCCGCTCCGGCACCGACCCAACATCCACCGAGGAGACCTGTTTAATCACAAGACCGGTGATCAATTACATGCACTCAATGATAAAACAGTCAGCTGGCTAATCTAGTTAGGCACTTACAGTGCTGTGGCTTGGTGTGGGGGTGTAGGGCAGGTACGCGGCCTTGGACTGTGCGAAGTCCAGCTCGATGATGCCGCCGCCTCGGCCACAGATCGCGTCCGGCACCAGGCCGACTTCCGACGACGAGCCCTGCTAAATCGAAGGCCAATAAAGGTCAGCAAGGTGCGCTAGTATAGAACAGATGACGCGAGGCTATGTTTCTTGGAGGAAAGCAAAGCAAGGAGGGCTTACACTTCCACCGAGCGACGCCGCCGTGTAGGAGCTGTAGGACGGGTTGGAGACGACGGCGGGGGCGGCGACGCCACCGAAGTCCAGCTCCACCGCGCCGCCGCTGGGGACAACGCTGTCGGCGTGCGGGAAGCGCGGGAGCTCGGAGCCGAAGAAAGGGTCCATCATGTCCGCGAACAGGAAGTCCAGCTTCACGTTCTCCTTGCCGCCGGCGCCGGCCTCCAGAGCGTCGTTCAGGTTCACCACGGGGTCCTGCTTCTCCCCGTCGACCGCGCCGCCGAACGACATCACGAACGCATCCGGCTCCTGCCCCTCGGGGGACGAGGACCCGATGGGCTGCACGGGGACGCGCTCGTGGCGGCGCGCGAGCGGGTTGGCGTGGTGGATGTCGTCGTCGCAGGCGGCGCAGAGCGCGGCGGCGTCGGCCTTGCAGGTGACCGCGGCCGGCGCGAGCTCGCACACCTCGCAGACCCACACCCTCTCGTGCCCCGCTCGCGCGTGCCCCGCGTCGCACCCCGCGCAGAGGTACGCCCCGTCCCCACTGCCCCCATCGCACGTCCGGCAGTGCACCGCCGCCGGCGAACCCCGGCACGACCCACACCTCCTCCCGCCCACGCCCCAGTACCTCCCCAGCCCCTGCAGCTCCATCGCACCTCACACCACAGCACCCACCAGCAGCAACACTTGGAAGCGAAGCAGCAAGCTAGCCAGCTACCAGGATTTCCCCCTTCCACGGCGAAGCAAAAGTGAGTGGAAGCCGCGGCCGTCCGTGGCTTTATAGCGGGGGGCGGCGAGGCAAATCCGGCGTCGCGTGCTCGGTCGTGGGAGGGAATCCCAGCCCGAGATATTGGTAGGTGGGGGCGCGGGACAGGGACGGTGACGTGGCGCGAGGGGGCGGACGTGGAGGCCTCTGGGCCAAGCGAAAGCCGCAGAAAATGTTGATCTCGTGGATTTGGGGCGAGGTGGTGGGGGCCCGCATGTCGATTCTGGCCCACGTGAGCGGTGGGCCCCGCGCACGAGAGTGGCGGCAAGGCAAAGACGCGACAACCGCTTCGATGCCGATCATTTTTATGTCACGGGTTGGACTTACATTAAACTTGTTCTGGACGGATGATCAAAGGATCAGAGCATAATGACACTGGTCTATCAAGTCGGTTAGTGCTAATTAGTACACCGCCTATCGTCTTAGGTTTATAAGCACCATCGCTTATGGGACAGCTAAGATAGTCTGGAAGTTGCTCTTGCAAGTTGCAGCGCTCCATGAGTTTTGCAAGATCTTGCTAAAAGATTCACACCACTACCACCATCATGTGCCTGGTTGACGATGTTCCCAGACAGATGTGGAATTATTAAGTAAGCAACCCAAACTTGATGAAAAAAAAATGTGAAATTCGTGTAGGTAGATGTCACGAAAATGGGCAATCCGTAAACGCGTCACATGGCCGATGTCCCAAAGGTGGAAGCGACAAAGATCAGCTTTATGCAGGCTGGGGCGGTTTGACGCTGTCCCAGTCCACGGCCAACCAGCTGATTATTAGTGCCTATAATTCACCGCCTTTCGTCCTCATCATTAACCTGTGACCGCTGGCCGTCGACGTCCATCCAGCTCGCCTACCTTTCCCGCTTAATGATCTGCTCGAAATGTCAGAAAAGCCCCTTCACCTTTCGCGAAGTTCGCCGCGTCCGCGAATATACCGCTGGCTCTTCCTTCACACTCCCAGCTGAGCTCAAGAGGTGGACCAAATACATACGTATAGTTTTACCGCACGGAGTGGTCATGATTAATTGGTTTGCGAACTTTCTGGAAGGAGTGGTAGATACTGGAGTAGTGGGGGATTAACTTTGGCGCGTGCTCTACGGAGAGACGTCGCGGTCGCGTGCCGACGACGAGCTCCGGCGCCGCAGCGCGCGCAAGGGAGGATCGCATCAGGTCGCATAACCGGATCGGCCCGCGTTGACGCCCGAGAGAGATTACCGGTTGGCGACGTGGACGTGTGAGCTTGATGAGCCTTGACCTGCCGCCGAGGGAACCGGGCCAGGGGCAGGCCCGTCATTTGACCGTGGCGCGGAATGACGAACCGGCTGCCGTCATATCCCGCGGCGGATGGGGACGGACAGAGAGGGTGCAGCGCGCGCGAGCCGATCGAGCATGCGCAGGCGCGTCATGTGACCGTGTCGGCCGAGCTGAGCTTGTTTGGCCAAGGCTGTTGATTTTACTGCCCGGACCGTGCTCGTCGTGTGATCGATCTATCTATTCGAAGCGACGACACCCTAGCCGGATATGCCTGTCATCGATCGGTGCGAGCCCTAGACATGGGCGTGATGTGGATGAGATCGGGCGCGAGCATATCACCATATCCTAGCATGGCCGCGTGGGCCCTGCTCGGAGGTGGCGGCGGCGGGGGCCCAGCGATCTGGCAGGACGTACGGGGCCATGCGCCCTGATTGGCCCGGCGGCCGGCCAAACTTCCCACCCCCACCGCCTTGCGCTAAAACGCTGGAAAAAACGCTAGTGCTAGCTCGTTGATTGAGTACTTTTCTCGTCCCGGTCGTACTACCGTGGCGGTCGACGGTCGTGATGCGGCGCCGAGAAGATTCGGTCGGCCGGCCGGCCGGCTGCACTGTGCGTGCCGTGCATGCGAGGCGACGTGCCCCCCGGTGCGGTGCGGTGCAGCTCCCGACGGCGCGCGCGAGCTTTCCCGATTGGCACCCCCGGACAAAGAGTGCGCTTCGATGCTGATCTCCCCCACCCTCATCGGTCGACAAGGCCAAATCATCTGTCCTGAGATGCGTGCACCCGAGCGCCTCTACGCTCTTCGGTGGACACGTGCGTGCGGGCGTGCAACTGCAGCAGTTCCCAGGGGCGTCAGAGATTTTTTTCCTTTACCCAGCCGGCTGGTTCCCATGCACGCAACGCACGGCATGATCTCGTAAGATGGAGGAACTGCCGCATACTGTACGCATGTACCGCTGTGTCCATGGCGTTAGACTGCCCATGGTGAGAGCATCACACATATCTATATAAAATTGATGATATGATAAGCAATATATAAAACTGATGATATGATAAGCAATGAATGAAGAAAGAGAGGCATGTGGTAACATAGCTACTTACTAACAGTATGAGTAACATCACACATATCAAGGCAAGATAAGTCTATAGCCTAATAAATAAAGTGTTGCATGTTACCACACATATCAAGGCAAGATGAGTATATAGGTACTCCCTCCGTTTCAGTTTACAAGTCATACGCGTATACCTAGGTTGCCAATTTTATCACCCTAATATAAACTATATAACACAAAAATTATACCATTTGAAAATAGAACATCTAAAGTTTATATTGGTATATTTTTTGTAATATATGATTTGTATTAGATTTATCAAATTGACGACCTAGTCTATGTGGCATGTTACTAGTCTATGTTACTACCCATTGTGGCTAGTCTTACAGGCACTGTCTCGGCCTCGCTCGATCGGCACGCCGGCCGGAGCCGGCACTCGCGGCAACGTACTTTGCCGACATGCCATGCCCATGTACCAGTACTGCTCTATGTATGCATACATGCATGCAGCCACACGTACGTGTGGGCGGGAAGAGAACGTCAAGGCTGGACCAAAATATACTAGACCTGCAAGCTGCAGTAAGGCAGACAAACGCAACACAGCGAGAGAAGAAGACACCGGAGAGAAACGCCCCCGCCATGCGCGCACTCGTGCATGTGCATCGATGAAGTCGAAGGTAGCACTCCTCCTCACCTTTCCATTCCTTTGTGGTCATAGATTGCTGCGTCCCCCCTTCCGAGGCCCCATGTCCCCCCTCCCCCGCGGGGCGACCCGGGTGCGTGAACTCTAGCCACCAGTCTTCGATCCCCCCTTCCCTCCCGTCCCCAGCCGCCGACGCCGGGCAAAGCCCGCGTGGTGCCAGTGGCGGCGGGATCTGCATCACATCTCCTGGTGAGGGGGGGCGCGGGGAGCCTCTTCTTCGACCTGACGGCGGACTTCGGAGGCCGGTGGCCTAGAGGGCGTGCAGGCGGATGGCGGACCAGGGCGGCGCAGCTCACTGCCCAGCCGCAGCGCGTCACGGCGGTGTGCGCAGGCTGCAGCGGCACATCTCATCGTGGCAGGATTGGGTCGTGCCAGATCCGACCTGGCCGGGTGAGAGGGAGGCGGCTGGTGCTTGGCAGGAGGCGCGACGAAGCGGCGGGTCTGGCGGGGTACGACAGCGGTGCGGTGGTCCGATTTGGTGGAGGCAGCGCTGTCTGGAGGCAGCGGCGTGAGCTTACGGGCAGGTGGGTGACGGCTCGGCCAGAATGGAGTTCTGGCGAGCAACAAGCGGCCGGTCACTCCTGTGTTGTGTGGCGAGCGGCGCTGCGCTTCTGGTGGTGCTGGCATGGGAGTTCTTCGTGGTGAGGCAGGTCTGGCTGTCGCAAGGCCGTCCCTTTGAGTGGGCGATGGCTATCGTGGGCGGTCCTGGACATTGCCGGAGGAGTGGGGTGGTTGTGGTTCTTCGTCAAGGCTTGGAGTTGGTGGTGTGGCTATGTTTCCCCCTTGCCGTGTGTGTGGCCGGCCGCCGTCCCTCGGCTTTGCGGCTTCATCGAATTGGCGCTGCAGCGGCGACGGCGTGAGGCTTCTTGGATGGTGTCACCAAGTTCCTGGAGGTGTGGAGATGTGCGACGCGCAGATGAAAGTCTTGCACGGCGATCGCCGGGCCGGATGCGGTGGAACCTATGGTTGTCATTCCCCTCCATGGAGGCGTCGTCGAGGCGTGTTTGTCATTTCCCTCGCTCTCTTGGAGTTGGTGCTTGTCTTCGGCCGAAAGCCTCGATTCGGTGTTGGATCGGCACGATGGCGGCATCCTCAACGTCGTTCTTCCGTTGGGAGCATGGTGTTTGGAGACCTGGTTGCTTCCTTGTTGTCCTCCTTCGGTGCTCGCCGCTGTCCTCTCTTAATCCCCGACGGTGCTATGTACGCCCTTCACCGGTGTTTCCAAGACAGTGTCTTCTTAGGATCGGATTGAGTCCTGCCATCCACTTGCTGTTTCCCCTTATGCGTTCAGAGTGGATGATGCGTCGACAAGAGAAGCTCTGCGGTAGTTGGTGATATGATACATCTCCAACGTATCTATAATTTATGAAGTATTCATGCCATGTTTACAATAATTTTATATGGTTTTGGTATGATTTAAATGGAACTAACCCGAACTGACGCTGTTTTCAGCAGAACTATCGTGGTGTTGTTTTTTGTGCAGAAATAAAAGTTCTCGGAATGGGCTGAAAATTTACGGTGATTCTTTTATGGTCCAGAAGAGACCCACGGAGCCAGGCCAGAAGAGCCACGAGGGTACAACAAGCCTAGGGGCGCCCCCTAGGGCGCGCCCCCGAGCTTGTTGCTCCCTCGTGGGGCCCCTTGGCATGAGATCGATGCCAAAAATTCCTATAAATACCCCAACCTCCCTAAAGAATCCTAGATGAGAAGTTCCGCCACCGCAAGCCTCTATAGTCTCGAAAACCCAATCGCGACCCTATTCCGGCACCCCGCCGGAGGGAGAAATCATCATCGGAGGCCGTCTTCATCATCCTGGCGGCCTCCATGACGAAGAGGGAGTAGTTCATCATCGGGGCTGAGGGTTTGTACCAGTAGCTATGTGTTTGATCTCTCTCTCTCTCTCGTGCTCTTGATTTGGCACGATCTTGATGTACCGCGAGCTTTGTTAATATAGTTGGATCATATAGTGTTTTCCCCTCTCTATCTTGTTGTGATGAATTCCGTTTTTACCTTTGAGGTTTCACTACTATCAGATTGAATACTTTTATGGATTTGAGAACACTTGATGTATGTCTTGTTGGGAAACGTTGCATGGAAAACAAAAATGTTTCTACGCACACGCAATGATCTATGCATAGCAATGAGGGAAAGAGTGTGTCCATGTACCCTCGTAGACCAAAAGCGGAAGCGTTTGACAACGGTGTTGATATAGTCGAACTTCTTCTAGCTTCGACCGATCAAGCACCGAACGTATGGCACCTCCGAGTTCTGCACACGTTCAGCTCGGTGACGTCCCTCGCCTTCTTGATCTAGCAAGGTGTCGAGGTAGTAGATGAGTTCTGTCAGCACGATGGTGTGGTGACGGTGATGGTGAAGTGATCCACACAGGGCTTCGCCTAAGCACCGCGAGAATATGACCGGGGTGTAAACTGTGGAGGGGGACGCCGCACACGGCTAATAATTGATGGTGTGTGTTCTAGGCGCCCCCTTCCCCACATATATATAGGTGGGAGGGGGAGGGGAGAGGCCAGGAGCCGCCCAAGGGCTGGCCGCTGGCCCCCTTGGGGCTTCCTTGCCCTGCACCCCCTGCCATATTTGACGGAGGGGGAAGGAAAGATGGGGGGAGAGAGAAGGAAGTGGGAATCCTAATCAACACTTGCCTTTCTCCCTTCCCCTTTCCTTCTCCACCCTTGGCCGACCCATATGTGGGGCGCACCAGCCCCTTGTGGCTGGTGTGTTCCCCTCTTGGCGCATAAGGCCCATATCTTTTGCCGGGGGTGCCTGGAACCCCTTCCGGTGACCCGATATGTACCCGGTACCTTCTGGAACACTTCTGGTGTCTGAATACCATCATCCTATATATCAATATTTACCTCTCAACCATTTTGAGACCCCTCGTCATGTCCGTGATCTCATCCGGGACTCCGAACAACATTCGGTCACCAAATCACATAACTCATATAATACTATATCGTCAACGAACGTTAAGCATGCGGACCCTACGGGTTCGAGCACTATGTAGACATGACCGAGACACCTCTCCGACCAATAACCAATAGCGGAACCTGGATGCTCATTGGCTCCTACATATTCTAAGAAGATCTTTATCGGTCAAACCGTTATGACAACATACGTTATTTCCTTTGTCCATCGGTATGTTACTTGCCCGAGATTCGATCGTCGGTATCTTCATACCAAGTTCAATCTCGTTACCGGCAAGTCTCTTTACTCGTTCCGTAATACATCACTGTTATAAATATGCCCTAGAGGCAATAATAAATTGGTTATTATTATATTTCCTTGTTCATGATAATCGTTTATTATCCATGCTAGAATTGTATTGATAGGAAACTCAGATACATGTGTGGATACATAGACAACACCATGTCCCTAGTAAGCCTCTAGTTGACTAGCTCGTTGATCAATAGATGGTTACGGTTTCCTGACCATGGACATTGGATGTCGTTGATAACGGGATCACATCATTAGGAGAATGATGTGATGGACAAGACCCAATCCTAAGCCTAGCACAAGATCGTGTAGTTCGTTTGCTCAGAGCTTTTCTAATGTCAAGTATCATTTCCTTAGACCATGAGATTGTGCAACTCCCGGATACCGTAGGAATGCTTTGGGTGTGCCAAACGTCACAACGTAACTGGGTGGCTATAAAGGTGCACTACGGGTATCTCCGAAAGTGTCTGTTGGGTTGGCACGAATCGAGACTGGGATTTGTCACTCCGTGTAAATGGAGAGGTATCTCCGGGCCCACTCGGTAGGACATCATCATAATGTGCACAATGTGACCAAGGAGTTGATCACGGGATGATGTGAGTTACGGAACGAGTAAAGAGACTTGCCGGTAACGAGATTGAACAAGGTATAGGGATACCGACGATCGAATCTCGGGCAAGTAACATACCGTTAGACAAAGGGAATTGCATACAGGATTGATTGAATCCCCGACATCGTGGTTCATCCGATGAGATCATCGTGGAACATGTGGGAGCCAACATGGGTATCCAGATCCTGCTGTTGGTTATTGACCGGAGAACGTCTCGGTCATGTCTGCATGGTTCCCGAACCCGTAGGGTCTACACGCTTAAGGTTCGATGACGCTAGGGTTATAGGGAAAGTATGTACGTGGTTACCGAATGTTGTTCGAAGTCCCGGATGAGATCCCGGACGTCACGAGGAGTTCCAGAATGGTCCGGAGGTAAAGATTTATATATGGGAAGTCCTGTTTTGGTCACCGAAAAAGTTTCGGGTGAAATCGGTAATGTACCGGGACCACCGGGAGGGTCCCGGGGGTCCACCAAGTGGGGCCACCAGCCCCAGAAGGCTGTGTGGGCCAAGTGTGGGAGGGGACCAGCCCCAGGTGGGCTGGTGCGCCCCCCACCAAGGCCCAAGGCGCATGGGAGAGTGGGAGGGGGCAAACCCTAGGTCCAGATGGGCCTTAGGGCCCATCTAGTGGGGCGCCCCCCCTCTCCTCCCCTTGGCCGCCCCCCTTAATGGGATCTAGGGCTGGCCGCCTCCTCTTGGGGGTGGAAACCCTAAGGGGGGCGCAGCCCCCTCCCCCCTATATATAGTTGAGGTTTGGGCTGCCCAAGACAGGAGAACGTCTCTCTTTCGGTGCAGCCCTACCCCTCTCCCTCCTCCTCCTCTCCCGCGGTGCTTGGCGAAGCCCTGCGGGATTGCCACGCTCCTCCACCACCACCACGCCGTCGTGTTGCTGCTGGATGGAGTCTTCCCCAACCTCTCCCTCTCTCCTTGCTGGATCAAGGCGTGGGAGACGTCACCGGGCTGCACGTGTGTTGAACGCGGAGGCACCGTTCTTCGGTGCTTAGATCGGAATCAACCGCGATCTGAATCGCTGCGAGTACGACTCCCTCATCCGCGTTCTTGCAATGCTTCCGCATCGCGATCTACAAGGGTATGTAGATCCACTCCCCTTCCCCTCGTTGCTAGAGTACTCCATAGATTGACTTGGTGATGCGTAGAAAATTTTGAATTTCTGCTACGTTCCCAACAGTGGCATCATGAGCTAGGTCTATGCGTAGTTTCTATGCACGAGTAGAACACAAAGAAGTTGTGGGCGTAGATGTTGCCAATTCTTCTTGCCGCTACTAGTCTTATCTTGTTTCGGCGGCATTGTGGGATGAAGCGGCCCGGACCGACCTTACACGTACGCTTACGTGAGACAGGTTCCACCGACTGACATGCACTAGATGCATAAGGTGGCTAGCGGGTGTCTGTCTCTCCCACTTTAGTCGGAACGGATTCGATGAAAAGGGTCCTTATGAAGGGTAAATAGAAATTGGCATATCACGTTGTGGTCTTACGTAGGTAAGAAACGTTCTTGCTAGAAACCTATACAAGCCACGTAAAAACTTGCAACAACAATTAGAGGACGTCTAACTTGTTTTTGCAGCATGTGCCTTGTGATGTGATATGGCTAGAAGATGTGATGAATGATATATGTGATGTATGAGATTGATCATATTCTTGTAATAGGAATCACGACTTGCATGTCGATGAGTATGACAACCGGCAGGAGCCATAGGAGTTGTCTTTATTTTTTGTATGACCTGCGTGTCATTGAATAACGCCATGTAAATTACTTTACTTTATTGCTAAGCGCGTTAGCCATAGAAGTAGAAGTAATCGTTGGCGTGACAACTTCATGAAGACACAATGATGGAGATCATGGTGTCATGCCGGTGACAAAGATGATCATGGTGCCCCGAAGATGGAGATCAAAGGAGCAAAATGATATTGGCCATATCATGTCACTATTTGATTGCATGTGATGTTTATCATGTTATGCATCTTATTTGCTTAGAACGACGGTAGTAACTAAGATGATCCCTCACTAAAATTTCAAGAGACGTGTTCCCCCTAACTGTGCACCGTTGCGAAGGTTCGTTGTTTCGAAGCACCACGTGATGATCGGGTGTGATAGATTCTAACGTTCGAATACAACGGGTGTTGACGAGCCTAGCATGTACAGACATGGCCTGGGAACACATGCAAAACACTTAGGTTGACTTGACGAGCCTAGCATGTACAGACATGGCCTCGGAACACAAGAGACCGAAAGGTCGAACATGAGTCGTATAGGAGATACGATCAACATGGAGATGTTCACCGATGATGACTAGTCCGTCTCACGTGATGATCGGACACGGCCTAGTTTGACTCGGATCATGTATCACTTAGAAGACTAGAGGGATGTCTATCTGAGTGGGAGTTCATTAATCAGATGAACTTCATTATCATGAACATAGTCAAAAGGTCTTTGCAAATTATGTCATACGCTTTAGTTCTACTGTTTAAGATATGTTCCTAGAGAAAATTTAGTTGAAAGTTGGTAGTAGCAATTATGCGGACTGGGTCCGTAAACTGAGGATTGTCCTCATTGCTGCACAGAAGGCTTATGTCCTTAATGCACCGCTCGGTGTGCTGAACCTCAGCGTCGTCTGTAGATGTTGCGAAACATCTGACATACACGTTTTGATGACTACGTGATAGTTCAGTGAGTAATGCTAATGGTTTAGAATTGTGGCACGAGAGACGTTTTGAAACGTCGCAGAACATGTGAGATGTTCCGAAGACTGAAATTGGGATTTCAGACTAGTGCCCACGTCAAGAGGTATGAGACCTCTGACAAGTTTCTTAAGCCTGAAGACTAAAGGAGAAAAGCTCAATCGTTGAGCATGTACTCAGATTGTTTGAGTACTACAATCGCTTGAATCGAGTGGGAGTTAATCTTCCAGATGAGATAGTGATGATTCTCCATAATCACTGCCACCAAGCTATTAGAGCTTCGTGATGAACTATAAATATCAGGGATAGTTATGATGATCCTTGAGCTATTCGCGATGTTTGACACCGCGAGAGTAGAAATCAAGAAGGAGCATCAATTGTTGATGGTTAGTAAAACCACTAGTTTCTAGAAGGGCAAGGGCAAAAGGGATACTTCATGAAACAGCAAATCATTTGCTGCTCTAGTGAAGAATCCCAAGGTTGAACCCAAACCCGAGACTAAGTGCTTCTATAATGAGGGAACGGCCACTGAAGCAGAACTACCCTAGATACTTGGTAGATGAGAAGGCAGGCAAGGTCGACAGAAGTATATTGGATATACATGTGTACTTTACTAGTACTCCTAGTAGCACCAGGGTATTAGATACCGGTTCGGTTGCTAAGTGTTAGTAACTCGAAATAAAAGCTGCGGAATAAACGGAGACTAGCTAAAGGTGAGATGACGATATGTGTTGGAAGTGTTTCCAAGGTTGATGTGATCAAGCATCGCATGCTCCCTCTACCATCGAGATTTGGTGTTTGCGTTGAGCATGATTGGATTATGTTTATCGCAATACGGTTATTCATTTAAGGAGAATAATGGTTACTCTGTTTATTTGAATAATACCTTCAATGGTCTTGCACCTAAAATGAATCTCGATCGTAGTGATACACATGTTCATGCCAAAAGATATAAGATAGTAATGATAGTACCACATACTTGTGGCACTGCCACTTGAGTCATATTGGTGTAGAACGCATGAAGAAGCTCCATGTAGATGGATCTTGGACTCACTCGTTTTGAAAAGATTGAGACATGCAAACCATGTCTATTGGTATATATGCATGAAGAAACTCCATGCAGATGGATCGTTTGGACTCACTTGATTTTGAATCACTTGAGACATGCAAATCATACCACATGGGCAAGATGACTGAAAAGCCTCGTTTTCAGTAAGATGGAACAAGAGAGCAACTTATTGGAAGTAATACATTGTGATGTATGCAGTCCAATGAGTGCTGAGGCATGCAGTGGATATCGTTATGTTCTTACTTCACAGATGATTTGAGTAGATGTTGAGTGTATTTACTTGATAAAACACAAGTCTGAATTATTGAAAGGTTCAAGTAATTTTAGAGTGAAGTTGAAGATCGTCGTGACAAGAGGATAAAATGTCTGTGATATGATCATAGAGATGAGTATCTGAGTTACGAGTGTGGCACACAATTAAGACATTGTGGAAAGTGTTTCACAAGTAATACCGCCTGGAACACCATAGTGTGATGGTGTGTCTGAACATCATAACTGCACCCTATTGGATATGGTGCATACCATGATGTTTCTTATCGAATTACCATTATCGTTTATGGGTTAGGCATTAGAGACAACCGAATTCACTTTAAAAGGGGCACCACGCAATTCCGTTGAGACGACACCGTTTAGAGAAACCTAAGTTGTCGTTTCTTAAAAGTTTGGGGCTGCGATGCTTATGTGAAAAAGTTTCAGGCTGATAAGCTCGAACCCAAAGCGGATAAATGCGTCTTCATAGAATACCCAAAACAGTTGGGTATACCTCCTATTTCAGATCTGGAAGCAAAAGTAATTGCTTCTAGTAACAGGGTCCTTTCTCGAGGAAAAGTTTCTCTCGAAAGAATTGAGTGGGAGGATGGTGGAGACTTGATAAGGTTATTGAACCGTCACTTCAACTAGTGTGTAGCAGGGCACAGGAAGTTGTTCCTGTGGCACCTACACCAATTGAAGTGGAAGCTTATGATAGTGATCATGAAACTTCGGATCAAGTCACTACCAAACCTCGTAGGACGACGAGGATGCGTAATACTTCAGAGTAGTACGTGATCCTGTCTTGGAAGTCATGTTGTTGGACAACAATGAACCTACGAGCTGTGGAGAAGCGATGGTGGGCCCATATTCCGACAAATGGTTAAAAGCCATAAAATCCGAGAGGATCCATGTATGAAAACAAAGTATAGACTTTGAGAGTACTACTTGATGGTCGTAAGGCTGTTGAGGTAAATGGATCTTTAAGAAGAAGACGGACATGGACGGTAATGTTACCGTCTATGAAGCTCGACTTGTGGCAAAGAGTATTTCCACAAGTTCAAGGAGTTGACTACGATGAGATTTTCTCATCCGTAGCGGTGCTTAAGTCCGTCGGAATAATGCTAGCATTAGCTGCATTTGTGAAATCTGGCAGATGGATGTCAAAACAAGTTTCCTTGCCAGTTTTCGTAAGGAAAGGTTGTATGTGATACAATCAGAAAGTTTTTGTCGATCCTAAGGATGCTAAAAGGTATGCTAGCTTCAGCGATCCTTCCATGGACTAGAGCAAGCATCTCGGAGTCAGAATATATGCTTTGATGGAGTGATCAAAGTTTTGGGTTTGTACAAAGTTTGTTAGAAACTTGTATTTACAATAAAGTGAGTGGGAGCGCTACAACATTTCTGATAAGTATATGTGAATGACATATTGTTGATCCGAAATGATGTAGAATTTCTGGAAAGCATAAAGGGTTGTTTGAAAGGAGTTTTTCCAAGGAAGACCTGGATAAAGCTGCTTACATATTGGGCATCAAGATCTATAGAGATAGATCAAGACGCCTAATGATACTTTCAAAGAACGCACACCTTGACATGATTTTGAAAGAGTTCAAAATAGATCAGCAAAGAAGGAGTTCTTGGCTGTGTTACAAGGTGTGAGTATTGAGTAAGACTCAAGACCTGACCACAGCAGAAGAGAGAGAAAGGACGAAGGTCGTCCCCTATGCTTCAGACGTAGGCTCTACAGTATGCTATGCTGTGTACCGCACATGAAGTGTGCTTTGCCATGAGTTGGTCAAGGGGTACAATAGTGATCCGGGAATGGATCACATGACAGCGGTCGAACTTATCCTTAGTACCTAGTGGACTAAGGAATTTTCTCGATTATAGAGGTGAACAGGAGTTCGTCGTAAAGGGTTACGTCGATGCGAACTTTGACACTAATCCGGATGACTCTGAGTAGTAAACCGGATTCGTATAGTAGAGCAATTACTTGAAATGGCTCCAAGTAGCGCGTGGTAGCATCCACAAAGATGACATAGATATTCGTAAAGCACACACGGATCTGAAAGGTTCAGACCCATTGACTAATAACCTCTCTCACAAGCATAACATGATCAAACCAGAACTCATTGAGTGTTAATCACATAGTGATGTGAACTAGATTGTTGACTCTAGTGAACTCTTTGGATGTTGGTCACATGGTGATGTGACCTATGACTGTTAATCACATGGTGATGTGGACTAGATTATTGACTCTAGTGCAAGTGGGAGACTGTTAGAAATATGCCCTAGAGGCAATAATAAATTGGTTATTATTATATTTCCTTGTTCATGATAATCGTTTATTATCCATGCTAGAATTGTATTGATAGGAAACTCAGATACATGTGTGGATACATAGACAACACCATGTCCCTAGTAAGCCTCTAGTTGACTAGCTCGTTGATCAATAGATGGTTACGGTTTCCTGACCATGGACATTGGATGTCGTTGATAACGGGATCACATCATTAGGAGAATGATGTGATGGACAAGACCCAATCCTAAGCCTAGCACAAGATCGTGTAGTTCGTTTGCTCAGAGCTTTTCTAATGTCAAGTATCATTTCCTTAGACCATGAGATTGTGCAACTCCCGGATACCGTAGGAATGCTTTGGGTGTGCCAAACGTCACAACGTAACTGGGTGGCTATAAAGGTGCACTACGGGTATCTCCAAAAGTGTCTGTTGGGTTGGCACGAATCGAGACTGGGATTTGTCACTCCGTGTAAACGGAGAGGTATCTCTGGGCCCACTCGGTAGGACATCATCATAATGTGCACAATGTGACCAAGGAGTTGATCACGGGATGATGTGAGTTACGGAACGAGTAAAGAGACTTGCCGGTAACGAGATTGAACAAGGTATAGGGATACCGACGATCGAATCACGGGCAAGTAACATACCGTTAGACAAAGGGAATTGCATACGGGATTGATTGAATCCCCGACATCGTGGTTCATCCGATGAGATCATCGTGGAACATGTGGGAGCCAACATGGGTATCCAGATCCCGCTGTTGGTTATTGACCGGAGAACGTCTCGGTCATGTCTGCATGGTTCCCGAACCCGTAGGGTCTACACGCTTAAGGTTTGATGATGCTAGGGTTATAGGGAAAGTATGTACGTGGTTACCGAATGTTGTTCGGAGTCCCGGATGAGATCCCGGACGTCACGAGGAGTTCCGGAATGGTCCGGAGGTAAAGATTTATATATGGGAAGTCCTGTTTTGGTCACTGGAAAAGTTTCGGGTGAAATCGGTAATGTACCGGGACCACCGGGAGGGTCCCGGGGGTCCACCAAGTGGGGCCACCAGCCCCAGAAGGCTGCGTGGGCCAAGTGTGGGAGGGGACCAGCCCCAGGTGGGCTGGTGCGCCCCCCACCAAGGCCCAAGGTGCATGGGAGAGTGGGAGGGGGCAAACCCTAGGTCCAGATGGGCCTTAGGGCCCATCTAGTGGGGCGCCCCCCCTCTCCTCCCCTTGGCCGCCCCCCTTGATGGGATCTAGGGCTGGCCGCCTCCTCTTGGGGGTGGAAACCCTAAGGGGGGCGCAGCCCCCTCCCCCCTATATATAGTTGAGGTTTGGGCTGCCCAAGACAGGAGAACGTCTCTCTTTCGGTGCATCCCTACCCCTCTCCCTCCTCCTCCTCTCCCGCGGTGCTTGGCGAAGCCCTGCGGGATTGCCACGCTCCTCCACCACCACCACGCCGTCGTGTTGCTGCTGGATGGAGTCTTCCCCAACCTCTCCCTCTCTCCTTGCTGGATCAAGGCGTGGGAGACGTCACCGGGCTGCACGTGTGTTGAACGCGGAGGCACCGTTCTTCGATGCTTAGATCGGAATCAACCGCGATCTGAATCGCTGCGAGTACGACTCCCTCATCTGCGTTCTTGCAACGCTTCCGCATCGCGATCTACAAGGGTATGTAGATCCACTCCCCTTCCCCTCGTTGCTAGAGTACTCCATAGATTGATCTTGGTGATGCGTAGAAAATTTTGAATTTCTGCTACGTTCCCAACAATCACCTTGTGACCAACTCCTTAGTCGTTTGCTTGCAAGCTTATGATGTGTATTACTGAGAGGGCCCAGAGATACCTCTCCGATACTCGGAGTGACAAATCCTAATCTCGATCTATGCCAACTCAACAAACACCTTCGGAGATAGCTGTAGAGCATCTTTATAATCACCCAGTTACGTTGTGACGTTTGATAGCACACAAGGCATTCCTCCAGTATCCGGGAGTTGCATAATGTCATAGTCGAAGGAATATGTATTTGACATGAAGAAAGCAATAGCAATAAAACTGAACGATCATTATGCTGAGCTAACGGATGGTTCTTGTCCATCACATCATTCTCCTAATGATGTGATCCCATTATCAAATGACAACTCATGTCCATGGTTAAGAAACCTTAACCATCTTTGATCAATGAGCTAGTCTAGTAGAGGCTCACTAGGGACACGTTGTTTGTTTATGTATTCACACATGTATTAAGGTTTCTGATCAATACAATTCTAGCATGAATAGTAAACCTTTATCATGAATAAGGAAATATAAAATAACAACTTTATTATTGCCTCTAGGGCATATTTCCTTCCCACTTGCGCTAGAGTCAATAATCTAGTTCACATCGCCATGTGATTAACACCCATAGTTCACATCGCTATGTGACCAACACCCAAAGAGTTTACTAGAGTCAGTAATCTAGTTCACATCACCATGTGATTAACACCTAAAGAGTACTAAGGTGTGATCATGTTTTGCTTGTGAGAGAAGTTTAGTCAACGGGTCTGCCACATTCAGATCCGTATGCATTTTGCAAATTTCTATGTCTACAATACTCTACATGGAGCTAGTCTAGCTAATTGCTCCCACTTTCAATATGTATCCAGATCGAGACTCAGAGTCATCCGGATCGGTGTCAATGCTTGCATCGACACAACTCTTTACGACAAACTCTTTACCACCTCCATAACCGAGAAACATTTCCTTAGTCCTCTTTAGGTACCTATGGATAATTTTGACCGCTGTCTAGTGATCTACTCCTGGATCACTATTGTACCCCTTGCCAAACTCATGGCAAGGCACACAACAGGTCTGGTACACAGCATGGCATATTTTATAGAACCTATGACTGAGGCATAGGGAAGGACTTTCACTCTCTCTATATATTCTGCCCTGGTCGGGTTTTGAGTCTTACTCAACTTCACACCTTGTGACACAGGCAAGAACCCTTTCTTTGACTGATCCATTTTGAAATTCTTCAAAACTTTATCAAGGTATGTGCTTTGTGAAAGTCCTATCAAGCGTCTTTGATCTATCTCTATAGGTCTTGATGCCCAATATATAAGCAACTTTACCAAGGTCTTTCATTGAAAAAACTATTATTCAAGTATCCTTTTATGCTATCTAGAAATTATATATCATTTCCGATCAACAATATGTCATGCACATATAATATCAAAAATGCTATAGAGCTCCCACTCACTTTCTTGTAAATACAGGCTTCACCATAAGTCCGTATAAAACCAAAAGTTTTGATCACCTCATCAAAGCGTATATTCCAACTCCAAGATGCTTGCACCAGTCCATAGATGGATCGTTGGAGCTTGCACACTTTGTTAGCACCTTTAGGATCGACAAAAAACTTCTGGTTGCATCATATACAACTCTTCTTTAAGAAATCCATTAAGGAACACAATTTTGACGTCCATTTGCCAAATTTCATAATCATAAAATGCGGCAATTGCTAACATGATTCGGACTGACTTAAGCATCGCTATGGGTCAGAAGGTCTCATCGTAGTCAACCCCTTGAACTTGTCGAAAACCTTTTGCGACAAGTCGTGCTTTGTAGACAGTAACATTACCATCAGCGTTAGTGTAAGTGCATCTAGTGCCCCTTAGTGATTTTGGTGTATTGAAGACTTATAGGTTAAGGGACTGATGCGTTTGTGAGTGCACACAGGTCTATAAGTCTATGAGGAGTTTGATATTTATAGAGAAAGTCAACCCCTAAAAATGAATGTCTTCAACTAAAGACTTTGGAGTTCTGAAGACTTTGAAAGTGAAGAAATTGGTGTGACCGTGAAGACTTGATATACATGCGAGGAACATGAAGCGTGAAGACTTTTGTTTTCGTAGTTTCATTTTCTCTTTCTTGAGTCATAGGAAACACCGTACTGTTAAAGGGGGCAGAGGAAAAACTAAGGAAAAGTTTCCAAGTGATGCTCATCTCAAAATCCTAAACCTACCAATCCTTTTGATTGAAGCCATTGGAAATCTCATGCAGTTCAGTCAATTTCTTCAGTGGCAGAGACGAAGTTCTTCTGGTCTGTGAGGAATTTGCTCTGACTGAGGAGTTAGGAATTCGCCAGTGTGGATTGCCTACAAGTGAGGAACATGATAGCCCTGAGGAATTTGCGTCTCAAATTTCCGACCGTTGCTGTGCTACGCGCCAGCTGTCTCAAAATATCTACCCACCTAACGGTCATATCATTGAAGGGCATTTATGTCTTATCATGTCGGGCTGCTCCCTAGGCTATGAATAGCCGCCCCCTACAACCACTAGCTAGTTGGCTGCTCTGAGAGAAACTGACACTTATCATTGAGAGCATCCCATCCTCCGAGAACTTTGAGCGAAAATCATCAAGTGAGGAAAACCCAAACCCAAACACCTACAAACCCAAAGTGATTGAGCATCACTGAAGAAATTATTCCTGTGTGGATCCGACGCTTGTTACCTTTGAAGACTTTGCATCTTCCAGACTGTTAGGCGTCATGGTCTAGAGCATCCAAGAGGAAATTGTGGATCGCCGAGTGACCGAGTTTGTGAAGGTTTGGAAGTCACCTGAAGACTTACCACGAGTGTTTGGGTGAGGTCTGTGTGACCTTAGCTCAAGGAGAATACGGTGAGGATTGTGTATCCGGGACTGTGTGTCCTCAGGTTTAAATACCTAGCCGCTCCAACTAGACGTACAACTGTCACAACAGTTGGAACTGGTCTACCAAATCACTGTCTTCACCAAGCCTACTGGTTCTATTTCCTCAACCCTTTCATTTCCTCATTTCTGTGTTGTGTGCTTGTTCATATCTGTTTGAAGAGTTTGACTGAAGACTTTCTCAATTTCCTCAGTTCAATTTCTTCAGTATGTTTGTCTTCATCCTGTTTATCCTATGCTTACGCTTCCTGTACTCTGTGTTTGTTTTTCATTTCATCATGATGACTATGCTTATGTTATGTTATGTCTGCATCTGAGTACTTATTTCGCTGCAAGTAGTTCTTTGCTTAGGAATTTCCTCACCCTGAAATTCCTCGGTGAAGAATTCATAAAAATCGCCTATTCAACCCCCCTCTAGTCGACTTAACGCACTTTCAATTGGTATCAGAGCAAGGTACTCCCTTGTTTTGTGTGATTTTGGTTTAACCGCCTGGAGTTTTAGTTATGTCGACCGCAGGAATGAAGAAAGTGGCTTGCCCCATCTTTGACGGTCATGATTATCCCAAGTGGAAGGCCATGATGAAGAAGCGACTCATGGCAATGGACAGTGAGCTATGGACCATCACTGAGATTGGTGTTACCGATCTCTGCAAGATGGCAGAAGCTGATGATATTCGCAAGTACACTCGACTTGACATCATTGCGAAGGATGTCATCTGCTCATGGTTATCTCGAAACCAGTTCAGGAACATCAAGCATCTCTGTCATGCGAAGCTTATCTGGGACCGTCTCTCTGATGTCTATGAAGGTCATCGAACTTGTCATGAACCTTGGTTTGAGGAATTCAAGGAATCACTCAAAACGATGACTTTCGAACCTGAATCATCATCCTGTGCACCATGCCTTATGGCAAAAGGTGCCAAGGTAACTGAATGCTACCTATCTGAATCTAGTGATGATGAGTCTGGTGATGAATTTGGGCCTAGCTATACCAAACTTGCTTACCTGGCCACTAAACAACAAAGAGCTTTCGAAAAAGTTCAAAATATGCTTAATGAGAGTGATGATATGTTGGGTGAAGAAATGGATCGCACCAAAACTTTGACTAAAAATCTTCAGAGACTTCAGTCCAAGTTTGAAAATCTTCAGAGACATCATAACACTCTCTTATCTGATCATGAGAAGCTTTCTTATGAACTTCTTCAAAGAAAGCAAGATCTTGGGAAGCTAAGGGAGAGTTATGAAGATCTTCAGAAGGAGCGTGATTCATTACTTGCTCAACAAATCAGCGCTACTCAGGAAGAATTTATTCCTCCATGTTTGAAGTGCATTGAACGTGAATCTGCTAATTTTTCACCTGAAAGTTCAAATGCTTCTACTGCTACAAATTCTTCACCTGTCTCTGTTATCACTAATTCCTCACGTGAGGATACTGCTAGTATCACTGACAATGCAGGGCTGAAGGAATTGTATATGACAGGCATGTACAAAAGCCTCAAAGGGCATCAGGCTCTTTGTGATGTTCTTAAAAGCAGATCCTCAACAGGAACCCTAGGAAAGAGGGTATTGCCTTTGAGAGGAAACTCAATGCTGATGGAACATACTGAAAGCCTGAGTAGTATCCCAAAACCTCATGGGTTGCTGCAAAGGGACCTCCAGTAGATCCATCTACTCTATCCGGCTTTACATGTGAATCTCCTCATTCTTCTGATGAGTCATTTGACCCCAACTATAAGTTGTTCAAAAATCAGAATGGTGAAGTATTTGCTAGATATGTTGGCACTAACTGCAGGAACAATTCCCCTATGAAGAAAATCTGGGTTCCCAAAAGGTGCCTTGAAAGTCTTCAGGTGAATGTCATCATGACACTGAAGGAAATATGCCCTAGAGGCAATAATAAAGTTATTATTTATTTCCTTATTTCATGATAAATGTTTATTATTCATGCTAGAATTGTATTAACCGGAAACTTAGTACATGTGTGAATTCATAGACAAAACAAAGTGTCCCTAGTATGCCTCTACTTGACTACCTCGTTTATCAAAGATGGTTATGTTTCCTAACCATAGACATGTGTTGTCATTTGATGAACGGGATCACATCATTAGGAGAATGATGTGATGGACAAGACCCATTCGTTAGCTTAGAATTATGATCGTTACAGTTTCATTGCTACTGCTTTCTTCATGACTTATACATGTTCCTCAGACTATGAGATTATGCAACTCCCGAATACCGGAAGAACACCTTGTGTGCTATCAAACGTCACAACATAACTGAGTGATTATAAAGATGCTCTACAGGTGTCTCCGATGGTGTTTGTTGAGTTGGCATAGATCAAGATTAGGATTTGTCACTCCGTGTATTGGAGAGGTATCTCTGGGCCCTCTCGGTAATGCACATCACTATAAGCCTTGCAAGCATTGTGACTAATGAGTTAGTTGCGGGATGATGCATTACGTAACGAGTAAAGAGACTTGCCGGTAACAAGATTGAACTAGGTATGAGGATACTGACGATCGAATCTCGGGCAAGTAACATACCGATGACAAAGGGAACAACGTATGTTGTTATGCGGTTTGACCGATAAAGATCTTCGTAGAATATGTAGGAACTAATATGAGCATCCAGGTTCCGCTATTGGTTATTGACCGGAGATGAGTCCCGGTCATGTCTACATAGTTCTCGAACCCGTAGGGTCCGCACGCTTAACGTTCGGTGACGATTTGTATTATGAGTTATGTGATTTGATGATCGAAGTTTGTTCGGAGTCCCGGATGAGATCGGGGACATGACGAGGAGTCTCGAAATGGTCGAGACGTAAAGATCGATATATTCGAAGGCTATATTCGGACATCGGAAAGGTTCCGTGTGATTCGGGTATTTTTCAGAGTACCGGAGAGTTACGGGAATTCGTATTAGGCCTTAATTGGCCATACGGGAAAGGAGAGAAAAGCCTCAAGGGTGGCCGCGCCCCTTCCCCATGGACTGGTCCGAATTGGACTAGGGAAAGGGGGCGCCCCCTTCCTTCCTTCTCCTTCTCCCTTCCCTTTTTCCTATTCCATGTGGGAGGTGGAATCCTACTAGGACTAGGGAGTCCTAGTAGGACTCCACACTTTGGGCGCGCCCTATGAGGGCCGGCCTCCTCCTCCCTCCATCCTTTATATACGTGGCCAGGGGGCACCCCATAGACACACAACTTGATCATTGATCTCTTAGCCGTGTGCGGTGCCCCCCTCCATCATAATCCACCTTGGTCATATCGTTGCAGTGCTTAGGCGAAGCCCTGCGCTGGTAGCTTCATCATCACCGTCATCACGCCGTCGTTCTGACGAAGCTCTCCCTCGACACTCTGCTGGATCGTGAGTTCGAGGGACGTTACCGAGCCGAACGTGTGCAGATCACGGAGGTGCCGTACTTTCGGTGCTAGGATCGGTCGATCGTGAAGATGTACGACTACATCAACCGCGTTGTCATAACGCTTCCGCTTACGGTCTACGAGGGTACGTGGACAATACTCTCCCCTCTCGTTGCTATGCATCACCATGATCTTGCGTGTGCGTAGGATTTTTTTTGAAATTACTACATTCCCCAACAGTGGTATCAGAGCCAGGTCTATGCGTAGATGTTATATGCACAAGTAGAACACAAGTGAGTTGTGGGCGATAATAGTCATACTGCTTACCAGCATGTCATACTTTGATTCGGCGGTATTGTTGGATGAAGCGGCCCGGACAGACATTACGCGTACGCTTTCGCGAGACTGGTTCTACCGACGTGCTTCACACACAGGTGGCTGGCGGGTGTCAGTTTCTCCAACTTTAGTTGAATCGAGTGTGGCTACGTCCGGTCCTTGTTGAAGGTTAAAACATCACATACTTGACGAAAAATCGTTGTGGTTTTGATGCGTAGGTAAGAACGGTTCTTGCTCAGCCCGTAGCAGCCACGTAAAACTTGCAACAACAAAGTAGAGGACGTGTAACTTGTTTTTGCAGGGCATTTTGTGATGTGATATGGTCAAGACATGATGCTAAAATTTATTGTATGAGATGGTCATGTTTTGTAACGGAGTTATCGGCAACTGGCAGGAGCCATATGGTTGTCGCTTTATTGTATGAAATGCAATCGCCATGTAATCGCTTTACTTTATCACTAAGCGGCAGCGATAGTCATAGAAGCAATAGTTGGCGAGACGACAACGATGCTTCGATGGAGATCAAGGTGTCAAGCCGGTGACGATGGTGATCATGACGGTGCTTTGGAGATGGAGATCAAAGGCACAAGATGATGACGGCCATATCATATCACTTATATTGATTGCATGTGATGTTTATCCTTTATGCATCTTATTTTGCTTAGTTCGGCGGTAGCATTATAAGATGATCTCTAACTAAATTTCAAGGTATAAGTGTTATCCCTGAGTATGCACCGTTGCGACAGTTCGTCGTGCCGAGACACCACGTGATGATCGGGTGTGATAAGCTCTACGTTCACATACAACGGGTGCAAGACAGTTTTGCACACGTGGAATACTCAGGTTAAACTTAACGAGCCTAGCATATGCAGATATGGCCTCGGAACACTGAGACCGAAAGGTCGAACGTGAATCATATAGTAGATATGATCAACATAGTGATGTTCACCATTGAAAACTACTCCATCTCATGTGATGATCGGACATGGTTTAGTTGATATGGATCACGTGATCACTTAGATGATTAGAGGGATGTCTATCTAAGTGGGAGTTCTTAAGTAATATGATTAATTGAACTTTAATTTATCATGAACTTAGTCCTGGTAGTATTTGCATAACTATGTTGTAGATCAATAGCTCGCGATGTTGCTCCCCGTTTATTTTTGATATGTTCCTAGAGAAAAACTATGTTGAAAGATGATAGTAGCAATGATGCGGACTAGGTCCATGATCTGAGGATTATCCTCATTGCTGCACAGAAGAATTATGTCCTTGATGCACCGCTAGGTGACGGACCTATTGTAGGAGCAGATGCAGACGTTATGAACGTTTGGCAAGCTCGGTATGATAACTACTTGATAGTTTAGTGCGCCATGCTTTACGACTTAGAATCGGGGCTTCAAAAATGTTTTGAACGTCATGGAGCATATAAGATGTTCCAAGAGTTGAAATTGGTATTTAAGACTCATGCCCGAGTCGAGAGGTATGAGACCTCTGACAAGTACTTTGCCTACAAGATGGAGGAGAATAGCTCAACCAATAAGCATGTGCGCAGAATATCTGAGTACTAAGTTAATCTTCCAGATAAGATAGTGATTGACAGAGTTCTCTAGTTACTATCACCAAGTTACTGGAACTTCGTGATGAACTATAATATGCAAGGGATGACGAAAACGATTCCCCGAGCTCTTCGCGATGCTGAAATCGGCGAAGGTAGAAATCAAGAAAAACATCAAGTGTTGATGGTTGACAAGACCACTAGTTTCAAGTAAAAGGGCATGGGAAAGAAAGGGAACTTCAAGAAGAATGGAAATCAAGTTGCCACTCCCATGAAGAAGCCCAAAGCTAGACCCAAGCCTGAAACTAAGTGCTTCTACTGCAAAGGAAATGGTCACTAGAAGTGGAACTGCCCTAGATACTTGGCGGATAAGAAGGATGGCAAAGTGAACAAAGGTATATTTGATATACATGTTATTGATGTGTACTTTACTAGTGTTTATAGCAACCCCTCGGTATTTGATACTGGTTCAGTTACTAAAGAGTAGCAACTCGAAATGGGAGTTGCAAAATGAACAAAAACTAGTTGAGGGCGAAGTGACGATGTGTGTTGGAAGTGATTCCAAGGTTGATAAGATCACCATCGCACACTCCCTATACCTTCGGGATTGGTGTTGGACCTAAATAAATGTTATTTGGTGTTTGCGTTGAGCATGAATATAATTTGATCATGTTTATTGCGACACGGTTATTCATTTAAGTCAGAGAATAATTGTTGTTATGTTTACATGAATAAAACCTTCTATGGTCATACATCCAATGTAAATGGTTTACTGAATCTCGATCGTAATAATACACATATTCATAATAGTGATGCCAAAAGATGCAAAGTTGGTAATGATAGTGCAACATATTTGTGGCACTTCCGTTTAGGTCATATTGGTGTAAAGCGCATGAAGAAACTCCATGTTGATGGGCTTTTGGAATCACTTGATGCTTGTGAACCATGCCTCATGGGCAAGATGACTAAGACTTCGTTCTCCGGAACAATGGAGCGAGCAACAGACTTGTTGGAAATAATACATACTGATGTATGCGGTCCGATGAGTGTTGAGGCTCGCGGCGGGTATCGTTATTTTCTGACCTTCACAGATGATTTGAGAAGATATGGGTATATCTACTTGATGAAACATAAGTCTGAAACATTTGAAAAGTTCAAAGAATTTCAGAATGAAGTGGAAAATCATCGTAACAAGACAAAATAAAGTTTCTACGATCTGATCGTGGAGACGAATATTTGAGTTACGAGTTTGGACTTCATTTGAAACAATGTGGAATAGTTTCGCAAACTCACGCCACCTGGAACACCACAGTATAATGGTGTGTCCGAACGTCGTAACCGTACTTTATTAGATAAGGTGCGATCTATGATGTCTCTTACCGATTTACCATTATCGTTTTGGGGTTATGCATTAGAGACAGCTGCATTCACGTTAAATAGGGCATCATCTAAATCCGTTGAGATGACACCATATGAAATGTGGTTTGGCAAGAAACCTAAGCTGTCGTTTCTTAAAGTTTGAGGCTGTGATGCTTATGTGAAAAAGCTTCAACCTGAGAAGCTCGAACCCAAATAGGAGAAATGTGTCTTCATAGGATACCCAAAAGTGACTGTTGGGTACACCTTCTATCACAGATCCGAAGGCAAGATCTTTGTTGCTAAGAATGGATCCTTTCTAGAGGAGTTTCTCTCGAAAGAAGTGAGTGGGAGGAAGGTAGAACTTGATGAGGTAATTGTACCTTCTCCCGAATTGGAAAGTATTTCTTCACTAAAATCAGTTCAAGTGATGATTACACCAATTAGTGAGGAAGTTAATGACGATGATCATGAAGCTTCGGATCAAGTTACTACCGAACCTCGTAGGTCAACCAGAGTACGTTCCGCACCAGAGTGGTACGGTAATCCTATTCCGGAGTTCATGTTACTTGACCATAACGAACCTATGAACTATGAGGAAGCGATGATGAGCCCAGATTCCGCGAAATGGCTTGAGGCCATGAAATCTGAGATGGGATCCATGTATGAGAACAAAGTGTGGACTTTGGTTAACTTGCCTAATGATCGGCAAGCCATAGAAAATAAATGGATCTTCAAGAGGAAGAAGGACACTAATACTAGTGTTACTATCTACAAAGCTAGACTTGTCGAAAAAGGTTTTTGACAAAGTTCAAGGTGTTGACTACGATGAGATTTTCTCACTCGTAGCGATGCTTAAGTTTGTCCGAATCATGTTAGCAAATTGCCACATTTTATGAAATCTAGCAAATGGATGTCAATACTACATTCCTTAATGGATTTCTTAAAGAAGAGTTGTATATGATGCAACCAGAAGGTTTTGTCGATCCTAAAGGTGCTAACAAAATGTGCAAGCTCCAGCATTCCATCCATGGACTGGTGCAAAGCATCTCAGAGTTGGAATATACGCTTTGATGAGTTGATCAAAGCATATAGTTTATACAGACTTGCGATGAAGCCTCTATTTACAAGAAAGTGAGTGGGAGCACTACAACCTTTCTGATAAGTATATGTGAATGACATATTGTTGATCAGAAATGATGTAGAATTTTCTGGAAAGCATAAAAGGAGTGTTTGAAAGGAGTTTTTCAAAGAAAGACCTCGATGAAGCTGCTTACATATTGAGCATCAAGATCTATAGAGACAGATCAAAACGCTTGATAAGTTTTTCAATGAGTACATACCTTGACAAGATTTTGAAGTAGTTCAAAATGGAACAGCTAAAGAAAGAGTTCTTGCCTGTGTTGCAAGGTGTGAAATTGAGTAAGACTCAAAGCCCGACCACGGCAAAAGATAGAAAGAGAATGAAAGTCATTCCCTATGCCTCAGCCATAGGTTCTATGAAGTATGCCATGCTGTGTACCAGATCTATTGTATAACCTACACTGAGTTTGGCAAGGGAGTACAATAGTGATCTAGAAGTAGATCACTGGATAGCGGTCAAAATTATCCTTAGTGGAATAAGGATATGTTTCTCGATTATGGAGGTGACAAAAGGTTCGGCGTAAAGGGTTACATCGGTGCAAGTTTTGACACTGATCCAGATGACTCTAAGTCTCAATCTGGATACATATTGAAAGTGGGAGCAATTAGCTAGAGTGGCTCCGTGCAGAGCATTGTGGACATAGAAATTTGCAAAATACATACGAATCTGAATATGGCAGACCCGTTGACTAAACTTCTCTCACAAGCAAAACATGATCACACCTTAGTACTCTTTGGGTGTTAATCACATGGCGATGGGAACTAAAATTACTGACTCTAGTAAACCCTTTGAGTGTTGGTCACATGGCGATGTGAACTATGGGTGTTAATCACATGGTGATGTGAACTATTAGTGTTCAATCACATGGCGATGTGAACTAGATTATTGACTCTAGTGCAAGTGGGAGACTGAAGGAAATATGCCCTAGAGGCAATAATAAAGTTATTATTTATTTCCTTATTTCATGATAAATGTTTATTATTCATGCTATAATTGTATTAACCGGAAACTTAGTACATGTGTGAATACATAGACAAAACAAAGTGTCCCTAGTATGCCTCTACTTGACTAGCTCATTTATCAAAGATGGTTATGTTTCCTAACCATAGACATGTGTTGTCATTTGATGAACGGGATCACATCATTAGGAGAATGATGTGATGGACAAGACCCATTCGTTAGCTTAGCATTATGATCGTTACAGTTTCATTGCTACTGCTTTCTTCATGACTTATACATGTTCCTCAGACTATGAGATTATGCAACTCCCGAATATCGGAAGAACACCTTGTGTGCTATCAAACGTCACAACGTAATTGGGTGATTATAAAGATGCTCTATAGGTGTCTCCGATGGTGTTTGTTGAGTTAGCATAGATCAAGATTAGGATTTGTCACTCCGTGTATCGGAGAGGTATCTCTGGGCCCTCTCGGTAATGCACATCACTATAAGCTTTGCAAGCATTGTGACTAATGAGTTAGTTGCGGGATGATGCATTACGGAACGAGTAAAGAGACTTGCTGGTAACAAGATTGAACTAGGTATGAGGATACCGACGATCGAATCTCGGGCAAGTAACATACCGATGACAAAGGGAACAACGTATGTTGTTATGCGGTTTGACCGATAAAGATCTTCGTAGAATATGTAGGAACCAATATGAGCATCTAGGTTCCGCTATTGGTTATTGACCGGAGATGAGTCTCGGTCATGTCTACATAGTTCTCGAACCCGTAGGGTCCGCATGCTTAACGTTCGGTGACGATTTGTATTATGAGTTATGTGATTTGATGATCGAAGTTTGTTCGGAGTCCCGGATGAGATCGGGGACATGACGAGGAGTCTCGAAATGGCCGAGACGTAAAGATCAATATATTGGAAGGCTATATTCGGACATCGGAAAGGTTCCGAGTGATTCGGGTATTTTTCAGAGTACCGGAGAGTTACGGGAATTCGTATTGGTCCTTAATGGGCCATACGGGAAAGGAGAGAAAGGCCTCAAGGGTGGCTGCGCCCCTTCCCCATGGACTGGTCTGAATTGGACTAGGGAAAGGGGGCGCCCCCTTCCTTCCTTCTCCTTCTCCCTTCCCTCTTTCCTATTCCATGTGGGAGGTGGAATCCTACTAGGACTAGGGAGTCCTAGTAGGACTCCACACTTTGGGCGCGCCCTATGAGGGCCGGCCTCCTCCTCCCTCCATCCTTTATATACGTGGCCAGGGGGCACCCCATAGACACACAAGTTGATCATTGATCTCTTAGCCATGTGCGGTGCCCCCCTCCACCATAATCCACCTCGGTCATATTGTTGCAGTGCTTAGGCGAAGCCCTGCGCCGGTAGCTTCATCATCACCGTCATTACGCCGTCGTGCTGACCAAGCTCTCCCTCGACACTCTGCTGGATTGTGAGTTCGAGGGACGTTACCGAGCCGAACGTGTGCAGATCGCGGAGGTGCCGTACTTTCGGTGCTAGGATCGGTCGATCGTGAAGACGTACGACTACATCAACCGCGTTGTCATAACGCTTCCGCTTACGGTCTACGAGGATACGCGGACAACACTCTCCCCTCTCGTTGCTATGCATCACTGAGGGAGTCCTGGATTAGGGGGTATCCGGACAGCCAGACTATATACTTTGGCCGGACTATTGGACTATGAAGATACAAGATTGAAGACTTTGTCCTGTGTCCGGATGGGACTCTCCTTTGCGTGGAAGGCAAGCTTGGCGATGCGGATATGTAGATCTCCTTCTCTGTAACCGACTCTGTGTAACCCTAGCCCCCTCCGGTGTCTATATAAACCGGGGGGTTTTAGTCCGTAGGACCAAGAGAACAACATCATCGACAATCATACCATAGGCTAGCTTCTAGGGTTTAGCCTCTACGATCTCGTGGTAGATCAACTCTTGTAATACTCATATCATCAAGATCAATCAAGCAGGAAGTAGGTTATTACCTCCATCGAGAGGGCCCGAACCTGGGTAAACATTGCGTCCCCCGCCTCCTGTTACCATTAGCCTTAGACGCACAGTTCGGGACCCCCTACCCGAGATCCGCCGGTTTTGACACCGACATTGGTGCTTTCATTGAGAGTTCCACTGTGTCGTCGCAATAAGGCTTGATGGCTCCTTAATCATCTTCAATGATGCAATCCAGGGTGAGGTTTTCCTCCCCGGACAGATCTTCGTATTCGGCGGCTTCGCATTGCGGGGCAACTCGCTTGGCCATCTAGAGCAGATCGATAGCTATGCCCCTGGTCATCAGATCAGGTTTGGAAGCTTGAACTATACGGCCAACATCCGTGGAGACTTGATCCTCGATGGATTCGAGCCCATGGCAGGTGCGCGAACAGTCACGGTGAGCATGACTTAGATCTGCCATCGGACGGTGCTCGTGAGATCGCGCCTGCGGCTTCCCCGGCTCTAAATCTGGAGCAGATCGTGCCATCCGAGGACGGGTGGATGGACCCCACCACGGAGGCCGCACACTCAGTGGCGATAGAGCCGAACACAGGCTTCGCCTCCAACGAGGCCCGTGTCATCGGATCCTCGGACTCATTTCCGGCCATAGGCTCTGAACCGCGTGCATCCATGCCTATCGAATCTGATTGGGCACCGATCATGGAGTTCACCTCCGCGGATATCTTTCAGCACTCACCCTTGGGCGACATGCTAAATTCATTGAGATATCTCTCTCTGTCAGGAGACTCGCGGCCGAACTATGTCCGGCTCGAGTGGGAAGCGGACGACGAAGAAATTTGTCTCCCACCCACCACCCACTTAGTAGCCACTGTCGATGACGTAACCAACATGCTTGACTTCGACTCCAAAGACATCGATGGTATGGACGACGATGCCAGAGAAGAACAGGAACCACCGCCCACAGGGCGCTGGACAGCCACCTCATCATACGACATATACATGGTGGACACACTCAAAGAAGGCAATGGCAATGAGGCAACGGAGGATAATCCCCTTGAGAAGCAATCTAAGCACCGACGTCATAGGCGCCGTTCTAAGCCTCGCCATGGCAAAAATAATGATACCGGCACAGGAGACAATAACACCCCGGACGGTGCCGAAGACGAAAACAACCCCGACAGGCTAGACTTTGAGCAGGCCGAACGGGAAGATGGGCAAGATAGCCCCGATGAACAGGCAATGGATGGAGATTGGGAGGACGATAATTGCATGCCCCTCTCCGAAGACGAGGTGAGCCTTGGCAACGATGAATTCATCGTGCCTGAGGATCCCGTCGAGCAGGAGCGCTTCAAGCGCCGGCTTATAGCCACTGCAAAGAGCCTGAAGAAAAAGCAACAGTAGCTTCAAGCTGATCAGGATCTGCTAACTGATAGATGGACTGAGGTCTTGGCAGCCGAGGAATATGGACTCGAGCGCCCAACAAAAAGTTACCCAAAGCGCAAGTTGTTACCTCAATTTGAGGAGGAGACACTAGAGCAGGACGCGGCTGACCGGCCACCACGTGGCCGGGACAAGGCATATCAGCCCAAACACCAGCCCGCACCCCGACGCCAGTCAAATAATAACATGAAGGCCCGGGGCCACACGCAGGACCTGCGAGATGTGTTGGAAAACAAAGCAGGGCAGTCAAGATCGATCTTCGGATCACGGGGGCGCGCCCCAACGCGTGTTGGCGATAACCACGCCGGATATAAATCCGGCCGGGCCGAACACAATCGACCAGACTCACTTGAACTGCGTCGTGATATAGCCCGGCATAGAGGCGCCGCACACCCCTTATGCTTCACTGACGAAGTAATGGACCATGAGTTCCCGGAATGGTTTTAACCCGTAAACATAGAATCATATGATGGGACAACAGATCCCGCGGTATGGATCGAAGACTTCCTTCTCCACATTCACATGGCCCGCGGCAATGATCTACACGCCATCAAGTACCTCCCACTAAAACTCAAGGGACCAGCTCGGCATTGGCTGAACAGTCTGCCGGCAAACTCCATTGGAAGTTGGGAAAACCTGGAAGACGCGTTCCTGGATAACTTCCAGGGCACTTATGTGCGACCTCCGGACGCTGACGATTTAAGTCACATTACTCAACAACCCGGACAGTCAGCCAGGAAATTCTGGACTCGGTTCCTAACCAAAAAGAACCAAATTGTCGGCTATCCGGATGCCGAGGCCCTAGCGGCCTTTAAGCATAACATCCGAGACGAGTGGCTTACCCGACACCTCGGCCAAGAGAAGCCGAAGACCATGGCAGCCCTCACAACACTTATGACCCGCTTTTGTGCGGGCGAGGATAGCTGGTTGGCTCATAGCAGCAATACAACAAGCAATCCTGGCACATCAGAGGCCAGAGATAGCAGCGGCAAGCCCCGACGCAACAAACATAAGCGCCACAAAAATGGGGATAACGCCGCAGACACGGTCGTCAATGCCGGATTCAGTGGCTCTAAGTCCGGTCAGCGGAAGAAGCCATTCAAAAGAAACAGTCTGGGCCCATCCAGTCTGGACCGTATACTCGATCGCTCGTGTCAAATTCACGGCACCCCCGATAAACCAGCCAATCACACCAACAGAGAATGCTGGGTGTTTAAACAGGCCGGCAAGTTGAATGCCAAAAACAAGGAAAAGGGGCGGCATAGTAATGACGACGAGGGCCCTCGGCCGCCGAACACAGGAGGACAGAAGAAATTTCCTCCCCATGTGAAAACGGTGAATATGATATACGCCACCCATATTCCCAAGCGGGAGCGGAAGCATGCACTAAGGGACGTCTACGCGATGGAGCCAGTCGCCCCAAAGTTTAATCCATGGTCTTCTTGTCCGATCACCTTTGATCGCAGGGACCATCCTACCAGTATCCGTCATGGCGGTTCGGCCGCATTGGTCCTTGACCCTATCATCGACGGATTCCACCTAACACGAGTCCTCATGGACGGTGGCAGCAGCCTGAACCTGCTCTATCAGGATATATTGCGCAAAATGGGCATCGATCCCTCTAGGATCAAACCCACCAAAACCACCTTTAAAGGTGTTATACCTGGTGTAGAGGCTCGTTGCACGGGCTCAATCACACTAGAAGTAGTCTTCGTATCTCCGGACAACTTCCGAAGGGAGGAGTTAATCTTCGATATCGTCCCTTTCCGCAGTGGCTATCATGCACTGCTCGGACGAACCGCATTCGCCAGATTCAATGCGGTACCGCATTATGCATACCTCAAACTCAAGATGCCAGGTCCTCGCGGGGTTATAACAGTCAATGGAAACACAGAGCACTCCCTCCGTACAGAGGAGAACACTGTGGCCCTCGCAGCAGAAGCACAGAGCATCCTTTTCAGGCAGACCTCTAGTTCGGCCATAGAGCCCCCGGACACCGCTAAGCGAGTCCGGAATACTCTACAACAGGATCATCCGGCATGTCCTGGGCTAGCCTAGCAATTCGGCCTCCGTCCTAGTCCCAGTAAAGCAGCGGAATTCGTGCCGCGCGTACATAATTACGCACTTAAAATACGATGGGTACAGGCGGAGGCGCAGCTACAATATGGCTCACCATGCGGCTCAACCGCCCCAGGACCCGTATACCTTTACTCTTTTTCTTTCTTTCAGGTCCCTACATTTTGAAGGCTCTTCCGATAACCTGATCGTTGGACCCATCACGGGACGGAAATGCCAAGGAGGCAAGAAGCTTTGACGTACAAGGGAATTACCAGGTGGTCTCTGCTAACGATCGCTATACCTGTTTTTCATGCCCGCACACAGCTCGCTCTTGGCTAGGACGTGTCAAATAGTCCTATTTCGCTTATCGCACTACTCATATGCATACACCTTGACGTACTATTCAAATAGCAATGGAAAATAATGTACAATGTCAGCTTATTATTACATTTCTTTATTTCTTTCCTTGTTTGTCTATTTATTAATATTTGCAACCGTACACTTTGGTACGATCAGTTCGCCGGGGGCTTTAGTGTACCCCATAATACGGCATGAAAAGACCGAACACTTTCGACAGTGCGGCACCCCAAACTTATAGCATTATATGCATCAGCTACGAATCATGTCTTTTGTCAAATGTTGGGTTTGCCCGGCTCCCGTGTTTTGATACCTTACGTTCCGTTATATCGGCTAAGGTGCCACCGGGAGAACTACTGCGATTGTGCCCTGGTTCATCTAGGCGAGCACCTCAGTAGAAAAAGCCGAAAACTGACTGTCATGATGCGGCGAGCTGGTCGCTGTTCGAGAGGTCTCAAATCCTTAAAGATTTTTTCCGCTTCGGGCGAGGAATCGGCCTTGTCCGATTTAGGCGTGTATAGCGCCCCAAGTTCGGCCTTCCGAATACCAGGGGCTACGCCGAAATTTAAAATTGTAGACTTCTATGGCTAAGTGAGAGTAGTAAAGCCGTATAGTCCGATTGCCTGGTTCGTTGCGTTAAACACCTCCTCAAAGGACCAAAAATCTGGATAAAGAGTGTTTTCATCCCGAACACCCCAGTATTAGTTACATGGGGGCAGAAGCCGACGAATGGTCAACTTTCAGATTTTATAAGCGGCCGCACAGAAGGTAATATTTTAAATCAACAAGCGCTACATGGCGCAAATGAACTCGTTTTCATATTACAGGATGAAATGAGTACATTCACTCGAATATTACATCCTTGGCACATTCCTCCGCCACAAGGCGGGCGCCCTTCAGGACACTATCATAATAATTCTCGGGGCGGCGGTGCTCCTTGCCCTTCGGTGGCCCCTCCGTCACCAGCTTCTCGGCATCCATCTTCGCCCAGTGCACTTTTGCGCGGGCGAAGGCATTGTTCGCGCCTTCAATACAGACTGACCGCTTTATGACTTCGAGCCGCGGGCAAGCAGACACAAGCCGCTTAACCAGGCCGAAGTAGCTGCTGGGCAGGGGCTCGGCCGGCCACATCCGGACTATGAGGTCCTTCATGGTGAGTTCGGCCGCCTTGTGAAGTTCGACCAGTTGCTTCATCCGGTCGCTCAAGGTCATCGGATGTTCGGCCCCAACATACTGGGACCAGAACAACTTCTCCGTCGAGCTCCCTTCTTCAGCCCGGTAGAACTGTGCGGCATCTGATACACTGCACGGCAGATCTGCGAATGCCCCTGGAGAGCTCCAAATTCGGGTAAGTAAAAGGAAAGTCTCCTTCACATGCTTGCTTTGCATATTGAATGCCTTACCCGCCGCAATTTTGTTGGCCGCCTCAACCTCCTGAAGGGCCTTTTGGGCTTCGGCCTTGGCGTCTCGTGCGCTCTAGAGGGCCTTCGCAAGCTGGGACCCTTGCGTCTTCGAGTCACGCTCCAAGGACTCATATTTTTTGACAAAGTCCTTGAGCTCTTGCTGGACCTCGCCGACGCGGGCTTCTTGCTTCTCGCGCTCGGTGCGCTCCTTGGCCGCTTTGTTTTCGGCCTCGGTTAGCGCCTTTTTAAGGGCCGCCACTTCGGTCGTGGCCCCTATTAAAAGTTCATAACATTTTCATGAGCTATAATCATTCCTTCTTTATCAATATATAGACGGGGTATAATGTACCTTTGTTCTCCTCGAGCTGCCTCTTGACGAGGCCGAGCTCTTCTTCGGTCCGCTCCAAGTCCCGCTTTCGTCCGGAGACCTCCGCAGTATGTGCGGCAGTGGCCAGCAGCGATGCCTGCTTACTCACATAGACATACTTTGTTAGACTCTTGGCAATATTATTTGCTCCTCTGTTCGGTTTTTCTTTTCGAACACCGAACAAAGCATCAGGGGCTACTGTCTACACCGTGATATCTTCTTATAATTTTATTTACTTACCTTGAAGCCTGTTAGGAGGCTGGCGCAGGCTTCGGTCAATCCGCTCTTGGCGGACCGGACCTTCTCAACCACCGCACTCATGATGGTGCGGTGCTCTTAGTCAATGGAAGCGCCACGAAGCGCTTCCAGCAAGTTGTCCGATGCCTCTGGATGGACAGAGGTCATCGACACAGGTGGCTCGCCCTTCTTAGCGAGGGAATCTGGAACCGTTGGAGGTTCGGGCGCAGTATCCGGCTGGGGGCCGGACTTACTACGGCCCTCGATGTCAGAGTCCATAGGGGTCTTCCCCCTCATGTGCCCGACTTCGGGGATTTCGCGTTGGGGCGTCTCCAGCACAATCTCCCCCTGGTCCGGTATCCTCTGGGACAGCACCTCGGTGTCGTCCGTGGGGCGGGGGTAAGTGGCCGTCGGGGGTGACTCGGTGTTCATCGCCGACTGACTCAAAGACCCGTCCGACGAAGATACGTCGATGTGGGATTTGGCCGGACTGCACGATCATACTTGACATGATTAGAATCAATAAAACGATACGTACCGGAAGTATTATAGTGTCCGTATACTTACGACTTCGCCAAGGGCTTGTCCCTAGGCGGCCACTCCTCGTCGCTGTAGGCGGCTGTGGCGGAATGGCCCGGAGGGAGGGTTTTCCCCTCTTAGACACTTCGGCCGCCCCAGTTGGGGCGGCCTTCCTTTTCTTCTCTCCCCCGGTCTTTGGGGGAGGCATTTCCGCTACCTCTTCCTCCTCTTTGTTGGAGGAGTGCGCCTCGGTTTCCTCGGACGATGAGTCCGATACAACCTTGCGCCGGAGACCTTTCCTGGTCCCCGCGGCCTTCTTGTTGGCCTTCTTCTCTGGCACCTCATAAGGCGCCGGAGATAACATCTCTAGCAAAAGAGCTGATGCTGTATCTTCGGGTAGGGGAGCTGGACAATCAATCTGCTCCGCAACCGCTACCCAGTCCTGATAAATTGACAGGGAAGTTTAGATTCCTACCGCAGATGTGCTAGTAAAAGGCACGTCTTGCAGAATATAAGTACTTACTGGATTGGCGGAGCGCCTTGCGCTGTGCTCGCGATTTTCGGTCATGGGTGGTGGTACTTCGGAAGCCTTGAACAATATCTTCCATACATCTTCGTGCGTCGTGTCGAAGAGCTCTTGCAGCATCTGGTGTTCGGCGGGGTCGAACTCCCACATATTAAAATCCCGTCTCTGACACGGGAGGATCCGGCGGAAGAGCATGACATGGACCACATTGACAAGCTTGATTTTCTTGCTTATCATGTTTCTGATGCAGGTCTGGAGTCTGGTCAGCTCCGTCGATGAGCCCCAGGATAGGCCCTTCTCCTTCCAGGAGGTGAGCCGCACAGGGACG
This sequence comes from Aegilops tauschii subsp. strangulata, assembly GCF_002575655.3. NCBI lineage: Eukaryota > Viridiplantae > Streptophyta > Magnoliopsida > Poales > Poaceae > Aegilops > Aegilops tauschii. The sequence goes on from NC_053040.3 coordinate 135,256,607, forward strand.
CCGGATCGAAATTCGGGGGCCGCTACCCAGTTGGTGTCGCGCACCTCGGTGATGTAGAACCACCCCGATTGACACCCCTTTACGGTCTCCACAAAGGAGCCTTCAAGCCAAGTGACATTGGGCATCTTGCCCACCATGGCGCCTCCGCACTCTGCTTGCTGGCCCCCCACCACCTTCGGCTTCACGTTGAAGGTCTTCAGCCATAGGCCAAAGTGGGGCGAATGCGGAGGAAGGCCTCGCACACGACGATGAACGCCGAGATGTTGAGGATGAAGTTGGGGGCCAGATCGTGGAAGTCCAGCCCATAGTAAAACATGAGCCCGCGGACAAATGGGTGGAGGAGAAATCCCAGTCCGCGGACGAAGTGAGGGAGGAACACCACCCTCTCCTGAGGCTCCGGGGTAGGAATGATTTTCCCTTCGGTAGGGAGCCGGTGCGCGATGTCTGCGGCCAAGTATCTGGCCTCCCGGAGCTTCTTGATGTCCTCCTCCTTAACGGTGGAGGCCATCCACTTGCCTCCCGCTCCTGACATGTTTGAGTGGTTTTACGGAAAAGGAAAAGGCTTGGGCGCTAGAGCTCGAGCGAGGGGAGGTGGATGAGCAGAGGAAGAAGAAGGCGTGGGTGGAAAAGGGTGAATCCTTATCTGTTTATAGAGGCGGTAGAAATCATGTGCCTCCCCACTTGCCCCGTAAAACTCGCTCATTTCCCCAAGCGTCGTGTTAATGGCGCGGTTGGGTTACCCACGCCCGTATTGATGAGAATCCCGTGATAAGCGGACACGATCTCTGCTTCGACAAGACGTGCCAAGGAAACCGCCTCGCAATATGTGCAGCAGCTGGTTGAGAAAAATGGTTTGGATAATGACCGGGCCACGGCGTGATGTCACGCTATGAAAAGTTGTCAGCAGATTAGATTTGTGAAATATATTCTCTCTACGGTGTTGTGTGGAATTTGTTTTGTAGATCCGGACATGGTCCTCGTGTTCACAATCTTCTATGGAGTATTCGGAGAAGGAACCTGCCTTGCAATGCCGAAGACAATCTGCGCGCCGGACTCATCATCATTGAAGCCTGGTTCAGGGGCTACTGAGGGAGTCCTGGATTAGGGGGTATCCGGACAGCCGGACTATATACTTTGGCCGGACTGTTGGACTATGAAGATACAAGATTGAAGACTTCGTCCCGTGTCCGGATGGGACTCTCCTTTGCGTGGAAGGCAAGCTTGGTGATGCGGATATGTAGATATCCTTCTCTGTAACCGACTCTGTGTAACCCTAGCCCCCTCCGGTGTCTATATAAACCGGGGGGTTTTAGTCCATAGGACCAAGAGAACAACATCATCAACAATCATACCATAGGCTAGCTTCTAGGGTTTAGCCTCTACGATCTCGTGGTAGATCAACTCTTGTAATAGTCATATCATCAAGATCAATCAAGCAGGAAGCAGGGTATTACCTCCATCGAGCGGGCCCGAACCTGGGTAAACATTGTGTCCCCCGCCTCCTGTTACCATTAGCCTTAGAAGCATAGTTCGGGACCCCCTACCCGAGATCCACCGGTTTTGACACCAACAATCACCATGATCTTGCGTGTGCATAGGAATTTTTTTGAAATTACTACATTCCCCAACAGACACCACCTGTGAAGAATAGGAACCCCAGATCAAATTCTTCATATGGACCAAATTCTTCATATGGATTCAAGTCCTCATACGGACCAAATTCCTCACGTGGATCAAATTCCTCAAAAGGATCAAAATCCTCATATGAACATCATCGTGCTAACACTTCTGTTTCGCAGGGAAGATCTAAGGGATATGAATATGTGCATTATTCCTCAAACCATTATGTTCATAAGTCCTCGAAGAATTTCTCTGCTTACTCATATGCTTACCCTAACCCCTTTTATGTGAAACAAAGTGGACTGGCCTCTATGCCACCTTTCTCTTATGGAGCTCGTAGAATGATGAACTCTTTGCCACCCCTTCAGATGTGGATGGTGAAGAAAAGGAACTAATCTCTTATGCAGGGTCAAGTCTCCAAACGTACTTAAACGTCTGAAGAATTTGCTGGAGAACTGAATATGCTTGAAAGGACGCAAGCTAAACATGAAGAAATGAATTTTTATTTCTCCCGTCCTCATACTGCTATATCTGTTATATTACTTGATGAAATTGATCTGATGAATTTGATGTCATATTCTTCACTGATGAAGTATATGAGTTCGTAAGCTACACTAATTCATCTGCAGGATGATCAACCCAAAGCCACTGAGTGGGTCCTTGATAGTGGATGTACAAATCACATGACTGGTGACAAGAACTAATTGATGGATGCTCCCTTATCTCCATCGCATCTGAAGCATATCACCTACGCTGACAAAGGAAAAGCAAGGTATTGGGTCTAGGTAAGGTTGCGATCTCAAAGGATCGACACATGGACAAAGTCATGCTTGTCGAGTCCTTATGATTCAACCTCATGTCAGTCTCAATACTTTGTGATCTTGATATGGTTGTTATCTTTGGCAAGTATCGTTGTGTTGTGATCATGGAAGCTGATCATTCCAAAGTCTTCGAAGGCTTTAGGAGAGGATATCTGTATATTGTTGATTTCTCTACAGGACCACAGTCTGCTATATGCCTACTTGCAAAAGCTTCAGAAGGCTGGCTATGGCATCAACGACTCGGTCATGCTGGCATGAGGAACCTGCACACGCTCGCGAAGAAGAAGCTTGTCATTGGCATTGAGAATGTCAAATTCCTCAAGGATCACTTGTGCAGAGCCTGTGAAGTTGGAAAGATGACCAAGGCCAAGCATCCCGCAAAGACTATCATGACTACCACTCGTCCATTTGAATTGCTTCACATGGATCTCTTTGGTCCTAACCATTATTCTGCATTCACCAATGAAGCATCTCTATATGGCTTTGTTATTGTTGATGATTACTCTTGTTACACATGGGTGCATGTCGTCCCTTACAAACGTGCAGCGCAGGAAGTCTTCAAACAATTTTCCTCGAGGGCTTCAACCAACTTTGGTGTGAAGATCAAGCACATCAGAAGTGACAATGGAACTGAGTTCAAGAATACTGGTCTTGATGACTATCTTGATGAACTTGGTATTACTCATGAGTTATCTGCTCCTTATACTCCTCAGCAGAATGGCGTCGTGGAGCGCAAGAACATGACTCTTGTTGAGATGGCTCGCACTATGCTTGATGAATACAAGACGCCTCGTCATTTATGGATTGAGGCAATTGATACAGCATGCCACATCATCAACAGGGTATATCTTCACAAATTCTTCAAGAAGACTGCATATGAACTCCTCACTGACAAGAAGCCGAATGTGAGTTATTTCAACGTCTTCGGTGCTAAATGTTGGATTAGAGATCCTCATCACAATTCTAAATTTGCACCGAAAGCACATGAAGGTTTTATGCTTGGTTACGGAAAGGACTCGCACACCTACAGAGTCTTCAACAACGTTCACCACAAAGTTGTTGAAACTATAGATGTGCGGTTCGATGAAACTAATGGCTCGCAAAGAGAGCACCTACCTCATGTGCTAGATGAAGAGTCACCTGAGGAAACAATCAAGTTCAAGGCTACTGAGGATGTCATTCCTACCGAAGAATCTGCTGAAGAAGTCATTCCAGACCGTGAAGAACATCATGCTGGTGCACCTGAGGAAAATGGCTCTGAAGAAAATGCGGATCCAATTCCTTGTTGCCAACGCGCTCATCCTCGCATTGCAAATGAAGTGCAGATTGAGAAAATCATCAGCGACATCAACGCACCAGGTCCTCTCACACGCTCAAAAGCTTCACATTTGTCTAACTTTTGTGGGCACTTTGCTTTCGTCTCTATCACAGAGCCCACTAAGGTAGATGAAGCATTTCTAGAGCCTGAGTGGATTCAAGCTATGTAAGAGGAACTACATCAATTCGAGCTCAACAACGTCTGGGAACTTGTCCAGCGACCAGACCCTCACAAGCATAATATCATCGGCACAAAGTGGATCTATCGCAACAAGCAAGATGAAAACGGCCTTGTGGTGAGGAATAAGGCACGGATTGTAGCTCAAGGCTACACACAGGTTGAAGGAATTGATTTTGATGAAGCTTTTGCACCTATTGCTAGACTTGAGGCTATTCGCATATTACTTGCTTATGCTAACCATCATGACATCATCTTATATCAAATGGATGTGAAAAGTGCATTCCTCAATGGTAACCTTGAGGAAGAAGTATATGTTGCTCAACCCCCAGGTTTTGAAGATCCAAAGCATCCTGACCAAGTCTACAGACTCAATAAGGCCCTCGACGGCCTCAAGCAGTCCCCTGGGGCGTGGTATGATACTTTGAAGGAATTCCTCATGAAGAAAGGCTTCAAACCCGGTTCACTTGACCCAACTCTTTTCACTAAAACCTATGATGGTGAATTGTTTGTGTGCCAAATATATGTTGATGATATTATTTTTGGCTGTACTAACCAACGTTACACTGACGAATTTGGTTATATGATGAGGGAGGAATATGAAATGTCCATGATGGGAGAATTGAAATTCTTCTTAGGTCTTCAAATTCGTCAACAACGCAATGAAATTTTCATATCTCAGGAGAAATACCTCAAGGATGTATTGAGGAAATTCGTCATGCAAGATTGCAAAGGCGTCAAAATCCCTATGCCCACAAATGGCCATCTTTGCACTGATGCAAGTGGTATTAACTTCAATCAAAAGGTATACCGCTCCATGATTGGCTCTTTATTGTATTTATGTGCATGTAGGCCAGATATTATGCTTAGTGTTTGCATGTATGCCCGCTTTCAAGCTACACCGAAGGAATCACACCATAAGGCTGTGAAGCACATTCTTCGATATCTAGCTCACACTCCAACATTTGGATTATGGTATCCCAAGGGCTCAGCTTTTGATCTCATTGGATATTCAAACTCTAACTATGCCTGTGATCGTGTGGACCGCAAGTCAACATCTGGCACATGCCATTTCCTCGGACGATCCTTGGTCTGTTGTTCCTCGAAGAAACAGAACTGCGTATCACTTTCCACTGCTGAAGCTGAGTACATTGCTGCTGGTTCATGCTGTGCTCAATTGCTATGGATGACGCAAACCCTCAAGGACTACAACATCAACATGAAGAATGTGCCTCTCTACTGTGACAATGTGATTGCCATCAAGTTGCTCATAACCCAGTTCAGCACTCAAAGACAAAGCACATTCAGATTCGTCATCATTTTCTTCGTGATCATGTGTTGAAGGGCGACATCTCCATCGAGCACGTGAAGACTGAAGAACAGCTAGCCTATATCTTCACAAAGCCCTTGGATGAGAAGAGATTTAGCAAGTTGCGGTGTGAGCTAAATATCTTAGAATCTTCAAATGTCCTTTGAAAAGGACACACATCCTAACACTTATGCTAAATTGATGACTTAGATGTGCAACACACGAAGTAACGTTTTTCTTCAATCAATGAAGACTAACACTCTAAGCGTGAAGAAATCAACGAAGAATTTGATACTCAGAGCCCTACGATAATTGTACGCGGCGTTTGAAATCATCATTCTTACACGGTGGGTCACACCACCAACAAAAAATTGAAAATCTTCAATTTGAGTTTTTCTTCTTTTCGAATTTCCTCAGTTGTTCAATTTCTTCAACTTTGCATTATCTTCACTATTTCCGTCATTTTTCTTCATTGGCTATATATATGAGTTTATGTCCTCTACAGCATTCACTTATTGCTATTTCTTCAAGTTGCTTTTTTCCTGCTAAGTGAATGTGATCGGACCCTTCCCCATCTATGCTAAACTCAACCCAGTCTGTTCACAAATTCTTCATGTGCATTCTATTTGAAACCCGTTCAAAATCTTCACTGTGTCCTTGTCAATTGAAGAATTTGCGAACGAAACGTTAAAATATTCTAATCTGAATTTTCGTCTTTTGCCACTCAAACCATTCCACATTCTACGATAGGACTTATCTATCCACCCACAATCTCACACGTTCTCCACCTCTCTGTACGTGGGTGACTGCTACGTCTTGAGCTTGCGTTGGTTTTCCTTGAAGAGGAAAGGGTGATGCAGCACAGTAGCGTAAGTATTTCCCTCAGTTTTTGAGAACCAAGGTATCAATCCAGTAGGAGGCTCCTCAAAAGTCCCACGCACCTACACAAACAAACAAGAACTCGCAACCAACGCAATAAAGGGGTTGTCAATCCCTTCACGGCCACTTGCGAAAGTGAGATCTGATAGAGATGCTATGATAAGATAATATATTTGGTATTTTTGTGATATAGATTAGAAAAGTAAAAGATGCAAATAAAAGTAGATTGAAAGCTTATATGATAAAAGATAGACCCGGGGGCCATAGGTTTCACTAGTGGCTTCTCTCAAGATAGCATAAGTATTATGGTGGGTGAACAAATTACTGTCGAGCAATTGATAGAAAAGCGAATAATTATGAGATTATCTAGGCATGATCATGTATATAGGCATCACGTCCGTGGCAAGTAGACCGACAGGTGGGCGTGCCCAGTAGGGGGGGGGGCTCCACCCTTGTGGCCGCCTTGTTTGTTTCTTGACTTCCACTCCAACTCCTCTGGATCATGTTTGTTCCAAAAAGATTGCTCCCGAAGGTTTCATTCCGTTTGATATTCCTTTTCTTCGAAACACTGAAATAGGCAAAAAAACAGCAATTCGGGCTGGGCCTCCGGTTAGTAGGTTAGTCCCAAAAATGATATAAAAGTGTAAAGTAAAGCCCGTAAACATCCAAAGCAGGTAATATAATAGCATGGAACAATAAAAAATTATAGATACGTTGGAGACGTATCAGTGACACATGTCACAAGAATGAGCAGGGTCAGGGGCATGTTCGTCCATTTTCCTCGGGCGAACGGTTTTTCACCTCGACTATATATACCCCTCCCCTTCCTCAGACTGTTTTTACTCCGCTCGACCTCACTCCTTCGCTCGAGCTCTCAAAACCTAGCGCCGCCGCTAGTTCCATCGTCGCCGGTGAGGAAGAGCTTCGCTGCCTCGACCTCGTCGCTGTCGTACTCGCGCCGGCTGCGGAAATCTTCACTCCGCCGCCGCCGTAGCTGTCTTCCTCTGCCAAGTTAGGGCATGGAAGATCTAGACAGACGAACTTCTAAATATACACCTCTCAGTTCGTCGTGTTCTTCGTTAAGGGTAATTAAAAGTTACTTTTACTGCCCTTGTTGATTCTGATGATTTCCATAAAATCTTCAAAAGATGTTTATTCTTCAACCTTCACACTCTAAACACCTCACACAAACATCTGTTCTTGATCTGTTTCTCTAAGCAACATTTTTTCTTCAAGATTCCTCAATTGTGTGGATTTTCAATCTATACAACTCTGGAACCTAAGTCAAAGAACGCTTAGTGAAATTCCTCAAGACACATCTGGTCAAATTCCTCAAACTTGTTCTTTTTGCAAAAACTTCTGAGAACGCATATGACCTCTCCAAATTCTTCGCACCTATACTCTGTTCACAGGTACACATATCCGCTACTGAATCACTAGGTTCTCATCAATTTAACTCATTTGTAGCGTTCCTCAAAGAAAAGTTGCATACCTCTTCAGAGAACTCAATCGTTCAAAATTCTCAGTTGAAGAAAATGGCCGACGGCAAGAAACCTCAGAAGGGATGGAAGAAATTGGAAGTCAACAATGCTTTTGAGATACCCAAAGACATCTATGCAGGGTACTGCACTCCTCCTCGTGAAACAAAGAATGAGCGCAAAGTGCGCATTCAAATGATAGAGAGGAGATGGACCAGAGAATGGAGGGAGTACATATATGTGACTCCCAAGTACATGAAGAAATTCGTTGTACACCCTCCATGCCCAAGACCTCCACTGACACCTGGCCAAGTTGCTGATCCCTCTAGCATCAGAAGAGGTGAGAATTTCCCCAAGGAGTGGGCCAAGCGTCAAGCTAAGCTGACCAAATGGGCAAAAGAAGCAGTGAAGAAATTCAATGAAGATTCTGCTGCTGCCACTGCTGAGGCCTCTACTAGCAAGCCTAAGAAGGCCATGCCCAAGAGGCCCACACACAAGCTAAGTGCCTCTGCTTCAATGCCCTCATGGCTCAGTTCTGCAAAGCCCTCACAGCAAATTCCTCATGCTGCTCCAGCTCCTCCAAAGCCCTCAGCTCCTCCGGCAAAGTCCTCAGCACCTGTGCATCTTGCCTCGTGTCAAAGGACCACAGGAAAATCAATTGCCTCAGGAGCCTCTGCAAGTTCTTCAGCTCCTCCGCATTCCTCAACAGGCCCCACTCTGCTGAAGACCAAGGCCACTGCTGTACGAGGCTCAAGACCAAGTCCTCACAAGAAGCAGGTTGCCTTTCATGTACCGTCCAGTGATGATGAAGCTGATGATGAGGAGCTCGCCGAAATCATCAGAGATAGACAGCAAAGGGCCGCTAGAGCCAAAGGAAGTGACGTTCCTCTCCTACTGGATCCCAAGCTGATCCTTGAGTACATTGATCTCTGGCACAAGGACCCCAACATACCTGTGCCTAATTTCAAGCTCACTCTTGGCCAAAGTCATATGTTGACCGCCTTCATCGGCGAAGAAAAATGGAAGTTTGAGAAGGCCAGGCAGCTGAAGAAAGCTCAATACAAGAAGGAGCGTTTTTTGAAGAAAACTGTTGTCAATATGACAACTGATGAACTTGTTGCAATCCAAACTGAGATCAGAGGACTCAGTGATGAATTCAACGTCTACCGCACCGATTGGCTTGGAGCCAAAGTCAGATTTGTGAAGTTGGCTGAGAAATTCACTTCAAATGATGCTGCATCATCGCAACACGAATCTCCTCAGGGTGAAGCATCAACTCAGCCCACTGAAGAACATGCCAGCACCGCTGATGAAAATCAGGCTGCTGATGAAACTGCAAGTACCAGGGCTGATGAAACCATTCTATCCATTGATGACATTGCCAGGGCAACCACTAGTGTTGCGCCTGAAGAACAAGCCAGGCCAGCTGAAGCATCTGTCGCCGTGCCTGAGGAAACTGAAGAAACCAGGCCAACTGCATCAGTTGTGCCTGAGGAAAATGAACCAATTTCCTCTACTCCTGCACCAACGCCAAGTACCATTCTTCCTTCTACATTAGAAGCAAAGAAAACTAAGGCTGCGGAGCGAGCAGCTGTAAAGAAGAGGAAAGCATCTGCTTCATCGGAGTCTTCAGCACCGAAGAAGATGAAGATATTGACAAGCTCTTTTGAGAATCCCATTGATGTTGTTCCTGTCTCAAGCATGTCATCAAAGGAAATCATTCCTTTTGGTGAAGATTATGAGATCCCAAGCGGATTTGATGAAGATGTTCATTCTGCTGCTTGTTCAGACCAGTTGGACGAAGAAATTGAAGTGGATAATATCCCTTCAACCCAAGTTGTCTCATCGCCTATGCCTCAGTTCACAGCTGAAGAGGCAGGCGTTGAAGAATTGAATGAAGAAGATGAAGACATGGACATTGGGAGCACCACTCTAGTGATGAATGATGACTTTTGGGAAAGTCATCACCCCAACTCTCCCATGTTCACGCCGCTGCAACAAATTCCTCAGTCCCCAGTGCACACTGAAGTTCAAATGGGCTCTGATGAACCTCAAGCCACTCCTTCCATTCCTGAAGAAATTCCAGCCACTAGTGTTGATGTAAATGCTGATGAAGAGATGAAGACCCAGGCTGCAACTGAAGCAGAAACTGTAATTCCTCAACCTGTGGTTCCTGAGAATGTGATTCCTGAGCTGTGATGACTTTGACTGATACTCCTCTACCCAAGCCGAAGAATCCCTTCTCTAAGAAGCAAAACTTCAAGGTTGATGACTTCTTTCACGAGCATGTGTTCTTCACAGACTACAACCCATATGACTCTACTCGTCTTTGAAGGAAGCGTTTCTGGACCGCCAACCAAGCAAACTTCTATTTTTCACTACTTTTTGATAAGGACAAGATCTTTGAACATCAGCATATTCCTCACGTGGACATGGAATCGCTGCCTTGCTTCACACCAGCCCTCAGTGTTCTTCATGATGCTGGACTGCTTAACTTCTGCACCGACATATGTGATTGGAATGAAGAGCTAATTCTTCAGTTCTATGCGACGCTGGACATCACAGGAAATGCTGAAGATGTGAACTCTTGGGTGTTGGACTGGATGACAGAAAACACTCACTTCAAAGCACCGGCCTCTGAATTGCTTCATGCCCTGCCTGTTAGTCCTCCCCTTGAAGGTGCACGTCTTATATATCATGAACCTGAGCTCACTGATCACTACATGCAAGTGTTGATGAAGCCGCTGAAGCCCGGTCAAGCCCCAAGGACCAAATTCCTCGTGAAGGAATTGCTGTATGTGCCACGGACTGTCTATCGCATTCTGACCAAGACATTGAGTCCAATCAAAGGCCACGACTCGAATGAAGAAGAGGTCGTTGGCATCATGAAGAATCTACTTTTCAATCTCATCCATGGAGTTCCTATCAACTACCATGATTTCTTCATGAGGACTCTGGCCAATGTTGCATTGTCACCTTTTGAGTTGAAGCCTTATACTCCCTGGATTATGAGATTCCTCAGATCAAGGTCTTCAATCAATTACAAGGCTGACACACTCAACCATGGCAGCTACTTGCCTCCAATTGAAGTCCTCAAGCGGACATTTTCCTCAGCTAATGAAAAGGGCAAGTGTTGGGGATATGACTATTGGATATGACCCGCCCAGGAGGGGCCGTGTCATCCCAATGGCGGTTCATCTAAATGAAGCCCAAGAGTATATTGAAGATGATGGTTCATAAGATAGGCCTGTTAAAGGGCCCAAACCCGAAGGCGGCTTAAGGCCCGTAAGTGTAAACCACCATGTATATGTAAACTTGTATTGTAAGGCATGTAAGATAAGTCACCGAGCCGGACACGTTTGTATGAGCTGGCCGGGACTCTGTAGGCTACAGGGCGTCAACCCATGTATATAAGGGGACGACCCGGCAGCGGCTTAGGGCAAGAAACAATAGATCGAAAGCCAGGCAAAGCGTATTCGCTCCCTGGTAATCGAAACCCTAGCAATACCACCTCAAACTGGATTAGGCTCTTACCTTCACCGCAAGGGGCCGAACTTGTATAAACTCCTCATGTCCTTTGTCCTGTTTAACCCCTTTAAGCTAACCTTGTAGCCATGGCTCCACAACTAACTCCTTTCACTAGGACATCTGCCGTGATAATTCCACGACAGTTGGCGCCCACCATGGGCTTCGCGCACGATGGTTTTGAGTTCTTGAAGGGCAGCTTCGAAGGGATCAAGGGATACGCTGTGGGCCGGATGACCAAGAGTCGTCGCGGCAAGCTCTACATCGACGATGCAGGCTGGGGCCCCGAGGCCGGCTCAATTGAGTACGGGTACCGGGTCCCCTTCGGCGGAATCCATGTCTTCATCGGCAAGATCGGCGAACCAGACCCTGAGCCAGACATCTACGCCGACATCATCAAGACGGCTCAGCGTGCACGACCCGCCCAGGTTCAACCCGCCGTGAAGCGTGCCTTTGTTGGATTTATCCATGGGGCTGAATTGGAAGGTTCTGTGTTCGGCAGTGAGACGGCCATCTGCTCTGATGATGAGTCGTCCATGGGTGAGACAAACTCAATGTATCAACTACAAGATGGATGGCTTGGGGGATGTTCCGTTGGCGACAGTATTCCGGACCCCCCATGAGCCGCCGAACAGGGTGGCGATCTTCATGGCTGGCACCCAGCCGGTTCTCGGCTCGACAGCCGCCGCAACCATGACTTCCAGTGAAGCGGCGGTAAAGGCCGTGGGTGTTGGCGGGTCAATATGCCCGCCGACTCAAGTTTTAACAGATCTATTGGATGATCTGGCGACTCTGATGGGAGTGGAGGTAACCCCGGACAACTAGGAACATCATAAGGCAGATGTGGCTAAGCTGCGTGATGAGATAGCACATGCCAAGGAAGATCTGGCGGCGGAGAACGCTAGGATGAATGCAGAGCGGGCCGTTTTAAATGCACAAACACAACGGATTCAAGCGGATTCATACCGGCTCTCAGTGGATCAGAACGCTACCAACGAGGTCTTGAGGAGAAAGCACAAGAGTCGTCTACCCTTGGTTTATGAGTCGAGGAACCTCTTCAACACACCTGGAGCAAGGGCCAGTAACCCGCCGGTGATAAATCAGATGGTCGAAGCACGAGGGGGTGGAACGCCGGGTTAGCCACGCGTGACAGGTTCTCCGCATATGAACAACACCCCGCCTCAGCACATGGTGACGCCGCCGGGTCATTACTCCACCCCTTTAGACAATCAGCTGCAGCTACGCGATTGGCGGCTCTGCCAGTTGAGGGCGAGACTCCGACATCGGTTGTAACCCGAAGGGCCAGGGAACTTCTTCAAACAACTTTGGTACAGCAGCAGGCTTATTCCTATAGTCGTGACCGGATTCATTCGACCCCTCATCCAAGCCGGAGCTACAGTAGGCACATTGACTCGCCAGTGGTTTCAAGTACTGAGCAACGCCTAATCAACCTCATGGGTATGACCCGACACGTAATGGTGCCAATGCACAGGATTTGGTGGACCAGGGCAGAGCGTGTCGAGAGGCAGAGCTGGCGGCTCAACTGGCGGCTCATCAGCACGCGCCGGTTTACCCGACGACTTCAATTGAGGCAGGTGTAACTTCTAGAGCTTTGGGTGTGCCGTGCTTAACGGCGGCTATGCAAAACGAACGTCTGCCCAAGGACTCCAAAGGCCCTCGTAAGGTGCCTAATTACACAGCAGATCAGCTCCCTGAGGCTTGGGTGGAGAGTTATGAGATGGCCATTTAGATGCTGGATGTCATTGAGGCTGCATACGCTAAGTATTTCACCATGATGCTGGAAGGGACGGCTCATACTTGGTTGAAGGGGCTGCCGGCCAATTCCATCGGGTCATGGGCGGAGTTGAAGGCCCGTTTTATCCAGAATTTTAAGGATATGTGCAAGCAGCCTATGTCGATCATGGATTTGGTTTCTTGTGTTCAAGCTGAGGGTGAATCAATGACCAGTTGGGTGCGCCAGGTCTCGACTATCATACATTCTTCAGATAACATTAACGTCGGCTCAACGGTTCTAATGTTGGAGAAAAATTGCCGTTTCATTCCACTTAAGCAGAAGCTTGGGCGGCTTAAGCGTCATTGCAATGACATGGGGGAGCTTATGGCGGCTCTTGTTAAATATGCCGACTCTGATGGTACCAAGGTCCCCGACTCTGAGGATGAAAGATTGGGAAAGGGAAAGAAGAGTAGCGGCATGAAGGGATAGCAGAACAACCCAGCCAATCAGGGCGGCAACGGTAAGCGCAAGGCTGATGATTTTGTGGCTAACACCGATGCGCGGAGTTATAACTAGCGTCGTAAGGGGAGGCCAACTCAAGGGACAAAATTTGACCTTGAAGCAATATTGAGTCAGCCATGTCCGGAGCACGGAACGGAGGAGAGGCCAGCTACCCATATGTGGAAAGATTGCAGTATCATGAGACACTTCAGGGAGTCTGTCCAGCACAACCATGGCCCGAACGGCGGTTCAGGATCCGGCTCTCATGGTCCGGGTCATGGAGGCGGCGGCTCAAATTCCGGGTTTCATGGCCAAGGCAATCAAGGTGGTTACAACCAGCAGAATAATCAGGGGAATCAGCAGTAGCAACAGTCTGGTTATCAGAGCAACCCGAAGCAATTGAATAGTGGAGTACCATGTCTTCACCACCAGCCTGTGTAAGCGGGATCAGAAGATTCACAAGAGGGCAGTGAACGCTGTTGAGCCAGCGGTGCCACGTTATTTACGGTGGTCAGAGCAGCCTATTGTGTGGAGTCGTGAGGATCATCCGCCTCGGGTTGATAATCCGGGTCACCTGGCTTTGGTGGTGGCGCCTCAGGTTGGGGGCTATAAATTTACTAAGGTACTCATGGATGGAGGCAACAACATTAACATACTTTATTATGAGACCTTCCATCGCATGGGACTGACTGATAAAAATCTTAAGCAGTCAAACACTGTTTTCCATGGTGTGGTGACGCGTAAGTCAGCTTATCTAGTGGGTAAGATATCTTTGGAAGTTGCCTTTGGAGATGAGGATGACTCCAGGTCTGAGACTCTATCCTTCGAAGTGGTCAAGATCAAGAGCCCTTATCTTGCTCTGTTTGGGCGACCGGCTTATGCTAAGTTCATGGCGAGGCCTTGTTATGTTTACTTACAGCTTAAGATGCCGGGTTACAAGGGCACCATCACAGTGCATGGGAATCGCAAGGTGGCCTTGGAGTGTGAAGAAGGTGATGCTGCTTATGCTGAGTTAGTTTGTGCGACAGAGGAGCTGAAATTTTACAAAGATAATGTTGACCCGGCGGACATGACGTCCTTGAAAAAGCCAACCACAGAGCATGATCCTTTGCTAAAATTTAAGTCGGCAAATGACACTAAAATGGTTGATTTTGTTCCTGGCGACTCATCTAAGCTGTTCAGCATCAGTGGCAATTTGGATCCGAAATAGGAAAGCGCGCTCATCGAGTTCATCCATGAGAACCGGGACATCTTTGCATGGAAGCCTTCAAACATGCCAGGTGTATCGAGGGAACTCGCTGAGCACACTCTTAATATTGATCCGAAGTTTAAGCCGGTCAAGCAATTCCTTCGTCGTTTTAACGAGGAGAGGCGGAAGGCCATTGGTGAAGAAGTGGCCCGGCTCTTAGCGGCCGAGTTTATCGTTGAAGTTTTTCACCCTGAGTGGTTGGCTAACCCGGTGTTGGTACTCAAGAAGAATGGCACTTGGCGAATGTGTGTGGATTACACGAACATAAATAAGGCTTGTCCGGCTGATCCGTTTACTCTCCCCCGTATTGATGAAATCATTGATGCTACGGCGGGTTGTGAGCGTTTGAGTTTTTTAGATGCTTATTCTGGTTATCATCAGATCAAGATGGCAGTTAAGGACCAGGAGAAGACGACTTTAATTACTCCGTTTGGGGCCTTCTGCTATGTGCCTATGCCTTTTGGGCTCAAGAGTGCCCAGGCGACTTACCAACGGTGTGTGCAAAATTGCCTTGACAATCAGATCGGGCGTAATGTTCATGCTTATGTAGATGACATTGTGGTGAAATCCAGGAAGAAGGAGACCTTGATTGATGATTTGAAGGAGACGTTTGACAATCTCTGGGTCTACAAGATGATGCTTAACCCGGCCAAATGTGTTTTTGGTGTACCAGCAGGCAAGCTCTTGGGTTTTTGGTTTCTAACAGAGGCATTGAAGCTAACCCGGAGAAGATCAAAGCCATTACTTCTTTGGCTAAGCCGGCGTGTGTTAATGATGTTCAGCATCTGGCGGGTTGCATTGTAGCTTTAAGCCGGTTTATAAGCCGGTTGGGAGAAAAGGCTATTACTCTTTATCAGATGATGAAGAAGACAAATAATTTTGTCTGGAGTGATGTTGCTAATGAGGCATTTGAGGCGCTTAAGAAGCAGCTGGCTGAGCCGCCGGTTTTGGCTGCTCCCATTGATAAGGAACCTCTGTTGTTATATGTGGCCGCCAATGGTCGAGCCGTCAGTGTGGCTATTGTGGTGGAAAGGAAAGAGGCAGGCAAGGAGTATCCGGTTCAACGGCCGGTTTACTACATCAGCGAGGTACTTATTGAGTCCAAACAGAGGTATCCGCATTGGCAGAAACTTGTATATGGGGTCTTCATGGCAAGCCGGAAACTCAAGCAATATTTTCTGGGTCATCCCATTACTTTGGTCAGCTCTGCTCCTTTAGGGGATATCATCCAAAATAGAGAAGCCACAGGCTGGGTCACCAAGTGGGCCATTGCACTACAAAAAAATACACTTCCGTGATGATACGTGTTTGTCACAGTAGGTCGCGTTTTCTGTCATGCATGTACATCCATGACAAATTTATGACAGAATGAAGATAGTCATACCTGTGCTGTCGTGGAAGTGTTCCATGTAGCGATCCGACCACAGACGGTCAAATCTTTGTGTTCAGTGTCATCCCTAGATCGGTAATGCTGACACACACAGTACTCGAAGGATTTATAACAGAGTAGCAATCATACACTCATTACATCGAATGTCTCAAGAGAGAACTTATTACTATAAATATGGCTTAAGGCCATCTAAATAAGATAACAGTGGAAGGCTTGGAAGATAAAGTGAGTCCATCAACTCGAACGGCATAGCTGAGTGCATGACAAACGACCTATGGCACCTTACTCGTCGTCTGAAAAGTCTGCAACATGATACGTTGCAGCCCGAAAACGGGTCAGCACATGGAATATGCTGGCAATATAACACAGTAGAGCAATGCACAGATAAAAGCTATCACTACATGCATATTTGGCTGTTGGAGGCTCTAAGGTTATAGTGTTTTGCGAAAAGCCAATTTTTCCCTACAACAAAGGAATATATTTTATTTAACTATCATGGTGGTTGAAACATTGAGAATGGTACCCCCATCTCAATCCCAATTAGAAAGTAATTATCAACCCAACAAACTAATTTAGAGTGATGAGATCAAATCAATAATTCAAGTACCAGATACTCAAGATGTCCATAACAGGGGACACGGCTAACCATGATTAGTTTGTACACTCTGCAGAGGTTTGCGCACTTTTCCCCACAAGAATCGATCTCCTCCGTTGGATTTCTCGCACTACATGGTGTTTGAGAAACGGATGACCGAGACACAGTCTTTCAGAAGCATTAACTCTAACCTCGGGAAGACAGTACCAACCTACATCCCTGATGACCCACAAGTGTAGGGGATCTATCGTAGTCCTTTCGATAAGTAAGAGTGTCGAACCCAACGAGGAGCAGAAGGAAATGACAAGCGGTTTTCAGTAAGGTATTCTCTGCAAGCACTGAAATTGTAGGTAACCGATAGTTTTGTGATAAGATAATTTGTAACGGGTAACAAGCAATGAAAGTAAATAAAGTGCAGCAAGGTGGCCCAATCCTTTTTGTAGCAAAGCACAAGCCTGGACAAATTCTTATAATGAGAAAAGCGCTCCCGAGGACACATGGGAACTATCGTCAAGCTAGTTTTCATCACGCTCATATGATTCGCGTTCGTTACTTTGATAATTTGATATGTGGGTGGACCGGTGCTTGGGTACTGCCCTTTCTTGGACAAGCATCCCACTTATGATTAACCCCTATTGCAAGCATCCGCAACTACAAAATAAGTATTAATGTAAACCTAACCATAGCATGAAACTAGTGGATCCAAATCAGCCCCTTACGAAGCAACGCATAAACTAGGGTTTAAGCTTCTGTCACTCTAGCAACCCAGCATCTACTTATTACTTCCCAATGCCTTCCTCTAGGCCCAAATAATGGTGAAGTGTCATGTAGTCGACGTTCACATAACACCACTAGAGGAGGGACAACATACATCTCATCAAAATATCAAACGAATACCAAATTCACATGACCACTATAGCAAGACTTCACCCATGTCCTCAGGAACAAACGTAACTACTCACGAAGCATATTCATGTTCATAATCAAAGGAGTATTAATATGCGTAAGGATCTGAACATATGATCTTCCACCAAGTAAACCAATTAGCATCAACTACAAGGAGTAATCAACACTATTAGCAACCCACAAGTACCAATTTGTGGTTTTGATACAAGAGATGAACTAAGGTTTTGAGAGGAGATGGTGCTGGTGAAGATGTTGATGGAGATTGACCCCCTCCCGATGAGAGGATCGTTGGTGATGATGATGGTGATGATTTCCCCCTCCCGGAGGGAAGTTTCCCCGGCAGAACAGCTCCGCCGGAGCCCTAGATTGGTTCCACCAAGGTTCCGCCTCGTGGCGGCGGAGTTTCGTCCCGAAAGCTTGCTTATGATTTTTTCCAGGGTAAAAGCCTTCATATAGCAGAAGAGGGGCACCGGAGGGCCACCAGGGGGCCCACGAGACAGGGGGCGCGCCCAGTAGGGGTGGGCACGCCCCCACCCTCATGGACAGGGTGTAGGCCCCCTCTGGTACTTTCTTTGCTCAATAATTCTTAATAATTCCAAAAATGACTTTCATGGAGTTTCAGGACTTTTGGAGCTGTGCAGAATAGGTTTGCAATATTTGCTCCTTTTCCAGCCAGAATCCCAGCTGCCGGCATTCTCCCTCTTCATGATAAACCTTGTAAAATAAGAGAGAATAGCCATAAGTATTGTGACATAATGTGTAATAACAGCCCGTAATGCAGTAAATATCAATATAAAAGCATGATGCAAAATGGACGTATCAACTCCCCCAAGCTTAGACCTCACTTGTCCTCAAGTGGAAGCCGATATCGAAAAATATGTCCACATGTTTAGAGATAGAGGTGTCGATAAAAATAAAATACGGACATGAGAGCATCATGATCAATCTTATAACAGCAACATATATAGATTTTGTCATATGATTTCTTATGCTCAAGTAACAATCTATTCACAATGTCAAGTATGGTTCGGAAACTTCATTGGGAACTAACAAACTATAATCTCAGTCATTGAAGCAATTGCAATTTATCATAACATCAGAAAGAGTCAAGAATAGAGCTTTTCAGCAAGTCCACATACTCAACTATCATATAGTCTTCTACAATTGCTAACATTCACGCAATACTTATGGTTATGGAGTTTTAACCGGACACAGAGAAAGATAGGGGCTTATAATTTTGCCTCCCAACGTAGTCACCTTTGGGTGATGTCAACAATAATAGTTCATGCCAACTTACATCCAATTTGATATATATATCGGGATCTTTCCAACACGAGGTTCTTGCCAAAGGATAAAATGAAAAAGGGAAAGGCGAGGATCACCTTGACTTTTGCATAATGTAAAAGACATAAAGTAAAAGATAGGCCCTTCGCAGAGGGAAGCAGAGGTTGTCATGTGCTTTTATGGTTGGATGCACAAAATCTTAATGCAAAAGAACGTCACTTTATATTGCCACTTGTGATATGAACCTTTATTATGCAGTCCGTCACTTTTATTACTTCCATATCACACGATCGTATAAAGCTTATTTTCTTCGCACTAATAAGTCATACATATTTAGAGAGCAGTTTTTATTGCTTGCAACATGACAATTTACTTGAAGGATCTTACTCAATCCATAGGTAGGTATGGTGGACTCTCATGGCAAAACTGTGTTTAAGGATATTTGGAATCACAAGTAGTATCTCTACTTGGTGCAAGGAATTTTGGCTAGCATGAGGGGGAAAGGAAAGCTCAACATGTTGGACGATCCATGACAATATACTTTAACTAAGATGTGAGAAAACATGACCCATTACGTTGTCTTCCTTGTCCAACATCAACTCTTTAGCATGTCATACTTTAATGAGTGCTCACAATTATAAAAGATGTCCAAGATAGTATATTTATATGTGAAAACCTCTCTTTCTTTATTACTTCCTATTAATTGCAACGATGACCAACACTATGTTTGTCAACTCTCAACAACTTTTATGCCTCATACTCTTTATATGTGAAGTCATTACTATCCATAAGAATTTCCTTTTTTATTCTTTCTATTTTCTCAAGATCATAGCAAGATAGCAAAGCCCTTGACTCAACACTAATCTTTATTATATAGCTCACGGACTCGATTACATAGAGAGATCACAAAGCAAAACTCAAAACTACTTCATACCAAAACTTTATTCTACTAGATCAAGATATTACTAAAAGGACCGAACTAAGTAAAATGGTAAAGATGGGAGTGTGATGGTGATACGATATCGGGGCACCTCCCCCAAGCTTGGCAGGTTCCAAGGGGAGTGCCCATACCCATGTGATTATGTCTCCTTCTTCAGGGTTGGTGTTGTGATCTTCTTGGCGATGATGCCCCTCAGGATACGATTCTCCTCCTCGAGCTTATTGACTTGTTGCTTGAGGTCCATATTTTCCTTGCGAAGCTTGCCCCTGACGGCTAAAGCTCCTTTTACCCAAGGATGCTGCATAGCTTCTGGAGAACAAATGACACTCTTTTTCATATTTTCATAAGAAAGAAATTTAACGTTGGAAGGGATGACCGAGTTTGGAATAGCTGAGCTCTGTAGTTCCCCCATCATAAATCCTGCTTGGAAGAGAGAGGTAACTTCTTGAACCTCCTCCATGGCATCTATCCTTTTTAAGTTGGCATCCATTTCATTCTCCGTTGATGGCCAAAAGTGGTAAGCATCGTTGTTTGCTTCTGGGCATGGTGTCGGGTGAGACACCCGACTCTCCCCGACTCACTCTTGAGAAGACATCTTGCTCTGAATCTGCGACAGAAACAGCTCGAAACAAAAACAAAGGATTTTTGCGTGATACAGTGGTCAAAACCTTCGGGAGATTATATAATGAGTTTTTACTGACCAAAAGAAGTATTGTGCAAGAAAACGGAGTCCAGAGAGCACACGAGGTGCCCACGAGGCAGGGGGGCGCGCCCAGTAAGGGTGTGCGCGCCCTCCACCCTCGTGGAGGCCTCGTGTCCTTTCCGGATTACTTCTTGATTTCCTAAATTCTTAAATATTCCAAAACAGAGAAAAATTGCTATGGGAACTGTTTTGGAGTCAGTTTACTTACCGTACCACATACCTATTCCTTTTCGGAGTCTGGAACGTTCTGGAAAGTGTCCCTTATGTATTCCTCCAGGGTTACGGTTTCAATAATATTAGTTTCAACATTTGTGGGATTACCTGAGATATAATGTTTCATTCTTTGACCGTTCACCACCTTCGGATTTGTGCTTTCGAAGTTGTTGATTTTATGGCACGGAACGATAGACCTCCTTGATAACGTAAGGACCTTCCCATTTAGAGACAAGTTTTCCTGCAAAAAATCTTAAACGAGAGTTGAATAGCAACACATAATCACCTAAATTAAACTCACGCTTTTGTATCCTTTTGTCATGCCATCTTTTAACTTTTTCTTTAAACAGCTTGGCATTCTCGTAGGTTTGGGTTCTCCATTCATCAAGTGAGCTAATGTTGAATAACCTCTTCTCACCAGCAAGTTTAAGTTATAGTTGATCTCTTTAATGGCCCAATATGCCTTATGTTCAAGTTCGAGAGGTAACTGACATGCTTTTCCATAAACCATCTTATACGGAGACATACCCATAGGATTTTTATATGCAGTTGTATAGGCCCACAATGCATCATCAAGTTTCTTGGACCAATTCTTTCTAGATCTATTAACAGTCTTTTGCAAAATTAATTTGAGCTCTCTGTTACTCAATTCTACTTGACCACTAGACTGTGGGTGATAAGGAGATGCAATTTTATGATTAACATCATACTTAGCAAGCATTTTACGAAAGGCACCATGAATAAAATGTGAACCACCATCAGTCATTAAGTATCTAGGGACTCCAAACCTCGGAAAAATAACTTCTTTAAGCATCTTAATAGAGGCGTTATGATCAGCACTACTAGTTGGAATAGCTTCTACCCACTTAGTAACGTAATCAATAGCAACTAAAATATGTGTATATCCGTTAGAGGAAGGAAAAGGTCCCCTATAATCAAAGCCCCAAACATCAAATGGTTGAATAACAAGAGAATAATTCATAGGCATTTCTTGACGTCTACTAATATTACCAATTCTTTGACATTCATCACAAGACAAGACAAACTTACGAGCATCTTTGAAGAGAGTAGGCCAATAAAAACCGGATTGCAATACCTTATGTGCAGTTCTATCTCCAGCGTGGTGTCCTCCATATGGTTCGGAGTGACACTTGCGTAGGATCTGTTCCTGTTCATGCTCAGGTACACAACGTCTAATAACACCATATACTCCTTCTTTATAAAGGTGTGGGTCACCCCAGAAGTAATGTCTTAAATCATAAAAGAACTTTTTCTTTTGCTGGTATGTGAAACTAGGTGGTATAAATTTAGCAACAATGTAGTTAGCATAATCAGCATACCATTTAGTAGTACGAGAAGCATTAATGACCGCTATTGTTCATCAGGAAAGCTGTCATCAATAGGTAGTGGGTCATCAAGAAAATTCTCTAACCTAGACAAGTTGTCTGCAACAGGGTTCTCAGCTCCCTTTCTATCAGTAATATGCAAATCAAATTCTTGGAGCAAGAGAACCCATCTAATAAGTCTAGGTTTAGCACATTTCTTTTCCATAATGTATTTAATAGCAGCATGATCAGTGTGAATAGTTACTTTAGAATCAACAATATAAGGTCTGAACTTATCACATGCAAATACAACTGCTAAGAATTCTTTTTCAGTGGTAGCATAATTTCTTTGGGCAGCGTTAGAGTTTTACTGGCATACTGGATAACATTCAATGTCTTATCAACTCTTTGCCCTAGAACAACACCTACAGCATAATCGCTAGAATCACACATAATTTCAAAGGGTAAATTCCAATCAGGTGGCTGAACAATAGGTGCAGTGATCAAAGCTTTCTTAAGTATTTCAAATGCTTCTACACAATCATCATCGAAAACAAAAGGAATATCTTTTTGCAATAGATTAGCCAGAGGCCTAGAGATTTTAGAAAAGTCCTTAATGAACCTCCTGTAAAAACCGACATGACCAAGGAAACTTCTTATACCTTTGATGTCCGTGGGACACGGCATCTTTTCAATAGCGTCAACTTTAGCTTTATCAACTTCAATACCTCTTTCAGAAATTTTATGCCCGAAGACAATGCCTTCATTAACCATAAAGTGACACTTTTCCCAATTCAGGACGAGACTAGTGTCTTCACAATTCTGCAAAACTCGATCAAGGTTGCTCAGGCAATCATCAAAAGAGGATCCATAAACGGAGAAGTCATCCATGAATACCTCACAAATCTTTTCACAAAAGTCAGAGATTATAGCCATCATGCATCTTTGAAAGGTAGCAGGTGCATTACATAAACCAAAAGGCATACGTCTATAAGCAAAAGTACCGAAAGGGCAAGTAAAAGTGGTTTTGGATTGATCATCCGCTGACATAGGTATTTGAGAAAACCGAAAGTGTATGTTTGGATAGTCTTTCTAGCATTTGATCAATAAAAGGTAAAGGGTAATGATCTTTCTTAGTAGCTTTATTTAATTTATGGAAATCAATTACCATCCTATAACCTATAATAATTCTTTGCAGAATCAATTCATCTTTATCATTAGGAACAACAGTAATACCTCCCTTCTTAGGGACACAATGGACATGACTTACCCAATCACTATCGGCAACGGGATAAATTATACCTGCCTCAAGGAGCTTTAGTATCTCCTTCCTTACCACTTCTTTCATTTTAGGATTTAACCGCCGTTGATGATCTCTAACTGCTTTGGCACCTTCTTCCAATTTAATTTTGTGTTGGCATAGGGTGGGACTAATGCCCTTAAGATCATCCAGAGTATATCCTGCATGGTGCTTCTTCAGAGTTTTCAATAATCTTTCCTCTTCCTGCTCTGAAAGTTTAGCACTAATAATAATAGGATATATCTTCTTTTCATCAAGATAAGCATATTTAAGATTACCAGGTAAAGGTTTGAGCTCAAACACGGGATCACCCTTGGGTGGAGGGGGATTCCCTAGGATTTCAACAGGTAAGTTGTGTTTCAGAATAGGACCCTGTTTAAGGAATACTTCATCTATTTCCCTTCTTTCATTCATAAACATATCATTTTCATGGTCTAGCAAATACTGTTCTAATGGATCAGTAGGAGGCACGGCAATAGAAGAAAGACCAATAATTTCATCCTTACTAGGCAATTCTTTATCAGGAGGTTGTCTACGAAATTTAGCAAAATTAAACTAATGTGTCATATCCCCTAAGCCAATCGTAACAACATCCATTTTGCAATCAATCCTAGCATTAACAGTATTCAAGAAGGGTCTACCAAATATAATGGGACAAAAGCTATCTTGTGGGGAACCAAGAACAAGAAAATCAGCAGGATATTTAACTTTCCCACACAAGACTTCAACATCTCTAACAATCCCAACTGGTGAAATAGTATCTCTATTGGCAAGCTTAATAGTAACATCAATACCTTCTATTTCAGCGGGTGCGATATCATGCATAATTTCATTATATGGGGAAATAGGTATTGCACTAGCACTAGCACCCATATCACATAAGCCATGATAACAATGATCTCCTATTTTAACAGAAATAACAGGCATGCCTACAACAGGTCTATGTATCTTAGTATCTGGTTTAGCGATATTAGCAGCTTCATCACGGAAATAAATAACATGCCCATCAATATTATCAACCAAGAGATCTTTAACCATAGCAATACTAGGTTCAACTTTAATTTGCTCAGGAGGTGTATATGTTCTGGTATTACTCTTACGAACAACAGTTGAACCTTTAGCATGATCGTTTATCCTAACAGGTAAGGGTGGTTTCTCAACATAAGTAGTAGGAACGATATGATCGTTATAAGTAATAGTCTTTTTCTCAACTATAATAGGTGCAACTACTTTCACTTCAGTGGGAGGATTATATTTAAACAACTTCTCCTTAGGGAGATCGACGCGAGTAGCAAAATATTCACAGAAAGAAGCTACTATCTTAGAGTCAAGTCCATATTTAGCGCTAAATCCACGAAAAGCATCGGTATCCATAAAAGATTTAACACAATCAAACTTAGGTGTCATACCTGACTCCTTACCATCGTCGGAACCCCAATCTTCAGAGTTGCGTTTAATTCTTTCCAATAAGTCCCACTTAAATTCAATAGTCTTCAACATATAAGAACCAGCACAGGAAGTATCAAGCATTGTGCGATCATTAAGAGAAAGCCGAGCATATTTTTTTTCAATAATCATCTCTCTTGAGAGCTCATGATTAGGGCATGAATATAACATAGACTTAAGCCTCCCCCAAGCTTGAGCGATGCTTTCTCCTTCGCGAGGCCAAAAATTATATATGTAATTACGATCACGATGAACAAGATGCATAGGATAGAACTTCTGGTGAAATTCCAACTTCAATCATTTATAGTTCCAAGATCCCGTATCATCACATAGCCTATACCATGTCAATGCGTCTCCCTTCAAATATAAAGGGAAGACCTTCCTCTTAACAACATCATCGGGAATACCTGCAAGCTTAAATAATCCACAAACTTCATCCACATAGATAAGGTGTAAATCGGGATGCAATGTTCCATCTCCTGCAAAGGGATTAGCTAGCAGTTTCTCTATCATACCCGAAGGAATCTCAAAGTAAACATTTTCAATAGGTTCAGTAGGTTGAGGAGCAACTCTTTGCTCTACTGGTCGGGGCGAAGATGCCCCGAACAAGCCCCTCAAAGGATTAGTTTCCATAGTAACAAGTAACAGAAAATTTCAGCACACGATATAAATGTTTCCTTACCAAGTTCCACTCACCAAAGGCGCTTCACTCCCCGGCAACGGCGCCAGAAAAGAGTCTTGATGACCCACAAGTGTAGGGGATCTATCATAGTCCTTTCGATAAGTAAGAGTGTCGAACCCAACGAGGAGCAGAAGGAAATGACAAGCGGTTTTCTGTAAGGTATTCTCTGCAAGCACTGAAATTGTAGGTAACAAATAATTTTGTGATAAGATAATTTGTAACGGGTAACAAGCAATGAAAGTAAATAAAGTGCAGCAAGGTGGCCCAATCCTTTTTGTAGCAAAGCGCAAGCCTGGACAAATTCTTATAATGAGAAAAGCGCTCCCGAGGACACATGGGAATTATCGTCAAGCTAGTTTTCATCACGCTCATATGATTCGCGTTCGTTACTTTGATAATTTGATATGTGGGTGGACTGGTGCTTGGGTACTGCCCTTTCTTGGACAAGCATCCCACTTATGATTAACCCCTATTGCAAGCATCCGCAACTACAAAAGAAGTATTAAGGTAAACCTAACCATAGCATGAAACTAGTGGATCCAAATCAGCCCCTTACGAAGCAACACATAAACTAGGGTTTAAGCTTCTGTCACTCTAGCAACCCATCATCTACTTATTACTTCCCAATGCATTCCTCTAGGCCCAAATAATGGTGAAGTGTCATGTAGTCGACGTTCACATAACACCACTAGAGGAGAGACAACATACATCTCATCAAAATATCAAACGAATACCAAATTTACATGACTACTATAGCAAGACTTCACCCATGTCCTCAGGAACAAACGTAACTACTCACAAAGCATATTCATGTTCATAATTAGAGGAGTATTAATATGCATTAAGGATCTGAACATATGATCTTCCACCAAGTAAACCAATTAGCATCAACTACAAGGAGTAATCAACACTACTAGCAACCCACAAGTACCAATTTGTGGTTTTGATACAAGATTGGATACAAGAGATGAACTAGGGTTTTGAGAGGAGATGGTGCTAGTGAAGATGTTGATGGAGATTGACCGCCTCCCGATGAGAGGATCGTTGGTGATGACGATGGTGATGATTTCCCCCTCCCGGAGGGAAGTTTCCCCGGCAGAACAGCTCCGCCGGAGCCCTAGATTGGTTCCGCCAAGGTTCCGCCTCGTGGCGGCGGAGTTTCGTCCCGAAAGCTTGCTTATGATTTTTTCCAGGGTAAAAGCCTTCATATAGCAGAAGAGGGGCACCAGAGGGCCACCAGGGGGCCCACAAGACAGGGGCGCGCCCCCCACCCTCGTGGACAGGGTGTGGGCCCCCTCTGGTACTTTCTTTGCTCAATAATTTTTAATAATTCAAAAATGACTTTCATGGAGGTTCAGGACTTTTGGAGCTGTGCAGAATAGGTTTCCAATATTTGCTCCTTTTCCAGCCAGAATCCCAGCTGCTGGCATTCTCCCTCTTCATGATAGACCTTTTAAAATAAGAGAGAATAGCCATAAGTACTGTGACATAATGTGTAATAACAGCCCATAATGCAGTAAATATCGATATAAAAGCATGATGCAAAATGGACGTATCAATCCCCTACATCTGCTAGCCTACCACTTGAAGAGGTCATGCAACTTACTCAACTATGCCAGAGCCCATAATGGCTTGTGGCTGCACACGGAAGTTTCTAGCATGTAATCTTATGATCCCTTTGAGCCTAGGTGGCGGACCATAGGAGGATCACACGGTATAACCCCGGGATCTCCTAGGACAACACTGGTATAACCCCAGGTGCCCAAAACCAACAATCCACCCAGATGTGTATTAAAGTTGCCACCTTAAATTGAACCAATAATTAATAAGCTCACATCTGTCATGGATACACTCAAACCCAATCCACGTCTACGAGCATAGCATAGCAATAAGCATAACGTAGAAGTAACTCCCAAGGTTTGATAATAAAACAGGTAATAGGTTCTACCTCATCATCTACTTCCCAATACCCACAAGTTAATCACATCCTAATCTTGCAGTGTTTGAGGATTGTAACTAATGCATAAAAACTGGGTATGAAAAGAGTATGATCAATGTGTTACTTGCCTTGCTGACGATCCGCAAAACCTAGTGACTCGTAGTAGCATGCTTCGCACTCCGGGAATTCTATCGCAAGAAAACAATAGCATACATAAGCAAACAAGTAAAGATGCATGGGTAAAACTCTAATAAGAAGATTTAACCAGAAGGTTCAACTGAAGAACTCCGGTTTGCAAAAAGAATCAAATCAAACGGAGCAACGAAACTCAAACTGCGAAAGAAACAAGATCCGATTACTAATCTGGACTAAAGTCAAATTTTACAGTACCAAAATCTTGTTCAAATTGGTTTAACAGAAAGAGGGTTTCGAGACGAAGATCTAGGCACTTGTTTCACCTGATTTGGATAAACGAGCGAAAAGTTATACTAGATCGAAGATTAGGGCAGAAATCGTGATTGAAAATAATCATGGAAAAACCCTGGAAAAAGAAAACTAACGAACAGGCTAACGAACGAACGTTCGCTGTCTGTGACTAACGGACGAACAACGTTCGTTAAAACGAATGTACGGACAAACGTCCGCTATTTAACCAACCTAGAAAAACAGAAACAAAACCGATCTAAAAAATAAAAATAAAAATAAAAATGAGATCTAGGGTTTCGAAAGAAAAACCAGACGGTTTTCTCGCGAAAACCGGCGGCGGCGGCTACCTCCGGCGAGGTCGGCGGCGCGGCGGGGCGGCGGACGGCGGTGGCGGCGACGTCGGGCGGCGGCGGCTGGCGGTAGGGCGGCGCTAGGGTTTCGCAGGCGGGGTTTGGCGGCTCGATGGGCCTCGGGGTCGTGGGGGCGCGGCTTATAAGGCCGGCCAGGTCAAGTGTCCAGGTCGGACACGGCCCGGTAGGTCGGTGCGCAGTTTTTTAAACGAATTTCGCCGGAAAAATCCTAGAAAAATAAATAAAAATCTAAAAATACCAAAACAATTTTTCTCCGTCTAAATGGAATATTTAGAACAAGATGAACATTTTCTTGGATCTAAAATGCAATTTTGAAAAATGCATAATTTTCCTAATTCAAATAAAATTGCAAATAAAATCCAAATAAAAATATTTATTTGATTTTAATATTTTCCTCCGATATTTCATTTATTTTGGAGGAGTCATATTATCTCCTCTCGTATATTTTAATTTGAAATATTTTCAGAGAGAAAAATAATTAAGACCAAGGTGATCCTTGTTTCAATATTTGATAAAAATCAAATACGAAAACAGTGAAATCCCCAACTCTCTCCGTGGGTCCTTGAGTTGCTTAGAATTTCGAGGATCGCAAAACGAAAAATGCAATAAAATATGATATGCATGAATGACCTATGTATAACATTCCAAATTGGAAATTTGGGATGTTACAAACCTACCCCCCTTAAGATGAATCTCGTCCTCGAGATTCGGGTTGGCTAGAAAATAGGTGTGGGTGGTCCTTGCGTAGATCATCCTCTCGTTCCCAAGTGGCTTCCTCCTCGGTATGGTGGCTCCACTGAACTTTGCAAAACTTGATAACCTTGCTGCGGGTAACTCGGCTAGCAAACTCGAGAATCTTGACAGGTTTCTCCTCATATGTCAAATCACTATCCAACTGAATTGCTTCCAAGGGCACCGTATCTCTGAAAGGAGTATCGGCCATCTCTGCATGGCACTTCTTCAACTGGGAAACGTGAAACACATCATGAACTCCTGTCAGTCCTTCGGGTAACTCCAACTTGTAGGCAACCTCTCCCATGCGTTCCAAAACACGGTACGGTCCCACAAATCTCGAGGCTAACTTTCCCTTAACTCCAAAACGTTTAACACCTCGTAGTGGTGACACACGAAGATATGCTTTGTCTCCGATTTCATAGACTACCTCCTTGTATTTTGAATCTGCATAACTCTTCTGTCTGGACTGAGCTACCTTCAGTCTATCTCGAATCAACTTAACCTTCTCTTCGGACTCCTTAATCAAATCCGGTCCAAACAACTGGCGGTCTCCAACTTCATCCCACATCAACGGTGTTCGACATCTTCTTCCATACAGGGCTCCGAAAGGTGCCATCTTCAAACTGGCCTGGTAACTGTTGTTGTATGAGAACTCCGCGTACGGCAAATTGTCATCCCAACTAGATCCATAATCTAATGCACATGCTCTCAACATGTCCTCCAGAATCTGATTGACTCTCTCGGTCTGTCCATCTGTCTGCGGGTGAAAAGCCGTACTGAACTCTAGCCTGGTACCCAAAGTCTGGTGCAGCTGGTGCCAAAACTTTGAAGTAAACTGTGTTCCTCTATCTAACACGATGGTCCTCGGAACTCGGTGCAGACATACGATCCTGGTCATGTATATCTTGGCCAACTTTGCACTGGTATAAGTGGTTTTCACTGGGATAAAGTGAGCTACTTTGGTCAAGCGATCCACTACTACCTAGATAGAATCATATCCCGATCGGGTCCTGGGTAATTCGGTGATAAAATCCATGCCAAGCTTGTCCCACTTCCATTTGGGTATCGGCATAGGCTGCAGTAATCCTGCTGGCTTCTGATGTTCTGCCTTCACTCTCTGACACACATCACATGCGGCTATATACTCGGCAATATCCTTCTTCATTCCAGTCCACCAGAAACGTTCCTTCAAATCAAAATACATCTTGGTGTTTTCGGGGTGTATCAAGTATGGCGAGTCATGAGCTTCCTGTAGTATCAACTTCCTGATCTCTGCATTATTGGGCACATATACACGGTCCTCAAACCACAAGGTGTCGTGCTCATCCTCACGAAAACCTTTGGCTTTTCCTTCCCTCATCTTCTCCTTTATCTCGGCAATTTCTTTGTCTTCCTTCTGAGCTTCTCGAATCTTTCCCAATAACGTTGATTGAACCTCGAATGCTACAACAAAACCTCTAGGGACTATCTCCAAACGTAGCTGCCTGAGATCTTCTGCTAACTCCTTTGGCAATCCTCCGCTTACGAGGGTATTGGCATAACTCTTCCGGCTCAAAGCGTCTGCTACGACATTGGCCTTTCCTGGATGATAGTGCAACTTCATATCATAATCCTTTATGAGCTCCAACCATCTCCTCTACCTGAGGTTCAGCTCCTTTTGGGTAAAAATGTACTTCAAACTCTTGTGATCCGTGTACACATCATAACGGTTTCCAATAAGATAATGTCTCCAGCTCTTGAGCGCATGCACTACGACTGCTAACTCCAAATCATGCGTGGCATAGTTCAACTCATGCGGTCGAAGTTGTCTTGAGGCATAAGAAACAACTCTTCCGTCTTGCATAAGTACTCCTCCAAGTCCTAAGCGAGAGGCGTCGCAATACACTTGGAAATCCTTGCGTATATCCAGCAGAATCAACACTGGGGCTGTAGTCAAACGTTTCTTCAACTCCTGGAAACTTGCTTCACATTCTTCAGTCCAATGGAACTTGGTGTCCTTCTTCAACAATGCCGTCATAGGCTTCGCAATCTTGGAGAAATTCTCAATGAATCTCCGGTAATATCCCGCGAGTCCAAGAAAACTGCGGATCTCTCCAACTGAGGTGGGTGCCAACCACTCAGTGACTGACTGGACCTTGGTGGGATCCACTGCTATACCTTCTCCTGATATAACATGTCCAAGAAGTCCAACTTCCTTCAACCAAAACTCACATTTGCTAAACTTGGCATATAACTGATGTTCCCTGAGCTTCTCGAGAACTAAACAAAAATGCTCCTTGTGTTCCTCTTCATTCTTCGAGTACACCAAGATATCATGAATGAACACCACGACAAACTTATCCAAGAACTCCATGAACACCTTGTTCATCATACTCATGAAATAGGCAGGGGCGTTAGTTAGTCCAAAAGACATAACCGTATACTCATATAACCCATACCTCGTGTGAAAGCTGTTTTAGGTATATCCTTTTCTCGGATCTTCAGCTGGTGATATCCTGATCGCAAATCGATCTTCGAAAACACTTTAGCTCCTTGCAGCTGGTCAAACAAATCATTGATCATCGGTAGTGGGTACTTGTTCTTGATCGTCACTTCATTCAACGCACGATAATCAACCACCATTCTTAACGATCCATCCTTCTTCTCAACCAAGAGCACTGGGGCTCACCATGGTGATGAACTTTGTCGGATGTAACCTTTCTCCAACAACTCCTTAATCTGCTTCTTAATCTCCTCCAGATCATTTGCGGGCATCCGGTATGGTCTTTTCGATATTGGTCCGGTGCCTGGCAACAGCTCTATCAAAAACTCGATGTCTCGATCTCGCGGCATGCTTGGTAACTCCTCTGGAAATACATCTGGGTAATCCTTCACTACGGGCACTTCCTCCTGAACAACTCCCGTGAGAGAATTTACTTGAGTCCTCCTAGGCGCATGCCTAGATACATACTTGATCCTTTTTCCCTCCGGGGTGGTGAGTAGAATAGACCTACTAGCACAGTCAATGTTTCTTCCATACTTCAATAACCAATCCATTCCTAGTATCACATCCAATCCTTGTGACTCCAAAATTATTAGGTTGGAGGGGAAAATATGGTTACCAATGGTTAAGGGTATCCGATCGCACCATCGGCTGGCCATATACTCTGCACCGGGTGAGCTCACTAGCAAGGGTGTCCTAAGGGCTAAGGTGGGTAACTTAAACTTGTCCACAAACCCCCTTGAAATGTATGAATGCGATGCACCAGTACCAAATAAAACAAGAGCGGTAAATGACTTAACCAAAAACTTACCGATAACTGCATCAGGCTGCTCTTCAACCTCCTCCACGTTCACGTGGTTCACTTGTCCACTATTGAAAGGGTTGGGTTCTTCCCAGCGCTTCAATTGCCATTTCCGTTCTTCAATTCCGGACAAACATTGGCGTGGTGCCCAGTCTTCCCGCACTTGAAACAGGTAATGTGATTTTGATCCTTCTTGGCGGGTGTGGCTGGGTTCGAGCGGTTCTGATTGCTGCCTGCTCCATTCCCGTTTCCATTCTTGGGGCCACTGTGGTTATGCGTACTTCCTCCATTGTGAGTGTGGCCTCCATGGTTATGGGTCAATCCTCCCGAGTTTGGGGTGAAACGAGGCTTCTGCTGAGCTCCTGAATTGTACTTCCCTTGTCCATACTTCCTTTTGCGGCTCTCAATCTGCTGCTGCTTCCCTTCCATCATAAGAGCCTTGTCTACCAGCTCTTGGTAGCTGTTAAATGTTGCCACCATTAACTGCATGCTCATCTCATCATTCAGCCCTTCCATAAACTTCTCCTGCTTCGCGGCATCTGTGGCCACATCATCAGGGGCATAACGAGATAGCTTACTAAACTCATCTACGTACTGAGCCACAATACGATTTCCCTGGCGCAAATTGCGAAACTTACGCTTCTTCATGCTCATAGCTCCAGTTGACACATGGGTTGTGCGGAATGCTTGCTGAAACTGATCCCAAGTGATATTGGCTATAGGGAAAGTGGCTGTAATTCTCCCACCATGAAGCTGCTGGTCCATCCAATTGGTGTGCGGCAAAACGCACCTTCTCAGAATTTGTGCATCCTGCGGTGGTCAACTCCCTTCCAATCTTGCATAGCCAGTCATCCGCAACTATTGGCTTGGTGCTACTAGAAAACACCGGCAGTGCAACCTTAGAAAACGGGCTAAGTTGTCAACTGGAGGTGGTGGTGGCGGGTTGTTATTGTTGTTGTTGTTGCCTTGGTTCTGGACTAATATCTGCATCAAGGCATTCTGCTGCTGGATCAACTGGGTGATCTCCGGTGGGAAGAAAAATCTGGTGTCACGTCTCGGAGGCATCTGATGGGTTTAGAGGGGAGAGATTAGAATAGAAATGAGGTCTAGTGAGAAAGCACTACCCATATGCACATGAGACAAGCACAATCATATCACATCACTCAATCAGTCAAGCAAGGGCATACAATCGGTCTAGAACTAGCGTTACAAAAGTGCTCGGACTACTACTATATACATGGGAAAAGACTACTAATCATATGGTGGTCATTCTAGAAATTTTGATCGGTAGAAGACTCCATGATATCCGCTCCAGCTTCGTCTTCATAATCATCATCAATACCATCAGGGTCGGAGTCGGTGTCGTCGATGATGACGTAGTCTTTAGAACGAATTTCCTTAGGTTCGTCGTCTTCTCCTGGCGCGGGGTCTCCCCGGAATACTCCTATCTTTCTTATCAGGTCGTCATTCTTCTCCACGAGTATCGTCATTTCCTCCTCATATCCATCACATGTAGACTTGAGTTCCTCTTCTAGATCGGTGATCCTAGTCATCGCCTTCTTCAAATCTATCATGCCTGCGCACATCTGGTTCTCCTGGCGTCGAATGTGCTGGTTTAACTCCTGGATGAAAGCTGCAATGGACCTGTCCTTCCTGGTGTTGATCATCTCCCATTGCTCGTCTCGGCGCCCACATATCTGGTAGATAGTATCCTTCAGATCCTTGTGGTAAACTTCGCCGATGCGTCCCATGGCGATGTGGGCTGCCATGCTCTTTCCTAGACTCCAGGTGGGTGCATCAAAGGAAAACTCTATGGGCTCCGTAACTGGCGTGAATGTTCTTCCTGGAACTTGAACTCGGATCATCCATCGCTCCTCTTCTGGTAAAGTGGCGGTGTAGGTCCCGGTGAAGCTTGGTATTCCAATGTTCAGGTACCTCAAGACTTCCTTCAAGTGTCATCCAAAGGGTGTGTCTTCATCCGGCTGTGCAAACTTGTTCCTCGAGTCCGCCATCCTAAAGAGTATAAAATGGAGAGGAGTCAGAAATGAGTAGAGAAGAGTGACCTATGGCTTTTCTTAGTGGTCGTGTCCTACATTCAGCGTGTGCTCTGATACCATCTTGTAGCGATTCGACCTCAGACGGTCAAATCTCTGTGTTCAGTGTCATCCCTGGATCGGTAATGCTGACACACACAGTACTCGAAGGATTTATAATAGAGTAGCAATCATACACTCATTACATCAGATGTCTCAAGAGAGAACTTATTACTATAAATATGGCTTAAGGCCATCTAAATAAGATAACAACGGAAGGCTTGGAAGATAAAGTGAGTCCATCAACTCCAATGGCATAGCTGAGTGCATGACAAACGACCTATGGCACCTTACTCGTCGTCTGAAAAGTATGCAACATGATACATTGCAGCCCGAAAACGGGTTAGCACATGGAATATGCTGGCAATATAACACAGTAGAGCAATGCACACATAAAAGCTATCACTACATGCATATTTGGCTAGTGGAGGCTCTAAGGTTATAATGTTTTGCGGAAAGCCAATTGTTTCCTACAACAAAGGAATATATTTTATTTAACTATCATGGTGGTTGAAACATTGAGAATGGTACCCCCATCTCAATCCCAATTAGAAAGTAATTATCAACCCAACAAACTAATTTAGAGTGATGAGATCAAATCAATAATTCAAGTACCAGATACTCGAGATGTCCATAACAGGGGACACGGCTAACCATGATTAGTTTGTACACTCTGCAGAGGTTTGCGCACTTTTCCCCACAAGACTCGATCTCCTCCGTTGGATTTCTCGCACTACATGGTGTTTGAGAAACGAATGACCGAGACACAGTCTTTCAGAAGCATTAACTCAAACCCCGGGTAGACAGTACCAACCTACATCCCCTACATCTGCTAGCCTACCACTTGAATAGGTCATGCAACTTACTCAACTATGCCAGAGCCCATAATGGCTTGTGGCTGCACACAGAAGTTTCTAGCATGAATAATCTTATGATCCCTTTGAGCCTAGGTGGCGGACCATAGGAGGATCACACGGTACCAAAATCTTGTTCAAGTTGGTTTAACAGAAAGAGGGTTTCGAGACGAAGACCTAGGCGCTTGTTTCACCTGATTTGGATAAACGAGCTAAAAGTTATCCTAGATCAAAGATTAGGGCAGAAATCGCGATCGAAAATAATCGCGGAAAAACCCTGGAAAAAGAAAACTAACGAACAGGCTAACGAACGAACGTTCGCTGTCTGTGACTAACGGACGAACAACGTTCGTTAAAATGAACGTACGGACGAACTCCGCTATTTAACCGATCCGAGAAAAACCGAAACAAAACCGATCTAAAAAATAAAAATAAGAATAAAAACGAGATCTTGGGTTTCGAAAGAAAAACCGGACGGTTTTCTCGCGAAAACCGGCAGCTACCTCCGGCGAGGTCGGCGGCGGGATAGCGCTAGGGTTTCGCGGGCGGGGCTGGCGGCTTGATGGGGCTCGGGGTCACGGGGGCGCGGCTTATAAGGCCTGCCGGGTCAAGTGTCCAGGTCGGACACGGCCCGGTAGGTCGGTGCGCATTTTTTTAAACGAATTTCGCCAAAAAAAACCTATAAAAATAAATAAAAGTCTAAAAATACCAAAACAAATTTTCACCGTCTAAATGGAATAATTAGAACAAGATGAACATTTTCTTGGCCCTGAAATGCAATTTTGAAAAATGTATATTTTTCCTAATTCAAATAAAATTGCAAATAAAATCCAAATAAAAATATTTTATTTGATTTTAATATTTTTCTTCCGATATTTCATTTATTTTCGAGAAGTCATATTATCTCCTCTCGTATATTTTAATTCGAAATATTTTCGGAGAGAAAAATAATTAAGACCAAGGTGATCCTTGTTTCAATATTTGATAAAAATCAAATACGAAAATAGTGAAATCCTCAACTCTCTCCGTGGGTCCTTGAGTTCCTTAGAATTTCGAGGATCGCAAAACGAAAAATGCAATAAAATATGATATGCATGAATGACCCATGTATAACATTCCAAATTGGAAATTTGGGATGTTACAAACCTACCCCACTTAAGATGAATCTCGTCCTCGAGATTCGGGTTGGCTAGAAAATAGGTGTGGGTGGTCCTTGCGTAGATCATCCTCTCGTTCCCAAGTGGCTTCATCCTCGGTATGGTGGCTCCACTGAACTTTGCAAAACTTGATAACCTTGCTGCGGGTAACTCGGCTAGCAAACTCGAGAATCTTGACAGGTTTCTCCTCATATGTCAAATCACTATCCAACTGAATTACTTCCAGGGGCACTATATCTCTGAAAGGAATATCGGCCATCTCTGCATGGCACTTCTTCAACTGGGAAACGTGAAACACATCATGAACTCCTGACAGTCCTTCGGGTAACTCCAACTTGTAGGAAACCTCTCCCATGCGTTCCAAAACACGGTATGGTCCCACAAATCTCGGGGCTAACTTTCCCTTAACTCCAAAACGTTTAACACCTCGTAGTGGTGACACACGAAGATATGCTCTGTCTCCCATTTCATAGACTACCTCCTTGCGTTTTGAATCTGCATAACTCTTCTGTCTGGACTGAGCTACCTTCAGTCTATCTCGAATCAGCTTAACCTTCTCTTCGGACTCCTTAATCAAATCCGGTCCAAACAACTGGCGGTCTCCAACTTCATCCCACATCAACGGTGTTCGGTATCTTCTTCCATACTGGGCTTCGAAAGGTGCCATCTTCAAACTGGCCTGGTAACTGTTGTTGTATGAGAACTCCGTGTACGACAAATTGTCATCCCAGCTAGATCCATAATCTAATGCACAAGCTCTCAACATGTCCTCCAGAATCTGATTGACTCTCTCGGTCTGTCCATCTATCTCTGGGTGAAAAGCTGTACTGAACTCTAGCCTGGTACCCAAAGTCTGGTGCAGCTGGTGCCAAAACTTTGAAGTAAACTGTGTTCCTCTATCTAACACGATGGTCCTCGGAACTCGGTGCAGACATACGATCCTGGTCATGTATATCTTGGCCAACTTTGCACTGGTATAAGTGGTTTTCACTGGGATAAAGTGAGCTACTTTGGTCAAGCGATCCACTACTACCCAGATAGAATCATATCCCAATCGGTTCCTGGGTAATCCGGTGATAAAATCCATGCCAAGCTTGTCCCACTTCCATTCGGGTATCGGCATAGGCTGCAGTAATCCTGCTGGCTTCTGATGTTCTGCCTTCACTCTCTGACACACATCACATGCGGCTATATACTCGGCAATATCCTTCTTCATTCCAGTCCACCAGAAACGTTCCTTCAAATCCAAATACATCTTGGTGTTTCCGGGGTGTATCGAGTATGGCGAGTCATGAGCTTCCTGTAGTATCAACTTCCTGATCTCTGTATTATTGGGCACATATACACGGTCCTCAAACCACAAGGTGTCGTGCTCATCCTCACGAAAACCTTTGGCTTTTCCTTCCCTCATCTTCTCCTTTATCTCGGCAATTTCTTTGTCTTCCTTCTGAGCTTCTCGAATCTTCCCCAATAACGTTGATTGAACCTCCAATGTTGCAACAAAACCTCTAGGGACTATCTCCAAACGTAGCTCCCTGAGATCTTCTGCTAACTCCTTTGGCAATCCTCCGCTTACGAGGGTATTGGCATAACTCTTCCGTCTCAAAGCGTCTGCTACGACATTGGCCTTTCCTGGATGATGGTGCAACTTCATATCATAATCCTTTATGAGCTCCAACCATCTCCTCTGCCTGAGGTTCAGGTCCTTTAGGGTAAAAATGTACTTCAAACTCTTGTGATCCGTGTACATCACAACGGTTTCCAATAAGATAATGTCTCCAGCTCTTGAGCGCATGCACTATGGCTGCTAACTCCAAATCATGCGTGACATAGTTCAAAACGAGATCTAGGATTTTGAAAGATAAACCGGATGGTTTTCTCGCGACAACCGGTGGCGGCGGGGGCTACCTCCGGCGAGGTCCGCGGCGGCGGCGAGACGGCGGCGTGGCTCCGGCAGCGTCGGGGCGGCGGCGGCGGCTGGCGGCTCGATGGGCCTCGGGGTCACGGGGGCGTGGCTTATAAGGTCGGCCGGGTCAAGTGTCCAGGTCGGACACGGCCTGGTAGGTCGGTGCGCATTTTTTTAAACGAATTTCGCCGGAAAAATCCTAGAAAAATAAATAAAAATCTAAAAATACCAAAACAAATTTTCACTATCTAAATGGAATATTTAGAACAAGATGACATTTTCTTAGCCCTAAAATGCAATTTTGAAAAATGCATATTTTTCCTAATTCAAATAAAATTGCAAATAAAATCTAAATAAAAATATTTATTTAATTTTAATTTTTTTCCTCCGATATTTCATTTATTTTGGAGAAGTCATATTATCTCTCTCGTATATTTTAATTCAAAATATTTTCGGAGAGAAAAATAATTAAGACCAAGGTGATCCTTGTTTCAATATTCGATAAAAATCAAATACGAAAACAGTAAAATCCCCAACTCTCTCCGTGGGTCCTTGAGTTGCTTAGAATTTCGAGGATCGCAAAACAAAAAAATGCAATGAAATATGATATGTATGAATGACCTATGTATAACATTCCAAATTGGAAATTTGGGATGTCACATTCCATGACATTACCAAAATTATCATCACGGAAGTGTCCACTTCCATGACGATAAATCGCACATCATAGAAGTGCTTTCATCAAGGGTGACCGACACGTGGCATCCACTGTAACGGGACTCGTTTAGCTATCGGGTCCGGTTTTGGATCCGATAACCCGCTAACAGCCACGACCAATGCCGATTTTCCACGTGTAAAATTCTCATTGGCCGACGGAACCACGCGTCAGCTCCGCGTTGGCACAGGTGTCACTCACCCAACGGTCGAGATGGGCCTATGATATGTTGACACGTGGACAGGCCCAAAAGTGGCCCATAAAGTTTAAATGGGCCAGCCCAACTAAAGGCCCACAAGATTTAGCGGACCATAATGGACGGCCCAGCTAAAGGCCCACAAGATTTTGCAGACCATAATGGCCCGGCCCAGCTAAAGGCCCACAAGATTTAGCGGACCACAATGGGCCAGCCCAGCTAAAGGCCCACAAGATTTTGCAGACCATAATGGGCCGGCCCAGCTAAAGGCCCAACATTCTCAGTTAAGGCCCGTACGGCTAGTGTCAAATCGGCCCGTCAACGACCTGTCCTGAACTTGTCACCATCGCGGCCCATGGTCACTTCTGGCCCGTTAATAGTCCGCTAAGTATATGGGCTGAATTACGGCCCAGTGTATTTCCGGCCTGTTAAAGGTCTTGCTTCATTTGGGCCTATTTACAGGCCATTGAAACTTACGGCCCATAAACGACCGTGAAGGATTTGGGTCATATTCGACAATGTTTGACATTCGGCCTGTTAGAGGCCCACTATAGATTTGGGCCACTTTCGGCCTGTTAATGTCGGACGAAATCCATGGGCCATATGTGGCCCAACGTCACATCGGGCCCATTAAAGGCCCATATAAAAATGACGATAATCTTGCCCGACCAAACTTCCGGCCTGTTAAAGGCCCGTGTATTAGGTCGACGCATTTACGGCCCGTCCAAATTTTGGCCTGTGAAAGATCCGCATCGTAAATGGGCCACCATTTCGGCCTGCTAAGACCAGTGGGTTATTTGGCACAATCAGGGCCCAATCTCACTTTCGGTCTTTTAAAGGCCCATGTTTTTTATGGGCTCGAGATATTTACACCTATAAACGGCCTATTACTACTGAGGGCCCAAATTATGTTTAGGCCTGTTAAAGGCCCACTATGGGCACATGCCTACCAGAAAAATATGAAATCTTATGCTGATTTAGGCCCAAATATTTTTAGTGGGCTACATGCAAATTTCAGCCCATAATCGTTTTTAGCCCAATTGGAATGGGCCCGACGAATGTTGGCATGTTGGGCTCCTACAAAGCTTTCGGCCGAATACATTACTAAGATAAACCTACACTATACAAAAATAGCGTCGTAATTATTGCAACCTTTGGCAATATCATAAATGCTGTATCACAGCAAAATAAATTCCAACCATACAACAAAAAGGCCTGTTGGCATAAAGTTTACAGTCCTTGTAGATAAAAGCACCATTAGATGTATATAAGCACAGATCATTTGACATGAGTGCTAATGTTCCAGGCTGTAGAATCTGATGGAGCAGCACGATCTTCACCATTTTTCCGCCATTGCTCTTGAACAACGAAGCGAATGTCTGATAGTCTGGTTTCAAAACCATCATATCTTGACGACATTTGTCAACCACTATTCTTTTTTCCAAAATGAAGTCCATTAGGGATTGGATTTGTGTCTGGAGCACACATATATCACTCTGTCTAGCAGGAAGATTTTGTTCAGTAGGCGATTTGGACGAGGTTACCTTGACAACCAACCCAGAATTACGCAGGAAGGTGCTTTTTGCACTGTTAGTGGAGAGATACTGACGCACTGCAGCAAGAGGTGACATTGTGCCTGTGGTAGCCTCGTCACCTTCAGATGGTTGTGGCTGTTCAATCATTTGTTCCATAGCTTCCTGAAAGTTTGAACTTGTAGATTAGTGTACCAGATAAGTTACTAATGAGACAAAAACAAACAAAGTAGGTTACACGTTTGTACATAACTTATTTTGGTGAACCACTGTAATACATTAGCATGTATTGTAGTGCCAACTACATAATAAAATCACTTTCGGAACATATGTCCATGTAGCATGCCTACTGTATTGTCTATTTCCTCACATTCGTTGACATCTAAGGATAAAGAGACATGGTTTAAAGTAGGATGAACATAGTATGACATCATTCATATCATGGGAAAACAGATATAAAACAAACAGGCTATTTTATCATTGTGTGCGCACGTGAACATAACAACTAGAATACAGATCTAGACCAAAAGAATATCCTTCATCTCTTTTAAACCATGTAAGGTGAAATGATACGTTAAGACAACTGTGTATAAAAGTGAACAGAGTAACTGACATTGGCTGCAAACCAAGTAGTTAAATGAACACATCACAATACCAATCAGTTCAAAGGCGGGAGGAGTAAGGACTTACAACAGCGGCTTGGACTGGTGTGCTCATGCCCTTCATCTTGCTGGTGTGGCAATCCTTGAAGATTTGCACTGCATTTGGTTCAGGTTCTTTTTGGTCCGCACAGGCTTTCCTCTGTATTTGGAACAAGTCAATATAGATACGATAATATGGCACAGAAAAAAGAAGGAAGTAGCAACTATTTACAAGAGCCTCGCAGTGTGCAATATAGCTACGAGATCTTGTTGTCTGTTGGAATTTCACTTTAGAATGGTTGGTCTTGTTCTTCAGACAGTTAGCCTAGAAGAAGATACACTTGTAAGGCACATACATAAATACAAGTTCAATATGTGGTCTGATCAAATACAAATAGCCTACCTGATACTTTGGATCAGACCAGTGTTTAACAAGGGCTGTCCAGTCTTCATCTGTAATATATTCCACTGGAGATGTTTGGGCGATTTCATTGTTAGCCTTGCCTTCAAAGTGAGATTTTCTAAGGTGGTACCGATACTGTCGCAGAGCAGACTGAAAAACATGAGTGCATGCTTGTTTAGTTGCATCATCTTTCGGATCCAACTTGAACCTCATCTGTTGAAAAAAGAATGTGAGTCTTATTAGGAGGAAGCTAGAAAGTATGGGACAGAGCAAGACAATTTTACTAATTGCGATGAATAACATTACTTACGGATAAATGGTCAAGGAAGGTGTTAAACTGGGTATTGTCTTTCTCATTCCTATACTGGATCCACGTTGGGAGGATACGTGCATGACACCTAACGGCAACGGTTGCCTCTGATACTAACTTGGCTGACTCTGTAGCATCACGTGGCCTTTTTAAACCTGCCTCAAAATGGATCTCCATTCTTCCTCCTTTAGATTTTGTTAATCTGTCAAGCATTATCCCTGATGTCTGTTTCCGCTTGCGTCGTGGTGCTAGTTCAACAACGAATATGGAAAGTGTTAGTGTACATCAAACTGTGAGAGTACATATAAAGGAGCATGCAACTGCAAATTGGCTCGGTCAGGTACCGTCTTGGTGTTGATGCTCATGAGGTTC
Organism: Aegilops tauschii subsp. strangulata; assembly: GCF_002575655.3. Lineage (NCBI taxonomy): Eukaryota > Viridiplantae > Streptophyta > Magnoliopsida > Poales > Poaceae > Aegilops > Aegilops tauschii. The sequence continues at coordinate 135,298,937 of NC_053040.3, forward strand.
ATCTGATCTTGCCAAGTCCTGTTGTGTCAGCAGTGCTTCAGAAGTACTGTTAGGTGTGAAGGCAGCTTGGGAACTGGCCAGTTCCGGAGCAAATGAACGAGTAACTCGTTGAGATGCTGGTACAGTTGAAGCGGATACTGCAGCTGGTGGAGCAGGTGATACTGTGTTTGTAGATTTAGCCGGTGGACTTGGACCTTCTACTGCACTATAAGCACCAGCAGAATCTGGACGGCAGATCCTTTTCCGTTTCACCCGACGAGTAACACCACTCCCTACTATATTATTTTCCTTGCTCTTTTTTGACTTTTCCATGTCAAGCCGTACCCACAACACAAAAGAATAAAATCGCTTTTCAGAACTCATTGATGCATGATACAGACAAGCAATACTTTGATGTAAGACAACCGTATGAGGATGGAATATGTAAGAAAAACAGGACGACATGACATATTCACAGCTACGATGTGTAAACTAAGCAGAAGGATTTTTAAGAAAATAGAAGTAATGCAAGCTAGACACCATATGAAAGATGTAACCAATATTACTCTGCCAAGTTAAAAGTGTCTTGTCATAAGTGGCAATTCGAAAAATTAGAAGCAGTACAACATAGAAATCAATGCAAGATGCAACCACTATCAAACTGCCATGTTAAAAGTGTCCAATCATGAGTGACTGATGCGGGATACACAACAGCAGTACTTTGATGTAAGAACATGGTATGATAGATAGATGCAGTGTATTCTAGACACAGAACGCCATGTCATATGCACATGTATAACGTATGAACTCAGCAGGTGCAATTTAATCAAAATAGAAGAAATACAGGCTAGACAACATATGCAACATGAAACCAATTATCACACAGTCAACTTAGAGCAAGCACCTGCGATGGTGGAGTACGGGAGATGAACTCATCATGTAGACTTGGGACTTCAACTTCATTAGCAGTAGCAGTGGCAAATCTAGAGAGTCTCTGTTTGCATCGGTGCGGAGGACCACCAACATCCCCTAACTTACTCTTTTCCTTCTTATTTTCTGATATTGCCTTCTGAAGTCAAAACCACAAGAAGATGAATAAAGGTGTTCTAAGAAGCAAGCCAATATCACACTGCCAACTTAAAGGTGTTCCATCATAAGTGACTGATGCAGGATACACAAGAAGAGTAGTTTCATGTAAGAACATGGTGTGATAGACAGATATAGTATGTACCAAAAATAGGAAAGCGTGTCATATTCACACGTATCATGTGTAAGCTAAGCAGATGCAGTTTACACTAATTAGGAGCAATACAAGCTAGACACCATATGCAACATGCAACCAGATATCACACTGCCAAGTTAGAGCAAGCACCATGGATGGTGGAGTAGGGGAGCGGAGACTTGGACCTTGTAATGCACTATCAGTACAAGGAGAATCGGTATAGATGCTCCGTTTACGTTGCTGCAGAGGACCACCATCATCGCCTTCCTTACTCTTTTCCTTCCTCTTTCTTGATTTTGCCTTGTCAAGTCAAACCCACAAGAAAAAGGAATAAAAATTGCTCTTCAGAACTCATTGATGCATGATACTGACGAACACTACTCTGATGAATGGCAAAGTCATAATACGAGGATGGAATATGTACGAAAAAATGGACGGCTTGACATATTCACACCTATGATGTGGTAACTAAGCAGAAGGCACTTCAACAAATTAGAAGCACTGCAAACTAGACACCATATGAAGGGTGCAATCAATATCACTCTGCCAAGTTAAAACTATCTCGTCATAGGTGGCGTTCATCAAACTAGAAGCAATACATGCTAGAAATCATATTCAAGACGCAAACCAATATCACACTGCCAACTTAAAGGTGTTCCATCATAAGTGACTGATGCAGGATACACAAGAAGAGTAGTTTCATGTAAGAACATGGTGTGATAGACAGATATAGTATGTACCAAAAACAGGAAAGCGTGTCATATTCACACGTATCATGTGTAAGCTACGCAGATGCAGTTTATACTAATTAGGAGCAATACAAGCTAGACACCATATGCAACATGCAACCAGATATCACACTGCCAAGTTAGAGCAAGCACCTTGGATGGTGGAGTAGGGGAGCGGAGACTTGGACCTTGTAATGCACTATCAGTACAAGGAGAATCGGTACAGATGCTCCGTTTACGTTGCTGCAGAGGACCACCATCATCGCCTTCCTTACTCTTTTCCTTCCTCTTTCTTGATTTTGCCTTGTCAAGTCAAACCCACAAGAAAAGAAATAAAATTTGCTCTTCAGAACTCATTTATGTATGATACTGACGAACACTACTTTCATGTAAGGCAGCCGCATGATAGGAGGATGGAATATGTATGAAAAACAGGACGGCGTGACATATTGACATGTATGATGTATAAAGTGTAAACTAAGCACAAGGTGCTTGACCTTGTTAGAATCAATGCAAGCTAGAAACCATATGAAAGATGAAACCAATATCACTCTGCCAAATTAAAAGGGTGCCCTAACAAATGTATTTGACCAAATTAGAAGCAATACATGGCAACATGCTAGAAATAATATGCAATATGCAACGAATAAAGGTGACTCATCATAAGTGATTGATGCAGGATACAAAAGAGAGGTAGTTTCATGTAAGAACAAGGTTAACACATAGATGTAGTGTGTACCAAAAATAGGAAGGCATGTCATATTCACATGTATAATGTGTAAACTAAGCAGATGCAATTTACCCTAACTAGAAGCATTACAAGCTAGACACCGTATGCAACATGCAACCAGATATCACACTGCGAAGTTAGAGCAAGCACCTGTGATGGTGGTGTGGGGGAATTGCGGTCATCAACTAGAGAGCTACATTGACTTTCTTCATTTAGCCTTGCTGTTTCTTGAGAATCATGTGGGGAGGAAGACTGCACTCTTTAAACGAGTATGGCGTCTCACAGTAACCCACTCGGGTGACTGTCTCATCATAAGAGATTGACGAGGGATACAAAATAGCATTAGTTTGATGTACGAACATGGTTAATAGACATATGTAGTATGTATCAAAAACAGGAAGGCATGTCATTATCAAAGGTATAATGTGTAAAGTAAGCAGATGCAATTTAACCAAATTGGAAGCAATACAAGCTAGACACCATATGCAACATGCAACCACATTTGACAGCGAAGTTAAAGCAAGCACCTGGGATGGTTGTGTGTGGCAATTGAGGTCATCAACTACAGAGCTACGTTTACTGTCTCCAACTGCTGATAGTGCATCCTTTAGAGCGCTGAAAAGCTTAGTGCTTATCTTCAAATGACACTGGAGTGACTTCTGTCTTTTATTTTTAGCATTCATCAACACTGCATCAGAGTCTGAAATACCCATGCATAAAAAAACAATAGTGTGAGTATGGGTGAAGTGTGTGCACAATTAGTACAATGTAAAGGTAGCAGATAGCAGGTCGGTGAGAAATAAATGACGGGAGACATATGATAGCTCTACAACATGCATGGCACACTAAATTACTACAGGATTCTATGAAAATAACATTCGGTTGAAAACAAATAGGCCAGTCCATTTTTTCCGCACCGTCCGATGTACAAAGAACGTGCAGATTGCCTTCATCTACCTCCAGCCAGTCAGTGTTGACGATCTTCCTCGAAATGGCAGCGACCACCGGCCCAGTCCCCTGCCTGCGCCCTCGACCTCACCGCACCGCCGTGCTTAGCACCACCCCCCGTCCATCCATTCAAGCCCCGCCGACCTCCTGATCGGGCGCAAGCAGCTCCTGCGCCCCACACACCTATGATAGACACCGATGCGCCGCTTCCTCGGCGAACAGGCGGACTAGGTGCTCCGCGCGCCTAAGCGGGTGCTGCGTCTTTAAATTGCGGTTCGACTAACCCTGAATTGAAATCCAGGTGGGCTACTGCCCTCTAGCAAATGTGAAATAGTAAAGGGAGGAAAGCTTGTGCATTTAGTATCACGAAGAAGATGCAGTAAGAAACGCTCAACTAGTTTATTTCGTAGGATGAATACGGTGTGAGCAGAGACGTAAGGTTTGCACGAGTAAGGGAAGAGGAGTACCTCTTTCTGCTGGCAGTGCTGTGTCCTCCTTCTGTTTTTCCAACGATCTTCTTGTGGTTCGCTGGAAATGAGAAGTTGTGGAGGACGGTGCAGCCTTGGACGAACCCATAGCCAAGTTGTTGAGTGTGGTGCGGTGGCCGTGTATCAGCGGCGGGGAAGCAGATCTGAGGCGGCGAACAACGGCATAGCGGGAACAGCTCCGGTGCGGTGAACGGTTGCGACAGTGGAGCGGCAGCAGTGAGGCGCAGGACGACGTGGTCGGAGTAGTTCTGGTATGGCGCACGTCGGCGTCGGCGGCGTGGAGGCAGCTCTGCCACGGCTTCAGCTGCTAAGTCCTTAAGGGTGTTGCGGTTGCGGTTGCATTGGACGACGATGTCGAGGTACCGGCTCCGGCGTGATGGAGGAGGGCGGCGGTGGATTGGGCGCTATGGGGTGGAGGACGGAGGTGGCTGGGGTTTCACGGCTGGTGGAGAGGGCGTTTTGGCGCCCACGAAGTATGAATGGGGAAACAGAGGGAGGCGGGGAACTAAGGGGGAACAATGTTTCGGTTTGGGACGCGCTTGTTTGAAATTTGGGGAAAGTTACAAACTTTGCCCCCATCTAAAATTTCAGACATATTGCGGGTTGGGGGTAGGACAGTAATCTCAGGTGTCCCCAGTGTGGGCGGGATAGATTTTGGCCGAGCGCATGGGTGTTTAGGCGCCCACGGCGTATGAATGCTTCTCGGAGGCGGTTGAGACTGGCGTCTTGGTGAAGTTACAAACCTACCCCGGTTTAGACCTTTGGACATCGGGCCGATAGGCTACACGTGTTGGGGAACGTAGTAATTTCAAAAAATTCTATGCACACGCAAGATCATGGTGATGCATAGCAACGAGAGGGGAGAGTGTTGTCCACGTACCCTCGTAGACCGAAAGCGGAAGCGTTAGCACAACGCGGTTGATGTAGTCGTACGTCTTCACGATCCGACCGATCAAGTACCGAACGCACGGCACCTCCGAGTTCAGCACACGTTCAGCCCAATGACGTCCCTCGAACTCCGATCCAGCCGAGTGTTGAGAGAGAGTTTCGTCAGCACGACGGCGTGGTGACGATGATGATGTTCAACCGACGCAGGGCTTCGCCTAAGCACCGCTACAGTATTATCGAGGTGGACTATGGTGGAGGGGGGCACCGCACACGGCTAAAAGATCAAACGATCAATTGTTGTGTCTATGGGGTGCCCCCCTGCCCCCGTATATAAAGGAGCAAGGGGGGAGGCGACTGTCCAAGGAGGAGGGCGCGCCAAGGGGGGTGTCCTACTCCCACCGGGAGTAGGACTCCTCCTTTCCTTGTTGGAGTAGGAGAGAAGGAAAGAGGGGGAGAGGGAGAAGGAAAAGGGGGCTGCACCCCTTGTCCAATTCGGACCAGAGGGGGGGGGGGGTGCGCGCCTCCTTCCTTTTGGCCTGTCTCCTCTATTCCCGTATGGCCCAATAAGGCCCAATACTTCTCCCCGGCGAATTCCCGTAACTCTCCGGTACTCCGGTAAATACCCGAATCACTCGGAACCTTTCCGAAGTCCAAATATAGTCGTCCAATATATCGATCTTTATGCCTCGGCCATTTCGAGACTCCTCGTCATGTCCCCGATCTCATCCGGGACTCCGAACTACCTTCGGTACATCAAAACACATAAACTCATAATATAACCGTCATCGAACTTTAAGCGTGCGGACCCTACGGGTTCAAGAACTATGTAGACATGACCGAGACACGTCTCCGGTCAATAACCAATAGCGGAACCTGGATGCTCATATTGGATCCCACATATTCTACGAAGATCTTTATCGGTTAGACCGCATAACAACATACGTTGTTCCCTTTGTCATCGGTATGTTACTTGCCCGAGATTCGATCGTCGGTATCTCAATACCTAGTTCAATCTCGTTACCGGCAAGTCTCTTTACTCGTTCCGTAATACATCATCCCGCAACAAACTCATTAGTTGCAATGCTTGCAAGGCTTAAGTGATGTGCATTACTGAGAGGGCCCAGAGATACCTCTCCGACAATCGGAGTGACAAATCCTAATCTCGAAATACGCCAACCCAACAAGTACCTTCGGAGACACCTGTAGAGCACCTTTATAATGACCCAGTTACGTTGTGACATTTGGTAGCACACAAAGTGTTCCTCCGGTAAACGGGAGTTGCATAATCTCATAGTCATAGGAACATGTATAAGTCATGAAGAAAGCAATAGCAACATACTAAATGATCGAGTGCTAAGCTAACGGAATGGGTCAAGTCAATCACATCATTCTCCTAATGATGTGATCCCGTTAATCAAATGACAACTCATGTCTATGGCTAGGAAACATAACCATCTTTGATCAACGAGCTAGTCAAGTAGAGGCATACTAGTGACACTCTGTTTGTCTATGTATTCACACATGTATTATGTTTCCGGTTAATACAATTCTAGCATGAATAATAAACATTTATCATGATATACGGAAATAAATAATAACTTTATTATTGCCTCTAGGGCATATTTCCTTCAGTCTCCCACTTGCACTAGAGTCAATAATCTAGTTCACATCGCCATGTGATGTAACATCAATAATTCACATCACCATGTGATTAACACCCATAGTTCACATCTCTATGTGACCAACACTCAAAGGGTTTACTAGAGTCAATAATCTAGTTCACATCGTTATGTGATTAACACCCAAAGAGTACTAAGGTGTGATCATGTTTTGATTGTGAGATAATTTTAGTCAACGGGTCTGTCACATTCAGATCCGTAAGTATTTTGCAAATTTCTATGTCTACAATGCTCTGCACGGAGCTACTCTAGCTAATTGCTCCCACTTTCAATATGTATCTAGACCGAGACTTAGAGACATCTATATTAGTGTCAAAACTTGCATCGACGTAACCCTTTACGACGAACCTTTTGTCACCTCCATAATCGAGAAACATATCCGTATTCCACTAAGGATAATTTTGACCGCTGTTCAGTGATCTACCCTTAGATCACTATTGTACTCCCTTGCCAAACTCAATGTAGGGTATACAATAGATCTGGTACACAACATGGCATACTTAATAGAACCTATGGCTGAGGCATAGGGAATGACTTTCATTCTCTTTCTATCTTCTGCCGTGGTCGGGCTTTGAGTCTTACTCAATTTCACACCTTATGACATAGGCAAGAACTCTTTCTTTGACTGTTCCATTTTGAACTACTTCAAAATCTTGTCAAGGTATGAACTCATTGAAAAAACTTATCAAGCGTTTTGATCTATCTCTATAGATCTTGATGCTCAATATGTAAGCAGCTTTACCGAGGTCTTTCTTTAAAAAACTCCTTTCAAACACTCCTTTATGCTTTGCAGAATAATTCTACATTATTTCTGATCAGCAATATGTCATTCACATATACTTATCAGAAATGTTGTAGTGCTCCCACTCACTTTCTTGTAAATACAGGCTTCACCGCAAGTCTGTATAAAACTATATGCTTTGATCAACTTATCAAAGCGTATATTCCAACTCTGAGATGCTTGCACCAGTCCATAGATGGATCGCTGGAGCTTTGCATATTTTGTTAGCACCTTTAGGATTGACAAAACCTTCTGGTTGCATCATATACAACTCTTCTTTAATAAATCCATTAAGGAATGCAGTATTGTTTATCCATTTGCCAGATTTCATAAAATGCGGCAATTGCTAACATGATTCGGACAGACTTAAGCATAGATACGAGTGAGAAACTCTCATCGTAGTCAACACCTTGAACTTGTCGAAAACCTTTTGCGACAATTCTAGCTTTGTAGATAGTAACACTACTATCAGCGTCCGTCTTCCTCTTGAAGATCCATTTATTCTCAATTGCTTGCCGATCATCGGGCAAGTCAACCAAAGTCCACACTTTGTTCTCATACATGGATCCCATCTCAGATTTCATGGCTTCAAGCCATTTTTCGGAATCTGGGCTCACCATCGCTTGTTCATAGTTCGTAGGTTCGTCCTGGTCTAGTAACATAACCTCCAGAACAGGATTACCGTACCACTCTGGTGCGGATTTCATTCTGGTTGACCTACGAGGTTTGGTAGTAACTTGCTCTGAAGTTACATGATCATCATCATTAGCGTCCTCACTAATTGGTGTAGGAGTCACATGAACAGATTTCTGTGATGAACTACTTTCCAATAAGGGAGCAGGTACAGTTACCTCATCAAGTTCTACTTTCCTCCCACTCACTTCTTTCGAGAGAAACTCCTTCTCCAGAAAGATTCCGAATTTAGCAACAAAAGTCTGGCCTTTGGATCTGTGATAGAAGGTGTACCCAACAGTCTCCTTTGGGTATCCTATGAGGACATATTTCTCCTATTTGGGTTTGAGCTTAACAGGATGAAACTTTTTCATATAAGCATCACAACCCCAAACTTTAAGAAACGACAACTTTGGTTTCTTGCCAAACCACAGTTCATATTGTGTCGTCTCAACGGACTTAGACGGTGCCCTTTTTAACGTGGATGCAGCTGTCTTTAATGCATAACCCCAAAACGATAGTGGTAAATCGGTAAGAAACATCATAGATTGCACTATATCCAATAAAGTACGGTTATGACGTTCGGACACACCATTATGATGTGGTGTTCCAGGTGGCACGAATTTGTGAAACTATTCCACATTGTTTTAATTGAAGACCAAACTCGTAACTCAAATATTTGTCTCCGCGATCAGATCGTAGAAACCTTATTTTCTTGTCACGATGATTTTCCACTTCACTCTGAAATTCTTTGAACTTTTCAAATGTTTCAGACTTATGTTTCATCAAGTAGACATACCCATATCTGCTCAAATCATCTGTGGAGGTCAGAAAATAATGATACCCGCCGCGAGCCTCAACATTCATCGGACCACATACATCTGTATGTATGATTTCCAACAAATCTGTTGCTCTCTCCATAGTTCCGGAGAACGGCGTTTTAGTCATCTTGCCCATGAGGCACGGGTCGCAAGTACCAAGTGATTCATAATCAAGTGGTTCCAAAAGTCTATCAGCATGGAGTTTCTTCATGCGCTTTACACCAATATGACCTAAACGGCAGTGCCACAAATAAGTTGCACTATCATTATTAACTTTGCATCTTTTGGCTTCAATATTATGAATATGTGTATCACTACGATCGAGATCCAACGAACCATTTTCATTGGGTGTGTAACCATATAAGGTTTTATTCATGTAAACAGAACAACAATTATTCTCTAACTTAAATGAATAACCGTATTGCAATAAACATGATCAAATCATATTCATGCTCAACGCAAACACCAAATAACACTTATTTAGGTTCAACACTAATCCCGAAAGTTATATGGATTGTGCGATGATGATCACATCAATCTTGGAACTACTTCCAACACACATCGTCACTTCATCCTTAACTAGTCTCTGTTCATTTTGCAACTCCTGTTTTAAGTTACTACTCTTAGCAACTAAACCAGTATCAAATACTGAGGGGTTGCTATAAACACTAGTAAAGTACACATCAATAACATGTATATCAAATATACTTTTGTTCACTTTTCCATCCTTCTTATCCGCTAATTATTTGGGGTAGTTCTGCTTCCAGTGACCAGTCCTTTTCCAGTAGAAACATCTCAGTCTTAGGACCAGACTTGGGCTTCTTCACTTGAGCTGCAACTTTCTTGCCATTCTTCTTGAAGTTCCCCTTCTTCCCTTTGCCCTTTTCTTGAAACTAGTGGTTTCGTCAACCATCAACACTTGATGTTTTTCTTGATTTCTACCTTCGTCGATTTCAGCATCACGAAGAGCTCGGGAATTACTTTCGTCATCCCTTGCATACTATAGTTCATCAAAAAGTTCTACTAACTTGGTGATGGTGACTAGAGAATTCTGTCAATCACTATTTTATCTGGAAGATTAACTCCCACTTGATTCAAGCGATTGTAGTACCCAGACAATCTGAGCACATGCTCACTGCTTGACCTATTCTCCTCCATCTTTTAGCTATAGAACTTGTTGGAGACTTCATATCTCTCAACTCGGGTATTTGCTTGAAATATTAACTTCAACTACTAGAACATCTCATATGGTCCATGACGTTCAAAACGTCTTTGAAGTCCCGATTCTAAGCCGTTAAGCATGGTGCACTAAACTATCAAGTAGTCATCATATTGAGCTAGCCAAACGTTCATAACGTCTGCATCTGCTCCTGCAATAGGTCTGTCACCTAGCGGTGCATCAAGGACATAATTCTTCTGTGCAGCAACGAGGATAATCCTCAGATCACAGATTCAATCCGCATCTTTGCTACTAACATCTTTCAACATAATTTTTCTCTAGGAACATATCAAAAATAAACACAGGGAAGCAACAACGCGAGCTATTGATCTACAACATAGATATGCTAATACTACCAGGACTAAGTTCATGATAAATTTAAGTTCAATTAATCACATTACTTAAGAACTCCCACTTAGATAGACATCCCTCTAATCCTCTAAGTGATCACGTGATCCATATCAACTAAACCATGCCCGATCATCACGTGAGACGGAGTAGTTTCAACGGTGAACATCACTATGTTGATCATATCTACTATATGATTCACGCTCGACCTTTCGGTCTCCGTGTTCCGAGGCCATATCTGTTATATGCTAGGCTCGTCAAGCTTAACCTGAGTATTCCGCGTGTGCAACTGTTTTGCACCCGTTGTATTTGAACGTAGAGCCTATCACACCCGATCATCACGTGGTGTCTCAGCACGAAGAACTTTCGCAACGGTGCATACTCAGGGAGAACACTTATACTTTGATAATTTAGTGAGGGATCATCTTATAATGCTACCGTCAATCAAAGCAAGATAAGATGCATAAAAGATAAACATCACATGCAATCAATATAAGTGATATGATATGGCCATCATCATCTTGTGCTTGTGATCTCCATCTCCGAAGCACCGTCATGATCACCATCGTCACCGGCGCGACACCTTGATCTCCATCGTAGCATCGTTGTCGTCTCGCCAATCTTATGCTTCTACGACTATCGCTATCGCTCAGTGATAAAGTAAAGCATTACAGGGCGATTGCATTGCATACAATAAAGCGACAACCATATGGCTCCTGCCAGTTGCCGATAACTCGGTTACAAAACATGATCATCTCATACAATAAAATTTAGCATCATGTCTTGACCATATCACATCACAACATGCCCTGCAAAAACAAGTTAGACGTCCTCTACTTTGTTGTTGCAAGTTTTACGTGGCTACTATGGGCTTAGCAAGAACCGTTCTTACCTACGCATCAAAACCACAATGATAGTTTGTCAAGTTGGTGCTGTTTTAACCTTCGCAAGGACCGGGCGTAGCCACACTCGGTTCAACTAAAGTTGGAGAAACTGACACCCGCCAGCCACCTCTGTGCAAAGCACGTCGGAAGAACCAGTCTCGCGTAAGCGTACGCGTAATGTCGGTCCGGGCCGCTTCATCCAACAATACCGCCGAACCAAAGTATGACATGCTGGTAAGCAGTATGACTTATATCGCCCACAACTCACTTGTGTTCTACTCGTGCATATGACATCTACTCATAAAACCAGGCTCTGATACCACTGTTGGGGAACGTAGTAATTTCAAAAAAATTCTACGCACACGCAAGATCATGGTGATGCATAGCAACGAGAGGGGAGAGTGTTGTCCACGTACCCTCGTAGACCGAAAGCGGAAGCGTTAGCACAACGCGGTTGATGTAGTCGTACGTCTTCATGATCTGACAGATCAAGTACCGAATGCACGGCATCTCCGAGTTCAGCACACGTTCAGCCCAATGACGTCCCTCGAACTCCGATCCAGCCGAGTGTTGAGGGAGAGTTTCGTCAGCACGATGGCGTGGTGACGATGATGATGTTCAACCGACGCAGGGCTTCGCCTAAGCACCGCTACAGTATTATCGAGGTGGACTATGGTGGAGGGGGGCACCGCACACGGCTAAAAGATCAAACGATCAATTGTTGTGTCTATGGGGTGCCCCCTGCCCCCGTATATAAAGGAGCAAGGGGGGAGGCGGCTGTCCAAGGAGGAGGGCGCGCCAAGGGGGGAGTCCTACTCCCACCGGGAGTAGGACTCCTCCTTTCCTTGTTGGAGTAGGAGAGAAGGAAAGAGGGGGAGAGGGAGAAGGAAAAGGGGGCTGCACCCCTTGTCCAATTCGGACCAGAGGGGGGTGCGCGCCTCCTTCCTTTTGGCCTCTCTCCTCTATTCCCGTATGGCCCAATAAGGCCCAATACTTCTCCCCGGCGAATTCCCGTAACTCTCCGGTACTCCGGTAAATACCCGAAGTTCGAATATAGTCGTCCAATATATCGATCTTTACGTCTCGGCGATTTTGAGACTCCTCGTCATGTCCCCGATCTCATCCGGGACTCCGAACTACCTTCGGTACATCAAAACACATAAACTCATAATATAACCGTCATCGAACTTTAAGCGTGCGGACCCTACGGGTTCGAGAACTATGTAGACATGACCGAGACACGTCTCCGGTCAATAACCAATAGCGGAACCTGGATGCTCATATTGGCTCCCACATATTCTACGAAGATCTTTATCGGTCAGACCGCATAACAACATACATTGTTCCCTTTGTCATCGGTATGTTACTTGCCCGAGATTCGATCGTCGGTATCTCTATACCTAGTTCAATCTCGTTACCGGCAAGTCTCTTTACTCGTTCCGTAATACATCATCCCGCAACAAACTCATTAGTTGCAATGCTTGCAAGGCTTAAGTGATGTGCATTACCGAGAGGGCCCAGAGATACCTCTCCGACAATCGGAGTGACAAATCCTAATCTCGAAATACGCCAACCCAACAAGTACCTTCGGAGACACCTGTAGAGCACCTTTATAATGACCCAGTTACGTTGTGACGTTTGGTAGCACACAAAGTGTTCCTCCGGTAAACGGGAGTTGCATAATCTCATAGTCATAGGAACATGTATAAGTCATGAAGAAAGCAATAGCAACATACTAAACGATCGAGTGCTAAGCTAACGGAATGGGTCAAGTCAATCACATCATTCTCCTAATGATGTGATCCCGTTAATCAAATGACAACTCATGTCTATGGCTAGGAAACATGACCATCTTTGATCAACGAGCTAGTCAAGTAGAGGCATACTAGTGACACTCTGTTTGTCTGTGTATTCACACATGTATTATGTTTCCGGTTAATACAATTCTAGCATGAATAATAAACATTTATCATGATATACGGAAATAAATAATAACTTTATTATTTCCTCTAGGGCATATTTCCTTCAGCACGGGCCAGAGTCAGGACAGTAATTTCCTACCACCAAACATTAGTCTCGTGCGGTTTCGGGTGACCAGAGGCCTATTTGGTGCTTCGTTCAATATTTGGGAGGAGAAGCATTAACATTTTCGGTTCTCTTGAATTGAACATTCAGGAATTGTCAAACTTCACAAATCTTTACTCTTGAAAATCCTAAAGCTACGATTATTTTGGAATGGAGGTGGTACATTTGAATATACATTGTACATGAGTATATATTAAAAAATATGCAACTTACCTCAGTTCATGCATGGTTGCAGATATAATCTCCTTGGTTGCAAAAAAAGTTAGACATGCGTATGAATATATATAGCATGTTCAAACGCACAACAAAGATTGATGCCCCCTTTTACATCTGATTTACAAATGCCATTATCTCGGGTTCAAATAGATGAATGCACTTCCTATGAATTCGAATCTTCGAAACCCCCTTTATGTTGAATTCGACATGTATTCTATTTAGCTAGCAATTTGGATTGTATCCATGCAAGTGACAAATGTATAAAGTGCTTCACACTAACAACATGGAGTGCACTAATTAATTTTTATATATGAATTGCAAAAGCATCCATTGCCTGTATTTCGTCCATACGCAATTTGCAAAATTCATGATCTCATCCAAAAATAATAATGCCATTTATATTTTAATTTAATGCGTAGAACCGCCTTTTACACGTAGATGCACTATGCCTCGGCCCGTTCTCACAAATGCGCTATATATCTCTCTATCTGCCGCATAAGTGCACACACTTTATATGCATCGGCATTTCTCTTGCACACATGCTCACAATCACTCTCGGGGTGTCGGGGTGTCGGGGAGTCTCACGCACATGCTCTCTCTGTATCTCTCTCTCTTTCTGACTACTATGTACCACTCTTTTCACTAATCTCAGTTGGAAAACACTATTTCTCTCACATGCATATATACACACGCACGGTCTCTACTAGCCCTCTATACGCACATATATGTGCCTACGTGTCTCCCGCACGCACATTATCTTTAGGCCTCTCTCGCACACATTGCCCCCCCAGACACACCTCTCTCTTAGTAGTTGGCAGATACGATTCCATCATATCATTTGGTAGGATATCCCTGACTGTTAGGCTGGATGGTAATACGAGGCAAAGTTTTACCCTAGTTCGGACCCTTGCAGTTGAGGGAAAAGCCTACTCCTGGTACTGTATATTAGTGATAGGGGTGTGTACAAAGTACAGGAGAATACCAGGCATTGTGCGTGTGTGTATACTATCGACAAACTAGCCCCCAAGCTTCTATAACATACTGGGGGCCTAAGGTTACAAATCATATATACTCAGCTTATCACCAGTGGGGATAGAGTCCTCCGCGACTCTGGTAGCTAGCTACATGTTGTACGCCGAGTCCTCCACATGGGTCTTTGTATAACGCGTCTCGATCCAACCTATGTGGCGTAGGATGGAACCGATCCATGAGTCCTCATGTTGACCCACCACAACTAGAAATGATGTGCCCACCACACCACACACGCAATCGGCCACTAAGAAAATAAGCATATACAATAGTACATGTTATACATGAAAGTTAATTGCATGGTGCATCCAAAAATATTTGTTCTGCATTGTGAATGTTTATATATTCTCCTAAAACATTAGTCACGGGAAAGAGAAACGAAGGGCATATCTCTCCTTGTCTCCACCGGACATCCCCTCTTTCTACACCACTTTCACGTACGCACACAAACTATCTGTCGGCCCTCTAAAAGTATGCATGCCCATGACACATTCACGCATGACGGTCACTGTATTTCAAGCTAAAGCACTATACAGTCACTGGAGTTCAGAATATGCTCATTACGATCATCGTATACATTCTCGTGGTGATCATACGGTATCCAGCTCACGATTTTTCTTGATGACACTGACGGACTTTGCATTTGATGCGTGCTCCATATTTTGTTGACGACACTTACGGTCATTGTATTTGAAGCGAAAGCACGATATGGTCACTGGACTTCAGAATAAGCTCATCACGGTCACCACATACATTTTGTCGTGCTAACCAACATGTGGTTGGATGGTTAGGAGGACAGTGGTTTCTCGAGCCCACCAGGGTTAAAGTCCCGGTGCTCGCATTTATCCTGGGTTAATTTCAGTATTTTCCGGCGATGTGCGTTCAGTGGAAGGAGACGTTCCACTTGACTACAAGGCACCTATGGTGACTTCGTAAAATCTCAAGATCATATGTTGGCTCACTCTCTCGAAGGTGCTCATAGGGGTAGGGTCTGCGTGTGTGCGCTTATAGCGGTGAGTGCTTGCGCGTATATATGAGCCCTTGCGTCTATACCGTGTTAAAAAAATACATGTCATGATTATACGGTCACTGGCTCACCCGTACAACCCCGTATTTTGTTGATGACACAATAAATTGACCAGTCAAACGTTCCACGTGGCGCAACTAGTGTTGCACCATCGGGCGCGTAACCGTGGGGCCCACCTATCAGCCCGTATATGAAAGAAAGAAATGGTAGTTTGAGTCTGTACTGTGTTAATAAAATACATTTTAGGGTGATCATACGGTCACTGGCTCACCATACAGCTCCGTAATTTGTTGATGACACGATCAATTGGCCAGTCAAACGGTCCACATTCAGCAGCGCACATTACCATAGGGCCCACCCGTCAGCGTGTATGTGAAGGACAGAAATGGTAATAAATTAGTGGTCGGTGGGTACTCGAAGTCGTGAGACCTCTGGTTGGCAGTCACCGGCGGTGGGGGGGCGCGTTGATTGGGCGGTGGGGTGGGGATCGCCGAAGAAAAAGCTCGGCCCCGGGGGGCCTAGAGGGATGGCCGGTGCGGCGGCGGACCGGCAGTGGGGAGTTGTTTCAGGGCGGGCGGGGCGGCGTCGCAGCGCAGGCCGGCCGCGGGCGGTGGGGGCCAGCGGTTCGTCCGGTGGTGGCTGGCGGCTCAGGGGGTGGAGTTTGATGATAAACTGCAGGCCCTTGATTTCGTATCCAACGGCTGGAAAATCTAATGACTAGAGATGAAAAAGTCAGTCAACTAACGTGTAGCCTCACCCCGCACGTACACATGCACGCACGCAAGACACGCACGCATGCAGGCGTGCAACACTGACACGTACACATAACGAACAAACACACGCATGTAGGCGTGCAACACTGACACGTACACATGCACTCACGAACACATGCACATACGCACACATGCATGCAACGCTGAAACGTACCCTTGCACGCACGCAATACTCGCACGCCTGCATGCACACAGCACACGACGGAAGACACACGCTCAGCCTATACGTGCATGCACCCTTTGTTAAGGACATGGATTGTTACGGGTATTAATCAATCTTATCTGTGATAAGCAGAACATTGATGTTTGCAGCAGTCTTTATGAACACAATGTATCGAACGGGCTATCAACATAGTAGGCTTATCTACATGAAAAGGATGACGTCACACTCAATGAACAATCATCGGTTTATGAAATACCCGCTTCTGACCGCCCTGGCCCACCAAAGGTTCCTCTGCTGTGCGCTGCCTGCGTTGGGTCACTGACATGCAGGCCATGTACCCAAAGAGCCCACACGTCAGTGGAAGAACGGCGCGGTGTCCTACGTCAGAGTCAAGGGCGCCACTCGCTGCACGCCCGGCTGAACACGCCTCCTTGCCGCATTCAAACGCCTCCATGAAACCCTCCCGTGTGGAAGCCGAGAAACCCACTCTGGACACACGTCCGTTCATGACCGGGCCGGCATTAAACGCAACGCCGGCCGAGCTCCTCCCGTCCGCCATCTATTTAATCTCCTATTTAAATGAGGCCAAACGCTGGCCAAGAATCGCACACCTCCGCCGCTCCCCTATCTCCTCCTTCACCATTTTGTCCACTCTTACAATGGCTTACGAAGAGTAGTTATTCCGCACAAGCCATTTGTCTAGGTTTGTATCTCTCACACACACCCACGTAGGTGGGGGACGTGCACGAAGAGAAGAGGTGCACGCACGGCACATGTACTCCCGTCTCTTTCCCAACCACACCCACGCGGGGTACACGGTGGAGCTCATTTCTGTACGAAAAGGCAGCCAACATGGTAATTTGACCGTGTACTGGTTGTCCCCTTGGTGGAGGGAGGATCGTCTACCACGGGTGAACAAACAAATTGCGACCTGACGCATTATGTTAAAAAAGAGGCAAACCATGTGGGGCCTACCTTAGAGGCAAGGCTCTATACTCTGGAGTACTTTTGATGTGTCCCGTCAACTCGTAGAACGAGGAGAAGCTTGCTTAGTACGCCGTCTCCCCCGCCCACGGGCGCGGTGGCTCGCAGGATGAGGTGAAGCTTGCTTACTAGTAGTAGTACTGTACGCCTTACTCCCGCTCCCTCGCCCACGCGCGCGGTGGCTTGCAGGACGAGGAGAAATTTTACTACTCCCTCCGTTTACTCCTCGTCCATACTACCTTGGTTAGAGAGATTATCATATTGTTTGGAATATATATGTCCTTTAGTACTCCCTCCATTTACTTATACAAGGCCACTATACAAAAATACATTTTGCATCTATACAAGGCCACAAATAGTAATCGAGACAAAAGTTACTACTCCCTCCTTTCTAGTTTATGGCTCAATTTCAAAATCTCTCCAACCAAGGTAGGCGGTGAGTGGTCGAATTAATTTCGTACTCCTAGTTTGCACAAGTAATTAGTACACTCGTTTTTCTCAAGAAGTTATGTTTACCGAGGCATTAATTAGAACGAATGCATGAATGACCACTAAATTTCCATGAACTTCTACATGCATTGGTGAGTTTTCTCTTGACACTGCTTGCATCGGGTGATCTAACGAACTCAAAATCCAACATGTGATGGTACTACTACTAGTAGTAGAATTGAGACTTATAAAACAGAAAAACGAATGTTTTTTAGATGAGCCCTATAAACCCTAGTGGGTACGTACTCCGTAAAATCAAATTTTCCAAAACTAAGTCACTCAACCTTTATTTGCTTGTTTCCCTTCCCGCCTCCTTGCCTCGAACAGACTATGCCAAACTCCCCTGCCTGCCGCGCAGGAAAAGACCCGCCCTCGCCTTTTTTAGTCCGGGTTTGTACCGATGGATCGCGCGAAGCAGCAAAAACCCAAGCCGTGTCTTGTACTCCTCCATCGACGCTCGCTTTCATGAATTATGTACTTCCTGTCACCGACTTGTGGGACATATAGCAACCGGTTCAACGTGTCAAGCACCAAATAATAGTGCAGAACAGCAGGGGGACGCACCCCAGTCATACCGCCCCAGTAGAAGTAGTAATGACCAATGAGACGTCAAATTACAATGGCGCACCTTCCTAGACGGATGAAGCAACCATTATTTCACACTTCAGTTCGCCATCATCTCAAACCACGTAGTATTGCTTCTACCTCAAGAGGGACATGCGCATCGCCTTGGTACATCATGACACGTGGGACCGCATGACAGGCCATGCTCCCCCGCCGATCGCTCAGTAAAATGACCTCATTTTTACTACTCCCTCCGTCTAGGTGTGTTAGTCACCCTACGAAAACCAAATAATCCCAAAACACTTAGGCACGGTACATTAACTCTCTCCTCGTTCCTTGTTTTGTGACATATCAACCAATAAGAGATGTGGGCCGTGCATGCTTTCAAAGACTTGAGATTACCAAACATGACATGCCCTGGTTAGTTCATTGCATGCAATGCTATTAATTAGCAAAAATACATTAAGTTTTCTCGTTTTGCTCTCCGCCTTGGTCGCGTTGCACAACGTAAGATGACTTACACACCTAGATAGAGGGAGCACTATACTTCCTCCGTATCAGTTTACATGGCATGCATGTCGTTCTAGGTTGAGAATTTAATTGGCTATATATGTGATGAACAATATATGTTTAGAAACTACATCCGCTTAATAATCCTATGATATACTTTTTGTGACATAGTAACTCAGAACTCAGATTTAGTTAGTCAAATGGATGACCTAGAACTACATGAACGCCCTATAAACCGAGACGTCTAAAAAAACCGAGACGGAGAGGGTAGTTCAGTGCGTATCTTTTTAGATCAATATAGTCGGGATTCACCAAGGAGCAAAACCAAGTGGTAGGCTGCACCAGTCATGTTGCGTAGCGACTCAAGCAGGGTCAGTCCGCACATGAAATGGCGACACACTTAACAGGACCCCTTTGGCCGACATGTGGCTCATCCACCGTCTTGTTCCACATGCGATGCACCAAATTACAGTTCGGAGCAGCGGTTGGAATTGGAGGCACCCCGCTCGTAGCGCCGCAGTAGTAGAAAATGAGCGATGAGGGGTCAAATCACAAAGCCCCACCTTTCCCGCATTAAGCTGGACGGACGAAGCAACCATCATTTCACTCTAGGGCGCAAGAGCATAAAGAAAAGAGAAAACCAATGATGCGTGCGGCAGCTACCTAGGGCACCCTAGTGTAGGTGTACAAAAGTAGGGGCTCTCCTTTTGACCCCTTTACTTGTGCACGGGCAGTCAGAGCTGCGTGTCGCGGCCACACTTAGCAGGGCAGAGGAGGGAAGCCAAAGAGAAGCCGAAGCACAAGACAGCCAAGACAACGCCAAGGCCAAGACCACAAAGAGCAGAGGGACGAAGCAGGTTCCCCCGGCAAGGACCTTGCCGGGGTAGCCTCAGTGCCCCTTCAAGACCCTTGCCGGGGCAGCTCGCCCAATACCATTGGAGCACACCACCCTTGAGCCCACGGCTTCCAACGTAATCAACCGCG